>NC_040239.1:0-600000 GCF_001444195.1 Xiphophorus couchianus
CCTAACCCTAACCCTAACCCAACCCTTACCCTAACCCTAACCCTAACCCTAACCCTAACCCTAACCCTAACCCTAACCCTAACCCTACCCTAACCCTAACCCTAACCCTAACCCTAACCCTAACCCTAACCCTACCCTAACCCTAACCCTACCACCCTACCCTAACCCTAACCCTTACCCTACCCTAACCCTAACCCTAACCCTAACCCTAACCCTAACCCTACCCTAACCCTACCCTAACCCTAACCCTAACCCTAACCCTAACCTACCCTAACCCTAACCCTAACCCTAACCCTACCCTAACCCTAACCCTAACCCTAACCCTAACCCTAACCCTAACCCTAACCCTAACCCTAACCCCTAACCCTACCCTAACCCTAACCCTAACCCTACCCTAACCCTAACCCTAACCCTAACCCTAACCCTAACCCTTACCCTAACCTAACCCCTAACCCTAACCCTACCCTAACCCTAACCCCTAACCCTTACCCTAACCCTTACCCTAACCCTACCCTAACCCTTACCCTAACCCTAACCCTAACCCTAACCCTAACCCTAACCCTACCCTAACCCTAACCCTTACCCTAACCCTACCCTTACCCTAACCCTAACCCTAACCCTTACCCTGACCACTTACCTTACACCTTATCAGCCCGTGCCCCCAGAGCTGGACACTGTCAGTACGCTATCCGGTCTCCAGCTGGTTAGATAAAGCACTGTTTATGAGCCCTTACCTGGTGTTTTCATAACCCTGCCCCAAGCCTTACCCCTAACCCTAACCCTCCCTTTAAAACCTCATGTGTGAATTCAATTTTATTTTTTGTAAGTCAATGTGATTTAATTTCGATGGACAGAAAGAGGAAAAGTACATGGGGGTGCCTAAACTAAATTTAAGTTGCAGAAGAAACAGAGGGGAAAGAAACATAAGTACCTGAAGAAGACAAATAAAAGTCGAAACGTTGTACAAACAGGGGGCAACAAAGACAATAGGAGGCCAATTCAAGGAAGGAAGCAAAGACAAAGAAAGCCATTAGCGGGCCAGTTGGGGGCCGGTGGCGTATTGTTCAGTGGATGATAGGGACGGGATGGCCAGTGCATTTGGTCTTTGACCACTTACCTTACACCTTATCAGCCCGTGCCCCCAGAGCTGGACACTGTCAGTACGCTATCCGGTCTCCAGCTGGTTAGATAAAGCACTGTTTATGAGCCCTTACCTGGTGTTTTCATAACCCTGCCCCAAGCCTTACCCCTAACCCTAACCCTCCCTTTAAAACCTCATGTGTGAATTCAATTTTATTTTTTGTAAGTCAATGTGATTTAATTTCGATGGACAGAAAGAGGAAAAGTACATGGGGGTGCCTAAACTAAATTTAAGTTGCAGAAGAAACAGAGGGGAAAGAAACATAAGTACCTGAAGAAGACAAATAAAAGTCGAAACGTTGTACAAACAGGGGGCAACAAAGACAATAGGAGGCCAATTCAAGGAAGGAAGCAAAGACAAAGAAAGCCATTAGCGGGCCAGTTGGGGGCCGGTGGCGTATTGTTCAGTGGATGATAGGGACGGGATGGCCAGTGCATTTGGTCTTTGACCACTTACCTTACACCTTATCAGCCCGTGCCCCCAGAGCTGGACACTGTCAGTACGCTATCCGGTCTCCAGCTGGTTAGATAAAGCACTGTTTATGAGCCCTTACCTGGTGTTTTCATAACCCTGCCCCAAGCCTTACCCCTAACCCTAACCCTCCCTTTAAAACCTCATGTGTGAATTCAATTTTATTTTTTGTAAGTCAATGTGATTTAATTTCGATGGACAGAAAGAGGAAAAGTACATGGGGGTGCCTAAACTAAATTTAAGTTGCAGAAGAAACAGAGGGGAAAGAAACATAAGTACCTGAAGAAGACAAATAAAAGTCGAAACGTTGTACAAACAGGGGGCAACAAAGACAATAGGAGGCCAATTCAAGGAAGGAAGCAAAGACAAAGAAAGCCATTAGCGGGCCAGTTGGGGGCCGGTGGCGTATTGTTCAGTGGATGATAGGGACGGGATGGCCAGTGCATTTGGTCTTTGACCACTTACCTTACACCTTATCAGCCCGTGCCCCCAGAGCTGGACACTGTCAGTACGCTATCCGGTCTCCAGCTGGTTAGATAAAGCACTGTTTATGAGCCCTTACCTGGTGTTTTCATAACCCTGCCCCAAGCCTTACCCCTAACCCTAACCCTCCCTTTAAAACCTCATGTGTGAATTCAATTTTATTTTTTGTAAGTCAATGTGATTTAATTTCGATGGACAGAAAGAGGAAAAGTACATGGGGGTGCCTAAACTAAATTTAAGTTGCAGAAGAAACAGAGGGGAAAGAAACATAAGTACCTGAAGAAGACAAATAAAAGTCGAAACGTTGTACAAACAGGGGGCAACAAAGACAATAGGAGGCCAATTCAAGGAAGGAAGCAAAGACAAAGAAAGCCATTAGCGGGCCAGTTGGGGGCCGGTGGCGTATTGTTCAGTGGATGATAGGGACGGGATGGCCAGTGCATTTGGTCTTTGACCACTTACCTTACACCTACCCTTACCCTAACCCTAACCCTAACCCTAACCCTAACCCTTTCCCCACACCTAACCGGCCAGTGCCTCACGAGCCTCCGCACTGTTCACCTGCCCGCTGTCCAGTATCCAGCTGACTTTTTCTTTCTCTTTTTATTTTTATTTATTTTTTTATATATTTTTTTATTCTATATCCTTACCCTCTGTGTTTTCCCTAACCCTAACCTCAGTGTCTGTATACGTGGATGAGTGTATGTGTGATGCCTAAACCTAACCCTTGACCTTTGACCCCACCCTAAATATATGTGTGTGTACTTACCTGATGTGTCCTTATCCTAAATGTGTGTGGATGCTTACGTGCTTGTGCAACGTCACTTACCTTTTGTTTCAAACCAATCCTGGTGTGTCAATTCAAATAATTTCTGCATTTTTTGTAAGTCCATGTGAACATTTTATTTAAAAAGAATGAAGAACAGTATCACAGGGGGTGCCTAACAAAATTTAAGTTGCAGGAATAATATTAAAGAGGGGGCCGTAAGAAACAGAAACAGAAAGAAATAAATACATACCTGATGAAGACACAGAAAAAGTCGAAACGTCGTATACTGAGCACTAGGGGGCAACAAAGAGTAACAAACTCAAATTCAAATTTAACGGACGAGGAAGAGAACGGAAGGCTTGTGTGTGTCAGTTGGAGACAGACGGCGTGGCGGGAGGCTGTGTGGGGGCGCGGGATGGCCCGTGCATCACTCTCCTGTCGTCGGGCAGGCAAGAGTTTCCCCACACCTAACCGGCCAGTGCCTCACGAGCCTCCGCACTGTTCACCTGCCCGCTGTCCAGTATCCAGCTGACTTTTTCTTTCTCTTTTTATTTTTATTTATTTTTTTATATATTTTTTTATTCTATATCCTTACCCTCTGTGTTTTCCCTTAACCTAACCTCAGTGTCTGTATACGTGGATGAGTGTATGTGTGATGCCTAAACCTAACCCTTGACCTTTGACCCCACCCTAAATATATGTGTGTGTACTTACCTGATGTGTCCTTATCCTAAATGTGTGTGGATGCTTACGTGCTTGTGCAACGTCACTTACCTTTTGTTTCAAACCAATCCTGGTGTGTCAATTCAAATAATTTCTGCATTTTTTGTAAGTCCATGTGAACATTTTATTTAAAAAGAATGAAGAACAGTATCACAGGGGGTGCCTAACAAAATTTAAGTTGCAGGAATAATATTAAAGAGGGGGCCGTAAGAAACAGAAACAGAAAGAAATAAATACATACCTGATGAAGACACAGAAAAAGTCGAAACGTCGTATACTGAGCACTAGGGGGCAACAAAGAGTAACAAACTCAAATTCAAATTTAACGGACGAGGAAGAGAACGGAAGGCTTGTGTGTGTCAGTTGGAGACAGACGGCGTGGCGGGAGGCTGTGTGGGGGCGCGGGATGGCCCGTGCATCACTCTCCTGTCGTCGGGCAGGCAAGAGTTTCCCCACACCTTACCCTAACCCTAACCCTAACCTCTGACCTTTGACCCTGAACCCAAACCCCAACCCCTAACCCTACCCCAACCCTTACCCTAACCCTAACCCTCCGGATTGGAGGGCCAGTGCACCTCCCTCCTATAGAAGGAGGAATCAGTTCCCCTACCCTAACCCTAACCCTCCACATTCAGCTCACCATGTGACTGGGACAGGTGACTTGACATGGTTTTGTAAGCCTTTTTACAACGGGAGCAGCCAGTAGGGCCCGTTGGATCATTTTTTCTATAAATGGACAAATTAATAGAAAGTGTAAGCACGTAGAGCACACTAACACACATAAACTACCTGTGGAGACTGTGAGCAACAACGTTTTTTGATACTGTGTTTCCTGGCTTTCCAGAAACACCTTAAACTTTCTTCTCATAAATACACTTTGTGCCTTGTTGCTCTGTGCTGGAATGACTTAAGTTTCGGAACGTGGCTTTTATATGCGCATACAATGCGTCAGAAACAGGCCAATGGCCAGAGCTGTTAAGTGTTAGGGAGGCGCCAAACACGGGCCAATAGCCAGAGAGAGCCTTTAAGTGCCAGGTGATTTTCGGCAGTTCAACTGGCTCCTTTTTTTTCCAGGAAATGTCCCAGCCATGATGGTTCAATCAGCACTATGCTGTCATGTTCTAAGATAGATGTGCAACTGCATGCTTTCTGCTATTTCTATCGGTTCAAAATGCACAAAACCGCGTAAAAAACATATTAATAACATGCATTCGAATCAGGTCTTCATTTGAGCACTTTGAATGTTATTAAGGCCGTAGTAATGCAATTATTCATCGGCGCTACGGTGGGGTTCGTGCACGGTCTGCAGCTGCATGACATCTTGTATTTCCATCAATCAAAAATCCATGAATCATTTTAAATAGAAAACATTTCACCAAGATACACTCCAATCTTGATCAGACTGACAATATCCAGCTCGTATTTATGTTTACGATTGTCCATTGCAATACAGATCATCCATCAGGTGTTCCTGAAATAGCAATGGCAACGGTAAAAACGTAGATGGCTGTCTATGTTCACAAGCAATTGTATCTGTAGCCCTTGTGCGTGCGAGACTGAAGCGATGCAGTTGATGCTGACGTGAAGACAAAAACGACACAGTTGATGCGTTACCTCTGTGTTACTGGCTGTAACACAGAGAAAGACCTAAGTGCTCCAGCTATGATTACACGATGTGTGTGTGTGCATGTGTATGTATAAATAGAGGTCTGGGCTGCTCTCTGTTCGCGTAGCCCAGGAGGGTCTTTGGTGTCAGAGGGAGAGACGTACATGCTGCAGCTGTAATTACACTAGGTGAGTGTGAGTCAGTAGATGTGGTATGTATGTAGGGGTGTATTGTCAGGTTCAGTGTGTGTGTCATGTGCTTTTGGGGTTGGGCTGTTAACATTTGTGCCCCTGGGGCGTGCCGTGGTGGCGTAGCTGTTAGCGCAACCCGTATTTGGAGGCCTTGAGTCCTCGACGCTGTTGAGGAAAAATGATTATTTTTAGTGCTTAATACAGTTAATCTTACGGCATGTGTAAAAGGTATATTCAACACTCTTATTTTGAACAAATTTCTTTATTTTGAACAGGTTTGTGTTGAGCATTCGGGATTGGGCCAGATGAGCAGGCATTCAGACAGGCAGGGGCCTCCCGCTGTGCGGCCAGACCACACGAGGCCATAAAATTAGCATATCTTGCAGGGCAGAACCACTGGAGCTTGGGGGAGAGAGGCCTGTTCTGTTCACAGCTGATCGGAGGCCTGCCGGAGGCCAGCATCTGGGATGGTGTGAAGTCTTATCTCATGTTTTTTTCTTTGCTAAAATGGCCATAGAACCACAGGGGGTCAGGACGCAGCGGTTCGCTCTTTTGTTTTACCAGAGACCAGATGGCCCTTTGATCTTTGCCGTAAATTAGGGGGAGTTCCTAAGTTTCTCTGAGTGTCCAAGGTAGCTTCCAGTTGGTCAACGAGAGGAACGCCTTAAGTGCATATATTAAAGAACAAAGACACACCTTTGGTATAAGGCTTCGTGTCAGCACTAAAAATTCAGAGAGCTGCCACTATTTTGCTTTTTGTTTGTCTTTGTTTTCGTTTGTCTTCGTCTTGTTGGTCTGTCTTGTCTGTCTTTGTCTGTATAAGGTAAAAAATGCATATCTCTGTACCTCTGCAGCTTTGTTGATTGATTCATGCGTTGCTTTGTATGGGATTAAACTCTGTGATTCTGTGACGTCAACGCGCAGTGTTGTTGTTGTCTTCCCTGTCGCTGCACGCCGCCCGCTAAGGACCCGGACGATTAAGGAAGAGAGAGCCAAACGTTTCGTCCAAAGTTAATTTTAAATTATTCTTCCTTAATAACGCGGCCGTCGCGGGTTCGACTCCCGGACCCAACGACATTTGCCGCATGTCTTCCCCCCTCTCCTTCCCCGTTTCCTGTCAGCATACTATCATGTAAGGGACACTAGAGCCCACAAAAAGACCCCCTGGAGGGGTAAAAAAAAAAAAAAAAAAATATGTGCCCCCACCCCGCTGCGGTGCCGTCCCCTCTTTGCCGCACGATCCCCTGTTAGTGAGTGTGTCACAACAGATGACGTAAAAGTGCCCCTGTTGGATAGGTACGCCAGTGCAGAGAAGTCTTTTTTAATGTAGAGTGGCTGTACTGTCAGCTCAAGCATATCACATCGTTTCCGTTGGTGTAGTCGAGGAGGTGGATCCAGATGGCGTCGGATGGACCAACCTAGGTGCTGCGGCTATGATTACACAAACATGTTGTTCAACACCTGTGAAGAGACTCGCGGTGAGATGGCCTGTTTTCATTTCACACTTCGCCATGAACTCTCCCACTCCGGTGGGACGATGAACGATGAAGACATATGGTTTCTTGATGCAGCTTGAGGAACACGGACAAAAACACAAAACAAAAATAAAAATAGTTGGCCAAAGACATAACATGTAGGTTGCAGTAAGTTTGTTGACGGACATCGTCGGCCTGTTGTGAGGCAACATTGTTGATAATCCACCAGAGACTACTAGTGTACCAAGCATGAATGGCATCTTACAATTGCAAGCAATCTATCTACATGTATATGTGTGTGTATTCTTCCTTACATACGAATAAAGATTTATTTTTTACCTCCCCACCAACCAAGAGCATTTGTGTTTTGTACAATTGCATATTTCTAAGAGCCACGCTATGATATCCTGCATATGTGAAAAAAACAAAAGAATAAACACTGGGTCTATTTCACATCACTAGGTTTATTTCATGCTAAGTGATATATAGTGTCATGTTGCTGATCATCAGTGACATCTTTCGACTTCATGTCATGCTACCGAGCCTCGATGGCACCTTCATCTACACCCCAACATGTTGAGGAACCGTACAATGTAGACAGAGCATCGATGTGCATGCGAGCAAGACGCTCCATCGTTTCCTTGAACGCAGAATACAATTCATCTACGCCATGGCAAAATATTGAACTCTAAATTTTCATTCACTTGGTCAGACATCCGTTCCCGACCGGCATGTCTACTTGAAATACGTGACAAATAGTCATAGTGCTGTTTGGTGACATGTTGTGTATCACACTGAATAACACTTGTTCTTCTCCCAACGGTCTGTTACGGAGAACACACGTGAAGAGAGTGGTGTTTGACATGTGAAGCTTTGCATAGATTCAACCATAGTGACTAGTAGAATCAGCAGCTTTTTTACAAGCTACGTGACTTCGGTCACGATGATATAACATCACTTGATGTAGAATGTGTGGCTGTTGGTGTCATGTTCATTAACTGTTGCATCATACGTTGTGCCACGAGTTTGTTATGGTCCAATAAATGAGGATCTCGCACATCATCATTGTTCTTTGTTGTATCCTTCCTACCACCACACATCTCACAGCGTGCCGTCGTGACCTGAGTACTTATGGCTAATGCCTTAGCATTAGCAATAATGCTAAGTATGGCTAATGCTTAGCATTATTGCTAATTAGAACTAGCAATGGAAAAACACAAGTTTACTTTGGTGCAGATGTGTCAGACCTAATCCTGTTTTTATGTACAGGATAAGTAATTTACAGAATATCTGTGTGACAAAAGGAGGCTTTATTATGGTTTTTATGCACGTACACAGACAGACTAGGTGCCGTACGAAATGGTAAACGAGACGCACAATAACTCATGACGATACTTGCACGTGCATAAAAGCATGCCCAGCAGGCCGTGTTACACAAAGCGAGGTCTCACAGACCCCATCATCCTAGGCCGTGTTGCACCAAGCGGGATATGAAAGACCCCATCGTTACACACAAGAGCTAGACTAATGAGCGATACAGCTTACCTTTTCAAAATGGGATGAGCTCCTAGATTGTCATCTTCCAGAATTCTGGAAACTCACCGTGAACCCATGTTGGCCCGCATAATTCGATATGACAGGATAAGTAGAGGCAGGCATGTTGTCGAACTCCACAAATACAGTGGGCCTTGGCATGTTGTATGTCTTTCTGGCTCTGTTCACAACACGGGCTCGTCAAATTCCACATCAACAAGCTCATTTGGCATATTATTTGTAGTAATATAAACGGGTTACACAGTTACCAAACTGTTGACAAAGCATTAGCTTGCTGGATATTTCCATGTAATCTCTCATTTTTGATAAACACCCTTGAAGCAGTTTCAGTGTGGCACAAAGCACAGCTGGATTTTACATGTGTTACAGTAGAAGTGCGTTTTTCCTGTGTATTATGGCTTCTTGCATCCGGTGGGCATCGACTTTTTTCCCAGATTTTTGTGTGGTACATACTGACAATTTCATCTAGTAAGACATCATCACCCACTGATTCAGTGGGTGGAGTATAGCTTGAACTCCTCTGGATGAGACAATTTGAAAAACTAGGACTGCTTTACTTCTCAATTTACCATCTAATTCCTATTCTCACATGGCTTATTTCCCATATCCAAGTACTCAAGATCAGATATCTCTCGATGTAAAATCAGTCCAAGAAAATCTGGGAGTTTATACTACATCATTGAAAAAATAAAACATAAAATCATTAACAAATCGATTGTTATAAAATGCTGGCTATAAAATGCTCATACGTGCTTCTTCTTTGCACGGTAACATTGAATAATTAGGCGTTGTACAACATACACAAAATCCTGATGTCCACTGGGATGGACATTCAACTTTTAAAAAATCCTACGATTTCATGATAGAAAAGAAAATTCAAAATGCCTTCAAATATTATTACTGGAAATATTTAAAATTATACTGAGTATTTTTTTTAGGCTGATATGAACGTAAATTTATATTTTTGTTGGAAAACAGATGCTTACTCCTCCCCATTTCTCGTTTCATACACATGCTCGTCTTGTTTGATGTCTGAAACTCACTAGTATCAGGTTAAGAGTATAATCTTTGTTGTTTTTGTTTAATAAGAAACCAATCTGTAAGATTCATCATGCAAATAAATTCCTTAATTTTTTTATTGGTTTAACCCCAGAAAAATGTCATGTCCATTCCAGTGGACCAGGGGTCTGAAGGAGTCTAAATTCAATGATTAATACATTTCTATCTGACTGGGGGGTTTTGTGTGTGTGTGTGTGTGTGTGTGTGTGTGTATTTTTGTTTTGTCTATCAACTGATCACAGCCAAAACTAGGCAGAAATTTTTAGGCTAATGTGAGAGGGCTCTAGGAGAACTCTGAGAATGTTAGTTAAAATATAGTTTTGGGCCCGTATTTAGTTTTAAAACTGCACACAGAGAAAATTAAACTGCTGCACTCCTTGCAAAACACGGACCAGATAAAATTAGCTCCTGCTTACATTATTTTTCTTATAGGTGAATATAAGTGTTAGTAATTGAAATGTCTACTAAAAAATGCTCATTTATTTGGTAGAAATACATTTATTCTTCAAAAAAAAAAGAGAACTCCAGGTTTTAGTTATGATCCTTTATCCATTGCTCAGTCCACTGACTTAGTTGCTGGAGGTTTTTCTCAAGGTCCTCAGGGGTGTTACTTGGTAACTGGTGGACAATCTCCTCAGAGTAGGCCTCCATGGCTTCCTCATAAATAGTTTGGAAGATCTCACACTGCACATTGTCCTGTAGTTTCTTTCCAGTATAACCCCTGTAAGCAAATGAAAAGACAAGAACATATCCAGTTTTAGAGGGTATTTTGAACAACAGGCATCTGTTGTAAAAAAAAAATATTGGACTGATAATGTTGACTGACATCAACATTATCAGTCAATATGTCTATGGGTATGCAGTTTCATAAAGTGATATAAAAGCATCCAGACAGTGGTGCAGAAAATACTTTCAACAATAGGTAAAGGTAATTTTATTTATATAGCACATTTTCAGCAACAAGGAAGCTCAAAGTGCTTTAGGTGAATTAGACGAAAATACAAACAAAATAACAAACCTAAAAGAAAGACAAAAAGGCAAGGGAAATAACAATAAACTAAAGTGCTCCACAATTTATAAACTAATATTTTCTCTGTTTCCATGTTTGATTCTTGTTCTGGATTGCTATTAGTAAGTGTTGGAGCCTATTAAGAATTGGATTAATTTATTTTTGTATTAAGGTTACAGATCTAAATTTATATAAATAATATATCTATTGTAACTTGTTTATTTATTTGTTTTGTTTAGACCCTCCTCCTTATCAGGTGGCCTCCTGCTGTGATTAGGCAGCGGAAGCAGCTGCTGCAGGGCATCTGATTGTTTGGTTAAGGAGCGAGGGGTGAAATAGTTTTTCCACCGCACCAAATAAAGTTTAATTTTACATTTTTTGGAAAGTCAACTCGGAGAGTGTTTCTGTTATTTTTGTACATTGAGAAAGTCACCGTTTGCCACCAGAAAACTTTCCGCGAGTGCTTTGTTTTGGATGAGTCGGAAAACCCTCCTCCTAGAAACTACTCTGGCACCTTTTGATTTTTGATTTCAAAAATAAAATCCAAGAGTAGCCGTAACAGTAAGTATTAGTAAGTTGGATGCGATCTTTCCTGAGCTGCAAATCTCAGCAAGAATTGCATCCGACTTGCAGCTCTGATCCTACAGCATGTTAGTCTGAGCAGTCGCTAGTTGGCCCAATCCATCACACTGATCAGGCAGCTTGACAAGGGAGAAAATAGCTGCCGACGTCTTTTTATATTTGTTGACAAACGAGGTATCCCGCCAACTCCAAACAGCAGAAATCTTGTTATGAATCTAAATAAATATAGATCCTCCATGTCTTCCAGGTATAATGTGAACAGACAAGAATTTTTGTAAACATCCCAAGATTCCAAACTGTATCCTGCCGAATATGTCCTCACAGAACACTTTGCTCAGTCGTCTTGTTGAGAAAATTTGATCAATTGCATTGAGAGACCAGTTGACCAGATTCATAATTTGTAGATTTGGAGGATGTGGAAAAAGAGGCTCTAAAGAGCAGTACAGAAACAGAGCAAGCAGAGCAAAGATGGGTATGGAGGGAGCAGAGGAAAAAAGCCCAATAAAAGCCTTTAACCTTTTGAGAGAGCATTGTAAGTGCCTCAGTGAGAAGTTGCATGGCATTTTCAGACTGTGTCCAGCAACCCTGAATACACACATGCAAGTCATTTTCCTGTCTCTTCCATCACCTTTCTGGGATATGTTTTCAAGAATGGTCGCTTGAAGACTGGTCCAGAACAAATTCGATCTATTCGTAACTGGCCGGTCCCTTCTTCTCACAAACAGCTTCAGAGCTTTTTGGGCTTCGCCACCATTTCATTAAGAATTTCAGTCAGATTGTGTCCCCTGTCACCCAACTGACCTCCCCCAAGAGAGAGTTCATTTGGTGCCCCCAAGCAGAACAGACCTTTTAACTTCTCAAAAGCAGATTCTCTGAGGCCCCCATTGACCGGACGCCTCGACCCAGCTTATATCGGAAGTTGATGCCTCCGATTCTGGTGTGGGTGCTGTGCTTTCCCAGATCTCTTCCATTGACAAGAAACTTCACCCATGTGCCTTCTCCAGACGACTCGCCTCCTTGGAGAAAAACTACGATGTCGGAGATAAGGAACCGCTAGAATTCAAGTTGGCCCTTGAAGAGTGGCGACACTACCTAGACAGAGCTGAACATCCAGTGGAAGTCTGGATCAATCACAAGAATCTAGCGTATCTGCAACAAGCCAAACATCTCAATCCACATCAGTCCAGATGGTCCCCTTTCTTCTCACCATTTAATTTAGTCATTTCTTAGAGACCAGGCTCCAAATATACCAAACCTGACGCGCTGTCTCGCCAGTACAATTGTCCCTTCCACATGTTTTGGTGGGGCCCTCCCCTGGGAGTTCATGGACTAGGTTGTAGCCACCCAACATGAACACAGAGGATGAAACAAGAACTTCAATCTACATTACGTTGTCTGTGTACTTCCAACCCGTCGTACTGTAGTTCACATTTCATGTGGGTAGAATATGCACACAATGCTCACGCCTACTCAGCCATTGGCTCATCTTCTTTTGATGCTTCTTTGGTGTATCAGCCACCATAGTTTCCAGCTGATGAAAAAGTGTTGTCTGTCACCTCTGTTTGTCATTGCATCTGCAAGTATAGGCACACCTGGAAGAACGTCTGTGCTGCCCTGGACTGCACTTCTGTTCAGAATCACTTTCTGGCTGACCACAAAAGGGCTCCTGCACCTGTGTATCAACCTGGACAAAAGGTTTGGCTCTCCATCAGGGACATTTATCTAAAGATGTCTTCTAGCAAGTCTTTTCTCAGGTTTATTGGTCCCTTTGAAATTCAATCTCTTCTCAGCCCCATCTCTGTTCACCTTAAATCTTAAACAACATATCCATACTGCATGTAATATGAAGATTGCAAATTAACCAAAGTAATCTAATGTGGTATAGATTTTGTTTATTAGTTACTTAACATCTAGCTACATGTAGTTTTTTTTTACTAAGTAAAAATTAGTAAAATGGTTAATGCGGTACTTTGTACCGCATTAACCATTTTGTGAAATTTAATACATGTGATCTCTTGTAACTACTGTATATAAAATACTTGCAAGACACTGAAGATGCATGTGCTAACTTATTTAACAGCAGATGTATGAGGCCATGCAACTCCCTAAATTTGTGATAAGCCCCGTTTAATACATAAAGATTCAAACAGCAGCCCTCACAAACAGGTTGGCCAAATAATTTGAGATGATGGGGCATTCAGACTGAGAAACAACTACCTGAATGGTTTCAGTTTGACAGTACAGACTGACTAATGCTGTCTACTAATCCAAATTGCCCACAGTGGCACCTGACTAACATACTGACGAATAAGAACTACCCGCAAAGAGCAAGCTACGGTACCGAAGCGATTTAATTGACAGCTGACCGCATTCATTGATTGGCTTGTGATGTAGAACACTGAAAACTCCAGACAACATTGGAACATGC
The DNA here is from genome assembly GCF_001444195.1 of Xiphophorus couchianus. Lineage (NCBI taxonomy): Eukaryota > Metazoa > Chordata > Actinopteri > Cyprinodontiformes > Poeciliidae > Xiphophorus > Xiphophorus couchianus. The sequence continues at coordinate 13,492 of NC_040239.1, forward strand.
TGAGGACGGAGGAGCATAATTATGAGTTTAATCAGGAGAAGCGCCAGGAACCCATGCATTAAGTTTTGCAGAGAATGACCGTATCTTAGCAGGCCATTCCGCTGCTGCTAGCAGCACATCAATTTGAAGAATGGACAGCAGTAAAAGGAGAAATGGTCCAACTGTGGTCAGCTTTCTGATGGAGTAGTTGAAGTTTTGCACCAACAGTGTAAAACACCGGAACTACATAATATTAGCTTGTGATGTGAATTTTATTTTTCCTTTGGATGTAAAAAAAAATACATAGTTCATGGGTGGCTATGTGGTTACATCCTTTAACTGTATTACCTAAACCGAAAAAGTGACGCAGTGTAATTATATTTATATGTATAGCAAAACAATCTGCTGATCTGAGTCTTTATGTTTGGGACAGCAATGAATTTCTACGAGACATAATTAAATATCTGGGTTTATTGTAGTCCATCAGAACCTTGAGGTTCTCCATTGTTGAGTGTCTCTGCAAACATCAGCAGAGAGTTGACCACAGCTGTTGCTCACGGCCTGTCCACAATACTGAGGAACAAAGAGTATAATGGAAAAGCTCACTACCTGGGGTAAAACCGAACTGCACATTAACCTGCTAGTGTGCCACCTGCCAGTGGAAAACTACCTTAAAAAGAGCTGTGTTGGCACTGGAAATCTGCATTAAAATAAAATAGCCAAAAAAAAAACATCCAAAACATTCTTCAAAACAAAACAAAACTAATGACATGCTTGTCTGAATCCTCAAAAGGTTTTACAATTTTAAAAGGTTAACATAGGGGGAAAAAACTTTACCTGTCTTCAAGTCGGGTGTACAACTGGGTGTTGTCCGTGCGAAGTACAAAAACAATGTGGAACCATCGTTCAGGAAACAGGTCACAGCCATGATAATCTATGATTACGCCACCTTCCACCATCTTTTGATCCAGTTCATCCACCACCTGTGCAATCCAGGAATCCAGATTATATTCATTAGCATCTATTCATCAAAGGTACCAATGTGGACAATTTGGATTAATAGAGAGCATTAGTCAGTCTGTACAGTCAAACTGAAACCACTCAGGCAGTTGTTTCTCAGTCTGAACACCCCCCATCTCAAATTATGTGGTCAACCTGGATGTGAGGGCTGATGTTTGAATCTTTATGTATTAAGTGTGGCTTATCACAATTTGCTTGCATGGAGCAAAGCTCTAACTGAAAGACATCATTTCAAAAAGTGAAAATACAACAATTTGGATTTTAGATAAATTAGGTGTAAAGTTAAAGGACATGCTCATCTCAGCCTCGTGGTGGCGTTCAGTTTGTCACCTGAGGGTGCTATGAGGAAGCAGTGGCGTATCTAGGCCTGTTTTAGGGTGCTATAGCACCCCTAAAACTGTATCTCAGCACCCTGAATCAGGTTGCCACCCTTCCCATAAAATACGGAGTCGTCCCATATTTGGCCGTTAAATGTGCGTCCTGTATTGAACCGATACATAACTGTCCGATAGAAACGCCTATCATACACACATCAACACTAAGTTTAACAATAATGACCAAAATAAAACACAGGAAATATTAAGGTCAGCTAAATTGTCGTGGCGGAGCTAAAGGACCCCAGGACGCTACGGACCAACGCTGAACGTCACCGTTGCCTAGAGACGGACACTACGCAGTTGCGGTGAGCTGCTATCAACCTGCGTCTTTTTCAAAAGTCCTCAACCCGATTCCATGTCCTTAGAAGCAAAAACTTTTTTAAAAATACAGACGTGAGTGAAAAGACGCGCATTATAAGTTGAACAATTTCAGAGAGGATGGATACTGTGGACATCAAAAGACAAAAAAAAAGTGTCTGTCGTGGCGCAGTGTGCTGCTGTATATCAGACAGAATGGATCAGGAGAGGAACTGCAGACCCATCAGAACCTTAAGAACCAGAAATCTGCGTCTCTTCATCCTCAATCATCTCCTGAGGCTGACATGGTACAGAACATTTAGTTATAATTGATTAAGTTTTTTTATTGTGATTTTAGCTGACTATTGTGGTTTGATTCTTTGCTTAGGATGTTGAATTTGGATGATATTTAATAAATTATAGCATTAGCCAAAATAAGTGGCCATTTAATGAACAAATCATACGAATAGATTAATAGTAAATACATAAATATTTCCTACATTACATTACTTTCTGTGTTTTATTAAAAAATTTTGATATATTTTATGAATAATTGTCCAGTGGTCATTTAATGTGTTATTTCACTAATATTTTATTAATGTGGTTTACCAGTTTGGATAATCTGACTTCCTATCAATGAAGAAAAAACATGCTAAGCAAAAATGCACCAAACCCAGACCTGCAAGCCAGGGCCAGTTCTAGACGGGGCTCAGAGGGGTGCCAAAGAAATTATACTAAATAAATGTCTTTTTCAAATATTCAGTGGTAGATATTTTTTCTTCACAATTTTCTTTTTAAGGTATTATTAAAAATACATGAAAATTATTTTTAATAAAAATTAATTTAATGAATTAAAAATTATGGTACTGCTCTTTTAACTGCTGTATTGAGATAGGATCACACTTTCCATCTACTAAATCAGAGATCTGCAACCTGAATCTCTGGAGACACCAAGTGGCTCATTGGCTCACATTATTAAATGATGAAATATTGCTCTGTTTTTGTTTAATTCTTTTTTTAAGTGTCTCCATAAAAACACTATCTGCATGGGCCCCTGTGGTAAGTTTGGTCTAGAACCAGCCTCTAAAGAAAACATTAAAGACCATCATATACACTGCTCAAAAAAATAAAGGGAACACTCAAATAACACATCCTAGATCTGAATGAAAGAAATATTCTCATTGAATACTTTGTTCTGTACAAAGTTGAATGTGCTGACAACAAAATCACACAAAAATCATCAATGGAAATCAAATTTATTAACCAATGGAGGCCTGGATTTGGAGCCACACACAAAATTAAAGTGAAATAACACTACACGCTGATCCAACTTTAATGTAATGTCCTTAAAACAAGTCAAAATGAGGCTCAGTATTGTGTGTGGCCTCCACGTGCCTGTATGACCTCCCTACAACGCCTGGGCATGCTCCTGATGAGGTGGCGGATGGTCTCCTGAGGGATCTCCTCCCAGACCTAGACTAAAGCATCCGCCAACTCCTGGACAGTCTGTGGTGCAACGTGACGTTAGTGGATGGAGCGAGACATGATGTCCCAGATGTGCTCAATCGGATTCAGGTCTGGGGAACGGGCTGGCCAGTCCATAGCTTCAATGCCTTCATCTTGCAGGAACTGCTGACACACTCCAGCCACATGAGGTCTAGCATTGTCCTGCATTAGGAGAAACCCAGGGCCAACCGCACCAGCATATGGTCTCACAAGGGTCTGAGGATATCATCTCGGTACCTAATGGCAGTCAGGCCATTAGGTACCGAGCAGAGGGCTGTGCGGCCCTCCAAAGAAATGCCACCCCACACCATTACTGACCCACTGCCAAACTGGTCATGCTGAAGGATGTTGCAGGCAGCAGACCGCTCTCCACGGCGTCTCCAGACTCTGTCACGTCTGTCACATGTGCTCAGTGTGAACCTGCTTTCATCTGTGAAGAGCACAAGGCGCCAGTGGCGAATTTGCCAATCCTGGTGTTCTCTGGCAAATGCCAAGCGTCCTGCACGGTGTTGGGCTGTGAGCACAACCCCCATCTGTGGACGTCGGGCCCTCATACCATCCTCATGGAGTCGGTTTCTAACCGTTTGTGCAGACACATGCACATTTGTGGCCTGCTGGAGGTCATTTTGCAGGGCTCTGGCAGTGCTCCTCCTGTTCCTTCTTGCACAAAGGCGGAGGTAGCGGTCCTGCTGCTGGGTTGTTGCCCTCCTATGGCCTCCTCCACGTCTCCTGGTGTACTGGCCTGTCTCCTGGTAGCGCCTCCAGCCTCTGGACACTACGCTGACAGACACAGCAAACCTTCTTGCCACAGCTCGCATTGATGTGCCATCCTGGATGAGCTGCACTACCTGAGCCACTTGTGTGGGTTGTGGAGTCCGTCTCATGCTACCACGAGTGTGAAAGCACCACCAACATTCAAAACTGACCAAAACATCAGCCAGACAGCATAGGTACTGAGAAGTGGTCTGTGGTCCCAACTGCAGAACCACTCCTTTATTGAGTGTGTCTTGCTAATTGCCAATAATTTCCACCTGTTGTCTATTCCATTTGCACAACAGCAGGTGAAATTGATTGTCAATCAGTGTTGCTTCCTAAGTGGACAGTTTGATTTCACAGAAGTTTGATTTACTTGGAGTTATATTGTGTTGTTTAAGTGTTCCCTTTATTTTTTTGAGCAGTGTAGATTTTTTTTAACCAGCTATAAAAGGGTCAGACTTGTATCATCAGCACCTTTATTCAGATGACAATTTGTAATGCAAAATATTATGCTTAGTGATTTTTGCAATGGGCAATGCAGTACTTAATTAATTTAGAATTATTTTTATATTTCTGAATGAAATTGTGTACAGCATAGGCTTTATTTATTTGAAGAATATTTTATTGTTCTGTACAAAATGTTGTATGTGTGCAAAATATTTGGATAAATAATGGGTTAGTTTGATCCCGGTCCTTAACCTTGTTAATTACTCTTATTGCTCCTTTTTGAAGTTTGATTAGTGACTGTTGTGTTGTTTTGTAATTAATTTCTCAAATCTCTCTGCAGTCACTTAAATAAGGTCAAACTAAAGAATAGTGTAGAATGTTAGGCTGTTTCTGTGTGAACAGAAATGTGTTTGGTGGTGAAACTATAATTGACCCACTTCATGAACTGTGAACTGAAACAGTAAAACCCGACTCATCATGTCTAATTTTCCATAAATGGACATTCATTCTTGTTTAAAGAAAAAAGGCCAACAGCCGCAAAACGTTCAGATAAAAATAAGGGTAATGTAATTTCTAAGTATGATTTTCAAATAAAGTTCAGGTTAAGGACTCATTTTCAATAGTCATTAACCTGAACGTCTAGCTTGATAATAAACTGGTTTTAGGTTTATAAATCCTATGCATTTAGCAAAATGTTCTTTAAATGACTGAAAATGCAAAGTTTTAAGTAGATTTTATTTTAATTTCCGGGAGAGCAGACCACACTAGGACTGTGTCTCTCTACAGCTGCTTGTGTCTCATTACTGTTAGCAGATGTTGGCAGGTATGATGTGGTCTAGAGATTCTGTTTCAAACTGAGTTTATACAGCTCTGGGAAAAATTTAAAGTTTCTCTGATGTTACTCTTTATAAATATATGTTTGAGTAAAATTAACATTGTTCTTTTGTTCTGTGAATTACTGACAGCATGTCTCTTAATTTTGTTTGTGAATGTATGTAAATAAGCAGTTAGATCTAGAAAACCGCACCAACGAATATCTTCTCATGGGTCTTAGCCCTGCTGGGGGCTAAGCACCCCTAAAAGTCAGATCCTAGAATCGCCCCTGCTAGGAAGATCAAAAAACCTTCCTGAGATCGATTGGTAGATCGCAAACAATGTACTGGACACCCGATGTTGTAGGGTATCCATTCCTTACAATCAAGCATCAGTGGTTACAAATAGAGGAAGAAAATCATATTCGTCAAAGGATATGGCACAACTCATTTGTCACAACTCATTTGTTATATATATATATAAATCAGTGACGTGCGGTCAGGGGAAGCAGAGCCTCACCTGTCAACATGGAAAAATAATATATAATGACAAAATAATTTATATTGCTATTTTCACCCTGTGGTTTGTACTATAAAGTATTTATTTTCTATTTAGCTTAACCAATTCTGATTATTTTTTCTTCAAAATCGCTGAATTTTCGCATTTTCCCATTCAAATGCTCAGAAGCAAAGCCGGTGAGGCAGCAGCGAGTTGAGCCTCACCTGGGATTGATCAACCTCTCACTAACTGCACTGGCTGCCATTCTATGGTAGAGTGCGGCAGAGAACAGATTGGAGGTGAGGCAGGCAGTTCTCCTGCTTCATGGCAGGGGGCGCTCATGATCCCAGCCACTGTGACTCCACAACTGCAGAGTAAGAGACAGTAACAGCGAGCTAGTCATACAGTAAAGTGCAGCAATATATTTATAGTTTTCTCCTCGTATCACAGCAATCACTTATATATAATCGCAAAATAAACATTAAACCTAAAACCATACTACTGCAACAGACTGAATGTTCCTTTCTTTGTGTGGGAAATATTTAAGTGCTTTTTTTTTTGTGGTGTTGTTGTCCATTGCTATGGCAACGAGTCTGCGCGTAGAAAGAAGTGGTTTTGAGTTGTACTTTAACGGTTTCTCCCTTTGCTGTGAAGCATAGCACGATATTAATAATACCTACAGTAAATTTCCATGTTTTATTGACTTAACGGAATTATTCTACCGTGGCTATGGATGACATGTAAAAGAATTGTCTTTTTACCCTCCAGCGTTGTCCGCATGCGCAAAATTTCCTTATGTTAACAATAACCTGAAGGGGGTCTTTATTTGTATATCTGATTATGATTAAGCAAGTGCCTCACCAGCTATGAACCTCACCGCTCATCACTGTTATATATATATAGATACAGTATATTACTATTTACTGCCAAATCAGCACAAAAGTATAACTATCCTAGGTTAAACAGGTGATGTAATAAGAATGGGACAAAAAACAGTGGTTTGAAAAGGTTAGAAAAAATTTAACTCACCCGATCCTCATCCAAAACAGGGCACTGGTACTCCTCATCATACCCGTCATAATATTGGCCTGGGGAAAGATTTAGAAAGTATTTCACTCATAAATAAATTGGTAAAAGATGGTGCTGACAATTTTTGCTTTTATTAAAAATACTCATGCCTGACACTGTCATTGGACCATTTTATGACATGCATTATTTCAATTTAGTTTTCATTTCACAACAAATGACATCTTAAAGCACTTACAAAATTGATTCAATCAAATCATTCCAAATAGATCCCAAGTGAAGTAAATAGACTCCAAATTGATTAAAATTTTCAATGTAGTTGAGATCAGTTTATTATTCAAATTGGTTAGAAAAGAAAATGGTATTGTTACACCCACCGCAGTTGAACGAGGGAGGAAGGGATAACATGATGACCACAATAAAATAAGCCTTTATAAATCAATCAATCAATTTTATTTATAAAGCACCCTTCATACTAAAAGCAGCTCAAAGTGCTCTACATATCAATAAAAGCAACTACCCACCCCAACCCCACATGGAAAAACACACAACTGTATGGAAAATGCAGAGATTAAGCAGAAATGATTCAATTCAGGAAATACAGTTAAAAAGATGGGTCTTAAAGCATGCTCTTAAAGACAGCAAAGTTTTCTGCAGCCCTCAGGTTCTCTGGCAGATCATCCCACAAACAGGGCCAAACAGGAAAGAAGCCTCACTATCAGTGTGAGTTCTGACTCTTGGAGCCAGGGGCGCCATATCCACCTTATTCCTGGGTGGTTTACTGTGGAAACGATTATGGGTCTTACTTCCAGCGCCCACCGGAAGTAGCAGTATTTCATTGTAATTTGTAGGGTTTTTTGCTAATCTATATTCATGATAGAAGTTACATCTTTTTTCGGTTATAATACAATAACACACCATCTGCTATCAGAGAGCTGCTCAGTACAGAGGATAGTAATTGTGAGTTTAATCACGGGGAATGACAGGAACACGATCATTACGTTTTGTTACGGAATGACTGTGAGTTAGCAGCGCTGCTAGCAGCTCGTTTCTCTGAAGAACTGACAGTAATAAAGAAGAGAAAAGCAGAGAAGCTGCTCAGAGATCTGAGCTGACGTTCTGCGCCGACAGTGTAAAACACCAGAACTACATAATATTAGCTTGGTGTGATGTGAATTTTATCTTTCGTTTGTATTTAAAAAATAATAAAGTTCATGATCTGAGTCTTTATCATTGTGTTTGGGCCAGGAAAAATTTTTATAAGACAAAATATCTGGGTTCATTTAGTCCATCATAACCAGAACCTGGAGGTTCTCCGTTGCTGAGTTCTTTAATAATCAGACCAAGTTTAATTTGTGGCAGCAACAGGTGTGTCTTGAAAGTGCTCCCAAAACAAAAGCGGTGGTTTTCATTGCCTACCGAAAGATGTGGAAACAAAAAGAATATAATTATAAAAATAAAATTATAAAATTAAAAAATTATTAAAAAAAATTAAATTAAATTATAAATTTTTTATAAAATTATAAAAGAATATAATTTCAGATTTTTGTATAACTTTTCTTCAGGTTAACTTAGAAAGTGGGCTACTATTGTTACAGGTTAATTATCTAAACTACAGAAAAGTTATTGTTAGGGATGCTCAACTGTGAAAAATTGGACTGATGTTAATATGCGATAGTAATACTTCTGTAATGTTAGATTCACCAAAATTTTGTCTTTTTTTCATTCAATTACTCAATTAATCGTAAGAATAATTGTTAAGATTACTCGATTACTAAAATATTTGTTTACAACAGCCCTAATCACAACTATGCTATGAAGATGCTACAAGCCAATAACCCAATATGCTGAAAATATGTGTATTTTCAGAATGTGAAGAAATCAGGGATGAATTTTCTGTTGTCTTTTATACTTTGATTTTAGCCTGCGTCTACCAGTATGTCTCAGAGTTACATACCCTATGTCACTGGACTGCTTCCCGTTTGACCAGCAGACTGAGCCCCTCCCTGTGTCCTGGGTTGGCAGTATAATAAGTCTCTATAGAGCTGTGCATTTTAAATGTTGAATATATATTTAGCAATATACTGAGTGATATGTGTGTGTACTTAAGACTATCACTGTTAACTGTTATTTATAGTTGTAAGTTTATTTTTAGTATTTTTACTTTATTTACTAATTTTTCATTTTTAATGTCTGCTATGCTGGGACAAACAACCTCCCACACTCCCATCTCTGCCCCCGGTCAATAGGGGAACAATAAAGTATTATATTAATACTATCTTGTTATAATATAACAAGTTTATTATATAAAAAATGTATTGTAATCTACAATTGAAATACAAATAAACAAAATTCAGACTCAACGGTGTAAAACTGTCCCTTCTTTAAGATTTCCATATGATTTCAGTGTATATGTAAATGCTGTGTTTCAGGGAGCTGAAATAACACCCAGGTCCAGGCTATCCTCTGCCTTCTGATTTTGGGATGTTGACAAAAAATGACTTGTCAACTTTCCTAACTCTAACCCAACACCCCATTACTCATCATTACTGTTATTCTAACCGGGCTAATGGAGAGTTTAAAAACAATATTGCAATGAGACCTTTTAAAATACAATTTTTCTTCAAAAATTTATATCCAAGAATATAACTATATTACTATGTGGCTCTTTCTCTTTAAATTTGTGGGATTACCTCCCACTGATGAATAAATAAAAACATAAATACATACATCTTACTGATTAAGTTGCAATAGTGTTCAATACAATCTACATTTTTACTTTACACTAATAATTTTATTGGCACACTTTATACGCAAAAAAATGATAGATTTTAATGAGTTTTATTAAGAAATATCTGCTCCTAGACAAACAATTCTGTTCTTCTAAGGACTTCAAGCTAGCATCGGAGTTATCTACAAAGAAAGTTCAGCCATCCATTCACATGTGAGGGAAGAACTATGCTGCTTTCGTGATAACTTCTCCACCAACATGAAGAATGATTTAACCAATTTTAAAGAATAGATTTGTGCTACGTTATACATTTAGAAAATTTGGGTTTCAGCACTCTTTTTTTTAGAAATAATCAAAATTATCTACACACTCAAAAGTGACTAACAACTAATGGAACAAGATCAACTTGCGGGACTAAACAGGGAGACCCATTGTCACTCCTGCTCTTTATTATTGCACATGAAGTAATTGCTCCATTTAAAGTTTTTAATTATCTATCCCAACATCCAAATGGCGGAGTTAAATCCAATTCAATTGTGACTCTCACTAGAAATGTTTGGCAGCATCTACATAGAAAAGTAGACACCTGTCCCTTCACTCAGGGAACAGCCTCAGTGTAGAATAATCCAAAACTAAAAATTAAGGGAAAAATTGTTTGAAGGAGCTGGCATACAAAAGGGATTGACAGCATAAATTTCTCCTTCCAAAATAATACCCATGGTCATTTCAACAATCTCAAGAATTATATAATCTAAATAACAAAGATTTCTGGAAGTTCTTGCAACTGATTATCTATGAGGCAGTTTGCCTCACAAAATGAAAGAAACCCGAGGTAATCATACCCACTGAGTCACCAATATACACTTTGTTTAATAAATTGAAAGATTCTCCAAGACGAGTAAATTGTATTTATAACTATTTGATTGAGAGCATTTGCAGTATTAATTTAAAGACTTTAAAAAGGTATGGAAATCAGAACTAAACAAAAAGTTCAGCAAGGACGAGTGGGGTGCAATACTCACATAAATGTTAGCCCATGAGGGACGCACGCTCCAAATTGATACAGTTCAAAATTCTGAACACACTATATTGGATACTAGCTAAATTATTTAGAGCTAGAATGAGTAATTCCAATATTTGCAGGCGATGTAAACAAAGTCCAGGAGACATGCATCATATGTTCCTCACGTGTCCGAGTACAATGTCTTATTGGCAGGAGGTCATGAGAAGAATTACAGCACCATTAACTCCAACTTAGTCTTGACACCTACACTGAGACTTTATAACTTCTTGGATTATAAAGTCAAAATAAGAACAAAAAAAAAGCACAATGGTTAAAAATAGCTCTCACCATGGCAAGGCGGGTCATATTAAGACGCTGGAAGGGACAAAATAACCCTATTTAAATAAACACCTGTACAGAATGTTCAAGTGCAACAACTTGCTGGAGTTTAAAGCTTAGCTGTCACTACAGGATATCAATGTAGCTATAAAATGCTGCCACCATGTTTTGGTCCCAAACCACCGCAAAATGTCAACCCCAGCTCTGTGGTGATTTACTTTTTGGCATTCAGAACCAAGGATTTGATGCTTTGCTTTGAGAAAGGAGAGATCTGTCTCAATTAGCAGTGGGTTTATATTGGCCAGGACTATCTGGCAGAGACCCAAAAGAAGAGGAAAGCTTATCCCCCTATCAAAAAACTCCTGAAAGAAAAGGGTCTCCACTTTCAAACTCGCTGTCAGCTAAGCTCTGTGTTGTTTGGCCACATATAACAGCGCAGCTGAAGTCATGAAGGATGTGCAGATGACGGGGCTTGCACCTGACTACAGAGATAACAATAGTCCCCCACAGCACCGCTGATGGAGTGACTGGACAGACTGTCCTCGAAGATGGTGGAGGAAAAGCGACAGAACCCAGACACATGGAAAACATGGGGAAAAAATCTGGATTTTGTCACGATGCCTCCTTGCCAAGATAATTCATTTAACACCCATGTGGTACGATTTGCAATCATATTGAAATCAATGATTGCAAATCGTACCACATGGGTGTTAAATGATCCAGCATATGGAATAAGAATGGAACATTTTCAGAGACATTGTGAGACATTATTATAACCATCTCTCATTTAGCCTTCACCAATGTTAACAATATTAACATTACTTTACTGATTGATATAAATAGATTAGTGTTACGGCCAGTGGCCTTTTTCTGTGTTTGTTGTTTTTCAGTGGCTAATCAGATTGACTCCACCTGGAAGTGGGTGCTGCCCTGCTTGTCCTGTGTCACATCCTGAGGCCTACCGTGATTGGGTCATCAATTGCCGGCTCCACCAATCACTGTTGAGGCCTCCCTTTAAGAACCAAGGACATCCTGGGAGAAGGCGCGGCTGTTTCTTTGTTGAAACAGCTTGCCACTTTGTTAGGGGTTTTTGGTTGACTGCTGTAACCTTGTTTTGTTAGCTCTGACAACCTTTGTTAGCTTGGATAGCTTGTGCCACTCACTTTGTCCCCGTGTGGGATCTTTGATTCTCTGTTAGGGATTTGTAGGTTGTTTTTGTGTACCCTGTTCTGAAAGTCTATTTTGTTTGGTTAAAGTCTTTGACTTACACCTGATTGTTTTGGGGCCTTGTTTTGTTTAGTATCCATTTGTTAGTCTCTACATTTTGATTATTGTTAATTTTACCCCCTTTAATTTTGTTGAACCCAAACAATAAACCTCTGAACTGTTAAACCTTACCATCTAGGTTTCTTTAATGTTGCTTCCCTTTTCCCTAGCCGAGCCGGGTCGTAACAATTAGATATTAGGTTTAAAGGATCTAATTGTGCACTGAGCTGATACTCATACTGAGCTATGTTGGTTTCCGCTTGAGGGAGGCCCCATACTCTGGGTATTTTTTCTCTCCAACCTGGACTCCCTAATGAGTCATTTTGGTTTGGAAGTCATTCCTTTACTATCTTCATTTGTATGTTTGAAAGTTACAAGTTTTTTTATTTCGGATTTTTACTCATGTTCAAATGTTAAGGTCACCCTGGATGTGTAAGTAAGAGGGATCAATTTAATTTAAAGATCTATGTCTCGGGGCGTGCTGTGGTGGCGCAGGGGGTTAGCACGCCCCACGTTTGGAGGCCTTAGTCCTCGACGCGAACGTCGCGGGTTCAACTCCCGGTCCCGACGACCTTTGCCGCATGTCTTCCCCCCTCTACTCACCCTCCTTCCTGTCTGCCTACTGTAGAAAAAATATGAGCCACTAGCGCCGCAAAAACTCTTTGGAGAAAAAAAAAGAAAGATCTATGTCTCAACAGCAATATAAAATTATAACTGAATGTTCACAGGAGACAAAATCCAATCAAAAGAGGAAAGGTCATAGCTAAGACCTCACTTAAAAGAAAACCATAAAAAACATTTAAAATTGGGGTTTAAAAAGAAATTTTACTCTTCCATCCAAATGAACATACAAGAGGCTTTGCTATACTAATTGCAAAGTAACTAGATTTCCAGGTATCCAAACAGGTTATAGACCAGGAAGGCCGTTTGGTTTTGATGAGGGAAACATTAGACTCAAATGACTTCAAAAGTGCTCAAAATAGAGTAAATGTTTCACTTTGTTTTATTGTGTCTGTATATTAATATGTAGTTTATATTCAATTTTTTCTATTTTATAATTGCATTGTATTTTATGATTGTGTATAGCACTTTGGTCCTGTCAGTGTATAAAGTGCTTCATAAATAAAGTTGGTATGGTGTGGTAATTTGAGATAACAGCTTGTAAACTTTTGATTTGGGGGATCAACATCAGGATGAAAGTCTCTCCCTCTCTATAATATTTGTACCCGTGACATCTTTCTCTGTTGTGGGTCTTACCTTCATGTGCCAATTCACCAATGTTGACATATGTCAACCCTGTCTGTGCAGCCAACTCCTTTCCCAAAGTTGTCTTCCCTACTCCGGGTGTTCCTGTGGATGTGGATGAAACAAACATATTTCCACTATATTAGATTGAACACTCACAATTATATTCAGAGCAAACAAAGTGTCATTAAAATACAAATCATGCACTCTGTCAGATATTCTAGGTGAATGGGAATGACCGATTCATTTATTTATTTATAACATCTATGAGTGTCCTAATAAAGTCAGTAAATTTCATTTACAGCTAAAAAAAACTATATCATAAAAAAGTTCTATATTTTTAGCCACCCATTTTAGAAAATGAAAGTGTTTAAACTGGTTTAAATATTTGAAATATTTTAAGCCTTTATTTCTTGTATTTGTTTATGACTATAGCTTACAGAGAACACAGTCTCATTCATAGAAGGTTGAGTGGAAGGAAAAAGTGTGGTAGGAAAAATGTGCACCAGGTATTGAAGCGAGTGTAAGGAGGCGTTGCAAAGTACAAAGTCCTGACCCACGGTGTTGTTGCAGCCCCTGGCCATACATTTCTGAATTTTTGTAAATCTGCACAGACTGAGCACACCACAGAGCAAAACCAGAAGACAAGAGATGTCTGAAAGGATGATACAACAACAACAGATCTTTAATATATTGTGGTGCTAAGCCGTTCAGTGATTTATAAACTTACAGTATTTTCTAGTTTATTCTCTGAGCTACAGGGAGGCAGTGGAAGGACTTTAAAACTGGGGTGATGTGCTCCATCTTTCTGGTTTTAGTCAGAACAGCAGCTGCAGTTTTCTGGATGAGCTGCAGCTGGAGGATTGATTTGTTGGGCAGACCTGTGAAGACGCTGCTGCAGTAATCAATGCGACTAAAGATAAACACATGGATGAGTTGCTCTATATCTGGCTGAGCCATTAGTCCTCTAATCCTGGAAATGTTCTTCAGGTGACAGAAGGCCGACTTTGTAACTGTTGTTATTCTGCAATAGCCAGCCCCACCCTAAACCTCACAACTCCCATGGACTAACTAGTGACCAGCTCTCTGTCTAACGGGTCCGGAAAATCTCTAAAACCCTCGAGTCTTACCCTGAGACAGGTCTAGGAGAAAATGGGGTATTACATTAACCCTAACTGCAGTGGAAGTCACAACACTAGACATAATGAAAATACAGACTAAAGTAATAAAAGTAAACAATAATAATAATACAAAATAAATTTGAAAGGTACACAAGCAAATAAATAAATAAATAAAGGTGTCAAGGTTAGAATATGAATTTAGTTCTATATAGGTTTCCTCTTTGTTTCAAAGTCTCCATCTTAAGTTGTAGTCTTGATGTTGTTTTTCCCATAATATAGACTTTTCTAATTCTATCTCTCCACTGTGTAATACTGGGAGGTTGTGGCCTTAACCAAGCATATGTTATACACTTCTTCGCAATCAGAAGCAAAACTCTGATCAAGTACTTATTGTCTTTGTCGATCATGTCCGAGGGGATTATTCCTAAAATATATGCAGATGTATCCAGATCTAAATAAATGCCTAAAATACTTCACATATCTGTTGGGCACATTTTTCCAAAACTTAACCATCTTCGGACAATCGCAAAATATATGAGTAAAATCCCCCACCTTTCCACAATTTCTCCAACAAAGCCGAAATGTTTTACCATATTTAAATGTGATAACTGGAGAGTTATAGTAACACATCTGCCGGTGAGGAAGCGAGATGAGCCTCACCTGAGATTGATCAAACTCTCACTAACTGCACTGGCTGCCATTCTATGGGAGCATTCTCGTCCTGTCCTCCTGTCTGTATGTCGCCAATAAAATGGCTAAAAAACATTTAATGTATGAACTGATTTTCCATAATTTAGCTTATGTATATAATGTCCAGTGTTTTTTGTCACCAACTGTGTGTGTAACGTGTTTCATGTGCGGAGAAGCGATCAGAAACCAGAGAACAGATTCGAGGTGAGGCAGGCAGTTCTCTTGCCTCAAGGAGGGGGCGCTCATAATCCCAGACATTGTGACTCCACAACTGCAGAGTAAGAGACAGTAACAGTGAGCTAGCCATACAGTAAAGTGCAGCAATATACTGTATTTATAGTTTTCTCCTCGTATCACAGCAATCACTTATAAATAATCGCAAAATAAACATTAAGCCTAAAACCATACTACTGCAACAGACTGAATGTTCTGCTCTTTGTGTGGGAAATATTTCAGTGGTTTATTTAGGGGTGTTGTTGTTAGTTGCTATGGCAACAAGTCTGCGCGTAGTTGTGCTGATACAGAGAGCGAGAAAGACGTGTTTTTGAGTTGTACTTTAACGTTTTCTCCCTTTGCTGTGGAGCATAGAACAAAATTAATAATAACTACATGTTCAAGTTTGATTGAGTTAACGGAATTATTCTACCGCGGCAGCGCGGCTATGGATGACATGTAGAAGAATTGTCTTTTTGCTGACCAGCATGAGTCGCAAGTTGCGGTTTTGGGCTTGGAAATAAGCAGACATAAACCCCTGAATTTGTGTGACATCCAGGTAATTTTAGTCAGACTGTTCCTGTCCATCATTTCCCAGATGATCCGTCCCGTTGCGTCTTTGTTAAAGTCAAGTTAATATATTACCTCTGAATTACGTCAAGCTTTGCATTGCGCTCCAGATAATTGCAAACATGGAGACTAATATGAACAGCGCTATAAACGTGAAAACAGCCACGAATGAATGAGTCTGTAAATTTGTGCAACTAAACGCCATTATAATTATTAATATTAAGATAAGTGTCAAATCTGTGCAGCAGGACATCCAAGTCGTGGAGCCGCAGGAGGAGCTGCGTTACTCTGTGCGCTGTGCCGACAGCAAACACAAAACCAGGTAATGCAGAACCTGGACACTGGGGCAGGGAGGAGGGACAGGTGTTCTACAATTCATTTATAATTTTTCAGACAATACAGGAACACACCAAAATACACACAAATTACAAAAGGTTTTTTTTGTACTGTTGTAACATGCCTACAGCATTCACAGTAATAAAGAGAAACAGGAACTCAAGATTGTGAATGCCTGCAGCATTCAAACTAATAATCGATCTCCTCTGCCTCCTCCTGGCATACTGCAGAATTACTCAGTTCAGTCAGAACCAGCATTAATCAGCTAGCCAAGCTCTCAGGAAGTTTTGATTTAGTAACTCAGGATGGTTTATTTTGGTCCAACCTGCATTTGACTTTGAATGAATGTTTCCTTTTTTGTTGACATTATTCGATAGGCAGATTTATTTGACTCAAGCATAGCTTAGGGCAGTGGTTCCCAAAGTGTGGGGCCAGTGCCATTGCAGGGGGGCGCGGGAGACGGTATGGATGAAGGAAAAAAAAAAACTGTTACACAGAAGTGTTTCACTGTAAAGATGGTTTGTAGTGTGTTTTGTTGTAATCTGAACTGTGAAATAAACTTAAGTGGAATTTGAAAACAAATTATGTGTATAGGTTTATGCCTGGTTGAACGATGTGTGCCCAGTTGATTTTTTTTTCTTTTTTGGGGGGATTTTATTGTAATCCATAGGGGGGCCCAGAAAATCTTTGGGAATCACTGGCTTAGGGTATAGAAAGCCTTACTGTTAAATATTGTTTTACTGATTGCAGGTTTTTTTTAGTTGTAATTTTGATTGAATAGCTTCTGTATTGTGCCTGCAAATATTTTGCATGTTTTATGTCTAAATTAGGTAAATTTATTACCAGATCATTTTAAAAATTTTGCCAGATCACGTAGTAGCATTTATACCGAAAGCAAAAAATTAACAGCCAATCCAGATGATCGGCAGTGATCGGCCCTCATGGGTGATTGGAATCGGCAGCAAAAAACCTGATCCGAGCGTCCATCCCTAGGTGAAACACCTGATGACGGGACAGCAGGATTACTGATGAGCGTCAATGAAAAACAGGAAGCAAATTAACAGGAGAGAAACTAAAGAAGACATAATACTAGCGCAAGAAAGGATAATACTAATCAAAGGAAACTAAACAGAAATGCAGAAAGAACAAAATCCGAGAAAAAAAACTACGAACCTAACTAAATACAGAGGAATAAACATGCATGGCAAGGCCTTTTGAGCAATAATTAATACAAGGGACTATAAGTGCCACAGCTTTGTTGATACCACATCTAATACTAAGAATTAAAAAACATATTTTCAAATAATATAAATAATAAAATATGTAAAATACATATTTTACAGACCATAACAGTAATAAGGAACTTATTCATGTTTTGAATTAGATTTTATCCTGCATATTTAGTTCTTTAATATTATGTTTCATGTCAGTTTTAATGTCATGATGCTGTAAGTGACTCCATTACATTTTCAATTTAACTCATTAGGATTTGATTAAGAGCCAGTTTTTTCTTTGTAATTTCTGTACAGTAAAACTATAGATCTATAAATCAATAAGACAGGTCTATATAAAGATATAATACATGTTTCTGTCCAATATTTATGTCATTAAAAGGATCAGGAACTTTTGTTTTTCCACTTAAAGCACTGGTTAGACAACCCTTGGAGCAGTGGTACCCAACCCCCGGGCCGCGGACCGGTACCGGGCTGCACTAAAAATAATTAAATATATGCGTTTTATGTATTATTGGAGTCTGAATGAGCTTTTATTTTGAAAAACCTTTAACCGGATTCTGTCGGTTGTCTTGCGAGCCAACAGGGAGTAAGAAACAGGCAAAATGAGTAATAAACAGTTATCTTTAGAAAGTTTTTTTACGAAGGGGAAAGGGCCCAGTGAAGAGGCTGAAGAGCCCACTTGCAAGAAAAAAAAAAACATTTAACAGACAATACCAGGAGTCCTACTTGAGATATGGATTTGTCCCGGTAGGTGACTCTCATATTCCAAGCCCGCTATGTGTCATATGTGGTGACCGGCTTGCTAATGAGGCAATGAAGCCGTCAAAACTGCTTCGGCACTTAGAGTCAAAACATCCCGGATTAAAAGACAAGCCCCTGGAGTATTTTGAAAGAAAAAAACAAGAACATGATGGACAGAAGAAATTACTGAGGGCCACCACAACAGTAAATGCAAATGCACTGAAAGCATCGTACTTGGTCGCTAATCGTATTGCTAAGGCTAAAAAGCCATTTACTATTGGTGAAGAATTGATTTTGCCCTCCGCTAAAGACATTTGCCGTGAACTACTAGGAGAGGCTGCTGTTAAAAAGATCGAGCAGGTGCCTCTGTCGGCTAGCACCGTGACTCGCCGCATTGAAGAAATAGCTGAAGACATTGAGACACAATTGTTGGAGAGGATTAATGCATCAGCGCGGTACGCCCTCCAGGTAGACAAATCTACAGATGTTGACAACAGGGCAATACTACTTGTGTATGTGCGAGTCATGCACATATCCTCATCCTCATGTGCATGAGGATATGTTATGTGCATTATCGTTGCCAACAAACACCACTGCCGCAGAACTGTTCAAGTCGCTGGATGGTTATATATCAGAAAAACTGAAATGGTCCTCTTGTGTCGGCATATGCACAGACGGAGCTGCTGCTATGACCGGACGGCTGTCTGGTTTAACTACTCGGATTAAGGAAGTTGCACCTGAATGTGAATCTACACATTGTACCATTCACAGGGAAATGCTGGCAAGCCGAAAAATGCCAGCAGAATTGAACAGCATATTGAATGATGTTGTTAAAGTTATTAATCATGTCAAAGCACAAGCCCTTAACTCTTGCCTGGTTGAGCAACTATGTGAGGAGATGGACGCAGAGCACAGACGCCTTCTCTTATACACCGAAATAAGATGGTTGTCCCGAGGAAAATCGCTGGCCAAAGTGTTTGAACTACGAGAAACGCTGCAAAGATTTCTCTCAGAAAAGAAGTCACCGCTGGCAGCACATTTCAGTGACAAAGAATGGGTCGCAAAATTGGCTTACTTGTGCGACATATTCAACCTGCTCAATGAACGCAATCTGTCACTTCAAGGAAAAATGACAACTGTCTTCAAGTTGGCAGATAAAGTAGATGCATTTAAAGCCAATTTGGATTTGTGGGGACGGCGAGTGAACAAAGGCATATTGGACATGTTTCAAACACTAGCGGGGATTTTGGGTGAGAATGAGCCTGAGCCTTCATTCTCTCACCTGGTGCAGGATCACCTGTCTTTGCTTTTAAAGGAGTTTGAAAGCTACTTCCCAACCACAAAAGACCCACGAACTGGCCAGGAATGGATCCGCAACCCATTTGTCAACAAACCAGGTGAATCTAGCATGTCTGTGCAAGATCAGCTGCTGGAGATCGCAAATGACGGCGGCCTTAAAAATATGTTTGAGAAAGCAACTCTGCTGGTGTTCTGGATTAAAGTCATGGCAGAGTACCCTGACATCGCCACCACAGCACTGAAAACCCTGTTGCTATTTCCGACATCATATCTATGTGAAGCGGGGTTTTCTGCAGTGACAGCAACCAAAACAAAACAACAGAGTAGACTGGACATAAGCAACACACTTCGAGTGTCGTTATCCCCCATCAATCCCAGATGGGACCATCTACTTGGAGAGAAACAACCTCAGGGCTCTCATTAATGTATCGTTGTCATGAGTTAAAATTTTCATAAAAATAAAATGTTCTTTATATTCGTTTTTGAGGCGTATCTGTATTTTATTTTGAAGGGATGTTTAAACGTTACCATAGCTACCAGAGTCAGCGAGCGTTAGGGCAGTGGTCCACACCGGAAGAGGAGTAAAGCTTGTGAGTCTATTTAAAATATATTTATATTAATCTATTTCTAATTCAAAAATCGTGCCGTGTTCACATGGCACAATTTTAGAGTTGTCGCCGATTTTCAAAACCTGAGAGACCACACACACAAAACGGTAAAATAAACAAAACAAAACAAAAAACGTAAGTATAACAGTTTCAATCATGCAGTGTGTGGTACGTGTCAGGAGCAACACACCACACCCAAACCGATTTCACTCACTGACATTCAGATTCCAGATAGAAACATTTGTAAAAGCTCACTATTCATAAATTTAGAGTAAACAAACACGGCTGACAACGTAGTTTGTCAGTTTATTTTAAGTGATAAAAGATGTATATAAAAAAGAAAAGGCGTTGGATAAGAGCAGAAAGAGCGCGAGTAGCGACTATTTGCTGCACTATAAGGAGGTAAATTCTGTTGTTTCGTAGTTACACTACGAAAACCATCAATAGATGGTTTTCTGTTCTGTCGTTTCTTTAAACGTCTTCGGTTAATGACTGAGGTAGTAAATTGTTATTACAGTATTTGCTGTTTTAATGTTTACAATTACATTGAGAACAATGGGCACAAAATAACGAATACAAGTCCAGTTAACTAATTTTAAAACCAGGCATTAATCAATGTTTTACTAGTCACAATCTACCTGCAATGCATGTTACTAGTGTCAGCATCAAGCCCTGACTGAATAAATAACCTTATCATTATAATTTAATTATGTTACGTTAATAATAAATATCTGAAAAGCTAACGGGTTTATCAATTGCGGTCGCAATTTCGCTCCAACTCCTCTCCTTATCATTTCTATGGATATTCCTTTACGAAGTGTTTAATAAACAGTCACGTTGTTTCCACATATAATCTCCGAAGTCCACCTGACTCTGTCAGCTGTTGTTTGTTTGGGATTCCCCTTTGTGCTTACGTCACTGAGCTTTCTGATTGGCTACCTGTCACATCCAACAGGCTGCTTTCTCGCTCCCAGTCAGGGAAAACCCCGCAGGCTGCGACAGGCCCGACTTTAGATCACGTTTTATGTAACACACCACACAGCAGGATTATTAGGATTATCGCATTGTAAATAGAACTCGAAACATTCTAGGATTGTCATGACGGGAAAATCAGGGCAGAAAATTAAAAATGATTCCATGTGACACCCCCCTCCCACCCCCGGGCCGCAGAAAACTGTCCAAACCTTGACCCATCCGCGGTGACAAAAAGGTTGGGGACCACTGCTTTGGAGGATACAGATTGCAGAAAAGACTAAAAAGCTAAACATGCGCTACAGTCTTTGCCTCACTTGGTTTCATTCATAAGGTGTGCTAAGTGTGGCCCAACGCTGCGACGATGAAAGTCACTCTGTATCTGTTCCTATTGTACGATTGTAACACATTTGATGATTTTGTCATTAAATCCTGTTAAACTTTTAACAAACTCTCATCATTTGTCCAAAGGTGAAACTTAAGGGGTTCATGGTCGGGACTCGGAACTGGTAAAAATGCACCTGGTTGTTGCACAAAGAGCAAAACGGTTGACCCACAACATTGGCATAAAGGAAACTGCTATGTGCTACAAGCAACAGACCATTTTAGTAACAGGTCTCAAACCACATGTTTACAGAATTTCAATTAGGCATGAACGCAATTCCTTACCTGCGAAGAGGTTCTTATCAGTTGTTGTAATAAACTGAATAACACAACAAAAGTATTTATTAACAGCAGAGACTACTCTGGTAACGTCATGCTAAGCCATGCATGTAAAAGGCATGGTATAGCAATGTTTCTTCCACTGACCCCTTACTTGAACCAACACTTCCTATAAATTACGGATAAAATAAGGATTTCGAGTCAGTGTGAAACCCCTAGTCTAAAACATTTTAGAATCACTTTATGAATTGGAACCATGCCTTGTTAAGGAAACGTTACAGGAGATGTTCTCCTTCCCACTTTTCTACATAAACATCCACTGAGTGTTGAGTACTGCTAACACTAACACGAAACATATTTCAAATTACACTCGTCCAGCGTAGTTAGGTCACAAACGTTATTAGGAAATGGGACATCAAAGTCGTAAACAACATCTTACCTGTTAACAGTATATTTGGTCGTTTAGTCATCATTGCTGAGCGTTAGGTTTCTGAAACGTGTCTTCTCCTTCTTCTTCTTCTTGTGTTTTATTGACGGATGGGAACCAACTTAAAGTGCATTTACCGCCACCTACCGGACTGGAGTATGATCATCAATTATATTCAGAAGAAAATCTCATACAAAAAACTCATACACATCTCAATGGTGTGTGCAAATTCATACACATAAATACATATATGTATGCATATACATACACACATTGTCAAGAAAATCCGAGCTCATCCCACTTCCCCATGCTGGAGATTTTAGTTTAACAGTAATAATAAATAAAGTTATCTTTAAAATGAATCACTCAAGTGACATCAAGGCCCAACAGTAGACTTAAGTGTCAATAAAATAAATCTGGTTGTGTGTGTTGTTTTTGTCTCATGCAAACTTTGCTTTAATTCTACTTTTTTCTATCTAATCATAAGAAATCATAGTCAGTCAGAGAGATTCATTAAACAAGAAAAGCAGGTTTCCTGGAAAAAGAGGAAGTTTCCAGCCTGCAGATTTATAAAAATAGCTGAGACTATTTTAAAGCATGAAAGTTTTAAAAAATTAAATCTAAACATTTTGAGTAATTTGATAAGATTCAAAGTAAAATACTTATATTAATATTGATTTACTTGTAATAATACTTACACTTATATTTGTGAGAACACTTATAAGAAAAACAAGCAAATGTAACTTTGGTATCAAATAATTAGAATCATGTATTATTCTTGGTTTCTTTTCAGAAAACATCTGTAATAACTCACATTAAGATTATAATAAGAATAATTAATAAGTTATGGTTATAAAATTATAAATGAATGCTAAATCAGAGAAGCTAAAGAAAATAAATGTGATATAAATGTGATTTTGACATTGAACTTGAAATGGTGTAAAAGGTTATAAAACTGCAATTAAACATCACTGATATGTTGGAGGTAGATGGTAGGTGAAAGGTGACAGGCTAAGGGAAACAGGGGAACTAACAGGAGAGCAGAGATGATCAGCACCTTATTTGGACATAGGAGGTTGAGCAACCCTGAGACATTGGCACAGACATCATGACATGATGTCTCTTAAGACAGTGACGGATATGAGATCATCTGTCTAAGCAGACAGATAAACCCTATAAAAGGTGGGTGCAAAAGAGGAACCTTCGGTTGGATCCTCCGGGCAGCTTCGAGCCAAGATCGAGATGGACAATGAACTCTGCAGCTGAAGAAGGGGCCACAGAGCCGGAGACTGTCCTGTGCATGCATGGGGACCAACCCGTCTGGCCCACAATCTGTGGCTTCGAATCGCACTTCTCTCATCGGCTGGGTTCTGACCCCAAAGACAAAGATGAAGACAAAGACAAAGGCAAAGACAAAGAAGAAGAACTGGTGCCTTTTTTCCTGCCAGCACCAAGTCCTGTGTGACCTCAGCATCCATGCGGAGAGGAGGCTCATCAGACCTGCGGAGATCCTGGCCTTCATCGATCAACATCTTCCTCCTGCTGCCACACCTTCTTCATCATCAAGCCAGGTCTGGGGTTCGAAACGCCAAACTCCGTCCGTCTCTCTCAAAGGTTCCCTTTTTTAGTACTCAGTATCAGCAGTAGGGAAAGATAGACTAGATGATTGATTTTACTTATTTGATTATTTCTGCTACTGAATTAAGCTGTACTGACCCTTGCAAAAATGCCTTACTAATAAAATATTTAGCATAAAGAAAATCTAAAGATGTTGTGGACATTCAGTTAATGAGTCACCTTAAAGTTCTTTAATGGTTGTAAAATAGCTGTGATGTTTGATTCTGGAGAGGAAGAGGTGGAAAATGTTTTTAGGTTGCTGGTAGCCCATATTTAAAACATCACCTTGGGACTCGCCCGAGTTACTAAAACCTACCTGGTTCAATAACAAATGCAAGTTGCAAAATAGAGAACGAGCGACCGTTAACAGGTGTGCTCTGTGAAACTAGTTGGCTGTAGGCTGCTCAGTCTGGCTAATTCACAGGGGGAAGAAGGGTGGGACACCTGGATGTAGGCCGTCAGATAACCAGGCGAATCGTTTCTCGAAACCAGCTTAAACAGAGTTTACTTCAGTTCTGGACAGGGTAAATCCCAGCAGATTTAGGAAACTCAATTAACCCGTTAGAAGGAGAGCTGGTAGCACATCTCCCCTCTCAGAAGAGGAAGTACGAGAGTGAGAGAGTAGAGACAGAAAGGAGGGGGGGGTGTTGCGCAACAACAACATATAGATATATACTTTTAAATACAATTAAATAACCTAGTGCTTTTTAAAAATGTAAGTAATTGATTTTTAGCCGATATTGATTCATTTCCTAAAACATTTATCATAGAAAATCCTTTTTCCTCTCTGTTTAATATTGACTTTAAATGCCGACATTCCTATAAATACTTATTACATTCTAATAAGACATGTTCCACTATTTCCATCTGATTACCATAATTACAAGTCCCAGTTTCATGTTTCCCTTTTCTGAAAAGAGAACTACCAAGTCCAGTATGACCAATTCTAAGTCGATATGACTACCTCATCTTTCCGCCTTCCATTAATACAACTATTACCCCCCACAGTCTTTTAAATTTTATATAAATCTCTACCAGTGTCATGATTAGCCCATTGTTCCTGCCAAACCTTAAGGATTTTATTTTGAATAATAGATTTACCCTCACTTTTGCTTAAAGGAATAGTAAAATATCTGATTTCAGGGCCTGTTTAGCTAATATAGCTACTTCTTCATTTCCTTCTATACCTACACGAGAAGGAATCCAGACAAATCAAACAAGACATTTTTTATTATGTAGCTGAACTAATAAGTGGCATATACCTAATAATAAATCTAATCTACAAGATTCGCCAGATTTTATACTTAATAATGCAGCTCCACTATCTGATGCAATTATATATTTACTTTCTTCCCTAATGTTATCATCAAGCAACCATTCGAAAGCTAATATAATGGCAGATAATTCAACTGTAAAAACTGCTAGATGATCTGTTGTTCTCCTTTTAATCATGACTTTATGCTGTGGAATATTCACAGCTGCTCCTGTTCTGCCACTATTTGGATCTTTAGATCCATCTGTATATATAATTATACTATCTTTAAATCTTCCAAAATAATTATTAACTATAACCCTTTCTGGACTCTTTCCCTTTTTAAGAAATTCCCCCAATTGCAGATCAACTTCTGGTGTGATAAATAACCCTGGTGGAATTGGTGACTGTGGAACTGTAAAACTATACTGGAACTGAGTCAAACCCAAATGTTGAGCTTTTATGTCCCCAACCCATCATAAGCTATTAAAATCAGATTTATGGTGTTCCCAACAGTCCTGCAGCACAGCCTTAGTTGGATGTTCATATTTATGTCCCTGTAGATTTACCCAATACACATACATTAGCTTTAATCTTCTTAATCTTAAAGGAAGCTCACCAGTTTCAACTTGCAAAGCAGCTATAGGAGATGATCTGAAAGCTCCACAACATATTCATAATCCCTGTGTTTGTTCACTATCAAGTTTTCTCAAATGACTGTCAGCAGCTGCCATATATGCTATACACCCATAATCCAAAGAAGATCTCATGAGAACCTGATAAACTCCCAACAGCGCACTTCTTGAAGCGCCCCATTCCTGTCCAGAGAGACATCTCAACAAATGATTCACTTTTTTACATTTATTTTGAACTGATTCTATGTGCTGTTTCCAAGTTAATTTTTCATCAAAGATTACACCTAAAAACCTCACTGTATTCACTTGTTCAAGCTTCTGATTATAAAGATTTAAAATATTTTCCTTATGTCTTCTATAAAAACACATAACTTGGGACTTTGCAACTGACATTCTAAATCCCCATTTAGAATGGGGATTCTAAATCTTCCACTTTCAAAATGGCATCCTGCATCTTTTTCTGTAAATATATAAGTTTATAGTATGTCCACCGCACCCACAGAGCCCCATCATCTGCAAATAAAGATTTCCCTATACTACTATCTATTTCTCCCTTTACGAAAACCACTTAGAAAAGGACAAAATAAATTTTTACTTTCAAGAAAATATGATAGTCTATCTGTTACAATTCTCTACATTATTTTCCCTAATTGAGATGTAAGAGCTATTAATCCATAATTTGAAGGGTCAGTTGCATTTTTACCTGGCTTCAACACATTAATTATAACTGATTCTTTCCATGCCGCAGGAATTATCCCTGTCTCCCAAATCAGATTCAAAAGTTTAAAATAACAGTAAGAGATATATCATTTAAATGTTTAAGCATTATATAACAAACTCCATCTTTTCCTGGTGTTGACTGTTTTGCATTAAAATAGTTTTTTTCAGCTCATACATAGTAAAAGAAATATCTAGATCTTGATTTGAAACTGTTCTTCTTTTCCTCCTTTTTATGATGTTTACTGACAGTTTACAGGCTTAATGTATTACTGCCATCAACTGGACGGAGGTGTAATCCAGAAATTCAATTTATCCTATATCTTTAAAAACCCTAAAATAATTGTATTATATACATACACACACACACACACACAGTACATACTAAATTATCCCAGCTAATTTTGTGTCTTTTAAATAAGTGCTTGAATTATATCTTGTGAATGATGCTTCCCTAATAAATTAGCCATAGTTTATTATGGTGAAAAATAAGTATACAAACCATATTAGTATATTGGTTATAATGCAGCTTGACTATCTGATGCAATTATATATTTATATATAATTTGGATGATTAATCCATACTTGAAGATGGATTATTGATTGGCTGTGAGGGACCAGACTCAAACGAGGACAAAAAAGTATTCAAAGTAGAAAAAGTTCAATTTAATTCTTTCGAAAATAGCAAGCAAAAAATTGCTTAAAAAGGATTTAATGCAAAAATAAGTCAAAGAATAAATAACAATTTTGGGCCCAATTTAACTGAGGTCAACTGAACACTAACTGAACACAAACAAAACTGACCTGCAAACAAAGAACAAAAGGCTTAAATAGGGGTGGAGTAATCTAAATCTACCACATGAGGGAGGCATGACATAACAAAAGAACAAACAAATACAAAATTAACTAAAGCATTCTATGAAACAAATAAAGCAAAACTAACTCTTACTTAGCAGAAACAATAATAAGTGAATATTTAAGTGACAAAATTAACTAATTAAGATCAACTTGAAACAACAAAGTCTCCTCCTTCAGTCTTTTAGAAAAACAAATGGTTTGTGTCAGGTTTCCTCCTCCAGCTGGTTTGAATCAGCATCACCTCACACAAACAAATAAGTGTAAATAAACCATTCAGACAGACATTAACTAAAGTGTGCACCCATTAGAAAATATATGTCTAAATGAAATAACTAACTTAAACAGACTATAAGCTGGAACTAATATAAAGAAAAAATACTAACAAGATGTGGTGGTGGGAGGAACGTCCAACACATTGGCATTACATATTTTATATATTAGTAGTGTGATTACAGTATGCTACAATTACACTATTGGTTTATTATAATTGCTAATGAAGTACACTTCTCGGTTACTTATCAATATCTTTTATTATGGCCACTTTGTACATTACATGCTTCATACACACTACAGTACTGCAAACATATTAGGCTAAAAGAACACAGAAGGATCAACTATAACACACTTTCCAGGTGAAACAAATTACATTGTGCTTTCAATATATTACCATTTTTCAAGAGTACATTGACAATATACTATCACAGAATTGTACAAACTGTCAATATATTAAAAGTTCATAAACAACATGGTTATGAAAATTAGCACAATAAAACAACAGATACACTTTAGAGGAAATGTGAAAATGTTTCACCAAGGAGTATTGTTTTAATTTAATGTCACAGTATTCCAGTATTACTGCAGACAAACTGACATTTCTCCTTCCTAAGAACAGTGAGGATCAGCAGAACATTCCCATTCACTGGACCACTGCACTTTACAGAAACCTACAAAAAAGTACAATAGAGCAATTAAACAGAGAAAGCACTTGTATTTTAAAGAGTACAGAAAAACGGCAAAGAAAAACACAAGACTTACAATTTTTAGATGTTGTGGACTCGCTATGTATGTGGCATCATCAGAACTGGTAATGATTGGGACCGGATGCCTGGGGTGGAAAAACATTTCTGGGTGACTTCTTTGCCTGTTTATGTTAGAAGTAGAAAAAATAGTCAGCAATATCGTAAAATCAGCTGATGCTGGCATTAACTATGAAGTTGTTTTAAGTGTGGATTTAAGGGAGACAAACTACCTTAAAATCTTTCCGTCCATGATCTGAACACGTTGATCCTTGAATGGTGGTGAGGGGGGCTGGTGGTGCCCGTCTCTAGCAGTCATCAGATGAGAGGCGGGGTTCACCCTGGACAGGTCACCAGTCCATCACAGGGCCCTGAAAGATAACAATGAATAAAATGTATGAACGAGAAATGGTAGATTAACAAGGGGAATAAATTCTGTCCAATTACTTTTTAATCAAATCATGTTTATTTAAGAACTTAGCGTTGGTTACATACCAGTTTTTGCTGTTAAAAATGTGGCCAGCTGCTCAGTGTAAAAAAACAAAGAGCCTTCCACCAGGAAGACGATGTGGAGGTTCATCCTCAGAACTGGTTGGTGATCTGGTGGAGCCAGAGCCTCTTCTGAGACAGGAAAGTCTTTAGGTTTTCTAATTCTTGTTCACTGGCTTCCTCTTTCATCTTAATTTGCATAGACTGCAAAAATATATTGAAGATAAAAACAATGATGAGTTATAACAACCTCACAATATCAAAGTCTCTTTCGCATAATGAGCTTAATTAAAACCAGGTTGAGTTTATGAAGAAGACTATATCAAGTTGCAACAAACAGCAGTTATATGCAGTTATAACATGAAGCTGAATGATTGTTATAGTAATAATCATAAAAATCCCAATACAAATGATAAAATAATTATTGCTGAAATCAACATAAGTTTCTTTATATCTTTACTGCACTGTTTATAATAAAACAAAGATAATTAGCATTTTGAAGCAAACTTACCACCAGCTAGCAACATGTTAGCAGCCTTTGGGTTTTTTACAGCCATAAATTTTGTTTATATGTTTTATTTTATATTTAGCATATTTTTTGTTATTATGACCTTTGTCATAATAACAAGAACAACTTTAAAGATTTGCATTAAAGCTGACTTCACACCAGCAGTTCAAAAAACTCTTTATTGATGTTAAGAAGAGGTGGAAGTGATAGTCAAACTCAAGGCTGCGTGATTCCCGGCCCCCTGGTGGCTACATCGCGTCATTGCACCAAAGACCAAGCTACTGCAAATGTAGGATACATTTATTGACCAACTGATTTATCGACCAGTTGATTTCTGGGGGACGATTTCCTTAATTTTGGGGGATCATGATCGGCCGATACTTACATACGAGCACAGCTGGTCTTATCCCCTAATCTTATCTTAGTCAGTAATGGTTTAAAAATCAGTCTCTGTCCTCTTCTGCTCTGCAGTGAGAGGTTTGACTGACAGACCGACCCACCAGGTCAGATCTGAACATTTACAGTTAACAACATTCACCCCACTATTGCCAACTCAGTGACTTTCTTGCTAGATTTAGCGACAGTTCAGACAAAAAATTTTTTATGTCAGCCAAAATCAAAATCAGCAGGTCAGGCTTTTTAAAGATAGGTAACCAGGGATCGGCCAGAAAACTGCAATTGGTGCAGCTCTACATACATATTCATATCATTTTTTGATTAAATAAATTTCTCTTAAGCATTACTCCAATAACTAAAAATTTAACCCGGTGAGTCTTTCTCCTCTGAGAATGTGGACCGGTACCGGTACTGGACTGATTCTGAGCCTTCAAATGATTTTAACAGAAGTTTCTCATAACTTAGAAGTTGATGTAAAGAAAATGTTTGTTTTAGCCACAAAATGATTATGCTCAGCAGCAAACAACAAATCCCAACTACAGCATAGAGCAGCTCATCGATGTAGCAGCTATGTAGCCTGATGTAAAAACATTTTGCTACAAAATGTCAAACATTGAGAAGTTTTAATTATTGTTATCAAACACGCCATTTTAAAGCCAAAAATACCTCAGAAATATCCAGAGCCAACCATGAGAATCAACTCATTTAAAGTTTAAACTCAGTTTCACATAAACACAAAGACCTGTTAGGTTGGGGTTCTTTTTCCTGTTTTATTTTGTTTTCTTTTCCTCTTCTGTCCTGGGTTTTTTCTGGGAAGCTGCGTTTCCTTTAACAGCCATCAGATGTCACCAGTGAGCGGAGCCCCTGGAGAAGTGTGGCGGCCAACCTGTAGACGCACCTGTGTCTAATTTTCAAGAGCTGCGGAGGTGCTTCATAAGGACAGCCTAGCTGACACTCCAGTGCCTGAGTGTTTGCCTTCACTGGTAGACGTTTTTCTTAGGAAGAAGCCTTCTATGATCGCTCCCTGTGTTCTGATCGCTCCTTGTGTTCTCCCCGTCAGATTTCCTTGTGATCGCCCTGTGACTCCTGGATGTGGACAAGCGCTCCCCCCTGGATTTCCTTGTGTTCCTCACGACGCCATTGGTATTACCAATCGGTTGCCTTCCTCCGTGCACTTACCTCCCTGGTCCCTCCCCGTGTATCCTCTGTGCCTCGCCACCGACTGAGCCTGCCAGCGTTTCATGTTCCGGGAGCTAACTGTCGAAGCCCCGCTCGGAAGTCAGCCCACTCTGCTCTCCAGCTGCAAGGCTTACCTGCTCGCTCTCCGACGGTAACTCACTTCTCCAGCCGCCACCATTGACAATACTAACCTTCGCATTCAAGTAAGCGTCCTACGAAAGATTCTCAGAATTATTCCATTTGACCCATCCCGTGTCTCACTCCGCTTTTTCTCATATACAGTCTGATGACCAGTTTCCTCCAGTCCCAGGTTCCAGAACTATTTCCCCTGACCCCTCTTCCTTTCACCAAAATAAATATTATTGTTGTTTCATATCGCTTCTCTTGGTGTGTTCTTGCATGTGGGTAACCCGGCTATCACCCATCATGACAGAACACTCAGGCCTACAACCTACCCCAGCAGACGCTATAAGAAGGGCTTTATCGGAACAACACGCTCTCATACAGTCACATGATTCAGCTTTAAGAGAGTTGAGTAACAGACAGGCCGAAACAAACCGTCGGTTAACCGAGTTGTCTAACTTTTTGCAAGGCTCCGTTCAGCAGGCGCAGCCTCCAGCCCCAGCCTCACCTGCAGTTCCAGACCCGCCAATCCGTCCCACGTTTTCGGAGATTCGGCTGCCAGTTCCCGAGAGGTTCACAGGTGATGTGCACAAATGTGGAGGATTTATCTTACAATGTTCCATCATTTTCAATTCCTGTCCTCAAAGTTTTCCACACGACAACGCTAAAATAGCATATGTGCTGTCCCTGCTGTCCGGTCGAGCTCTGGCTTGGGCCGAAGCTAAGTTTTCCTCCCCCACTGATTTTGGTTGTTCCTATCCCGATTTCATTAAAGAATTAAAACAGGTGTTTAGTCAAGGGACAGACCAGACTTCAGCTTCCCGAGAACTTTGGAACCTAAGACAGGGGCAAAGAACTGTGTCTGATTTTGCCATTGACTTTAGGATAAAGGCAGCAGCCTCAAATTGGGATGCCACGGCACTTAAAAGTGCTTACTTTCATGCTTTGAGTGAACAGATTAAAGATGAGTTAGCTACTCTGGATGAACCTGCAACTCTAGAGGAGTTTATAAGTCTGACCATAAGACTGGATAATAGAATTCGGTCTCGAGCCAAAGAGAGAAATCGCCGAAATCCCTCAGTCAGAGCCCCCCTACAAGCTACCCGTCCTAGTCTTCAGGAAGCACCCAACCCCTCGGAGACCGCAGAACCTGAACCCATGCAGCTGGGTAACACCCGCCTGACACCTGAGGAGAGGCAAAAAAGACTAGTCTCTCGATTATGCTTGTATTGTGGGGGTCCCAACCATTTCATTGCTAACTGTCCCATACGTTTAAACTTGCAGGCCCAGCGGTAACGACGAGGAGGCTGCCGGTGCAACCCACTAATAGAAGATCTTGTCTCCTTATTTCCGCTACACTGTTCCATCGCCATCAATCTCTTCCTCTGGCAGTTTTCATTGACTCAGGTTGTGAACAAAATCTAATTGACTCTACCCTTGTTGAACAACTAGGAATCGCTACAGAACCACTTCCGGTCCCACTTCGTGTTTCAGCCCTCAATGGTGAGGTCCTGCCCAGAATAACCCAGAAGACTACACCCGTCCGTCTTGTGATTTCTGGTAACCATTCAGAGCAGATTTCTTTTTTTGTTTTCCCCGCAGTCAGTTCCTCTGTTATCCTGGGGTTCGAGTGGCTACTCGCACATAACCCACAGATAAATTGGAGAAAGGCTACTATTGAGTCATGGTCCAGTGATTGCCATGCAACTTGTCTCCACTCTGCCGTTCCCCCGACTTCCATAACAGCAGAGCAGCATGAGACCGATTCCCCTGACCTTTCATTGGTTCCCCTCGAATATAAGGATCTGGCTGCAGTTTTCAGTAAGAGCAAAGCACTCACTCTACCCCCCCACCGTCCCTACGATTGTGCCATAGATCTGTTACCTGGAGCTCCACTACCCACCAGCCGACTTTATAATATCTCCCGTCCAGAGCGTCAGACCATGGAGAAATACATTAATGACTCGTTAGCAGCAGGCATCATACGCACTTCTTCGTCACCCCTTGGGGCAGGGTTCTTCTTCGTGGGGAAGAAGGATGGGTCCTTGAGGCCCTGCATTGACTACAGGGGGTTGAACCAGATCACCATTAAAAATAAATATCCTTTACCTTTGCTTTCCTCAGCCTTTGAACCCGTCCAAGAAGCCACAATTTTCTCAAAACTCGATCTCCGTAATGCCTACCACCTCCTTCGCATTCGCGAGGGAGATGAGTGGAAGATGGCATTCAAGACACCCATGGGACACTATGAATATTTAGTTATGCCGTTTGGGTTATCTAATGCGCCTGCCTTTTTTCAAGCCCTCGTAAACGATGTCCTCAGAGATTTCATTAATGTGTTTGTCTTCGTTTATCTAGACGACATACTGATTTATTCCAAGTCCCTGGAGGAACACAAGATGCATGTCCGGAAGGTTCTCCAACGCCTTATGGAGAACAAACTGTACGTTAAGGCAGAAAAGTGTGAGTTCCACCGATCATCAGTTACCTTCCTGGGCTACGTCCTTGAGAGCGGGCAGGTAAGACCCTCAGAGGACAAGATTAGAGCTGTGTTGGACTGGCCTAGACCCGAGACCCGTAAACAGCTGCAGCGGTTCTTGGGCTTTGCCAACTTTTACCGCCGGTTCATACGAAATTATAGCCAGACCACTTTACCTTTAACTGCACTCACATCCACCAAGTCTAGTTTTACCTGGACCCCACAAGCAGAGGAGGCTTTCAACCGACTCAAGAACCTGTTTGCTAACGCCCCAGTACTAGTCCAGCCTGATATAGCAAGACAGTTCATCCTCGAGGTCGATGCTTCTGACTCTGGAGTGGGGGCCGTGCTGTCTCAAGTCTCAGAAAAAGATAATAAGACTCACCCCTGTGCATTTTTCTCCCGCAAACTTTCGCCAGCAGAACGCAATTATGACGTGGGGGACAGAGAGTTACTGGCTATCAAGCTCGCCCTAGAGGAATGGCGACACTGGCTAGAGGGAGCTGAGCATCCCATTGTAGTTTGGACTGACCATAAGAACCTGTCTCACATTCAGTCAGCCAAACGTTCCAACCCTCGACAGTCTCGCTGGTCATTATTTTTTTCTCGATTCAACCTGTCTATCTCTTACCGTCCAGGTTAAAAAAATGTCAAGCCGGACGCCCTCTCTAGACTGCATGCACCCGATGACTCTGAGAAAGAACTTGCTCCCCTGCTGCCCTCCAGCTGCACGGTGGGAGTAGTTACCTGGGAGGTTGAAGACCTCATCCGTCAAGCCCAGTTAACCGAGCCAGTCCCTGAGTCATGTCCACAGGGAAAGACGTACGTCCCTGCTTCCGCTCGATCCCGCTTTCTGCAGTGGATACATTCCTCCAAGTTTTCCGGACATCCAGGTATCAGTCGAACTATTGGGTTGGTCAACCGAAGGTTCTGGTGGCCATCAGTTCATAAAGATGTCAAAGAGTTTGTATTAGCATGTCCAGTCTGTTCCAGGAACAAGTCCTCCCATCAGCCACCCACAGGATTACTCCAGCCATTACCCATCCCCAAGAGACCTTGGTCCCACATCGCTGTTGACTTTGTCACGGGATTACCTCCATCTAAGGGTATGACCACCATTTTCACTATTGTTGACCGCTTCTCCAAATCCTGTCATTTCATTCCCCTTCGCAAACTCCCCACTGCCGCTCAAACTGCCATGCTCCTCATAAAACATGTTTTTAAGTTACATGGCATTCCCCAGGAGATCCTTTCCGATCGGGGTCCTCAGTTTATCTCCCAAGTTTGGCGACAATTTTGTTCCGCCCTAGGGGCGAAGGTGTCATTAACCTCTGGTTACCATCCCCAGACTAACGGCCAGACGGAGAGGTTGAATCAGGAGCTGGAGGCCATGCTGCGTTGCCTGACTACATCAAACCCTGGAGACTGGGCTCAATATCTACCTTGGGTAGAATATGCACACAACAGTCACATTTCAGCAGCCACAGGGTTTTCCCCGTTCGAGGTGTCACTTGGCTACCAGCCCCCTCTTATGCCATACGACGAGAAGGACATATCTGTCACGTCAGTACAACATCACATTCGCCGGTGTAAAAAGATCTGGTCTGAAACCATCTCGGCACTTCATAACACTGCCGCGCAGAACAAGAAACAGGCTGACCGGAGAAGAACCTCTACGCCCACTTACTTGGTCGGTCAGAAGGTCTGGTTGTCTACCCGGGACATACCCCTCAAGTCCATGTCCAAGAAATTGTCTCCCAGGTTCATTGGCCCGTTTGAAATAGTGTCGATCATCAATCCGGCAGCTGTACGCCTTCGCCTTCCTTCCTCCCTACGTGTTCATCCTACTTTCCATGTCTCCCAGATTAAACCGGTCCTGTCCAGTGATCTTTGCCCTCCGGCCGAACCCCCTCCTCCCACCCGTCTTATTGATGGTCACCCGGCATACTCCGTCCGCCGGCTTGTGGCTTCCCGTCGGCGTGGCCGGGGTCACCAGTACCTCGTTGACTGGGAGGGTTACGGTCCGGAGGAACGCTCTTGGGTCCCTAGCTCCTTTATCCTGGACCCCTCCCTTATTAGGGATTTCACCGCCTCTCAGCCCTCCTCCTCTTCTCGTCCGCCAGGTGGCGTCCGTTGAGGGGGGGGTACTGTTAGGTTGGGGTTCTTTTTCCTGTTTTATTTTGTTTTCTTTTCCTCTTCTGTCCTGGGTTTTTTCTGGGAAGCTGCGTTTCCTTTAACAGCCATCAGATGTCACCAGTGAGCGGAGCCCCTGGAGAAGTGTGGCGGCCAACCTGTAGACGCACCTGTGTCTAATTTTCAAGAGCTGCGGAGGTGCTTCATAAGGACAGCCTAGCTGACACTCCAGTGCCTGAGTGTTTGCCTTCACTGGTAGACGTTTTTCTTAGGAAGAAGCCTTCTATGATCGCTCCCTGTGTTCTGATCGCTCCTTGTGTTCTCCCCGTCAGATTTCCTTGTGATCGCCCTGTGACTCCTGGATGTGGACAAGCGCTCCCCCCTGGATTTCCTTGTGTTCCTCACGACGCCATTGGTATTACCAATCGGTTGCCTTCCTCCGTGCACTTACCTCCCTGGTCCCTCCCCGTGTATCCTCTGTGCCTCGCCACCGACTGAGCCTGCCAGCGTTTCATGTTCCGGGAGCTAACTGTCGAAGCCCCGCTCGGAAGTCAGCCCACTCTGCTCTCCAGCTGCAAGGCTTACCTGCTCGCTCTCCGACGGTAACTCACTTCTCCAGCCGCCACCATTGACAATACTAACCTTCGCATTCAAGTAAGCGTCCTACGAAAGATTCTCAGAATTATTCCATTTGACCCATCCCGTGTCTCACTCCGCTTTTTCTCATATACAGTCTGATGACCAGTTTCCTCCAGTCCCAGGTTCCAGAACTATTTCCCCTGACCCCTCTTCCTTTCACCAAAATAAATATTATTGTTGTTTCATATCGCTTCTCTTGGTGTGTTCTTGCATGTGGGTAACCCGGCTATCACCCATCATGACAAGACCCTAGCATACATGTTTGGCTGTTTAATGTTCCAGGTCGCTATCAAGCTAATTTTCTATTAGCAGTTTTACAAATCTTTTACATTACATTACCAAGACACATTAAATCAAACCTTTATCTTGGCTTTTTCTATTCTTCCTCTTTCTTTCCTCCCTCCCTGAAGTATAAGTCCTTTTTTGAGACATTGTTTTACTTACTTAACTTCTGACCTGAGCTTTGGACGTTTGGATGCACTCATGTTACCGGCAAAGCCCCTGGTGACCAGTGGCCCCCAAGAGAAATTTATTTTTCTTTTTATCCATAAAATAATAATTTCTACATACATTATCAAATATATATTATTGTAAAAACAAATCACTTAATATTGAAATTGTGTGTTTTTGATATTATAATGACATAGGAATTATTACTAAAAAAATAAATAAAAAGCTCCTCTGAGGCGGCCCCTTGATGGCCCTGGGGCCCTAAGCGGCTGCTTAGTTTGCTTATGCCTTGGGCCAACCCTGGCCTCGTCATGAACACGTTCAGAAGCCAGATATTTAAATTCATGTTTGGAAAGTGACACGAGGGAGTAACAACAAGGAACTGTGTGAAGCCTGACAACAACAGCACAAGAAGGGAAGTAATGCAAAAAGCTCATAATTAATTTAAGTCAAGTTAAGAGGAGATTTTCACCAACTAAAAAGTCCATAACATTTCAAGTAAAACAAAATGTCCGAAACAAATGACAGAAATAGTTGCCAGTGCAGAACATGTTGCAGAAGCAGAGCAACTAGATGAAACCTCTTTAGTGCAACCTGGGCAATAAGAGCTGCATAGAAGTGAAAGACCTCGCATGCTAACAGGAAAAGGAAGAGAATTCCATATAGAAAAACTACAGGGGCTGCAACATCACTTTGAAAGTACTTATGACAGATGGAAAGCATTAATTAAAGTTGCTAAAAAAAATCTGTTAATAAAGGAGATCCAGTTGACATTCTTGAAGCTCCCATGGACATTGTGCAAAGAGAACTAGCCGCTCTTAACAATATTTATGATCAATACAGAGCAATGGATGGACCACCTCATGATATGCATTCCAAGTTAGACAAATGTGCATCAGTGACTAAGGTAGTTTCGCAAAATATCCAATGCCATGTTGAGGGAACAAATAAGGAGGAGATTGTTTGGCCTGATGCTAGTTCTATATTTACATCTTCTAGCTCAGCTAGTGTCTCAGTTCATAGTCATTTTAAAGCCAGTACAGTTATCTCTAATGGCTCCTCCGCCAAAAGACAAGAAGCTGCAGTAAAGTATGAAGCCACAAAGGCTGTGCTTAAGATAATGGCTGAACAAGAGAAATTTAGAGAAAAAATGCAAACCATGGAAGAAGACAAACGCATAACAAGAAGCTGCTGCGATGTCACAACGCCATCCAGAGGAAACAGAACGCAAGTTAAAAAGAGAAAAGGAGAAGGCGGCTGTGATAAAGAGACAAGAGGAAAGTACTGCACAGAGAAAGTCAGTTGAGGACTTAAAAAGGGAAATTGAAAGATTGGAAAATCTGAAAGGACTCAAAGCAGCAAAGACAAAATTACAAGTTTATGAAGAAGACTACTTTTCAGTAAAGCAAGAAAGCATCACTCCGAATCCTGCAAACATACAGGTAACTGAGTTCAAGAACACTGCTAATCAACCCACACAACCACCACAACAGTTAAATGTCGTTCACGAGAGCACAGGTGAGCTTGTAAGGGTTTTGGCAGAAGCTATGTCAGCTAATAGGCTACCGATTCCAGAGCCCTCAGTATTTAGTGGGGATCCACTTAAGTTTAAACATTGGAAAGCATCTTTTCAGACTCTAATAGAGAGAAAGTACATTCCCATTGCAGAAAAAATATTTTTCTTACAGAAGTATGTAGGTGGGTGTGTTAAAGAAGCCCTAGATGGCTATTTTCTGATTGGCTCTGAAGATTTCTATATGGCAGCATGGAATATTCTCAATGAACTTTATGGAGAGCCTTTTGTCATTGCTAAGGCCTTTAGGGACAAGTTGTACACATGGCCAAAGCTCCAACGCAAAGACAGTGCAGAGTTAAGAAAGTTTGTGGATTTCTTACAAAGCTCCTAATCTGCAATGACTACCAATGAGAATCTGAACATCCTCAATGGTGGAATTGAGAATCAAAGACTTGCTGCTAAACTGCCAGACTGGTTGAGCAACAGATGGAACCGAAAGGTTACAGAGTACCAGCTGGAGCACAGACAATTCCCATGTTTCAGTTACTTTGTAACATTCCTGTCAATTGAGGCAAGTATTGCATGTAATCTCATTACACTGTATCAAGCTATAAGACAAAGTTATTTTGACAAATCAAAGACAAAACTTCAACTTACACCCATTCATAAGAAGCAAGATACAACAAAAATCTTCACAACTAATTCTACGGAAAGAAGCATGATCTCTTGTGTGTTTTGTAAAAGAACAGGACACAGCTTACACAAATGTCCTAAGTTCAGGGAGAAACCAGTTACTGAGAGAGTCAAGTTCATTTAAGGTGAAAACCTATATTTTGGCTGTTTAAATAGTGGTAATTTCTCCAAGAACTGCAGCAACCGGATGACATGCAACAAATGCCCAAAACAACATCCCACATATCTGCATGAAGAAAGAGAAACTGAATGGAAGAAAACCCAGCAACAGGTAACACAGTCACAAGACACAGTTAACAAAAGTACATCTAACAGAGTGACTCATGAAAGTAAAAACACGCAGACATCTGCAATAGTACCTGTCTATGTATCCACACAAAATGAACCAAGCAAAGAAATACTTACCTACGCTCTGCTAGACACAGAGTGATTCATCCTTTATTCTCAATGACGTAGCAAACAATCTGGACACAGCTAAAACCCAGGTTAAACTCAAATTATCTACAATGTCATCCAAGAAAATGAAAGTTACGTAGGTAACTATGGTTCTGTGAATCCCAGATGACCGCCAGAGGGCAGTGCTGAAAGCACTGAATGTTCCCTTTGTGCATGCGCTCTTTGAGCAATAATATCAACAGAGTCACACCTGTGACATATCAGATGATCAATCAGATGCTATATAGCATGACGACATCCAAGACTCTGTTCCTACAGAATCTTCTCACGAAATGCAAGGATTCTGAGTGACAGAGAATCTCTGGCGGTCATCCAGAATTCATAGAACCGTACGTACATACATAACTTTCGTTCTATTTCATCCCTACTGACCGCCAGAGGGCGGTGCTGAAAGCACTGAATGACTAATACCAGCAATGTCACAAGGAATCCTGAGCACATACCTCACTGAGAAGGCCCAAAGGATCCTTGTAAAAGAACCTGGTCCAGAGGATGAGAGGAGGCCACATTCACATTGTAAAATCTAGTGAACGTGCTTGGAGAAGCCCATGATGCAGCAGCCCATATAGCTTCCAGTGGAACTCCTCTCCAGGCTGACCAGGAAGTGGAAACGCTCCTGGTAGAGTGTGCCTTCATGTTGACTGGCTGGGGGTGGCGCCCTGCAGCGTAGGTGTGGCAGATGACATCCACATTCCAATGGGAAAGATGCTGTTGGACAGAGGACAACCTAGTCTAGGGCCCCCATAAAACAACAGCTGGTCTGAGCATCTTATAGCAGCAGTGACTGCAATATATGCCTCCAGTCCTCTCACTGGGCACAGTAACTCAGAACTATCATCAGCTTCCCCTGACGTAGGCTGAAAACTCGCCAATCTCAATGGTTGGTGAGAATGAGA
Source organism: Xiphophorus couchianus (assembly GCF_001444195.1). Classification (NCBI taxonomy): domain Eukaryota; kingdom Metazoa; phylum Chordata; class Actinopteri; order Cyprinodontiformes; family Poeciliidae; genus Xiphophorus; species Xiphophorus couchianus. Next base: position 53,722 of record NC_040239.1, read on the forward strand.
ATACAATTTAGGGACAAACGCCGGGTTTGGCCACAAGGTAACCCCAGAGCCATCTGAACTCCATCTGAGACATGATGGGCTAACAGAAAGGGCATGTAGTTCACTGACCCTCTTAACTGAGACAATAGCCAACAAAAAAGCAGTCTTACATGACAACCATTTGAGGTCTGCCTGAACCAAAAGCTCAAATGGAGGATGGCACAGAGCACTAAGGACCAAGGGCAAGTCCCAAACTGGTGCTCGCGGAACCATTGGCAGGTGCAGTCTATGAGCACCACACAAAAAAAGAAAAACCAGATTATGGCTCCCCACTGTACAGTCATCAATGTCAGCATGACTAGATGATATAGCTGCTACATATACCTTAAGTGTCGAAGGAGAGCTGCCCTTATCAAGAAGAGACTGGAGAAACTCCAAAATAGTGGGTACTGCACAGGTCACCGGATCGTCATTACGGGCAGAACACCATGGGGAAAACAGACGCCATCTGTTTTCATATTGCTGATGAGTGGAGAATGCCCTGGCACTCAAAACAGTGTGCCTGATGAGACCTGAATACCCAGTCAGCTGCTGACTCCCGGTGGCCACACCCACAGCCGGAGGAGTTGAGGATCGGGGTGCCATATCTGACCCCCCAACTGAGACAGTAAATCCCTCCTGGTCGGAAGACACCATAAGACCCCGTGACACAGACTCCATAGAAGTAGGAACCATGGCCTTGCAGGCTAATACGGAGCTACCAGCAACATCCTGTGGCCTTCCTCAAGAACTCTCTGAAGAGTCAGCCAAATCAGGGAAAGGGGCAGAAAGGCATATAGGAGGACCCTGGGCCAACGATGGGCCAAGGTGTCCTGGCCCAGTGCACCTGTGGCCCCTGTAAGGGAAAACCATAGAGGGTTAGGGGAGTCGACTCCTCTGTGGCAAACAGGTCGACCTCTGCCTGACCAAAAAGGTCCCAGATCAGGCAGACTATGTCGCTGTGGAGGGACCACTCTCCCGGAGCTGCCGCCTGTCGGGAAAGGGAGTCTGCTACCTGGTTGTGCAGCCCTGGCAAGTACACCGCCTGTAGGGTGGATAGGTGAACAGACGCCCATTCCAGGAGATCCCGTGACTCCTTCAGAAGCTGTGCTGACCTGGTGCCACCTGGTGGTTGATGTGGTAGACAACAGAGGTGTTGTCTGACCGAATCACGACATCTCCCCTCAGGGTGGGGCAAAAAGTGCCTGAGAACCAAATGCACAGCATGCAGCTCCAGCACATTTATATGCTTGGAGCAATCCAGTGGCCCAGAACCACCCTGGGTTGCCAGATGCCCATGGAGCTGGTATCTCTCATGACCACTTCTCTGCGACACACTACCACCCCCATGGACACACCCCTGGACAAATAGGCCCCGTCTCTCCATGGACTCAGGGCATGAAGACATGGCCACATTACCACAAGTTTACGATGCCTGTGTAGCTTGGCATCCAGGCGCCAGCTGTTGATTCAGCTCTGCAAAGGGCGCAGTGACAGCAGACCTCAGGGCACAACCCGAGTAACCAATGTTAGTTTGCCCAGCAGCTGCAGAAAGGTAATGTAAGGAAGCTGCCTGCCCAGCCTGAATCAACTTACCAGCTGGAGAATGTCGTTCACCCTCTGGACAGACGGGTAGGCTGTCATGGAGGGAGAATCCAAAAGCACCCCAAGAAAAGTGGTTGTTTGCGATGGAATCAGACAGCTCTTCTCCAAGTTCACCTTGAGGCCCAACCGGGACACGTCATCAAGCAGGCGACTCGCGAGATGCATACTCTCAAGACGGGGTGCAGAGAAGCCAATTGTCGTGGTATGGCAGAACCTTCATGCCGTGGGCCTGCAGAGGAGAGAGGGCTGCACTTACGCACCGAGTGAACACCCTCAGGGAAAGGGAGAGGCCGAACGGGAGCACACGGAACTGGCAGTAGCGACCCAGATAGGCAAACCTGAGAAACAGGCAATGTTCCGCTGCAATAGGTACATGAAAGTATGCATCTGTAAGGTCGATTGATGTAAACCATCCTCCCTTTGTCACAGCCCGAAGAACCTCTGCCATCGTGAGCATGTGAAATGGCAGGACCTTTAAATACTGATTGAGTCCCCTGAGATCCAAAATGGGACGAAATTCGTCTGTCTTTTTTGGCACGAGGAAATACATTGAATAGTAGCCTCTGGGTTTCTGCAGAGGATCCACTTCCTCGATTGCACCCTTAGCCAGGAGGCCAGAAAGCTCCTGGTCCAGGGCTTGAGTTTTCACCGGGTCGGTGATGACGGTCACCCTGACCTGGTGTGAGATGTGAGGCCGCCGTTGGAACTGTAGCTGGTAACCATGGGTCAGAGCGGCAACCACCCATGGATCCACAGCGAGAGCAGCCCAGTAACTGAGCTGCTGATGAGAAACATATCCGACTGCTAGCCTGGTAGCAGGGCGGGGGCAAAGTCTGTGGCCCGGGTATGCCTGGTTGGTTGACGGACCGGCACACAAAAGTCCCTGCTGGGTCTCTGCTGTACCGCACGAGGGTAAAACCCACCAGGCCGATCACAACCCCAAGGCTGTGGCCGAATGCTGGGGCCAGCCGATGGGTGCCTCAGATTATGAGGAGGAGGGGGCATACCTCTGCTGAGGCCTGAAAGCTGTTGTCTAGTCTGCCGTGCCTGAATAGTTTGTTGCAGCGCTTCCAAGGCAGCAGAACCGAATAACTCCCCTGGCACCACAGGAACACGCTTAGATTTGTGGTTTTATACTTGTGCCCTTCCTCGCCAAACCTCCTATTTTAAAAGGAACTTGCACACTAAAGTCCCAAAAGTGTTAAAAATATTTTTAAAAACAAGATTAATCATAATAAAAATACAAGTGGATTATTTGTTTTAAGCACAATGGATACACGCAAAGCAATGTGGCAGTGAACTGCTTTACCTCACCCAGCACATTATTCTCAAGCAAATCCAGACTCAAAACGCCAATCTGTATAAACAGGCCTACCTGGTTTCTCCAATAGAAACACTACAAACCCAATTTCTAACCTTTCAAGGTTAATTTAGCCCCAAAAATATGCACCCCACCTTCACTGATTACACTGAGGGGTTCCTGGGGCCTCATGCATCAAAGAATGCACAGTTTTCACACTAAGACTTGGCGTACGGACAAATTTAGAAAAGTGCAGCGCACAAGAAAATCGGGATGTATAAAGCCGTGCTCAGGCACGTGGCTGCGCATCTTTCCTTTATAAATCCTAATTTGTGGGAAATTGAGCGCAGCTGCTGGTTAGCCCTGTCACTACCCATAAATACATATGTAAATTAGTATAAATACCCGGAAATTAGTACAAATGCCCCACCACGTGGGGAAATAACCATGGCAACGTCCTTGTTTGTGGCAGTATAAGTATTTATAATAATAATAATGATATATTTTATTTAAAAGGTGCTTTCAGTGAACATAAGGTCACCTCAAAAGAACAAAAATAATAAATTTTAAAGAAAAGAAAATCCAAATAAAATAAATAAATAAATAAATAAAGAGATCCAAGTGCAAATGGCTGTTGGAACAGCAGAGCGTTCAGCCGAGATTTAGACAGACAGCGCGTCAGAGAGTCCTTTGAGTCGGGAAAGTGGACGTTTATTCTAAATAGTAGAATCGTGCAGAAGTTGTATATTTACAGAATAGAGATGCTTTCTGCCCAGAAAGGCGCATTCACAAACTGAAGGATGACTGCAGCTAACCACTCAGACTATTTGCTGAATTTTTTGACCTGGGTGGGGTGTCAGCTTCACTCAGCTCAGCTGAACCGGTACCGGTACCGTGGCTCCTTTTTAAAGTTTTGCTCAGAGATCCAGGATGATCAGTCTGGATTAATCTAAACACTAATAAACTATCATCAACATTTCCCAGCAGATCAATATGATCTCTGATCAATCGCTCCCTCTGAATCCTTCCATTGGCGATGTTCTCCATCAGAGCCAAAGAGCTCCACATTTACGCGGCTCACCTTTATGCAGCTACTGATATGCGTGTGATTGTCTCCACACCTGATCACCTTAAAAATAATCCAACATGACCTGCCTGGAGTTAATCTGCTGATCCAACCCTGTTTTCTTTTTCAGTCAGAATGAAATGACCCCATAGATGCATTTCATGCGCTTCGGCGCACAGACTGATGAGTTACATCTTTATGAGACAAAAACTGAGGAAAAGTACTATTTACATTGGAGTGAGGTTTTCACATCTTTTTATTTTTATTTTCTTTATTTTTTGTGCGTGTTTGGTTATTGTCTGAGGACCAATGCGGCTGAGTTTCATCGTTTACATTTAAACAATACAATATTAAAATAATTTTTAAAAAGCATCGGGTTTGAGACTTCTTGGTCTAAATAACGGAATGTAGTCAGATTTCAGTGTATTTAGGTGAATTTTAACACTTTGTAGTTTGACATTGTTCACAGAAAAAGTTACATTTCTGTGCCGCACATTTTTACGCCAGTGAAAAAGTGTGCGTATATTTACGCAAACTATGATGCAAAGTTCATTTTTATAAATGCCGACTTATGCGTAAAATATGGCGCCACTGCCGCACATTCTTTTATACGCACGCTCGCTTTATAGCCGAGGCCCCTGGAGCTTGAAATGCTTCTTACTGTTACAGTGGGTCTCTGCCCTTTTTCCTTGCAGGGTTCTTGAGACAGGCAGGTTGTAGATGTTGTGTTTTGTCGTGATTGCAGCTCTGCTGCTTTATAGCTGCCATGCATGCAGGCTTTTCCCTCTGCCTCCTCAGAACTCCATTTGGTTCGGTTTGTATTTTATGACTGGGTTTTGTTAGGTTTGTTTAGGCTTTTGCTTATTTTGGTTCTAGGTTTTTGCATTAATCTATTTTAGTTTCTCATTTCAGGTTTTATTTCTTTAGTGTAATTTAATAAATTAATTCTCTTCAAGACAGAAAATCCTTATGTGGTCTCCTTTAATGTTACCCCACAAAACGAGCCTGGTGGACGTAACATCACTCCTTGCCCTGATGGTGCGCTTGGGATCATTGTCATGCTAAAAGACCCAGTCATGTTTTGTCTTCAATGCTCTTGCTGATGGAAAGAGGTTTGCACTCAAAATCTCACGATACATCGTCTCATTCATTCTTTCATGTACACGGATCAGTTGTCCTGGTCCTTTTGGAGAAACAGCCCCAAAGCATGACGCTGCCGCCCCATGCTTCACAGTAACTATAGTGTCCTTTGGATGCAACTCACCATGCACTCTCCTCCAAACTCAACGAGTTGTGTTTGATTTTAGTTTCATCTGACCATATGACATTCTCCCAATACTCTTCTGGAACATCCAAATGCTCTCTAGCAAACTTCAGACAGGTTTAAGTCTTAAGTACTGGTTTAAGCAGAGGAACATGTCTGGCACTGCAGGATGCGAGAACCGGGCAGTGCAGTGTATTACTGACAGTAGCCTTTGTTATGTTAATCCCAGCCTTCTGCAGGCCATTCACTAGATCCCCCCGTGTGGTTCTGGGATTTTTACTCACCGTTCTTGTGATCATTTTGACCCCACAGGGTCAAAATGTGGAGTCCCTGATCGAAGGAGATTATCAGTGGTCTTGTATGCGTTCCTTTTTTTTTTATTGCTCCCATAGTTCTCTTCACACCAAGCTGCTTGCCTATTGCAGATTCAGTCTTCCCAGCCTGGTGCAGGTCTACAATTTTATTTCTGGTGTCCTTGCACAGCTCTTTGGTCTTCACCATAGTGGAGTTTAGAGTGTGACTGTTTGAGGTTGTGGACATATGTCTTTTATACTGATAAGTTCAAACAGGTGGCATTAATACAGGTAATGAGTAGACGACAGAGGAGCCTCTTAAAGGAGAAGTTACAGGTGTGTGAGAATGAGAAATCCTGGTTGTTTATTGACCAAATACTTATTTTCTACCATAATTTGCAAATAAATTCTTTTAAAAATCAGACAATGTGATTTTCTCATTTTATCTCTCATAGTTGAGGTCTACCTATGATGTCAATTACAGGCCTCTCTCATCTTTTCAAGTGCAAGAACCTGCACAATTGGTGACTGACTAAATACTTTTTTCCTCACTGTAATCAGTGACCTCACTAATGAACTTAGTAATTTTGAACATTTCAGCAAATGATTGAGTTTCACAGAATCAGCTCCATGCATATTATGCTTGATGGGTATGTTGGTTTTCTATACCTTTATTAAACCTTCTAGAAACTTACTTCCAGTGTAGAAGTTGAAATGTTAAAAGCTGCAAAAACCGTGATTTATCTTGCTAGTGATGAGGAACAGAGTCCAAAACACAGCTGTAAATAATAACTGGTCATATTTGGTCTCAACTTTATTTGAATTTTAGTTAAATTTTTATAAAAACTACAAACACAACATCTTCATTTCTGCCAATGGAAAATCATTTCAAAACACCTGAAATGGTTTTATTCCTGTGCAAATCAGAAAACATAAATATACCAAGACCTTTTTATACAGAATATAAATTTAACCCAAAAATATTACTTAGATATTGTGGGAACAAAAATTTTAGAACAATAATTACTTTCCATCTTGTTACTGTACTGTAAATGACAACAGAACTACAAAACAATGTCTATTAAGTTGAAAGTCTATTTGATTGTCAATGCCATTTGTGAAGACATTATGAAACGTAAAAATCTCTACACCAGAATTCATCTTAGAGTTTCCATTATGAAAATTTATCAATGCAGTTTTGTTTTTATAAAACGATGCAATTTTAAAAATATATATTTTACTGTCACAAAAACAATAAAAGGTTTATAAAGCCTGAAAGTACAGGTAATTTTTCTTCACATCAACAGTAAAAAGAAATTGCAACCTTTTCCAATCATCGTCCTTCACATAACAGAGCATAAGGAAAAAACCCTTTTGGTTGTTTTCTGCTCCAACAGAATGTAGCTGAACAATTTTGCAAAGCTGTATCTGATCCACAATGGCCTAAAAATGTAGACAAAAGTAGACAAATCTGACCAAAATGCACAGTATGCAGCAACAACTCACTACCTTTACAGCACAGTGGTAGTTAAAATCTCAATTTGCTTTGCAACACAGAACCTGGACTTTTACAACTCTGGCTATTGAAGTATTCAAGCTTGGCCAACACTGGAGAGTAATCTGGAAAACCTCAGTCAGTCTACAACAGAAAAAAAGAATTGATGTTACAACTGAATCACAGTTCAGATCCCAACCAGACTGAAATATGTGCTACAGCTATGAGAACAATACAGAAACTTATCTGTAAATGTTAATCAACAAGCAACAGCAACAAAATCCAAAAAATCACAACAATGTAAAAAAGTACATTTTAAAGTGAGAAATGTACCGAGGTCAGTGCCATGGTTGTGTAAGCAATTGAATCATGGTTTGCACACTGAATTTAAGACACACAACTGTTCTGCATTTCTTTAATAACTACATTTTATTTAATAATGTCATGGTAGAATCTGTTATGTGCTTTTGTACACTAGAGGTAAGAAACCTTTTCAGAATGTGATGAAAGCCACTGAATTCTTCTTACATCCTTTTTGATAAAACAAAATAGAAGTGATTGAGTTTCATCTGTTTTGTTATTTTCTAAAACTCAAATATTTTTGCAAAAATAAACTTATTTACCTAAAAATATTTTAGGGGAATGAAAGAAACAAAGAAATATTCTTACAGTAAAAGACAACACATGAGTGCCAGTGGCATTTGAATCAATCACTGTCATATTCTTCTATGACGACTTCCTCTTCCTCCAAGAGCGCTTGGTTTGTAAGAAGATGGGACTGACTGACTTGTAGACCTTTCTCAACCCTGCTGTGTAATTCCTCTTCTTCCTCGATCTCCTGGCCCATCTCTTTGTCTCTTAGATTCTCCAGTTTTAATCTGTACACACGTTACAAAGACAGTTTTCATTTGAAACCTTCAGGTTCAGTTTTCTTCATTGGTAACCGTGGATACAGTTTAGCTGTGGTACAATAAAACAAAGACACAGGCTGCCAAACTTCTCACTGTTGGTTAATGCTTGCCCACAAAAATCCAGCACATGTTTTATGAAAAAACAAACAAAAGCATTAGGAAGTAGTCCTTCCAGGAAGTGGCCCTTGAGGACTGGAGTTTGACACCCCTGTTTTAGAGCGTTCTGATTTAACATAAAGAGAGAAATCATATTTCTCCTATTTTAGTTTCCCTTTATTGGCTTCCAGTTAAATTCAGAGTATAATTTTAGCTTCTTCTTCTCACATATAAAGTGCTTAATTAAGCTCCAACCTATGGACCATCAGAGATCTGATTGGTCCATATGTTCCTAAGAGAGCACCTTGCTCTCAGACTGCAGGTTTGCTGCTGGTCTTTGAATTTCTAAAAGTAGAATGGGAGACAGATTCTTTTATTATCAGGTTCCTCTGCTGTGGAACCAGCTGCCAGTTTCAGACACTCTGTGTACTTTTAAGGCCAGATTTAAAACTTTCCTTTCTGATTAAAAATATAGTTGAAAACAATTTTTAATCTGCAATATACAGAGTGTCAAGTGGGGGAGTAGTAAATCCAATGGAATAATAAAGTTAATTAATTATTTCAAAAAGGACGGTGACTTTTTCACATGGGGCCAGGCTGGTTTGAGGAGTTTTTTCCCTTTGTAAATTAAATAATCATTTGAAAATACATGTATATCTTGCATGTACTCTACTTAGGTTATCTTTAAGCTTTCTGTGTCAGTGCTGTCATCTGATTACCAAGACCTATAAAATATGTACAAAATTTATAATACATGAGCATTAAAAAGGTTTCGTACCTGCCAGAACATGTCCTTAGTGACATCTGACCCACATCTTGAATAACAGCCATCTGTGCTATGAGGAAAAAAAGTAGGATGTTACTTTAATCACCATTAATTAATTACCAGAAACATTTTCTGTGGTTCACAATTTATTTCCCTAATCCTATAATTATTGCGTCCAGATCAATTTATTTCGCCTCTCAGTCCCAGTCATGTGACTTAGAGTATTGGCCAATACCGAGTCCCAATCCGATACTTCAAAAAACATTTAGAAAATGAACCCTCTATATCAGTGGTTCTCAAATGGGGGTACGCGTACCCCTGGGGGTACGTGGAGGTACTGCAGGGGGTACGTGAAGCTTTTCAAAATATCTTTAAAAAATCAGTAGGCTCCTCATAATAAGTCTTGGGAAAAATTAGTTTGTAAAAAGTTCGATAAAATATAAATGTGTGTTCATGCACTGAATTATTATTTATGTATATATTTAATTTTGTACCATTACAGAGACCAATATAAATTAGCAGCGTTTTGCATATTTCAGTTTTGACTGGTTTTATACCTTCCTGGTGGTCACCGTCTTCTGTTTTTCTTTTTTGTTTAACCATGCAATGTTTGCAATTTGGATGTATTTGTCAGGTTCACTGATATAAGTTGTTTGGCTTTAATAAATCAGACAGTGATTTTACAGCACTGTACCTCTTTTTTATTCCAAAAATGTTTTGCCCGTGTCAGGGGGTACTTGACTAAAAATATATTTTTAAGGGGGTACATCACTGAAAAAACTTTGAGAACCACTGGTCTATATGACAGCATCGACTAATTTGTATATTTGATTATGTGAGCCAGGATGTTTAGAAATGAATATCAACATCGACAATGCAAAAATAATATAAAGTACTTTTTAAAAGTGATTTGAAAAGTATTTTAACTACAAACAAACTTTATACACTTGTCTGAACCTACACTAAATAAATCAGTTTTGTATAATATCAAAATTAACCAAAAGACAATTATCAGAGGCACATACAGTGGAGGAGGTGAATCAGTGATGGAGGCTGTGAATCAAATTTTGTTTGCTGTGAAAAAAAAAAAAGCAAACATAAATAACTATATTTACATTCTATTTACTGTAATCCAGAGCAGGATCAATGGCAGCTTTGTGCATGTGGGATTCCATTGCAATGTGTAAAGGAATGCAGTGGCTCTGCTGCAGGGTGAGTCTACCGTCAGTCAGACACCGCTCACTGTCACTGTCACTGCAGTACAATCTATGCTTTTCTGTTTCGTCACCAATGTTTCCATTAATGGCGGTCTGAAAATACTAAATACAGCAGCAATGTCACTAAGTTGGCAACAGTGCTGATGCTGTGTTCTGCTTCACGTTACTGAAGTTGTTATGCTGAGAATTGGATGCATCATCACACTCTTCATCGCTGCTGTACAGACTCTGCAGCTGATTTTTCTTCGTAGGGATTCAGCGGCTTCTACAGTCGGCCGACTGGGAATCATAACTAGGAATTGAACATTTTTAAATTTATCGATTCCCAACCTTCAATTCTCAATAAGCATAATGGATAGGTTTTTGACAGAGCTTTGTGTGTTTGAGTGTGAAGGGTAAGGTTTTGTGGGGGAGAAGGAGGGCTCAACAGAAAAAGCTTGGGAGTCACTGGTGTTAGGAACGATGGTTCCTAACACCAGTGACTCCCAAGCTTTTTCTGTTGAGCCAATAAAATCTATAAAACCACAGATCTGAAAGATAAATGAGGCACAGCAGTTTAAATGTTAAACATTTTTTAACATTTAAATAAGACACTTTCATATTTTAGTTAGTAGTTGTTATTTTTTGGAATCCATTGACTAAACATCATAATTATTGTTATTACAGTAATTTTATAGTAAAGTAAAGACAGTAACAGTGAGGCATCCATTGTGTGCTACCTTGACTCCTTGTAGGGTTAGAAAGTTTGGCCAGGAAAGGCAGCAACTGAGTCTGTAGACCAACTGGAGTCAGACAGAAGCTCTTGAACAAAGACTGCGCAGCCACACAGTTGTCCTGGTGCTGTAAAAAGAAATATTTATTAGTATTTGTAAATGGAAATCCTGAATCCACACTGAATAGTTGTTTTCAGTGACACTGATTCAGATTTGTACATATTTAAACATAATAAAGAATAACCACATCTGTACTTGTACTTTTAACTTTATTCAACCCAGAGTGCTTTTATCCTTTGCTTAACAGGTTTAACAATGATTGGACTTTGGAGGCACTTGTGAGGTAGCTCCAAAACCAATTTCAATAGCAAACTGTAGGATACTGAAATATTCATGAAACCATTTCCAACGTAATAATCATTTAAATCCATCTATTCATCATTTGTAGTCGAGACAGAAATTTTAGTCAGTATTAAATAAAATAATCCTATTAGTGTAGTTGAGTCTGGGAAACAACATACTTGTTAATGGTGTATCTATTAAAATATGCATGCGAGGCAAGAGATGGAAAGTCCATCTGGTGTCCATTGATATACGTACATGACTGGACTGGACAGCGGCTACAGCCGCTGTGACATCTGTGACATGCACTAGTATGCATCGAGTCATGTCCACAAAACCAGACTGTTTCAATGTACAATGAGCACAAAAATATTCGTAGCACCACAATTTATTATCCGATTTCTATCACATATGGCTTAAATTAACGCTGAGAAAATTGCTGATGTTTTGATTCATACAATATGTATTCTCCTGGATGTAAATCTATAAATAGTTTGTTTTCTGTCAGTTCTGCCAAGATGCAAGAGAGTATGAATTTCTCTTATATTAGTAAATAATAACTAGCGCGAACACGCAGGCTAGTAAACAAGGCTCCACTACGGATAAACAGTTATGGCATCGGTAGGTATCAACACTATACTTTACATTAAAAATGTCAGTTCATATTTTAACGTTGAACTCTTGTTATAAGTTATAAATAGGTAGTTAGCTTATATAAAAGCAGTCAGTTAGAGAAGGTTTGCTATTATCTAGGCAACATGTCAAGCCAGTGAATTTGCAATTTACATTTTTCACTTTGCACGATGTGACATTTCATCTATATGTTTTGCGACTAGAGTTTTGTCATGGAGTCCATAGGCTCCCATGAAGGATTTACACAAACAGCGCCGGGCGGGGAGAAGAGGACGCCGTGTCCATGGAGCATCAGGCAGAGTGTGCTTTTAAAATTTTTAATGCTTTCTGTCTGCATATAAATATTTTGATTCAGATTCAGATTTATTCGTGTCCCAAATGGGCAAGTGATGTTACAGCAAGTATAAAAACTTAAAGGACGAAGTATCAAAGTTTAAAAAAATAAAAATAATAAAACATACCAAAAAAGACATCAAATATAAATCAATACATAATGGGAAGAATACAGCAGTGTATGTCATTGTTGACCGATGGTTACTACAAACACTAATAATCAGGTCCTTGACCTGCATTAAAAAGAGAAATTGCTGTAGGAACAAAAGAGAACTTGTACCTGTTACTTTTTATACTAAAAAGTCTGAGCCGGAGGCCAGAAGGCAGAAACTGGAACTCTGCATGTAAAGGGTTAGATCTGGCAGCAGGAATGGTTTTCCTTATAATTTGTCTATTGAACAATTCTGTAAGTGAGCATTGTTTAACTCCTAAGATCTTATTACTTATATGTATTACTCTGCTATGGGCATTTTTTGACCTAATACTAAGATTTTCCAACCAACAGAGGAGGGAAAAAGTCAGCACAGATTCAATATATGATCCATAAAATAGGGTAATCATTAACCTGAAACGTCGCAAGCTTTCTTAGACAAAATAATCTTTTGTGGCTCTTTTTAGCAGGTACTCTGAATGGCAGATCAATTTTAACTTATTATCCAAAATAGTCCCAAGATATTTGTAGTTTTCCACTATCTCCACTGTAGAGACAGCAGAAAACTGCTGTTTGATTTTGGGGCTTCTATCAAAAATCAATGCTCGTCCTTTGTTTTCTGTACATTTAATAAAAGAAAAGCTTTATCACACCAGTCATCAAATTCATCGACCACAGGGCCATGGGCATGCTCATCATCATGTAGAAGGCTAATTATCAGCAAATCACCTGCAAAGTTTAATATCAAGCTGTTATCTTGCCGGCTACGACAATGGTCTGTATACAAAATGTAAAGAAGAGAGGAAAGGAGGCAGCCTTACGATGACATCTCTCTAGACATGCATCCATTCACTCTGACTTTCTGCGTTCTGGATGTCAAAAAAATCAAGAATCCAGCCCACCACTTTGAAATCTCAATGAATGTTGTTAAGTTTATTAAAATGAGTCTGGATTGTGTTAAAAGCCGATAAGAAGTCTAAAAATAACTTAGCATGATTTTTGATACATTGAAGATGTTTAAAAACACAGTTTAGTAAAATGTGTCCAGTTATTGATAGTCTAGTGATGGTTTTACCTCTTCTAACGGCAGAACCATAAGCTGGTATAAGATTTCCAGGTCCTTAAGGGCAATACAGGGGATTTATTTCAAGCAGAAAATTCAGTGTTGTGTGCTTTTAAATTTTTTAATGCTTTATGTCTGCATATAAATATTGTACTTATTCAAAGCATTCTTAATTCATTTGTTATAAATACTTCCCAAGAAACGGTTTAAACTTTTTTTCTCAAATACCCATTTTTGAGAACAAAAGGACAACTTTTCCACACGGGTTTCTGAAGTACCCGTTATAATAATAAATATTAACTTCATGAAAATCTCTGGGTCTATATTAGTCATACAAGGATATTATTAGTCAAGGAATCTCACTCAGCCATGGATTAACATCTTTAAAAAATTTATTTTCCATATGTGTAAAATAAATCATCTTATGTAGCAAAGTAATTCTACAGATATAAATATGTGAACATTTTGAGTTATGACAGATGATTCCTTCATGTGCCTCTGTGTCTGCTGCAATGACCTGCTGAAAGAGCATAAATAATTAGATGTGCCAGACATTTTGATTCACAAATTAATATATCCCAAAGAGGAAGAAAACATGTATGTTAAAAATATTTATAATGAAAAATATAATTCTGTCTTGCCCAATGAGGCCTACCTTTTTTAATTACAATTAATTTCCCAGTTTTCATTGGGAAGGTAACATGTAGCAGTGATGGTTTGATCCAAACATTTACTTCTTACCCAGGCCTCTGCTGACTTGTGTTTCCAATAGCTCCTGTGTGGTGGGAGCTGGCACACCGGGCAGCTCACCATGCTGACGTTGGTCATTTGGTCTTATGGCTGTAAGTCGAAGGAGTCAACATGAACCTCCTTTAGCCAATTCCAGGGGCCAAGGCTGACAGGCATTCAGGGGCCACTAGTTCTCTCCTGTAACATGGTGAAAAAGCCTGTCAACATGTCCTAAATTAGAAAATGAACATAAAAGTTTATAATTATACTTAAAAATTTTTAATGTAATTTTATTTTTTACAGTGGTTGCATTTTTTCCACAACTTTCTACTGTTCCCATATGTTTTATTTGATAACCAAAATACATGTTCAAAGCATTATTGAAGATTCAGAAAGTCAAAAAGCATTCATTGCTCAACATGGTACCAGAAAATCATAATGATTTCCACAAAATTGTACTATTTTACATCACATAAGTAACCACAGCTGCTGAGGCTACACATTGCTACTGCATTTTCAACATTTACTCATGAAAATAATCTGCAAACAAATATATTCTGTAGAAGATGTTTCACACATTTTCAGTGATGAGGAACTCTAAAATAGTGTTAAAATATGGGTATTATGAGAGACAAAACTTTATTACATCCAGGATTATAAACTGCGACTCAAGTGCAAATGTTGCAAACATTCCCATAATATTTCATTTACTGTTTATTTTTGAAAGCGCAGCCCACAATAAAATAATTTTACCAAATCCAAATGCATTTAATTCTGGTCCAAAAAAATACATTGGGACAAATAAATGTAGTTCTATTTCATCCCACTGACCGCCAGAGGCGGTGCTTCAAGCACTGAATGATCATTCTTGCGCATGCGCAGGTCGAGTACTAATGACAACAAAGTCACCTGTGACCTGCCGGGTGCCACGTGACTCTATATAGTCACGTGGCACCCGGCAATCAATCCCTTTTGTTCTTCTCGCGCGCAGGTGTGTTGAGGACAGGTGTGTGGTCGTGTGAAGCTGGTTGCTTCTGTGTATACCACAAATTTCCTAGCTGCTTGTTGCTGGTAGCCCCGTGACCGGGTTTGGTCGGAGCTGCGGGTAAGTCTCGCCCTCCAGGGGCTGCACAAGCTGCTTTCACCTTACCAGATCCGCGGTGACTGGTAAGTTTTTGTTCTTTTCTCAGCAGTAGTTTACTGTTCGCTTTGATTTGCCTCTTTTGTGGCTCTTTTGACTCACAGTAGCGTTTCTGCTCGCGCTGAGTTTTCAGTTTGTTTATCTACACTCACCAGTAGCGTTTCTGCTCGCGTTGAGTTCTTCTACAGTTTGTTTATCTACACTCACCAGTAGCGTTTTCTGCTCGTGCTGAGTCCATTTTACTTTGCTGTTGTTTATCTGACTCACCAGTGGCGTCTCTGCTCGTGCTGAGTTCATCTTTGGTTGATTATCGATTTGCTAGTGGCGTTCTGCACATGCTGAGTTTGGAACCTCTACGGGGGGTTTTCTACAACGGAGTCGCCGGTAGCGTTTTCTGCTCGTGTTGACTTCTTGTTGGTGGCGGGCTAATCACGCCTTTCAGCAGTATGATGCTGGATAATTTATGCTGCTCGACCTGTCTGGCTCCACTTCAGCCCGACGACGGGCATGACTTGTGTCCCTCCTGCCTCGGTGTGGAACATCTCCGGGAGGCGCTGTCAGATAACGCTTGCCCCAACTGTTGCGTCATGCCCTGGTCAGTCAGACTGGATCGGTTGGCTGCGCTGGAGCAGCCTACCGACTGGGCGGGCGCTGCGCCGCGTACTCATTTGCCGATGGGGAAAGCGATGTGCAAACGGTCTACTGTGGCTGCACCTTCGTTACCGACAAAGCGAGCCAGACGGACCGATGCAGGGAGGTTGTCCACGAGAGTGGATCATCTCACTACTGAGCTGGCCCAAATGAAAGCCCTCCTCCAGTCCTTTCAGACTGCTGATGATCGCGGCCCGGCTCTCCCTTCCGAGCAGGATGAAATGTCAGTCAATGCCGATGATGCTGTTTCTGTGGCGGCCTCTGGCACCCATTTCTGTGAGGACCTGCCGGAGCTGGGCTCCGGGGCCTCTGGGTCGGACTCCATTGCCTCCCAGGAGGATACGGCGGAATCTGTGACATCCGCTATTCGAACGGCTCTTGCCCGTTTACAGATTAGTGTTCCTCAGGCCCAGCCTACGGCTTCCAGCGCCTTCTTTAAGCGCAGTAGATCAGAGACTGCCTTTATGGTTCCTCCCTCGGCGGAGTATGTGCGGGAACTCCATGCTTGCTGGTCAGACACCAAGGCGCTTTCACGTCTGACGACGGATGGCAGGGTCCTGGCAGCTATGCAGGAGGCACCCAAGGTTGGCTTGGGGCAGATGCCAGCGGTGGAACCGGGCATTGCCTCTCTTATTATCCCACCTGATGAGGCTTTGCGGCCCAATGCCCGTTGTCCGCGTCCTCAGTGCCGTATTACCGATGACCTTCTCTGCAAGGCCTATGACTCTGGGGCCCGCATGGGCCGGATTGGGAACTCTCTATCCCATCTTATGCTGGCCCTGTCTTCCTCCTTGGAATCTGTTCCACTGGATCATGCCACGCAAGGCCTGGTTGATGCATCTCTGCAGGCCTTTGCTCTTATGACGAGGGAACTTGGACGCACACTATCCACACTGGTTCACGCTCGCCGCCAGGTCTGGTTGGCGCAGTCACCACTTACTGAGCCTTGTAGGAGGACCCTCCGGGCCCTGCCTGTGGTTCCGGGGGAACCTTTTGGTTCTGCGGCACTGGACGCCTTGGACCGTACAGCTCAGGCTTCTAGAACGAGGCAACAGCTGGCAGGGCTTCACAGACGTGATCGCCAGCCAGTCAGCACCTGGGCGGCTGCGGGTCCTTCACGGAGGTCCTCAGGGCCTTCTCCTTCTTCCGCTGAGCCCCAGGGGCTGGTACCAGGTCTGAGATCGGTCCAGAGACCTGCTCCAGATCGGAGAAACAGAGCTCGAGACCAAGCTGGGACAAGGTCCTTTCATCCCTTTCGAGCCGCGCAGTCTGGCCGACGTCCTCCCGGGCCTTCAAAGGGCCCGGGGGCCCGCAGATGATGCCTTAGGGCCGGCGGTCGGTTATTTTTCCCCGGGACAGCTCAGCTTCTGGGCTGCCCACACCCCGGACTTGTGGGTGTTGTCCACCCTGTCCCGGGGGTACCGTCTTCAATTCCGCCGCCGGCCACCTATCCCTGGCCGGGTCAGGATGACTGTGATCCGCGACCCGGTGAAGGCACAGGCACTGAACCAAGAAATCTGCACCTTGCTGGCCAAGGGTGCTATAGTGCCTGTGGACCCCCTGCTGGATCCAGGGGGCTTTTATTCCATGTATTTTCTGGTTCCGAAGAAGACCGGGGGCCTGCGTCCAGTCTTGGACCTCAGAGGCCTGAATGTGTACTTGAAGGTCATGCCCTTTCATATGCTGACCACCAAGGAAGTGTTGCAGGCGATTTCCCCGGGCGATTGGTTCACTTCCATAGATCTCAGGGATGCTTATTTTCACGTCCCAATCGCTCCGCCCCATTGGCGGTTTCTTCGTTTTGCTTTTCAGGGGAGGCATTTCCAGTTCAGGGTCCTCCCGTTCGGACTTTCACTGTCTCCCAGGGTGTTCACCCGATGTGTTGCAGCGGCCCTCTCTCCTCTGCAGGCACAAGGATTGAGGATCCTCCCATATCTGGACGACTGGCTCATTTGTGCCGCGACACGGGACCAGGCGGTTCGGGATACTCGGTTAGTGCTCCATCATGTGGGATGCTTGGGCTTGCAGGTGAACATGGAGAAAAGCACTCTGACTCCCTCACAGGAGACTGTCTTCCTGGGCATTGCCATGGATTCCATCTCAATGACTGCTTGCCCGTCACCCCAGCGGGTGGACAGTATATTGAGCATGCTCCCGGAATTCGGGCGCGGCATGGCACTGCCTCTTGTGCGGTATCTTCGACTTTTTGGCATGCTCACAGCTGCGTCTGCCGTAGTGCCCTTGGGGCTGCTGTCATTGCGGCCCCTCCAGATGTGGTTGAACAGCTTGAATCTGGATCCCGCACGGTACACTCATCGTCTCCGAAGACTTCGGGTGGGGCCTCAGTGTCTTCAGTCTCTGTCCCAATGGAGGGTGAGGTTGTTTATGACCACAGGGGTCCCGCTCGGTTCCCTCCCGTGTCGTCGGGAAGTTGTGTTTACGGATGCATCCTCCACGGGCTGGGGTGCGACTTGGCGGGGTCAAATGGCACAGGGGACATGGTCCCAGCGGCAGAGCAGGGAACACATCAATGTCCTAGAGTTACAGGCTGTCTTTCTGGCTCTTCAGAGCTTTCTTCCAGGCTTGCAGGGGAAGCATGTGCTGGTGAGGTCAGACAACACCACAGTGGTTTTTCACATCAACCACCAGGGGGGAACCAGGTCAAGGAAACTGTTGTGCTTGACTCGACGGCTTCTGACCTGGGCAGCTCCATGCATAGCCAGCCTCAGAGCAGCCTACATACCAGGGCCGGAGAATGTGCCAGCAGACTTTCTATCCCGTCAGAAGCCGCTTCCAGGGGAGTGGAAGCTTCACCAAGAGGTAGTGGAGCGCATCTGGAAGGTCTTTGGCAGGGCGGCCGTGGACCTCTTTGCCTCAAGGGACGCATTTCACTGTCCCCTTTGGTTCTCATGGCACACGACTGGCCCCGGGCCCTCCTTTATGCCTTTCCGCCATTCAGCCTCCTTTTTCAGACTCTCCTCAGGGTGCGTCAGGAGAGGCACAGGGTTCTGCTGGTGGCCCCCTACTGGCCAGCGAGGACTTGGTTTCCTCTACTGTGCGAGCTCAGCTCCGGCTCGCCAATGCGTCTCCCCTCCAGGAGAGATCTTCTTTCCCAGGTGGGGGGTCAGATTTTGCACCCCAAACCGGACCGGCTCCAGCTCTGGATTTGGCCCCTGCAGGGCCGGGGTCCACCTTCTTAAGATACCCTGGGTCCATAGGGCATACAATGGCTAATGCATGGGCACCGTCCACGCGAGCTGTCTATGCTAACAAGTGGACGGTCTTTGCGACCTGGTGCCGTGATAGAGGGCAGGACCCGGTGCAGTGTTCAGTTTCTGACATACTGACCTTCCTGCAGGCATTGCTGGATCAAGGACGGTCTCCATCTACCTTAAAGGTGTATGTGGCTGCCATTTCCTGTTGGCATGTTGGGCTGAATGGTTTTTCTGTGGGCCGAGACAAAGATGTTGTACTGTTTTTAAGGGGTGCTCGGCGTTTGCACCCACCCAACCGCCCTGTGGCACCGGCATGGGACCTTTCTCTTGTGCTTGAGGCTCTTCGGTCCCTCCCATTTGAGCCCCTGGCATCGGCAGACCTCAAATGGCTCTCACTGAAGACGGCGTTCCTTTTAGCTATGGTTTCTGCAAAACGTGTGGGGGAATTACAGGCTCTCTCGATAGCCGAGCCCTGCTGCCGGTGGAATCCTGATGGCTCAGGTGTTACACTGTGGTCTGACGTAGCATTTATTCCTAAGGTATCACTGGCGGCTGGCAGTACCCAGCCGCTCCATCTTGCTCGGCTTGACACCGGAAGCCCCTCTGAACCACTGTGTCCTGTTCGTGCCCTTGAGACGTATATCAATGCCACGGCATCCTTCCGAAAGACTAATAGCCTTTTTGTTTGCTACGCTGGCTCACGGAAAGGGCAGGCACTTTCCAAGCAGCGACTTGCACACTGGGTTGTGGATTTGATCTCCAAGGCTTATGCCTTGCAGGACCGGCCACTGCCGGCAGGAGTGAAGTGCCACTCTACAAGGGGCATGTCGACGTCGTTTGCTGCCATGACTGGGGTGCCATTGGATGTTATATGCCGTGCGGCCTCCTGGAAATCACCTAGTACCTTTACTCGGTTCTACAGGGTGAATGTGGCTGCGCCCCATCCGCTTCAAGGAATTTTGGAGCAGCATGCCTCTACATCACATTAGGTGGGTGGTGTAGTTGCTGTTCCTTGTTGCTGATTCCTCGTGACCTTGTTGATATGAGTCATCCAGTGCTTGAAGCACCGCCTCTGGCGGTCAGTAGGGATGAAATAGAACGAAAGTTACTACCGTAACTACGGTTCTATGAATCCCGGATGACCGCCAGAGTGCTTGGTCCCTCGGAATCTCTGCTTTCGCGAGAAGATTGAGGGATTGATTGCCGGGTGCCACGTGACTATATAGAGTCACGTGGGTCCCCGGCAGGTCACAGGTGACTTTGTTGTCATTAGTACTCGACCTGCGCATGCGCAAGAATGATCATTCAGTGCTTGAAGCACCGCCTCTGGCGGTCATCCGGGATTCATAGAACCGTAGTTACGGTAGTAACTTTCGGTATGAACCAATATTTGTACTGAGGTTGAGTTAAAAGGTAATGTTAAAATGAATCACCATCTAGCTACAACTTTCTTACAGTGCTGCATCAAGCTACAGAGAAATGTTATATTTGCGCCATCACCAGTGACACTGCAATTGTATCTTAGCTGCTTTTTTAAAATAAAAAGTAAAGCAAATGAAGCAGAAATACTTACTTTTAAGCAGAGATGTGGCTAGCTAGATCCATTTTGAATCCTTTGAGAGCTCATAGCTTCCTTCGCCTATGAAACATGGCTCAGATGCACCCTCCTTTTATTTCAGGCTCTGTCTAATTTTCTTTTTTAAGCTTGCCTTTCGTTGTAGGTCTTCTTTTGTTTACTTGTTTTGGTTTTTGGACCAGGTACTAGTCCAGAAATTAGACATTTCCCTGTAAGGCTGTTGGTTTGTTTCGCCAGCTGTTGAAGAAGGCACAGCAGAGACTGTACTTTCTGAGAATACTCAAGAAGAACCGTCTCCCCTCAGACGTGCTGCAGGTCTTCTATCACTGCTCCATAGAGAGTGTGCTCATGTACAGTCTGTGTGTCTGGTATGGCAGTAGCACATCTGTGGACAAGAAGGCGCTCCAGAGGGTTGTTAGGGCAGCAGAGAGAACCATATTCTGCCCCCTCCCCACTATGGAACAGATTTACACTTCTAGGCTCCACAAGAAAGTTTTGGACATTTTAAATGACTCTTCACACCCTGGCCATGGTCTCTTCCAGCTGCTGCCATCAGGCAAGAGATACAGAGCAATAAAAACTAGGACAAATCGCTTAAAAAACAGTTTTTACCCGATGGCAATCATGGCACTAAATTCAAAGGCATAAGAACTTCTGCTCTTGACACCACTTTGTTAAAAATGTAAATTCTGTTGCGACACCTCCAGGCGCTGCAACCATCTTCTGATGTCTATTTATTTCTCATTTTGTACTATCCATTTCTTTATCTTTGTATATTACGTATATACACATAACCTGCATCTTAACTCGAGTCGAGCAAATCTCAATCTTGTTGTAATCTGTTGATGACAATGACAAATAAATCTTATCTTATCTTATCATTGGCATAACAGCAGCAGCATACAGCTGCTACTTGAACGACAGATGGACGTGCGCTGTGCGGAAGTGAGCTATGAATACACTGCCCTGAATGACAGAGCAAGAACACTCCTCCTGGCTCTGACTGGTTTTGGTTCGGAAGCAGAGTATTTTTATAAATGCTATTAGAGAAAAAAGGAACAGACAGGGGGATTTGATTTTTTCACAGTTTATCTCTCATCTTCTATTTTCAGAACATAGTGAGATTTTTAACATAAGAAAATAACATATCTTCAAAAAAGTTACACACTGTAGCTTTAATGTCCAATTTGCCGCATCTATTTCTTGAATTCACTGCTGCCAGCTAGGGTGACTACTAAGTGACAGCTATCATCCCACCCAAGAAGATATACCCCTGTATATTGCATATTTATATTTACCACTGAAAGCTTAGCTTTACTAAGGTCATACCTTTTTGTTGACTAGACACCAACTGGGTTTGTGCAGCGGTCTGAAGCCAACAGGAAGTTGACAAGAGTTTGAGTGGATCAACCCTCTGGTTGCCACTGAAGATCCATAGTCCCCTATTATGTGACGAATCTAAAAAGAAAAACAACATCTTTAAAACACTGAAAACTAGTCATCAGACAATCCACACAGGACACACAGTCAGTAGAATAATCAATTTATTCATAATGCCCTTTATATATCAAATTTAAATCTCAAAGGACACATTCACACGGAGAGAGGTGTGGAGCTGTCCACTGACCACTACCTGGTGGTGAGTTGGCTCCGGTGGTGGGTTAGGATACCAATCAGATCTGGCAGGTCCAAATGTGTTGTGAGGGTCTGCTGGGAACGTCACTCACAGTCTGCCATGAGACAGAACTTTAACTCCTACTTTAGGAGGAGAGCTTTGAACATGTTTCGGGGGGGGGGGGGAGACATTGAGTCTGAGAGGACCATGTTCCGCATCTCCATTGTCAAGGTGCCTTATTGGACCTGTTGGTTGTTGGTGCCTGTCAGCAACCTCGGGTGGTTGCTGAGGTAAAAACTCGGGCATGAGAGGAGTTTGGAGAGGCCATGGAGAAAGACTTCTGCACGGCTTCGATGTGATTCTGGTCCACTATCCAGCGTCTCAGGAGGGGAAAGAAGTACAGCACCAACACTGTTTATAGTGGGGATGGTGTGCTGCTGGCCTCGACTCGGGATGTTGTGGGCCGGTGAACAGAATACTTTGAAGACCTCCTCAATCCCAACATCCATTGAGGAAGTTGGGCCTGGGGATTCGGGGTCAGGCTCTTCAATCTCTGGGGCTGAGTTCACTGAGGTGGTTAAAGAGCTCCTCGGTGGCAGGGTCCCGGGGGTGGATGAGATTCGGAGTTTCTTAAGGCTCTGGATGTTGTGGGTTGTGTTGGTTGACGCAATTCTGCAATATTGCGTGGACATCGGGGGCAGTTTCCCTGGGTTGACAGACCGGGGTGGTGGTCCCCCTGTTCAAAAAGGGGGACTGCACAGTGTACTCCAACTACAGAGGGGTCACATGCTTAAGCCTCCCTGGCAAGGTCTATTAAGGGGTCCTGGAGGGAAGAGTTTGGCGAGTGGTCAGACCTTGGATTCAGGAGGAGAAGTGTGGTTTTCATCCTGGTTGTGGCACGCTAGACCAGCTCTACACCCTCAGCAGGGAGGATTTCCTACCCCAAGTGGAGGGGTTTAAGTATCTCGGGATCTTGTTCAGGAATGGGGGAAAAATGGAGCAGGAGATCAACAGGCTGATTGGCGCAGCATCTGCAGTGAAGTGGGCGCTGTACCAGTCTGTAGTGGTGAAGAGAGAGGCCTATTATTTCGCCATGGTAAGTCAAAGCGCCAATAGAAGCAATAGCTCCCTTCTCGAGATCAAGCTGCACGTTTTGATGTATGTATTGTGGTGGTGCATGCACCCGCTCGAGCTGCATTAATGGAGATGGAACAAAAATACATTGGGTGTTGAACAATAGGCAGGCCCCAATGACCATAATAATGGAAATAAGGTGAAGTTTGAATTAAGTTTTTGCTATTTAAATGAGAATTTGGTTGAAAAGGTTTAAAAAGTAGTAATCAGTAAGATATGACAGGATGTAGCTCATCAGCTCTATTCAGCGACAACAAACCAAAAAGATGAAGCTATCCGGGACAGAGTGCATGGGGCAATGGAGTAGAACGTAAAGACAGGTT
Source organism: Xiphophorus couchianus (assembly GCF_001444195.1). Classification (NCBI taxonomy): domain Eukaryota; kingdom Metazoa; phylum Chordata; class Actinopteri; order Cyprinodontiformes; family Poeciliidae; genus Xiphophorus; species Xiphophorus couchianus. The sequence goes on from NC_040239.1 coordinate 77,372, forward strand.
GTGAAGTTATCACCTCAGCATAAAGAAGATGTTCATATAATGTGCTGAACCATGCACCTAGGATTTTGCAAAAATTCTCAGTCTACAGTCTAAGAGTGTTGCAAATGCAATTTAGTGACAACATTCTTCCACAAAGTCCAGGATGTTATTCAAATGTCATAAATTCACATGTTCACTACAGAAAATGTACTGGACACTGGGTGCTGCAACCACAGAGGGTGAGGAAGGTGGCTGATTAGATCTAATTCCTCAGAATTCCCTGTGCTGGAGACACCACTGCTGGAAATATGACTGCTTAAATCCCCCACCCTTGCAATAAAATTCAGAGCTGATCAGGTAAGAACTGATCTCCACTCCAAAAGAAAGACCTGAATCCCAAAGTCTTGTCTTTTGAGTAAGCCTTGAACAGAGACATACTGTAGCTCAGAGCATTTCCTTCCAACCTGCTGGCCAGGAAAAAGAACTATGACCATGTGTTCTTTTTTTAATAAAATTTGCAAAAGATTCTACATTTGTTTTTTTCTGTCAAGATGGAATGCTGAGTGTACATTCATGAGAAATAATAACTTTCCGGATTTTAGCAAATGGCTGCAATGAAACAAAGAGTGAAAAATTTAAAGGAGTCTGAATACTTTCCATACCCACTGTATAAATTAGGATAGTTTCATTCTACACTTTTTCAATCTATACAACACAATTTGTTTATGTTTCTTATTGAATCCAGTTGGAGTGGCTGACTGTGTATGTCTACCTATATATACAGTACAGACCAAAAGTTTGGACCCACCTTCTAATTCAATGGGTTTTCTTTATTTTCATGACTATTTATAAGGCAAGAAATCCCACTTATTAACCTAACAGGGCACACCTATGAAGTGAAAACCATTTCAGGTGACTACCTCTTGAAGCTCATCAAGAAAATGCAGAGTGTGTGCAAAGCAGTAATCACAGCAAAAGGTTGCTACTTTGAAGAAACTAGAATATAAGGGCTATTTTCAGTTGTTTTACACTTTTTTGTTTAGTGCATATTTCCACATGTGTTATTCATAGTTTTGATGCCTTCAGTGTGAATCTACAATGTCAATAGTCATGAAAATAAAGGAAACTCATTGAATTAAAAGTTGTGTCCAAACTTTTGGTCTGTACTGTATTTAGCTGTATGTTTTTTATATTCTATCAATCTGCCATTAGTTTATACTATCTATTTAAGGACTAACCATCCAATTTCCTGTGAGAAGATCTGCATCAGACAGGTACTCGCTAGCTCTGTCCACATCTTCTATGTCAGAGAAGAAGTCCAGATAATTCTGATGGAGGCATAGGGTGAAAAACTCTCCAGAAGTTTCTGAACGCTCAACAACCAACTAAATAAAAAGATAAACAAAAAAAATGAATCAAAATGAACAGAATAACACCCAGATCATTGTCAAATTAAATAAAGTGGGGAAAAAAGAACCTTACTTCGGGCTGCACGAGCAATACTTCTCTATGATGTTGCAAAAGGTGAAATGGCAGAACAAGTCCAGAGGCACCTTTAGATTCATTTGGACAGTCACCATTTCCACCTGTTGGTCACATCATTGACACATCATTTGACTTAAACAGACTGTACCACAATCTTTAGACTCTTTCAATTCAGATTCAACTGTAGACCAATTTATGTTATTCACATGAATTCAAAAATACTTTATTAATCCCAAATGGATATTAAATGTTGTTGTAATTCATATTATTAAACATTTAAATAGTTATTGCAAATACTGATGGCTGTGGACAGGGATAATCTCTTGTATTACAAGAGACTTACTTCAATTGAAATTGAAGAAGCCTCTGACTGAAAACACATTTTACTTCATAAAAGGGAATCGGGTCACATAAAGGGCTGATTTTCATTGTAGGTCTTCCTGCTTACGACATAACATATGGGTATTAAATCTACCAAATTTATCATTTTGCACAACATAAAATCAATAAAATGAAAAAAAAAAAAAACCTCTAAATTGTATATTTTTGTCTACAGCTGGAGGAATTTTATTGAAAATAAACTTATCAATGAAAAATTGTATCCAATTGTGTAAATAATTATCAATGAAAGTAGTTGTACAAATAAGAATGATCTTATTCTTACTTTTTATTCCTTACATGGTTCACACAGTCTATACCCTACACCACCACAGTGTTCCAAACCAGTGGTAGTTTAATACCAAAGCTGCCCAATCAGTGTACAATAACCCACCTGTTTAGAATTGTATTTGAAATGTAATCAATTACAAATTTATTGATGTAACTTGACTTAATGCTTGATTCTATATTGCATTGTGATTCTGTGTTTGTAATGATGTAAAGCACTTTGAAATGTCTTGCTGCTGAAATGTGCTATACAAATAAAATTTGATTGATTGATTGAATAATTCTGGTGCCAAACGTTCAAGCCACTTTATAGCTAGTACTCACGTTTGCAGTGTAGAATCTTTCCCAGTGCCCTAAACAAGAAGAAAGAAACATCTTTCCCACCAATAGCCTGATGCTCTTCTTGCTCCTTGGCTGACTTTGCTCGTTTCCCCTTCTGTTTTGATAGAGCAGCAGCTCTTTTCAGTGACATTGCAGGTGGTTTCTTCAATGTACACAATCCTTTTTCTGACAAATTTTCAAAAACATTAGAAAAATAACATAAGTTGACCTGTCCTGAAAAGCAAAAATATTCATTTGCAATATAATTGATTTTAAATTTGTACAACTGCATTTTTGATCGCACAAGTGTCATGGAGTGGAATGTGGCATAACTTTACCCAGGAGACAGCAAAACTGCAGGCTATTAATAGCACTTCGTATGTCTCCAGAAGATCCTGAACAAAGCATTTCCAGTTCTGCCTTCTCAGGAACATACAAACTCTTATGACTCTGCTGAAAATGAGAAGAATATTTAATTAGGCAGATAATACAGGAAAAAAAAAACCCAACTTACTTTTGTACACTTTATCTCACCTTTTCTGCCTCCATGTATACAATGTTTTTCAGAACCTTCATCATTGTTGTTGCAGGAACAGGATTAAAACTGAAGTGAATGATATAATATAATGTTACTGTGAATCTAGTATGATAGTAATCAAATATTCTAAATTTAAATTAAACAAAAGAAAACTGACACAAACGTATTTTGTTTCTACTAGCTGCACTGGAGTAAAAGAACAAAAGTACAATATCACCACCATTTAAACTCATTTAGCATATCACCTATATTGTTTTGCAATATTGGTTAAATAATTAACTAATTATAAAATAACATTAAAAGTAGGCATTTATTCTATTTAAATGTTTAGTTTATTAATGAAACATTCATCTATCCATCCAATTACAAAACCTAAACTTTCTTTTGGGCCAGCTTGACGTTGTTTTGCTGTAGACGTTGATTTACATGCTGGATTCAGATAACTGACTGAAGCAAACACTCCATTCAAATAACTACATGATTTAAGTCAATATGAGTGAAATATTCACTTAAAATCTGATTTTATAGAACATTTAGTTTCTCCTTTAAAAGCATCAAACAGCCCCTAAAATATGTTTGAATGCAGCATCTTTTCAATCCAATTGAAAAACCCTTCATTAGTCCCAAAAGGAAAATGCTGTAACTCATACTATCCCAGGTTCTTCAAAGGGTTGTTGTTTATGTTGTGAGCAGGAAGGACTACGAGTATGTCTGCATTACAACAAATCTGAAGAAGCCTTTGACTGAGGACACTCTCTTGTAATACAGTCTGATGAGGAAGGTGCTCAGGATTTTTCAATGGTGCAAATCATTGTTCATTTTATGAAGTGTGGAAACCAGTGTTTCCACAGTGGTTCTCAGAACAGAATCAGCTTTCTTTATCCTGTTGGTTAGCAATTTTAAGTCTCTGCCTCTGATGCTGCTACCCCAACAGACTATGGCAGAAGAGAGTACTCTTCACAAGAGACTTACACAACGCAGCCAAAAATGAAGGCTCTAAGCTTCCTCAAAAAGAACAGTCTGCTGCCCCTTTCTGTATCCGATGTAATTGATTTTGAATTTGTCCAGTTTTAACATCACTGCTGCATCTCCAGCAATAGGGTGCTAGCATGATAGCAACAGGGTGCTGGAGATGCAACTCCATAATGGAAATAGCTACTATTTCTCTGGAATTCCACAATAATCTCCTTTGTTTTGCTACCATTTAACATAAAATGTTATCTTACAATGTTGGCCATTTCTAAAACTGCAGATGACACCTGCATTTTAGAATTCAAATGACAAGAATGAGTCTTAAGGAAACACCGGAGTGCTCTGGTGCACACTGCTTCACTGCCTACTCCAATCATTGTTGCATACACAGCAAAATAGACATGTGTTGAAACCCAACTATAATGAAATATAAACTTTGCTTAATGTTAGTGACAGCTTTCCCTCAATGTTAAAGTCAGAGTGTTCACAGCTAAAAAAAAACAGGTTCATTGAATTTATTGATTTGGACATCATTGAAGGATAATAGATAGAGATAAAAGATAAAATAATGGCTTTAATGTGAAACTATGTATATTATGGGTCATATTTGATTAATAATTTTCCTGCATCTGCATTAATGTGTGTGTGAAGTTAAATATACTTATATATATTTTATATGTATTGTGTTTGTGTTGAGGAGATGCAAAACAAAACCAAAAGGTACAGGCAGTCAAAAATGGGCCACCGACTCATAGCCAGCAGTGACAGGAATGAGGCAGCTTACAGCCTGACGGGGGCAGAGGCGCCTCCTTTGAGACCACAAACCTCAAAGTTGTGGTGTGGCCAGAACCTGTCGTTCAGGTTGCTGAGTTGATGGTTCAAGAGTCAACTGCAGAAGGAAACGACAGCACCTTGCCTCCCCTTTGACTATAAAGAATGATGGCGATTTTAGTTTTTTGTGCGTTGCTGCATTTAAAATAATAGCCCCATTCAGCCACCACATTTCTTTTTTTTCTGTCTTTGTGCTCTGCTTACCTGTCCCTACATTTGCTGTGTTTAGTCACATTTATTTAGTCCTGAGAGAGAGAAAGAGACTGAGAACAACAATGTGGTTCTGCTGCTCTGTTTTTCAAACTTATGTAACAACGAGAACCGATGGAGACAGCATACTGGAATTACTTTTAAAATAAATGAGTATCTATTTGCACAGTAAATTTTAGAATTTATTCATGTCTTTTAAATTAGGCAGTAATATAAACAATAATTCAGCTGACATAAAGCAAATAATTACTTACAAGCAGCTGCATTTTGTGCAGTATTTTTTTTCCAAATATTGTTTATTAGAATTAATAAGCAGCTAAGAAGACGAGCAAAGCTTACTTTTCATTTTTATTGTTTGACAATAAACATGCTCTCCAAACTATTTATTTGTGACAAAATTTGGAGATAATTCCCTGGCATACATTTCAAACAATAATGTCTATAACTTGAACCTGATGCAGCTCATGTGCAGCTCCTCCTGAATCTCTTTGGGGAAAAGAGACCATAAGCTGCCTTCTCCACTTCGAGAGCCAGACACTATAATTACCAGCGGACACTGACTATTCCTTACAAAGACTCTGGAAGACAGATAAATGAATAAATTTATGAAACAGAATCTGTGAATTAGAGAAAAACAACAATTTTGAAATCTACATACAGCAGAATTAACACAGTTATGTGAATAAGTGTTTGTCCCATTCTATGATTTCCTTTTTTTTTTTGCACGTTTGTCACACTCAAGTGTTTCAGAAATCAAACCAGTTTAAATATTAGTGTTACAGCCCTAGGTCTTGAGGGCTGGGTTGCAAGTGTTTGGTGTTTGCCCTTGTGCTCCTCCCCTTTGCAGGTGTTGCTGGTCTGTTGATTTGGAGCGCAGAGTATTTAAGTCTGGCTGTCTCCACCTTTGGCGTCCGCTCTGCCGCTTGACGCTTGTGGTGTTTAGTTGCCAGGCCTCAGCTCTCCTCCTATTGCATTTGTTTCTTTGTTTTTGCATTTCAACACTTTCATATGCACTCACACAACACATCCAACCATTTGCATTACACCGCTGATACTGACATCCACAATCCATTGTAGTTTTTGTTAATAAATATTCCTTTTTATGTACTTTAACCACTGCATGGCCTCCTGTTTTGTTGTGACTTTGAGCCAGTCGTAACAATTACAGTAGTAAATGACAACACAAATTTTTAATTTAGCTTTTAAAGGAAGATGTTTGTAAATAATCTCAGAAAAAAAACCCTACATAGCCCTGTGTGAAAAGTTGATTGCTGCCCCCTCCCCATTAAAACGTAACTGTTGTTTATCACACCCGAGTTCACTACCTCTAAACACACACCGGCCTGATTACTGCCAGAACTCACCTCAAGGTGTCATGAAAGCTGCAAGGCTGTCTGTAGAACTGGTTTGGAAAATCCTGGAAAGAACAAATATGAAGGAAAAGTGAAGGGATGCAAAGCTTCGTGTTGAAAAATATATGACATAAACACTTTTCTTGACAATGTGAGAGAGTCAGAACATGCAGTTGGAGTAGAAAAAATATGTATTGATAAGCAGAAGGAACGTGTTAGTGCATAAAAGAGAGACTGACAATAACAATAATGATAACATTTCCAATTATGTAAAATCAATTGGAATGTGGACTTTGATACTAAAACATTATAGTGACATACAGATCTTATTAGTATTTTAAGATGGCAAACTGTACCAACTGTATCCAGAAGATACAGGTCAGGTCAGATTTCCTTCACCAAAGTGAGAAAATGACAGTTCAAATGACAGAAGCCTAATTGACTTCATTGTGGAAAGAAACTATCTAGAAAATGTGGGAATAAATGAAACTTCAAAAACTTCAATATGTTCAAAAACATATTTAGTCTGATTAAAAACCAACATCTCAACCAGTATATTTCCCCGTAAATATTTGGGTTTTGTAAGATTTTTCTTTTATGTTCTGGCTTAGCAGTCAGGCAAACAGTATTGTGAGTCTGTTTACCTTGTTCTGTCAGGTTAGATTTCCTCCACCAAAGTGAGAAATGACAGTTCGCCTTGTTGCCTAATTGACTTCATTGTGGAAAGAATCATATGTTTAAGGTTGACAGACTACCACCAAGACGGTTGATGACGAGAGGGTAACTGCAACAAACTATTACAACAATTCCATGGTGGCCCACACAGATGCAGCAGCTTGGAGCTCCTCTCATTGTCTGTGTTTTTTATGGTCTCCTTTTTTCTAATATGGGTAGGATCACCTGCAGTCAACAAGATCTTTTCCGCATTGGATTATGGAGCAAACAGTACATAACCGAGGACTTTATAGATATGCACAACATACTGCTGAACATGGATCACAATCCAGTCTTTTCGTAGATCCATCCATCCTAATGTTCATGCAAAAGAGGTGGCAAAATGAAAGAAAAAAGCGGGGATGCCAGGCTGGTGTCTTGGCACAATTACAGAGAGGGTCAAGCTTCAGTTGGCAGCAAACGGACTGGTACTCGACAGTTGCAATTTGCTGATCACAGAGACCTGCATCTGTGAACAACAGTTGGTGCACAAATGCCACAGTTATTGACAGGCATTGCTCAGCTGACCTGGAATCTATGACCGTTAGATGCAGGCTGTTTTACCTTCCCTGTGAGTTTACCGTTGTGATGGTGACTGCTGTATGCATTCCACCCAGTGCTAATACCAATAGAGCTCATTTGAAAGACGCTTTCAGCTGACAACAGAACAACCACCCAGAGGCAGTGCATGTGGTTGCGGGTGATTTTAACCATGCTGATGTGAAAGTCTGATATATCTGTGACCTTATATGTGGAAGTTATTCCACCTTGATGTTTCATGGGAAATAGATTTTGACACTTAGTCATGCCAACATGCTTTGATGTACGAAAATCCTTTGATAGCTTTTGGCCTTCAATGCCTCAAGAGTGTGCTGAGTGAATTTGAAGTCTGTCTCTCAAAAACTGTAGGACGAGTTTGATCAGATATGAAGTCTATGAAAAAAAGAGAAGACGGCAGCTTTTATCCAAATTGGCCGACTTGCTGCTGGGTTAGGACCATGGCTCCAAGAGACTTTATTATAGAACCTGACAAGATACCAGTGACGTGCGGTCAGGGGAGGCAAGTGAAGCAGAGCCTCCTCTGTCATAACGAAAAAAAATAATGATAAAATAATTTATATCGCTATTTTCAACCTGTGGTTTGTACTGTAAAGCAGTGGTCCCCAACCACCGGCCGCGGACCAATTGGTACTGGGCCGCGCAAGAAATAATGAACTACTTCCAGATGTTTAATTTTGAAAATCCTAAACCGGATTTTACCGGTTACGTCTTGCGCGTCAAAATTGAGCCAACTTGCAGCAGAATGAGTAACAAAACAACATCGGAGCAGTGCGCGCGCCCCCCCGCCCCGAACAACAGCATCGGACTCGATACTTATGACGCGCACTAACCCCCCCCCCCCACACTCCCCGGTCCGCAGCAAAATTGTGAAGGGCTAACCGGTCCGCGCGACTAAAAAGGTTGGGGACCGCTTCTGTAAAGTATTTATTTTTTATTTAGCTTAACCAATTCTGATTATTTTTTCTTCAAAATCGCTGAATTTTCCCAGTCAAATGCTCAGAAGCGAAGCCGGTGAGGCAGCAGCGAGTTGAGCCTCACCTGGGATTGATCAACCTCTCACTAACTGCACTGGCTGCCATTCTATGGTAGCATGCTCGTCCTGTCTGTGTGTCGCCAATAAAATGGCTAAAAAACATTTAATGTATGAACTGATTTTTCATAATTTAGTTTATGTATATAATGTCCAGTGTTTTTTGTCACCAACTGTGTGTGTAACGTGTTTCATGTGCTGAGGAGCGATCAGAGAACAGATTTGAGGTGAGGCAGGCAGTTCCCTTGCCTCAAGGCAGGGGGCGCTCATGATCCCAGACATTGTGACTCCACAACTGCAGAGTAAGAGACAGTAACAGTGAGCTAGCCATACAGTAAAGTGCAGCAATATATTTAGAGTTTTCTCCTCGTACCACAGCAATCACTTATAAATATTCGCAAAATAAACATTAAGCCTAAAACCATACTACTGCAACAGACTGAATGTTCTGCTCTTTTATGTGGGAAATATCTGGGTGTTTTTTTAGGGGCGTTGTCAGTTGCTATGGCAACGAGTCTGTGTGTAGCCTGGCCAATCCAGAGAGCGAGAAAGATGTGGTTTTGAGTTGAACTTCAATGGGTTTTCTCTTTGCTGTAGAGCACAGGTGTGAAATTCCAGTCCTCAAGGGCTGGTGTCCTGCAGTATTTAGATGTGCCACAAGTACAAAACACTGGAATGAAATGGCTTAATTACCTCCTCCTTGTGTGGATAAGTTCTCCAGAGCCTTGCTAATGACCTAATTATTCTTTTCAGGTGTGGTGCAGCAGAGGCAAATCTAAAAGTTGCAGGACACTGGCCCTTGAGGACTGGAGTTTGACACCCCTGCTGTAGACCATAGCATGAAATTAATAATATCTACATGTCCAAGTTTGATTGAGTAACGGAATTATTCTACGGCAACAGCGCAGCTATGGATGACATGTAAAAGAATTGTCTTTTTGCCCTCCAGCGTTGTCCGCATGCACAAAATTTCCTTATGTAAACAATAACATGCAGGGGGTCTATATTTGTATATCTGATTATGATTAAGTCAGTGCCTCACCAGCTATGAACCCCACCACACGCAACTGCAAGATACACAAGTGTACTAAGTTTCATAACTCTGGATTAAAGCATGGCTTGGGGCTGATCATTTAAAATATTCTAGGGAGCGCTTTGCATAAGCGACACACTTTGGGTGTCACTGTCTCCCAGATGGACCGTCTCGTTGCAAAGAAACAAGCTCAGGGCTCCCATTAATTTGTCGTTATCGTGAGTTAAAATTTTCATGAAAGTAAAATGTTCGTTTTGTGGCGCATCTGTACCTTATTTTGAAGGGATGTAGAAATAGTACCATAGCGACCAGAGTCAGAGAGCGTTAGGGCAGTGGTCGAGACGGGAGGAGTAGAGCTTATGAGTCTTGGGTCTGGTTCACACGGTACAATTTAAGGATTGAGGGCCGATTTTTCAAACCTCTGTGACCACAGAGCCGATAAAAGTCCAACAGGTTCGATCAGTTTGTGGTGTCCAGCCACACGGCAGGAGCAACACACCACACACGAAGCGATGTCACTCACGAACATCCCGATTCCAGAAGAAAATCCTCTAAAACCCCCAACATACCATACGGGAATTTAGAATTAACAAACACAGAGGACAATGTAGAAGCAGTAGTGATAGTTTGTGGACTCATTTTAAGCGAGCTAGTGTCAGCATTAAGCACTGACTGAATGAATAGCCTTATCGTTATAACTAGATTATGTCAGGTTAATTGATAGCTGAAAAGTTACCGGGTTTATCGACTGTGGTACCAATTTCGCTTCAGTTCCTCTCATCATTTCTGTTGATATTCCTTGTACAAAATGCTGAATAAACATTCACACTGTTTCCACATATCATCTCCAATGTCCACCTGACTCTCTGTTGCTCGATGTCAGCTGTTTGGGATTCCCGTCTGTGCTTAGGTCACCGCGCTTTCTGATTGGCTACCTGTCACATTCAACAGGTTGCGTTCTCGCTCCCAGTCAGGGAAAACCCCCACAGGCTGCGATAGTCAGGCCAAGACAATCAAACATGTTGAATATGCCCGATTTTAGATCGGAGCGGTCCCGACGTTCTACATAACACACCCCACTGTGGGATGATGGGTCACGATTATTACAAATGACAACAAGACTGTCATAAGGAGAAAATTAGGGCAAAAAACTGAAAATCGTGCCATGTGAACTAGGCTTTAGCAGGCACACCAACATACAGTTCACCCCACAATCTTCCCTCCCCCCCGGACTGCAGTAAAATTGCCTGGTCCACGGTGATAAAAAGGTTGGGGACCACCGCTGTAGGGCACCTGATGATCAATCACTGAAAGTTTGGTGCCTCTGTGAGCTTTTGTTGTAGGAGATGTAACAGGTTCATGTCTCATAGCGAGTAGGCAAACTATGACCCCTGGCAACACCCCTTCTGCATGCACAAAAGTTCTGGAGGGAAAAGGTACCAGAAGTGGAGTCAACTGAGCAAAGACCCTGCCATCACGTTTTAGCTGAGAACAATATTCTACTTTTATTGTCACTTCGAGGTGAAAATTTCGGTAATAAAACCGAGTGAAATAATACCTCCAAAAGGATCCAAGACGAGACCGGATGAGGAGTTTGTATCGCTCACTCAAGTGAAAGAGTTACTGACCCAGCAGAAGGAAATGTTACTTCAACAACAGGACAATTTAAAAGTTTTGTTAAAATCATTATGGACACTACAAGCACCAAATTGGATAAGCTGAGAAGTGCATGACATTAAATCCAGCCTGCAATTTACACAGAAAGATGTGGATGATGTCAGAGCATAGAGCGTTAAGCACGGCAAATGCGGCAGTCGGATGTATTTAAAGTTTGTGGCAGCCTGTTGGCAACCACCAATAAGAGGGAGTACCTGGAGGGACAATCAAGGACAAAAAATCTGGTTATCAATGGAATTGCTGAGTCACCAAACGAGACTTGTGTTGAGACAGAGGAAAAAGTGAAGACAATTCTGTCTGAAAAGTTAAACCTACAACATGAGGTTGAGATGGAGAGAGCTCACCGCACTGGGAAAGTTGGAACTTAGAGGAGACAGACTGGACGATTGTCGTCAAATTCCTGAGGTACAAGGTAATATAGTACCTGAGAAAACCTTTTGATGCTCTCTGTCTCGTCTCAGACTCGGCCACATTTGGTCTCGGTCATTGAGGACTCGGGGATTTTATTTCAAGACCAGCCGAGACCACAACTGTGGAAATGTCCCTAAATTGTCAGCATATTGTCCAGTTTATATTTGTCAACATTCTTGTTTTCACTGAATGCAAAACATATCGATTCAAATCGAAGCAATAACGTGACTTACTAATTACGCGTTTTTGTTACCGCTGCCACTCGTTGCCTTCCCCTTTAATTTGCACGAGGCACTCTGAGACAGTGTGCAGTTTTTGTCTCGGAGTGGGAGAGGATGCCCAGCTAATCGTAACAAATTTAGATTGTAACACAGAGATTGAGGCAAAGCAGGAGACATAAGAATTCGAATTGATAATTATAATTTATTTCAGCCCTAAGTATTTAATATCTAGGTGTTTTTATGAGAATGTGGATCTTTCAGATCAATATGAGAAGCAGTTTTTATCATATTTCACATTTTATTGTATCATGTAGTGTGCGGCGCCGGTCTTGGTCTTGACTCCGTCTCGACTTCCCTTGGTCTTGATCTGACTTCGTCTTGGACCCTAAAAGTCTTGGTCTTGTCTGGATTTCGATGCACTTGGTCTTGACTTGGCTTTGGGTTAGATGGTTTTGTCTACAACCAGTCACCAGGTGACTGGTACAAGGACAGATCATCTATTCTGCAGCGCACCAAGGCAGTTAAGGGATCGAAAATCTTCATTAAGGAGGACTTCACAAATGCTGTAAGGAAGAGGAGGGGGGAACTGATGCCGGATTTACGAGCAGCTCACCAAAGAGGGGATATTGCTCATCTCCACTATAAGTTGATTACCCATCTCCGTTCGAGTACCCCAAAATGCAGTCTGCACCCAGCAAAGCCATTCATTATCCAGATATACAAATATTATCATGGCACAAAGCACAGCTGACGCGTACCCTAGATGGAAAAACTTGCTACGGATCACTGATTATGAGGATGTGGAACTCACTACATTTCAGTACAAAGCCCATCATCAGCAAGATATTGAAAATGACATTGATCCTGATAGTTTTTTTTACAGGTATCAACGACAGTTGTCACTATTACACTGATGAGTAGTTTAACAGCAGCATTAAAACTGAACAGAAGCTTTCAATAATTCACTTTAATAGCAGATGCTTGCATGCAAATTTCTACAAAATCAAACAGTACCTCTAACAACTGTCACAGACTTTTAATATCATTGCATGATCAGAAACGTGGCAGTGAAAAGGGCATGGACTTTGAAATTGATGGTTACGAAATGGTCTGTAAAAACAGAGAAAACAAAAATGGGGGTGGTGTAACTCTTTTTGTAAAAAGAATATTAATTATAAGATGATAGAAACAATGTCAACTGCCATGGATAACATTTTTTAATGTATGACTATAAAAATACTCATGGAAAAAAAGAACAATATCTTTGAGTTGCATTTTTAGACATAACTGATTGTTTACCAGTGTTTACAGTCTATGATTGTAACTGCAAAAAACAGATCAAAACATCAGATCACAGTACAGATGGGTTAAGTCAAAAGATTGATTGAAGGTCCTAGAAGCTGATTTACTGACATATGACTGGGGATTCATTTATAGAACTATACAAATTCAGCATATGAAGAATTTTTAAGAATATTTAGATTATTATATGATCAAAACTGTCCAGTTAAGGAACAGCAGAGGAAAAGCAGGCAAAAAATGAGCAGTAGATTACAAAAGGAAGCAAAATGCATGCAAAAAGATAAACTTTTTATGGAATTTATAAAACACACTGAATCAGAAAATAAATATAAAAAAGATAAAAATACGTTAACTAACATTATAAAGTCATGTAAAAAGGAATATTATTATAAATTATTGGATAGTAATAAAAATAATACTAAGGAGACATGGAATATTTTAACTGGTGTTATCAGGAAAACTTCCAACAGTAACAATTATCCGCAGTATTTTTTAGATAATGACCAGAATATTACCAATATAAAGAACGTTGTAAATAAATTCAATAGTTATTTTGTGAATATAGGACCTCACTTAGCAGAAAAAACACCTGAGATAAAAACAGCCACTCATCTAAATTATGTTGAGAATAATACAAGTTCAATTCATCTTAACTCCATACAACAAAATCACTGATATTATGAATAAATATAAAAGTAAAGCATCCACTGACAGTGATGATCTAGACATGAAAACAACTAAAAGGGTAGTTGAGGGGATCTCTAAACCATTAACTTACATTTGTAATTTATTATTCCAAATGGGACAATTTCCCAACAAAATGAAAATAGCAAAGATTAAACCAATGTATAAAACTGGCAATAATCACCTCTTCACAAATTAAGGGCCTGTTTCTCTTCTCCCTCAATTCTCTAAAATTCTAGAAAAACTTTTTAAGAGACTAAAAATAGACAAACATGCACGACTCAACAGTGATCAATACGAATTCAGAGCAAATCGGTCAACATCACTAATTGTAACTGACTTAATAAAAGACATTACCAATACAACAGATAGTAAGAAATTAGCTTTAGGGGTATTCATAGATCTAAAGAAAGCTTTTGATACAATAAATTAAGAAATTAGAACATTATGGAATTCGGGGAGTAATTTTGAACTGGATGAGGATTTATTTAAAGAGCAGAAAACAATTTGTGAAGATTGGAGATATTGAATCTGATTGTCTGGAGATTGTGTGTGGGGAACCTCAAGGGTCAGAACTGGGACAAGTTTGATTTAATTTGTATATAAATGACATAAGCAAAGTGGGGTGGGAGGAGCCCCCGCCCCTTTAATACTTGATGTCCCCATTGCCCTTTTTGAGTTTTTTTTCTTTCTTAATTTTCTTATTTATTTATCTAAATAAATAGATAGGCAGGAAGCCTGCTTGTGCACCTCAACAGTAATATTTAGCTAAATATAACAATTTAGCAAAATAAATCAGTCTGGCTGCTTTCAGTCTAAAAATGACTGAGGATTCTCAGTTTCTCTGGCTCCATGTTGTTCAGACACCGGAGCCATGGTGAGGAGGAGGGGGCAGAACTGAGCCCTCTAACTATCAAATTATGGGCAAGAACTTTTTTTTTAAAAAAAACATAGACTTGCTTGTGAATAAAACCGTAGGTCTGGTGTGGAAGTTAGAAAAACTGTTTCTGTTTATTTTTGTAATTGTCCTTGTAATAGCTGGAAAGCCCCCTCCAATCCCCCCAACACAGATGATTTAGCTGCAGAGAAAACTTCTGACTTTAATTTTATCAGGCTGCCCCAGTGCTGGACTAAATGCCCAGTTCGCTGCAGGCAGCCTGAGTCGGTCCCATCGCTGTGGGTCAGAATCAGATATCCTGATATAGAGAAACGGTACTGTGTCTGTCACAACAACGCACTTCAAAGCCCCGGTACCGCCTGGTACCGCCAGCTCACTGTTCGCTCTCTGCTTCACCTTAACATTACTACCAGGCGGTTCACACCCCTGCTGACGGGTCCTGGCCTGGAGGTGAGCGGTTGTGAATAGCCTAACCCTACCCTAACCCTAAACTGCTAATGAAAAGATTTGGCTTATAGCATTTGGAGCTCACAAAATATCACACAAACATCAGCAAAACTACTGTACCAACTATTTGGACTGCAGCGAAAGCCAAACATCCCACAATGAAATAAATCAAGATGTCCCAAAAGCATCAGGGGACTGGCATAGGGCCTACCGGGAGACTCCAGGTAGATTCCTGCTGTGATGTATTTGTGCAGCTCACACACAAAAATTACACCATATTGTAACCATGACAACACAACAATCAAACTGTAAAGATGATTCTTTGCACTTTTACAAACTTCCTAATTAAATCCTAAATGTACTATTTTTTTCTCAGCTGAATGCATTAAATAAAATATTAACCAATGGCTGCAGCAGATGTTATCTGCCGTCCCTCTGGAAAAGATTACATATGCATTAAAGGGCAAACAGGATTTGTTTGAGTTCATCTGGAATCCCTTCATTATGTATATCAAGGACCTGAACGTCTCGGATGGCAGTACAAGTGACTGAAGAACATGTTAACTGCAGTTCCCAAAGACAATTCTATCAGAGGACCTACACTGTTGAATTTAATATCTCAATATAAAGATGATTTGTGGATTATGTGATGGGTTGCATTAGAAGCAGGCTTGTGAGAGGCATTTTCTTGTTTTTTTGTTTGTATTTTATTTTTGACTTGTACAGTACTACTATTACTACTACTGCTGTCATACTTTGCAAAATGTTCAAGCTGTTTGTCTAAACTGCTAAAATTCCAATAAAGATATTTTGGGAAACAAACCAAACAAAACTACAGTCTCAGATCAACACAGCCCTCCAGCTCTGTCAGCAGCAGAAAGAGCAAGATTATACCTATTGGGGAAAACATAGACTACATTTGCTTTGCATTGTCCCGACATGATTACAATGATAGTATGATCTGATTAAATATTACATTCTTGATTAGCATAGGTTGTTGCTATGTTGTACAATGTTTTAAAATCTTGTTCAATGTGCCCCTTTTTAACTTTGAGCCCCTGCCCCTCCAAAGGTCTCTGCACGGCCCTGTATTAAACATTTACAGAACAAACTAAGTAGTAGCATATTAGTCTTGGCTAAAGCTGAATAATAAATAATAAATCACTTAATATTCTATATAGCGCTCTGATTTTGCCATATTTAACATATTGTTCAGAAGTGTGGGGAATTAATTACAAAAGCTCTTTATAACCACTAAGTATCCTACAGCAATCAGCCATTGGAATCCTCCATAATGTTGGTTATTATGAGCACACAAACCCATTATTCTTAAAATCTAGAATTCTTAAATTTGAAGATCTGGTGGAATTTAAAATTGCTCAAATTATGTTTAAGACATCAAATAAACTGCTACCTGAGAACGTACAGAGCATATTTTTTGAAAGAGAAGTAGGATATAACTTAAGGGCTTACTCAAACGTAATTAGCCATAATATACGCACAACAAGAAAGAGATTTTGTATTTAAATTCATGGTGTAAAATTATGGAGTAAGTTAAGAGAGTTAAAGCAAAGTCAAAATTTAATAGAATTTAAAAGGAAACATAAGGAGGTCAATCTCAAGATATAGAAATATGGGTGAGAAACAGCACCATTGTGTATATGTAAATTGAGGCTAACACATATGAGTGAGTGTGTATGGATGTACTTAGACATATGTAAACCAGATACAATAGAAAATTAATTAACTTATGTTTATTTTTATTTTTTATTTTATTTAATAATGAGGATCCAATTTGAAAATATTGCACGAGTTTTGGGGGTAGAAAAAATAAAATAAGATCCTAATGTAGCTACCTAGCAAGGTGAACCGTCAGACAAGTCTTCTGCATGTTGGTGTGCTTGCTAAAGCCTAGGTCATGTGGCACCATTTAAAAAATGTTGCCCCGATATTCCCCTTACGACAACGTGGATTTTCCTTAAAAGCATTAAGTGGAAACCCAGAACCTCTAGCTATTCACAATACAGGTGACCAATTACTGGACCAAATTTCATTCCAAAAAAAAATTAAGCATAGACATTTTAGAAAGGTATTCCAAATGTGCCATTTTTGGACATTTTGGCACCATGAGAGCAATTACAATTTTCTCTCTCTTTTTCTCATTTATTTACTTTTTTCCCCCCAACCTATATCTTGCTGTAAATATTATTTGCAATTAATAACCGATTTTTTAAACAATATAAGAGTGAATTACTACTAAAAAGCACAGTCCTGGGCACTCTGGTTATAAAAGCATTGAGCATTGAGTCGGAAAACCAAACCTACAGGGCAGATTTTCTGCAGCCCATTGGTTGATTTGGATGACTGACACATCTAACAGCCAATAGAATTAGGGAGATTACAAAATCCCATAGCAACATCATTCATTGCTCCAGCTGTGTGCTAACAAAAGAAGTGTTTGAGTATATAGGCAGTATCCATGGAGACAGAAAAGTTGAAAATAGTGAGAAATCACATCAGTGTGACACAAGGACAATAGATTACAGTACCAGAGTGGAAATATTTACTCTAACATGGATTATGACCTCGACACAAAAAAGGTAGGACTGAATTTATGTTTTCAGCTTTGTGAAATTAGCTGTTTTTTTGTCTTAGGCTGGTGGTTCAGTGAGTTTTGCACATAGCATGGTGATTCTGGTATTGTTGGAAACAGCAGAGTCTGGGTGTGAGTCATTAGCATCTAATTAGAGCCTAATTATATTTTAAAAAAATAAAAAATGCTTAGTACTGAGCTGGGTGTTAAGGTAGAAAATTTTGTTATCATTTAGATGAGCTTTTGCTCTTTACATAGATATGCAATATGCCTATATTGATTATTGTATAGCATATGCTTAGATTGATCTTGTTAGCAGAAGTGCTGCAGGACCCAATATTGGGTCTGTTAATTAGTATATATGTAAAACCATGACACACAGTATTTCAATATTCTTAAACCTTTTTAGGGGAAACACTGTGTTCTTATTTATTAATATTGATACTCATCTGTTGCTTGACAGAAATGACGAGTAACAGACTTGTCCCACCCATCCTCTTTTAAGCTTTGTGTGCTTTAGATTGGAAAGTGTAATAAGTGTTTCAATTTCCCAATTACTGCTGATCTGAAATTGAGAAAACAAAACCCACTAAAAAATTTTAACTTTATAGAATGCTTATTTTACTTTGAAATTATTGTCATTGTTAAAGTTTGCCTAACACCTACTTTCAAAATCTCGCACTGTGTCAAAGAATACTAAAACAAAGTAGAAACAGACAACCTGAAGCAAGTTGAAGATACTGTACATACCTCCACCAGGATGAGCTTTATCTCTGCAGCACCTCTTTCACCTTTCATTTTCAGGCATTTGTACTTGTTAACTCTCAGAAGAAACTCCTGAAATTGTGCCAACTGAGAGCTACAAGACAAGCCTTGTGATCTCCATTCTGCAGGAGAAAGATGAACTGTTCTTAGAACCAGCGTCACAGTACAAAGCAAACGCATGCTACCATGGATATTATTTAGAATTAGCATCCATACACGCAAGAAATTAAACTCCTTCATATATTCTGAAAGCCTATATGAAAAGATTTGCTTTTCATATAACCTACTGAAAGGCAAATCAGTAGGTTATACAGATTTGCAAAGTAGTGAAAATGGTTCATATTCACTGCTGAAAAGCTCTACCTTTCATATGCACTAGTGAAAACTTTTCATACAAAGTAGCGAAAACCTTTTTTCTACTGCCATATTTTGAGGTGGTGGCTCTGAGGCTTTGGGAAAATCTACTGAAACCATTTTGTGAAGCGGGTACTCCGAGTCTTTTCGAAATCTTTTTAGACTAGTCTGGTGTGTTAGATGCTCATGATCGAAACTAGTTATGAGAGATGAAAAACTCCTAACAAAGGGAAAGTGTCTCCTCCAGCTTTTGAGCTCACTAGCTTTCAAACGGAGGAGGAAAAGGGCAGGGTTTGGTCCGTCAGGGTTTGGTCCGTCAGGGTTTCCCAAAATGTATTATAAGCCAGACTGTACTTGCCCCCATCCCACAGGGCTAAAAATAATTTTTTCTTTGTTTTTATATAAGCTGGATTACAAGTGTCCTTGTTGTGTTGAGCATTTTGCTGGCAGAGCAGAATCATTCCCAAAAGACGGGCTCATACTCTGTGTGTTTTTTTTTAAAGACCACCTTGATATACTAGTATTGTCTAATCTGCAAACCACCAATGTGTGGATTAAAAGATCAGCAATTGCTTCATAAATATTATGTAAAAGGATTAATGCATAAATACTGCAGTCATTCAGAATGCCATATTTATTAAATAAACCATCCGTGCTTGATTGAAAAACATCCACTACAAGGAGCTGTTATTCAATAAAGTATTAATAGTATTGAACATTGAAAGTATTGAACAAAAAATCAAGTGGCTGCAGAGACAAAGAGCCATAGCAGAACCAAAGCATGGCACTCAGAACAAAGTCATCAGTCAGAAAAATGTGTAAGTTAGATAGTTAAGAACATATTTATTTATACCTCTGGCAGAGATTTAAAAAATTTTTATTCAACCAAAATTTTTGGTTCATAAAGAATACGATAAATATATAAAATGATATAAAATGGTGTAAGAGAAATATATATTTTTTAAAATATCTAATTGTTAAGACTTATTTCATTGTTTTCTTTTAAAGAGAGAAATGACTAAGCCCTTCTCAATAGACAAAATCGTATTAACAGTAGAGCAATCAAACCCTTCTTATTAATCTTAAAACTGTGTGCTTATTCCTCACCAGACAAACTGCTCAAGTACGGTTCTGCACTTGCAGGGTTAGTCCATTCCTGAACTCTGACACCTAACTTTGTAGACAGAACTTGAACCGTCGCAGTTTTTCCAGAGCCCGATGGTCCTGTCAGTATCAAAATACCACCCTGGAACACAAAAAATAGTAATATTTATATAAATGCACAAACCTTCCAACTAAATTGTAGTATTCCCCATAAACATCTCTATGTTTATTATTGTGAATCACAAGTGTGAAAATTTAAAAGAAGCAAGCCACTACAAGCTTTTGCTCCTGAAGGAAGCTGAAGGCCCAGAGGTTAGCCCTCTGTCCGATATGAAGGAAGATGTCCCAAAGAGTATTAAAAGCATAGCGGGTCATCAGGCTTTACTTGCACCCCCGCCAGGCTAGGTGTTCAGAATTGTTCCTGAAATATGGATCTTTTACTTGATGTACTGAACAGGGCACGAAGTCAGGAGAGCACACCAATCACACCATCAGCATCTCTACGCGTTAGTTGCCTAGTGCACTGCCACGGCTGAGTCTCTGAAGTTTACCTCGGCACGCACCTCCTGTCACTCAAACAGGACACATAGCTCATCTGTATTGGCATTTATATCGAACCCCTGTGGGGACTCATGTTTTTTTGGGAGAATTCTTAATCAAAGTAGAAGTTAAGTTTAAAAGCCACAGTGTTTGCTCTGCTTGTGCAGCTCAATGTGAACCTGTCGAATCCACTGAGCTGAGTGCTGTGTGTGTCCTACCTTTTCTCTTACAGGGTGAGTCAGTCAGATGTAGCTCCAGCTGCAGGTCATCAGACTAATCAGGAGGTGCCTTTAAATATGCGCTGGATTCCTGTGGCGGATTCAACTGCATCCTCTGTCAGCTGAAGGAGGAACAGCTCATCCTGCTCTCTCTAGTCCATACTAATAACTTTGCCTATGAGTTATTTTAAAGTCACAGTTTTCATAATTATACTTACATTGTCGACATCATAACTGGATTACTTCCAACTGAAGGACTATGGGATTTTTTTACTTTGAACTTTAACTCTACTTTTTCCACTTCCAAGCTGAATCAGGGGAAGATGCCTCTGGCCGACCCTGGGGACATTAGCTCCAATCTGCAGAGGTCAACCCAGGTTCAACTCTACAAATGACTCAAAACAATGACCAGATCAGTATTATATGACAACTTCAGTCAATAGAAATGAAGATTCAACAGCTGGAGGTGAACTTTTACATAAATCCTGCCTGTGAAAGTAAAGCAACTCTTCCTCAAATCAACGGTGAGGTCATGAGCCTTGCACCAAATAGCTCACCGTGGAACTCTCTGGGAACTAAGCCGGAAAAAAGTCTCCCATTTGAAGGCGACTAACAGGGAGAACCTCTAACCTAGACGAATCAGCTGTGAGCCAAAACCCACCTTCAACTTCAACACCTGCTCCACTAAAGAAAAATAAACAAGCAGCTCCCACTCTGTGGGAATCCCACTGAAAAACAGATTTTCTGCAATTCAGCAGGAACCTCTCTGGGAAATCTTGCCGTCAAACAACAACAGGTATGGAGCAAGATCAATACATCAACCCCCCAAAGCGACTACCAGGAAAACAAAAGGTATGCCAAAAGTGCTCATTGTCAGAGATGAGACAGTAAATGGAATCAGTCATTTTTGCAATGCCAAGAAAACAAGAGTGATGTCCTTTAACAAAAAAACACTCTCTCTCACCACTGATCGAATGGATATTGAAACTCTAGTTGCACATGTTGGTGCTAATAATCTGGCAAAGCTAAGATCAGAGATTCTGAAAAAGGACTTTAGCACTCTTCTGAACACTATTGGAAATCTAAAAATGAAGTTATTTCTCACTGGTCAGATTCCATCAACTCGATGGGGAGACAAAAAATAATTCAGATTGCCACAACTGGCTGATTAAAACCTGCTCTGCAAGCTCAGTGACCTTCATTGATAACCTCTGGATGTATTGGCAGCGCTTTCACCTTCTTGGAAGAGGCGGACGCAATCTTAATAAACATGGGATAAAGCTACTCACTGGAAATCTTTTTCATTTTATCACAAGAACAACGTGATCCTGCAGAAGAACAGGCTCAAGGACATCTGATTAGGATGCAACCCTCCGCATATCAGGAACAAATTATTCCAAAAAACTGACAAAACATCAACTGGAGTCAGATCAAATGGTCTGTCCCCTCTTCCGCCTTCCCGCTACTTCAATGAAGTCACAAGACACCTCTGAAGAAATGTCTTCTCAGGACCTGAGCTTCTCAAATTTAGAGATGGAATGAACCAACAAGTTCTTCTCAGTACTTGTATTCTTAGTGCTCACACAGCAGACTTTAGTTCATTTAAGCCACCTGGCTCTGACTCCCCAGAGGATCCACCACTCTGCGTTTCTAAGGTCTGAAACCCAGACATTTTGTCCAAAACACTTGTTTTTCTCCAGAATGTGTCTGCCCCCCCAGGCATTGCAAAAGAGGACAGTACCTGTCTGAATCACTAAAAGAAAAATGACAAAAAACAGAAATACAAAATATAGCTGTTTCAATTCAAACCTCAGTCTCATCTCCTGTCTAAAGCAACTGGAAATTCAGAAGCTATCTGCCACCAAGTCACTTAAATTGGCTCTTTTAAACATAAGATTATTATCAGCTAAAGGTCTATTAGTAAATGACTTTATCACTGAGTATAATACTGATGTTATGTTTCTGACAAAAATAATTATAAAATAATTAAATAATAATAATTGTGGGAGATTTCAACATCCATGTTGACAATACATTGAAGATCTGCTGTTGTTGTATCAACCTTCCAGACATCTCAGGTCTTCCAGAACCAAACATGGAGAAGCAGCATTCAGCTTCTATGCACCACAAATCTGGAACAAACTTCCAGAAAACTGCTAAACAGCTGAAACACTGACTTCCTTTAAATCTAGACTAAAAACCCACCTGTTTAGAGTTGCTTTTCAAATATAATCAATGAAACAATCAATAATCTGATGTGTAATGATGGCATTTGACAAAATGTAACATTTCAATATTTGACTGTGTGTTCTATGATTTTGTATTTTTATGATGTAAAGCACTTTGAAATGTCTTGATGCTGAAATATGCTACACAAAAGAATTTTACTGATTGATTGATTGATTGATTGTGTGATTCCTCTTTCCTGTTGTGTACTCAAAATCCTTGTTCTCGGCCCGATATTTGTCAGAACCAATGCTGGTTCTCCCTGGTCTTGTTTTACCAAAGTCATTCCCGTCCCTCCTGGCTCGTCTTGATCTACCCTCCTTCGCTCCCTGCTCACTATCCTGATTCTTCTGCTCCGGATCCTTAACAACCTGCTCACCAGCCTGCCGCCCTCCACTCTCACTCATGCATGAAGACATCATTCAGAGAACACCATCCTCATATCGCTCCCCCGCTCGCAGTCTTGGTCTGAGGGGATAGAAGACCCTCCTTGGATTTCCCTCATCTTGGCCAACAGTAAGATCCACCTCCCTTGTGCCCACTTATTGATCTCCCACCCAGTCGCCTTATTTATTCACTCACCTTTTACTCCATCAGTGCAAACACTTTCTGGTCCTCATCTCCTACCATCATTTGTCCTGTCTGTTCCTGCTGCTGCAAATAAACTTCTTACTTATTTTAACCGTATCCGAGTTTGAAATTGTCGAATGCATCAGAGCCTGATATAACAAATATGACACAACCGCAAATATAACCTGCAGTTGCGCTTTCAGAGGTGTGTGTTGAGCGTTTCATGAGAATGAGATATCTTTGTGAACAAAGGATTACCTGTGGCGTTTGCCTTTACATCTCTCACACACTGCCCAATGCATGGCTCTGTGTCTGTGCTGCAGCTGATAAACATATATTCACTATCTTGTTATCCCTAATATTACATATCATTTTAGTTACCTTGGTTGCTTTTGTGTGGGTTCTCATCCATTTCTCAACTTCCTCAGTCTTCTTTTTGTGGACAGCAAGTTCACCCTGTACAAAGACAAAGCTATGTTATATGAGAGACATTTAATTTCTCATTTATGATGTTTGTGCTGAATTATTCCAGAAGCATACTGAATATAATCTCATAAATACACTATATATGTTAATAGTTCAGCAATGCAATAAAGGATAGAAATATCCCTTTTATTTTTCTAATAATTACTTTCTTTTAATTTGAGATTCTTGGCAGTATTTCTACTAGGAAAGCTAGGAAGCCACCGATAACAACTCTCTTTCTGGCTGATGTCCACTCACTGGATAACAAAGTGGATTTGTTACATCTGAGGCTGGCTAAGTGTTTTCACAGAGATGAAGAACTCTGTGAAAACACAGTTTTTTTTGCTGTTCTTTGCTTAAGAGAAAAGAACATCTGTTTTTTATTGTTTGTCTTTGGCATGTTGTTGTTTAACATGCCAAATCAATGGTCTTCAGTTATTCCGAGCTCTGAGAAATTATGACAGTGAAATGTCGACCGTACTATCAGTGGAGCTTCCTGCAGTGTTTGTCACCATTGTTTACATCCCGCAGGGTGCTCATGCTAACGAAGCATCAAAGGATATGTTTGACACTATTAGCTCACTGCAGATAAAAGACTCAGAAGGGTTTTATGTGGTTGCGGGGAACTTTATTAATGTGAAACTGACTGACATTCTGCTCAGTTTTTACCAACATGTCTCCTTTCCCCACATGGGGAGACAACAATCTGGATTGTGTGCTCACTAACATCATGGTGCATACAAAGATCTTCCTCGCCCTCATCTTGGCCTCTCCGACCACATCAGAGTGGCCTAGATGGGGTCTCTCAACCAGCAGGCAACTGGCACCATCCTGCTGGTGCCAACATATCATCCGCTGATGTGACGGATTAGGCCAACTAAGAAGACGGTTACTGTGTGGCCCAGGGATGCAGCCTGTGTGCTCCAGAGTTGTTTTCAGTGGAGAACAGAATACACTTCCTCTGTCCTGGGCTTCATCTCTAAGTATGCTGATGATGTCACCACTACCAAGACGGTAAACCATTACCCAAACCAGAAACCCTGGCTGAATGCTGAGGTGAGAGCTCTGCTGAAAGTTAGTTATGAAGTGTTCAGGACAGGTAAGGCATCAGCACTCTGGGACATGAGGACAGAACTGACTGCAGGCATTGTGAGGGCCAAAGTCACACACCAACCAAAAGCATTTCTATCGGTAGTCATGAGGTGCTTCAATAGGCTAGTCATGGCCCACATCAAGGATTTCATCAACGTCTCTGTGGACCCCCATCAGTATGCCTACAGGAAAAATCGCTAAATTGCTGATGCCATTTCATCGTTGCTCCACACAGTCCTCACCTACCTGGAAAGCTACATTTTTTACATCCGTCTACTCTTCCTGAATTTCTCTTTTACCTTCAAAACCATCATCCCCCAAACCCTGGTGCAGAAGCTCTCCTCTCTTGGACCAAGTCCAACACAGGGGAACTGGATACCTACAGACCTCCACAACAACATCTCCTCCTCCATCACCCTTAGCACTGGCTCAGCGCAGGGCTGCGTGCTGAGCCCCCTCCTCTTCACTCTGCTGATATATGACTGCTCAGCAAAACACCCCAGCTGTCATATAGTGAAGTTTGCCGATGACACAGCAGTAATGGGACACATCATGAACAGCAATGAGTCCAAAAACGTATACGAGGTGGAACACCTGATGCAGTGGCACAGAGAAAATAACCTCTGGATCAACGTGAAGAAGAACATGAAGATGGTGGTGGATTTCAGAAGGGACAAGGATCCTCTTCAGCAACTGAAGCCAGAAATCCCACAGGAGTTGAAATGGAGGCATCGTGGATGCAGAGCAGGAGCAAAGAGGAGAGAGAGAAGAGGGAAGATCAAACCATCTGTACCATCCACCGTAATGGGCAACGTGAAATTGTTAGCTAACAAGATGGAAGAACTTCAAGCCTTGACAAGGACTCAGGAAGAGTATAAGGAATGCAGTGAATTGTGTTTTATGGACACATGGCTACAGGATCATATTCCCGACTCCAACATCTCTCTTCCAGGTTTTGATTATATGAGCAGACAGATTTAAAGAGCAGCAGGAGAAGGGAGGTGGATTAGCAGTGTTTGTGAATGACAGATTATGTCATCCATAAGATGTTACTGTGAAAGTATTGTCTTTGCAGTCCAGACATTGATCTCTTGGAAGCAAGTTTCCTTCTATATTATTTACCAAGAGAGAACTAATGAAGTTCAGTCATGTGACCTCCATCTGGGTTTCCATCCCTATGAGGGCAGAGCCAGCTGCTGTCTGTCAAAGAATAAACGTGTCACAGCACAACTTCAAATGCGACATAATATCTGGAGATTTTAATCATGTCACCCTGGATTCCACTCTGGCTGCTTTTCACCAGGTTGCCAACTGCTCCACCAGAATAAACAGGATAATTGATTTACTGTACATTAATGTAAAGGACGCATATAAGGCTGTTGCCCTTCCCCCACTGGGAAAGTTAGACCACAGCCTGGTGTACGTAAAACACCAGGTTGACACAAGGACTTAAAACTGTCCTCAACCAGAAGAAGGCTACCTTCAGGAGTAAAGGCAAGGAGAAGATAAAGGCAATACAGAGGGATGTGAAATGTTGTCTGAGGGAGGCAAAAGACTGTTACAGGAGGAAGGTGGAGCACAAGTTGAGGGAAAACTGTCTGAGTAATGTCTGGGATGGTTTCAGAACCATTACAGAGCACAAAGCTTGGCCTAGCACAGAGAGAGGAGGTAAAAATAGAGCAAATGAATTGAATAACTTTCAATAGTATAATGGCTAACCATTATACTACTCTCCCCCAGTGCATCCTCCTCTTTGCCAGCAGGTACAGTCATACCGTCATCCTGTGGCTGGACAACAAGCTGGAATGGCCAAGCAACACAAAGCAGCTCTAATAAGAAGCCCCAGACCAGGATGTACTATCTGAGGAGGCTGAGATTTTACAATCAGTTGTTGGGATTGTTTTATCAGTTTGTTGTTGCCAACATCTTGTCATATGCTGTGGTGTGCTGGTGGTGGCAGTATCTCTAAGGCAGACCTTTCTAGGGTGAAGAAACAAATCAGGATGGTCGGTACAAGGCTGGACTCTCTGGCAACAGTGGCAGAGAACACTGCAGAAACTCCTGGCTAATATGGACAACACCAGCCATTCCATGACTGGCTTTCCTGTCATTTGGAAAGTCAGAAAAGTGGGTTCAGTGAGAGACTGCTTCTTCCAAAGTGCAGGACTAACAGACTGAAGAACTCCTTTGTCCCTCGTGCAATTAAACTCTTCAACTCCTCATTGGGTTGGTGGACAACAGAGGGACTATAAGATATATATATATATATATATATATATATATTTTTTTTTTAAAGGAATGTTTTTAACCATTTGATGTATACCTAAGAGTGCTGTGTGGGAAATGTAGATTCCAAGTATCCTAAAGAAACATACCAAAGGGATTAATAAAGTTTCAATCCATCTAGCTATCTCGATGACATTTTGTTGCCAATTTCACTGTCGTCTTTGTGCAACAACAATAAAATAAGTTTTAAGCAGGGTTTCCCCCAGTGTATTATAAGCCCACCATGCTTTACTAGCCCCCCTGCAAAGCCAAGCGTTGCTTGTCTTTGTTTTTAGAAAATTTAATAATCCAAAATCATCTCTGTTGCTCTGAGCGTTTCACTGGCGGAACTAATTTATTCCTAAAATCTAAGTTTACATTTTATACATTTAAAATTGGGAGAGTGGACCAATCACACAGCTGGCGCCTCTGTGCGTTGTCTCATGCGCTGCTGCTGCTTGATCTTTAGTTCACCTCGGTGCGGATTGCGCGCGCCTCCTTTCACTCAAACTGGACACAGGCTGACCTGTATGGATGTTTACGTCAACCCCCTGGGTGGAATTATTTTTTCTATGACAAACTCCACATCAAGGTATAAGTTTAAACCCCACTGTGTTAGCTCTGGTTGAGTAGCTCTATGTGAACCGCAGGAATAACTTGTAGTCGCACTTTCAGACCTGAGCGAGCGGTGAGAATGATTTATATTTGTGAACGAAAAATTATGTGGCGTTTACATCTCAACACGCTGCGCAGCGTGTGGCTGTCTTCCCTGTAAAGTTTATGTCTTTGTTCCCGGTTGGTCGGAGCGTTAGTGGTTAACAAACCAGAGCTAACCTCATCATGCAGGTTCAGCCCGGAGAGGAGCTTTCGCGCTCTCCTCGTAGTCATGCATCACGCTGGTTTTATATTATTGTATTTAGTATAATTTTTCGGGTTACACTAAGCATCAAACCATATCAAGCTACATTAGCATCATTAAATTAAACCTCTTGTTTGTGGCGCATCTCTGCACAGTGCAGAGAATTTAACTCATCATACAGGGCCAGTCCAAGTCTGTATGAGGCCTCAAACTCAAAGATTAAACTCAGACCATCAGATTGTTGCTATGGTAACAAAACAATCCAACTACAAATATTGTTCTTTGAACTTTTACAAAGTAAACTCGCCAGATCCTTTAAATCTTACATTTAAATAATAAATCATTTAAAATCTTTTAATTTATGTATGCTGAAACTATTAAATCAAATTTAGCAGCATTAATCATCTCAATAAACAAATGTTACTGTTGTATCTGTGGTCTGTATTAAAATATTAGCATTTATGGGCCCCTGAATCCCTGGGGGCCTGATGGAGTTGCTGACTTCATTTGGATTAAAAAGAAGTGCAAATAATTGATATTCATTTTAATTGTGTTTTTTGATTTGTTGTTTTTAAGACTAGTTGTGGGTTTAAATAGCGTTTCACTGGCGATTTTTTACCATAACATATAATTACCCAGTAATATTTTTACATTTCCTGTCAACTTAACATCTTTTAATACAAACACAGTGGAGCGCCTCGGCACCCCGATCACTAGGCTTAGCAAGTTTTCTGGGGGAAACCCTAAATATGTTTTCATCACATTAAAGCAGTGCACCCACTTGTAATTGCCCCAAGTGCTGAAGATTACCTGTGAACAAGGTGAATACTTGTCAACCCATGGTTCATCTGGACCTCTTTCATTTGATTTCATCATCCAAAGAGAACCATTTTGGTCTTCTTTCCATTTTCTAGATCTCCTCTCTTCAGATTGAAAGCCCCAAATTTGTTTGTCCTCGCTCTTGGCAGATGTATCAGAGAAGGATGGATCCACCCAGTTATTTACCTAATATTCAAGAAGAAGAATTTAAAGAGTGGGAATTAAGGCCTTATGTGCAAGGTGGCAATTTGCATCCGCACACTAACAGGACTTATTTAATTTTATCAGCAATATTACTAAAATACACTCTTGAATTTTGTACCCAAAGGTTATGTTCTAATATCCTTTTTTACAAAAACATATCGTAATGCATACAAATACTTAACTTATACTAATACAGTGGTTCCCAAAGATTTTCTGGGCCCCCCTATGGATTACAATAAAATTCCCCCCAAAAAAGAAAACAAAATCAACTGGACACACATCATTCAACCAGACATAAACCTATACACATAATTTATTTTCAAACTCCACTGAAGTTTGTTTCACACTTCAAGTTGCAACAAAACAAACTATAAACCATCTTTACAGTGAAACACTTTTGTGTAACTGTTTTTTTTTTTTCATTCATCCATACCGCACCCCCTACCCCCTGCATTGGCACTGCACCCCCCCTAGGGGGCACGCCCCACACCTTGGGAACCACTGTACTAATATTCAATACTTATACCTGTAATATTTCTAAGACAATACAACAGGCAAGTTTTACAATAAAACCAAAATAATATTTCCACTGTAATATTTACGGTACACATTTCTGGCAGTTGGTGAAAATTGAATTTAGAGATTTTAAAAACATAAAATTTCAGTTTAACTCCATCATAACATCAATGTCTTTCTCAAACATTTGACAGTCTCATCAGTTATGTTTTATAACAACATATACATATCCACATATACACATTTATTGTACTCCTTTTAAGCTATTACCAGGACTGATAACAGTGATGCATACGGACCAAAAACTAAATCTGGTTATTCTAGTTTTTCAATTAAGTTTAATTTTTCTGATTGAGTAAAAAAGTGGCTCTATGCCACAACCATTTTGCCACTTGATTATATGGAGCAGCAAAGACAATGCCTTGTGAATTTAATAATCAAAAACACATATCCAATGTGAGCTTAATCTTTGCCTAGGTTAGCAAACATATTCCTGTTAAAAAGAATGCAGAGGGAGACAGACGTGTGCTGAAGATTTACTGTCTATGTGCCAAGTCAGATAGTTATGTTGACGGAACTATTTGAAATAAAAGCAAATGTACTTTTCTGTGAATTGTTTTAATACTATTGAAGCAGAATTATACTTTCACCTATACTTGTGACTGTGAGCAACACATGAAAATTTATGTTACATTCAAGAACACCTCAGAAACCAGATTATCTACTTTGGTTTACATTCTACATTTACATACTTACATACATACTTACATACATACATTTACATACTTTGGTTTACATCATCTGACATTAAGAAATGTCAGATGACTTTTACCCAACTCTTTATAAATATTATCCTTAACCAGTTTTCAAGTCAACAGTCAATAAACAGATATAGAAATAGATTGATAAATACATTTGATTGAGAGACTATTTTACAGCATCATCTTTAAATCCATCCTATCCATTCATTATCTGAACATGTTTATCCTTGCAGGGGGGCGAGGGGGCCGGTGCCTTTACCCAGCAAACATTGGGTCCGAGGAGGGTACGCCACGGACAGGTCGCCAGTCCATTGCAGGGCAGCACAGAGACAGACAGGACAGGACAGTCATGCACACACGCTTTCACACACAAGGAGAATTTAGAGAGACCAATTAACCGGCTTCCAGTTAATTGGTCCAATTGGTTAGGGAGGGAACTCACGCATCCACAGGGAGAACAGGCAAACATCAAAGAAAGACCTTCATCCTGCAATGAAGAGGGCTGTGCCACTGTGTCATCATCATCACCAAATATTATTCACTATTTATGTGAACTACTGCTAGTGTGTGCCATAGTATGCACATCTATAGGTTACCTGGAAATGCTATGTCTGACTTAGACATACTTTGTCTTTTGGACCATTTCAACATGTTGAAATCACATTAACCAAGATGTGTGATGAGTTCAAGAAAGGAAGGAGTTTAAATTTAAATATGATCTGCTTTTCAGTTACTAGTCTAAGAGTTTCTGGACCTGGAACTTTTAGGTTTCTGGGCCTAAAAAAACCCACAAAAAAAACACTAAACTGCTTTATTTTAGGTCCAAAAAAAAACAACTATAAAAACAAAATCATACAAAAAAATACTAAACTGGGAATTCCCACTGTAAAAGAAAACATATTCATGACAGATAGAATAGCCTATGATTATGAGCAAAGAGCCACCTGTGATTTTGCTGCCACTAATGCCTAAGGACTGCTTCAAATTTTATGAAAAATAATTAAATTTTCTTTCTATGAAAGATGTCAAAATTCAGAGAAAATAGAATTGGGTTATGGGATCAGATTTGGCCATTTCTCTCAATGTAAATGTTATATTTACATTGAGACAGTAGGCAATAAATATGGTTCGAAAGTAAAATGAACGTTTCCAGCACTGATTCAGTGAAGGCTAATTGTGTTTAAACCAGTGGGGCCCAAAGTGGGTCCTGGAGTGCTTTAGTTCTCTCTCTGGTTTAACGCACCTGGATCAAATGATGGCTCATTAGAGGCCTAAGACTGACCTGCTGAAAAGGTTGTTGGTACCACCAGGGACAGAACTAGAACACGCAGGATACCGGCCCTCCAGGACCCACTTTGGGCACCACTGGTTTAAACGCAGCAGACACAAACAGACGGGATGTGTGCCATCTTATTGAAACACTTACTTTATCTCCCAAGGAAAACTTTTTCATCTTTGGTCGTAGCTTTGAGTGCAGAGGATAGAGAACAGTTCCAGATGTTTTTCAGCGGCAAATGAGTCTTCAAAGAACGCCGCAACTCTAGTAAGGTTGAAATTAATGAGCCATAGCACTTCTAGGAGACACAGCATGAAGCTTCACATCTTCTAAAACCAGAGCCTTCTTCCTCTTTTTTTATTTCATGGCGTAAGGAAGCTGTGAGGTCCATTGCCGCCACCTACAGGACTGGAATGCAGATAGATTAACAAAAAATGTTTCCATTCTTTCTGCTAAATTTGTGACCTTCAAAAAAGGCATACTGTTTTTTCTATTTTATTTTTAAGAGTTAGGTGGATCAATGCTTCTTTAAAATGTATGTTTTCTTTTTTATATGTTCAGTAGCCCATGAAGTCAGTTTTGTAGACTGACTATTTTATCCTATCCTATTTTATATTTGTCCTTTTAGTTGAACAGTCAACCCCATAAATGGACATCCCTGCAAACAGCCTCTTTGCTGTTTGCAAACTTTGCTGTTTGTACACTTAAGTAGCCCACTTAAGTGGGCTACTTAAGTGTGCGGTTGGCATTTCTATAAGTTGGCATCATTTTCCTTGTGAGGTCTTATTTTTTCTAGCCTATTTCCACATGAATTTTAAAATAAACTTGATGTTCTACAAATAAATAATGGGAAATTGTGGATCTTTACTGAGAGTTTCCAAACTATGTTGCTGCCCGCTTCGCCAGCATACTCAGAAGTCTGGGAACAATTCTTAAGACATGTCATGTGGATTGAGCATTGGAAATCAATACAAATGTATTATATTATATTATAATATTATATTTTAAAAGCTTATCTGAAAACAGTGTATAAAAATGTTAGGACAAGATGTCCAGGGTATGGCATGATTATGATGCCATACTCCGGACAGGTCGCCAGTCCATCGCAGGGCAACACAGACAAACAGGACAAACAATCAAGAACTCTCTCACACACACACACCTATGGAGAATTTAGAGACCAACTAACCTTACAATCATGTTTTTTGACTGTGGGAGGAAGCCAGAGTACCCAGAAAGAACATATCTATGTATTATTAATTTATTTAAATTTTTGACA
The DNA here is from genome assembly GCF_001444195.1 of Xiphophorus couchianus. Lineage (NCBI taxonomy): Eukaryota > Metazoa > Chordata > Actinopteri > Cyprinodontiformes > Poeciliidae > Xiphophorus > Xiphophorus couchianus. The sequence goes on from NC_040239.1 coordinate 110,610, forward strand.
TTTGTCTCAGTTAGATATCCTTAGCTTTGCTTTATTAATTCTCATGATAAGGTTTGTGTGAATGTGTTGGTTGTCATCTTTACTTGTTGCAAATTAATTGCCTTTTGAGGACCTAATAAGAAAATTGAATCCTACGGATTCAACAGAGTTCTTCAAGTTTGATCCATTGTGCAAGAGGCGATGAGAGGTTAGATCGGGACAAACCGGAAAAACAAAGTGATCTGGTATAGTCAGATCAGAGTTGTCGCCCGGAAAAAGTTGTCCCATATAGCTCAAGCAATCAAAACAGTTTCTGTGGCACTTATTAAAAACTCAACAGAAACAAAATGGAAGAGTTACTAAAGCCACATAAAGGAAATCTCTCATTGGTCCCTCTGTATCCAGCATAGATGCAGTATAGCAGGTCTAACTCATCATGCAGGGCGGGTCCAAGGTTGTATGGAGGCCTTGAGCACAATTTAAGTGCTTAAAGAAATCTGGGACAGGGGCCTCGTTTAACTGGCCAAGTTTAAAAGTAATTAGTGATAATTGTAATTTACTAAAATGTATTTGTGAACAAAGCGAGCTCAAACTCAAAGATTAAGCTCACAGAATCAGATTGTTGCTATGGCATCAAAACTAACTATGAAGATTGTTCTTTGAACTTTACAAAGTAAACTTGCCATCTATTTAAAACCTTGCATTCAAATGTTAAACAATTTTAAATATTTTCAGTCAAGTATGCTGAAACCATTACATCAATTCAGCAGCATTGATATTCTCAATAAACAAATGTTAAATTTCTATATCTGTGGTATAGATATAGAAATGTATCTATACCACAGATAAATTGGTATAGATTTATCTGTTAAGGAGCTGCTTAGATCATTTATGGCATGGACCGGTTGTAAATTTGATCAGCATTACATGGTGTTGGATCTACTAGTTAATGACTTAATTTGGATTTATCAGAAGGGCAAATAATTGATATTTATTTTAATTGTATTTGTTTGATTTGTTGTTTTAAGATTTTAGTTGTGAGTTTAGGAATTGTCGGCAATGTCTTCCAGTAACATAATTACCCAGTAATATTTTTACATTTCCTGTCAACTTAACATATTTAAAACAAAAACACGGCTTAGCACGTTTTCTCTTGCTAAATTCTGCTTTCAGTTTGAAACTAAGGTTCATGTGGGTAAGACCTGTTCTGTTTCAAAGTGGCCAAACATCCCCTACAAATACCTGTCTCTATTGTGGCCAAGCATTTCAACTTGACAATTTTCTTTATTAGCTTTAATATTCCTCAAACATCTTGTATACCTTCATGAGGTTGCTATTTCTTGTAATTTCAATCTTCTGTGGTTAGCCAATCATTAAAAGGTTAACCCAGTTAGAAAGATCGTACTTATTTTGTGCCTTTAAGTCACAGAAAATATTAGTCCATCTGCATAATCAGGTCATTTTTAATCAACCTGTTTCTTCCCCTTCAGTGTCTGCAACCCACTAAAGAGGTGTGAAGTGAATTAAACATTGATCTAACCGAGCTAAAGTTGCCGTGTATATAATAAATTAACAGCTGCCAGTGAAGAACAAATCAACAGTCAGTCTATAGCTGGGGTCTGCAACCTGTGACTCCTCTTTGGCACGTGTGCTGTGACTCTTAAAAACCAATTAGACATGTTTTTGATAACAATACCAATTGTGATCAAACATTTCTATTTTTGTTGCTGTAGACAAATTTCATTTTGTAGTATTTTTTGTATCACAAAAGTGGATCTTTGAATTTAAAAAGTTGCTAACCCCTGGTCTACAGTAACAAAATTGCTAAATATACATTTAAAAAAATATAATTTACTCAGCAAATTACGTTTGAGGTAAGAATTTGGAATGAAACAGACAATAAGTATTAAAAACACATGGAATTAAATACCTTGAGGGAAACTTTAAACAAGCTTCAGCAGTGGAGGGTTGTGAAGGGTGTCTGCATCAAGGCCATTGCAGATCAGTGCATTATTCGTTTATATAGGAAAAATGGCACATGCCATTTCCAGGTCTTTCTGAAGCCATCTGCAAGAGCCGCTTGGCTCTTGAACAACTCCGGTTAATTATTTTGACTCTTCAAAATAATCTGGCTGTGGCTGGTTGTGGTGAAATGATGTTCAGTGAGCCCTGTTGCAACTGACAGACATTCAGAAGTTTAGAAATGCAGCTATAACCACATATTCCAGTCAGTAAAAGCAAAGAGACTGTTGTAAAAACTTAACTCTACCACCACTTTGTAATTCCAATTTTTTTTTATAGACAGTTAATATTGAACCAGCTGATAGTGATTTGCATATAGCAAGACAAATGTTTTCTAAATGGTGAGAGATTTTAGCTGGTTTCTGGGAAGAACACCAGCTTAAAAAGTCTCACTTCTTGGGAAATGAGGTTTGTTGAGCTTTTTTACACATCTTTCTTAGTGTGTTCCATATAATGTCTGTAGAACTTCAATTGTTGAAAAATAACTACATTTCTAGATGATTATGCTTTGATTTTCTTCATATGTTTCTTACTGACATCTCCTGCTGACATCTGATGTGTATTTTATGCCAATGACCTAATATCTAAACCAAGAAAGGTTTTGCAGTTCATGATATGTAAAACCACTGTCTGTGCATCTTTTATAAATATTTAAGCTGTATTTGCTGAATCCAGGTGGAAAGACAAACTTTATAGCTTCGGTACTGATTTCTGACAAAAGCGAAAATAATTAGGAAAAAAACACAGATATGACAGCTTTAAAATAACTGACGTACTTCATTTAAACCATCTAATGTAATACGCACCAATAAAAAGAAGATGTCCTTAAGGAAAAAACCAATACCCATTAATCACCAACTAGACTTTGTCTTGTAAAGTTTCCTGTAATGTAGCAAAGGTGCATTGACAACAGATGGCTGTCTATATAGGGGACACCAACAGATGTAAGTTTACAGTACATTAAAAAATGGGAAAGTTGTCATTTCAGTAAATACACTTTCAATGTTTGAGCTCAAACTTTCTTTTGTCACATTTATTTCATTTAAAAAAAAAAAAGACTGTTTTCCTGGAACAAAATAAAAAGTTCAGTTCATCAAAAATGTATACAAGAGATCTATAATCTATAGATCTATAATCAAGTGTTTTTAACAGGAAGAAAAAGAATACGTTTCTCTGAATTTTTTCATCTTGACTTATTCTGAGCATCATGTTCCCCTAAGAATTACTTTTACATTTAGACTAAAAGTAAAAAGACCATATCATCTTCCACAGAAAAAGAAGAGAGAAGGGAGTCTGTCTGATCAACAGACAATCCTGGATGGGTACGGATGCATGACACTATCACACCCCTCCTCATGTTGGCAGCTCCAGGCCTGCAGAGTGGTGCAGTATTTGTTGTGGAAGTGTGGAAGAGAGTGAACAAGCAACGTGGTTAGAGGTATGGTACAGCAAATAGGATAGATAACCTGTCGGGCAGAGAAAAGGAGAAGAGAAGAAGAAACAGCTATGTGCTTGTCACTTATTAGTCCAGGGGCCTCTTTTCTCCGTGTTTCTTTGTAAATTCTTCAGCATTCTTCAAGAATTTTTTACGGTCCTTTGAGTACTCTTCTGCTAAGTCTGCCCTCAGAGGATGTTCTGGCTGAGGATCATTCACCAGTGCAATGAGGGACTGAATTACTGGAAAAGAAACAAAAAAATCAAGTTTAAAATCAAAAGCACTTTAAAGATAGCTGGTGATACTGTTGTCAAATACAAATGTGCTAGCAAAATTCAGACCCTCATCCCCCTTAAAAAAATTGACAATCATCTTATAAATTCAGTTCAACAGAGTTTAGTTATACAATGCCAATTTTTAAAAACTGTAACAACATTTTTTGCAAAAATATATAGTAAGTTTACGAGTTTCAAGGTATACCGCACTATAAAACCTGGTTTTAAAGTGGTTTCAAAACCACTAAAATATTCCGTCATGCTAGTAGTTCGGGTGTTTCACACTGTCAGCCAAAGCAGCTGCTCCATCAGAAAGCTGACCACAGCCGCACCATTTCTCTCTTCTTTATTACTGTCAGTTCTTCAGAGCAACGAGCTGCTAGCAAGTCAGCTAAATCACAGTCATTCTGCTGCAAAAGTTACTGCAAGTGTTCCTGCCGCGGCTCCTGATTAAACTCTTATTAATCCTCTGTATGAGGAGCTCTCTGATAGCAGACAACATGTCTGTTGTCCACAATCAATGAATGCATTCAGCTGTTAATCAAATGGTTTCAGTGCTGTACCCTGCTTGGCGCTTCTATTTGCACCCCTGAAGAAGGAATGACAATCTGAGAACAGCCGGGCTGAGCCACATTGGACTTGCTAGTGGAAAACGAATCTGGCCGGAGCGGACCGGGACCAGAGGCAGGCTGGTGGAAAAATACTATGGGTTAATGGGCACCTTCGGGGCAGGGGCACTCACGGCGCTCCCCACAAGATGCCGTCCTGGGCGGTTGCCCTTAACAGAAACTGCCACTGTCCATCCCCCTGTGTCGGAAGCACGGCAGTGCAGACATAGAGGCAGGGATCCAACAGGCTTGACAGCATTGCTGCCTGCTTTATTAGCTCTAGCTGCTGGCTCAAACAATGTACCTGGGGTGGGCCTCCATTATTTAACCTGTAGCTGATTTAATATCCAGGATCTGTTGTATGGTGGCATAATCAAGCCAAAATCTTGTGTGTAAAAACAACATCCACACAAGAGGAATATACAGTATTAAGACAATAAAAGTGAAGCACAGCTCTGCTCTCCATAGTAACAAGATGGGCAGGGCAAACAATGAGATGAATAGAAGAGGATGATCTGAGGGTATGGGCGGGTGTAGCAATGTGAAAGAGGTTCAAAAGATAAGGAGGGGTGAGGTTGTGAACAACTTTGAAAGTAAAAGGATAAGTATTTTGTAGTTGATGGGGATGGGAAGTCAATGGAGCTGTGGTACAATAGGTGTGATGTGATTGAGAGGGTTGTATATGATGCAGGCAGCTGAATTTTGGACCAATTGTAGTTTATGGAGGGTTTTCTGTGCTTGGCCAAAAAGAAGCGAATTGAAGTAATCTAAACCAGAGGTGATCAGACTTTGAGACAATTTATATTTCCAAGATGGAAGTAGGGGGGACGCTGACACAGTAAACTGGGGAAGATTCCAGTGGAGGATGTGTAGGTTGATGTTGCTGAAGGCCAAGTTGACGGTCACAAATGGATTTACAACACAAGTTCCTGGATAACTGAGGTTTTACAGGATGTAGTGTACTCCCATCTTTGTTGCTTCATCTACCAATCATGTTTCCTGATAAGCCATCTTCAGAGGGGGCTGCATGACACAATCATAGCTTACTTACTTGGGTTGCAGTTTGCTAGTGAAAGGGGCTGGAGATGGGGGAAGGTGCTAACATTATTGCTTGGATTTGAATCAGTATTTTTTGCAACCAATGAAAGCAAGGTTGTAACAAATACATTGGCCAATATAATTTTCACAGTTGTGGCCTTGGAATAAAGTCCAGAGTCCTCAACATCCGAGACGAAGACAAGACAGAATACAAATGAGTCAGAGACCATCAAAAAGTGGTCTTGGTCTCAAGTACTAGAACACTGGTACTTGTATCAATCACACTGACATTGTTTACATATTTGTTATGTTTTTGGTCTTTAGGATCTTATTATGTTAATTGTTTTTGTTTTTTGAAGTAGAATCACACAAAGTGAGTAAAATTAGAACAGAATTTGTATGTTAGGAAGTGTTAAAACTTCCAGCCATGTTTGGAAATTTCTGAGGTTTAGAATGAACAGCATAGTAAAATCTAAGATGGAAGAGATGGCAAACAACCACAGGTTAAGCCAGTTGATGTTGCAAACAGCCTACATTTTAAGTTGCAGCTCATTTTATTGCTTTAAGTCTTAAAGCAGCACTACTATGTATTTTTCATCACATAGTGCCATTGTATAGCCCAATTAAGTTACTGTTACCTTCAGCTATTAAAATTGTGTATATACCATATGTAACTTAAAGGAAATTTATGAAGCTCCTGCTCTTTCTGACAGTCCACCTTCACCATGTCATCACAATAGTAACTGTCTTGGATACCAGTCATATGTAGAAATGGAATGCCTTCTGCTGAAAATATTAGTCATGAACGAGGAGGCGAGAGCAAGCGATGCGTGTGTGGAAGCAGACCTCTATTTAGCTTGTGCAAATCTACACTGCCTCGCCAAAAAAAAGTCGCCACCAAAAAATGGTCACACTCTCTAATATTTTGTTGGACCGCCTTTAGCTTTGATTACAGCCTGCATTCGCTGTGGCATTGTTTCAATAAGCTTCTGCAGTGTCACAAGATTTATGATGATGGGAGAGTCTGACCACTGCGCAAAGCCTTCTCCAGCACATCCCAAAGATTCTCAATGGGGTTAAGGTCTGGACTCTGTGGTGGCCAATCCATGTGTGAAAAAGATGTCTCATGCTCCCTGAACCACTCTTTCACAATGTGAGCCCGATGAATCCTGGCATTGTCATCTTGGAATATGCCCGTTCCATTTGGGAAGGCAAAATCCATTGATGGAATAACCTGGTCATTCAGTATATTCAGGTAATCAGCTGACCTCATTCTTTGGGCACACAATGTTGCTGAACCTAGACCTGGCCAACTGCAGCAACCCCAGATCATAGCACTGCCCCCACAGGCTTGTACAGTAGGCACTAGGCATGATGGGTGCATCACTTCACCTGCCTCTCTTCTTACCCTGATGCGCCCATCACTCTGGAACAGGGTCAATCTGGACTCATCAGACCACATGACCCTCTTCCATTCCTCCAGAGTCCAATCTTTATGCTCCCTAGCAAACTGAAGCCTTTTTTTCTGGTTAGCCTTACTGATTAGAGGTTTTCTTACGGCTACACAGCTGTTCAATCCCAACGCCTTGAGTTCCCTTCGCATTGTGCGTGTGGAAATGCTTTTGCGTTCACAATTAAACATACTCCTGAGTTCTGCTGTTGTTTTTCTTCGATTTGATTTCACCAAACGTTTAAGTAATCACCGATCACGATCATTCAGGATTTTTTTCCGACCACATTTCTTCCTGGAAGACGATGGTTCCCCACCATCCTTCCAGTTTTTAATGATGCGTTGGACAGTTCTTAACCCAGTTCTAGTAGTTTCTGCAATCTCCTTAGATGTTTTCTCTGCTTGATGCATGCCAATGATTTGACCCTTCTTAAACAGACTAACGTCTTTTCCACGACCACAGGATGTGTCTTTTGCCATGGTTGTTTAAGAAATGAGGAGTTACTCATTGCATCAGCTGGGGTTAAATAACTTGTTGCCAGCTGAAAGATAATCGCCTATGCAGTACTTATCCAATAGGAGGCTTGTACCTATTTGCTTAGTTAAATCCAGGTGGCGACTTTTTTTTTGGCCAGGCAGCGTATTGAAATTATGCAAGGTGACCTTGAGTGCCAATAACCCTGCTTCTCCGGGATTATTCTCCCGCTGAGGGGAGCGTGTGCAGGATCAGGTGCGTTCAGAGTCTTGCCGACTTCTGATCACTTCTAATGGTGAAATGTTACTTGATTTCAAAAACGTTCTCACTGCAGAGAAAAAGTTAAAGGTATTCAGCTTGATGATGACACAATGTGGGTTATCTGTTCAGCTTGCTGAATATTAATTAAACAAAATGGAAATAAAATGCAATTAAATGACATTTTTACCATTTGATGGTCAACGAATAAAATTTAGCACAACCTCTGCTCCAGACTACGAACATTTTTGTCCACATCTCCCTTCTTCAGTTCTTTTTTTCCAGAACTAACTAATTGGTGTGAACAAATGAACAGACACTGATGGCTGTTAAGTCTAAGCTTAATGTAGTATACAGCCGTCATGTTCAGAAAATACTACTTGTGCACAAAACAGAAACAATGTGAATTTGGCAATAAATCTAGTATGCTTTCCGACCCTTTGAAAAATCAAGATAATAGCCATTTAATTAATATAATAAGAATGCAGACAAAAATACCATATGTGACCCAATGATTATCAACGGAACTCTCCACAATATTATATATTTCTATACAATACAAATATGACTGACTCAGCAGATATCTCCTCTTATCTGAGCAGTATATCTCTACCTACTATTGCAGAGTATTGCTCCGTCTCAGATGGTGTTATTACTTTGGAGGAGGTCTGGGCAACAATTAAAATGAATGCTAAATGGAAAATGGCCTGGCCCCAGTAGGTTTCCACTGGAATTTCTAAGTCATTTTGGCCAGCTATTCAATCAATATTTATGCCTGCTGTTAACATTTTGAAAAACGGCATCCCCCCTCATGGAGACACGCCTCCATTAGTCTGCTTTGAAAAAATGGTGAAAGTCCTATGGACTGTTCTTCCTTTAGATCTGTTAGTTTGCTTAATGTACAAAATTATGGCAAAAGTACTGTCCTGGAGATTGGAAAACATCCTCCCTAAAATAATAGACCCGAATAAGGCAGGATTTATAAAATCAATATATGGCAAAAACAATATATGACATGTTCTTAATGTTGTTCAGTATCTTGATACTAACAAAGAGCCAGTATTAATTGCCCCCATTGATGCAGCGAAGGCTGTTGACAGAGTTGAAAAGCAATTGAATTTCATGTGTCAGAGACATTCCTTGTGGGAAGCCTTTCACCCTTATTGTTTCCATTGCTTATTGAACCTCTGGTCGGGATTAACAGGACTACTGCTGATGTATGTGGAATTAATATAGATGGGTCACGTTATTTCACTATTTGCTTATGATATGCTTTTGTATATGTGCAAACTTGAGAAATCAATTCCAGCCATCTTGGAATCTATGAGAATGTCCACAGTGCTTTGTCAGGATACAAAATCAGAATAGGGAAGTCTGCTGCCACCCCTTTTAATACAATCTCCCTTTCTTTTTCTTTTTTTGTACCCCTCCAGGAGGTCTTTTATGGGCTCTAGTGTCCCTTATATGAAAGCAGGCTGACAGGAAAGGGGGAGGGGGGAAGACACGCGGCAAATATCGTCGGGTCCGGGATCGCAACTTACTTTCTCAAAATCCTGAGAAATTTTCTCAAGATCTGTGAAATGTTTCAAAAACTGTGAGTTCCTTTTTTTAAAAAGGAAGTGAAGTAAATAAATAAATAATAGAATACCAACTACTTGAGTGATCGGCAGCAATAGGACAGTCTGGGCAGCATAATCTTCAGCACAAAATCCATCAGCACAAACACTCCAAAGAAAAGTGCTCTCTCTCCCTGCTTCTCTTCTCCATCAGGACAGGGAGATCATATTGCCGTCACCGCTCTGATTCAGGACAATTATGAGTCTGTGTACAGACAGAAGGTGGATCAGCTGGTCTGCTGGAGCAGTGACAACCATCTGAAGATAGCTCTTTCAGGATTTTACCATTTTCAAGTACGTAATAGGGCATATGTTGTGAATTATTTCACATTTCCAGGGCCCCACTTTCTCTCTACAAGTGTGGTGGTCTTGCCAGAAAGACATTCTCCAAAAGAAGATCCAGCAGAGGTTAAAGTTCCTGCAGGTGTCTCAGGTACTGCTCGTCCTCTTTGATACCACTGTTATTCTGTATTTTTTATGTCTGTCCGTTTATTATTAACATCTATAGAGTCCTCTGTTACCTTTGTCTGAATGAAAAACTTTGATTCACTCACAACATTTTGGGATAGTTTCTTATTCTTTTTTTTTTTTTTTACCCCTCCAGGGGGTCTTTTGTGGGCTCTAGTGTCCCTTATATGATAGTAGGCTGACAGGAAACGGGGAAGGAGAGGGGGGAAGACATGCGGCAAATGTCGTCGGGTCCGGGAGTCGAACCCGCGACGGCCGCGTCGAGGACTCGAGGCCTCAAAATAAGGGTCGCGCTAACCGCTAAGCCACCACGGCACGCCCGGGATACTTTTTTATTCTTACTTAGATAAAGACATCCTTCCATGGGTGACCACGATAGCTTTTATTTTACAGAGTCAACACCAGTGGTATAAGTGGTCCAGTATGCAACGGTACTTTTAGATTTTACTTATCAGTGCATCAGAACATTTTTCGTTGTAACAGGTCAGTCTGTTTTTCCCCATTAATGCGCTCCCTGAATCTGTGGAAAGAGCAGTTTTTTATTTGTTAAAAAAGTTTTAAATATCCAATAAATTTCGTTCCACCTCACGATTGTGTCCCACTTGTTGTAGATTCTTCACAAAATAATAAGCATTTTAGATCTTTATGTTTGAAGCCTGAAAAGCGGCAAAAGGTTGAAACGTTCAAGGGGGACGAATACTTTCACAAGGCACTGTAACTAAACCAAGAAAGGATAATACTAATCAAAGGAAACTAAACAGAAATGCATGACGAACAAAATGCAAAAAAGAAAAAAAAACTACGAACCTAACTAAATACAGAGGAATAAACCTGTATGGCAAGGCCTTTTGAGCAATAATTAATACAAGGGACTATGAATATGGCAAAAACAAACAGTGTTTTTAGATCAAAGGTAAGATAATATTGTTGAAGTGCCACAGCTTTGTTGATACCACATCTAATACTAAGAATTAAAATACATATTTTAAAATAATATAAATAATAAAATATGTAAAATACATATTTTACAGACCATAACAGTAATAAGGAACTTATTCATGTTTTGAATTAGATTTTATCCTGCATATTTAGTTCTTTAATATTATGTTTCATGTCAGTTTTAATGTCATGATGCTGTAAGTGACTCCATTACATTTTCAATTTAACTCATTAGGATTTGATTAAGAGCCAGTTTTTTCTTTGTAATTTCTGTACAGTAAAACTATAGATCTACAAATCAATAAGACAGGTCTATATAAAGATATAATACATGTTTCTGTCCAATATTTATGACATCAAAAGGATCAAGAACTTTTGTTTTTCCACTTAAGCTCTGGTTTTCACAGTGAATGCCATGTGGGTGAAATTTTATAGCTGATACTCTGACGTCCCGTTCTACTGAAGGCAGCACAGAGCTGCACCACAAGGAAATGACAAAAACACTGAAGAGAAGATGAGTTATGATTGATATAGTTGCAGTTCTAGCCATGTTTTAATGTTGCAGAAAACAGTATTTTGTAAGTAGTTTGAAGTTTAAACTGGCATTATTGTACATCTTTTACATCTTTTATCTGGCCAGGTCAGATAAAAGTTAGTTGCTAAATCTTGTTAGTTGCAATATTTAGCAACTAACATCAGAAAATGGCACAGAATGAGAAAGCTGATAAAGTTTGAATCGTTTTGTTTTGTGCCATTCTGACTGGCTTTTGTTAGGCCTACCAATTTTAAGGTGAATGTCAATTTGCATTTTTCTTAGACACCTGTAAAAATAACTTCTGTTCACATAGCTGAGAAACTAATAATTAAATAATGTGCATTTATTTTATACAGAGCCCTCTAGGTCAGTGGTCCCCAACCTCTTTATCACCACAGACCGGTCAAGGCTTGGCAATTTTACTGCGGCCGGGGAGATGGGTGGGGAGGAGGTCACATGACATAATTTTAAATTTTTTTTGTCCCGATTTTCCCCTTATGACAATCATAGAACGTTCCAACCTGCAGTGTGGTGTGTTACGTAGAACGTCGGGGCCGCTCCGATCTAAAATCGGGCATATTCAACATGTTTGATTGTCTTGGCTCGATTATCTCAGCCTGTGGGGTTTTCCCTGACTGGGATTAGAACGCAGCCTGTTGAATGTGACAGGTAGCCAATCAGAAAACGCCATAACGTAAGCACGGAGGGAATCCCAAACAGTTGACATGGCGCAACTGAGAGTCCGGTTTAGCGCACAGTGCAGCAAATAGAGCGGCTCCACTCACGCCTTTTCTTTTTGTTACGTTTTTAATCGCTTAAAATGAGCCACAAACTATCACTACTGTTTCTACATCGTCATCCGTGTTAGTTTATTCTAAATTCACGTATGGTATGTTGGGGTTTTACGGGATTTTCTTCTGGAATCGGGATGAGTGAGTGGAATCGGTTCGTGTGTGGTGTGTTGCTCCTGCCGTGTGGCTGGACTCACGAACCGACCGAACCTGTTGGACTTTTATCGGCTCTGTGGTCACAGAGGTTTGGAAAATCGGTCGACAATCCTTAAATTGTGCAGCGTGAACCAGACCTAAAACTCACAAGCTCTACTCCTCTAATCTCGTCTCGACCACTGCCCTAACGCTCTCCGACTCTGGTCGCTATGGTAACGTTTACAAATCCCTTCAAAATAAGATACAGATGCGCAACAAAAACGAACATTTTAATTTCGTGAAAATTTTAACTCACGATAACGACCAATGGGAGCCCTGAGCTTGTTTCTCTGCAACGAGACGGTCCATCTGGGATGGATGGAAGACAATGACACCCGAAGTGTTGCTTATGCACAGGGTGCTTGGCCTCTACGTGGCGAAGCAGTTTGAAGCTTCATTGCCTCATTAACATCCGGTCACCATATCATGCAGAGCTTGGACTGTGGGAATCACCTACCGGGATAAATCCCTTCTCCTGTCTCTTCTCTGGGCCTTTTCATCTTCACAAAGAAACTTTCCAAAGAATCTGATCTGTTTCTGACTTATTTTGCTGCTTGTGGCTCAATGTTGGTGCGCAAGACGTAACCGAGAGAATCCGGTTAGAGGATTTTCAAAATAGAAGATCCTCCAGACTCGGATAATAAATAAAACGGAAATATTTAATTATTTCTTGTGCGGCCCGGTACCAATTGGTCCACGGACCGGGGGTTGGGGACGACGGCACCAGAGGGCTCAGTAATTTTAGAAAAACAAAAACACAATTTCTTTTAACACTTAAAAAAAAAAATTAAAGTGTTTTTTGCTGTTATGATTTTGATTGTACAGAAATAATCAAAATCACAACAGCAACAATAATTATAGTTATATTAATAATAAAATAATATTCAGTGCAAAGTAGCCTACATCTTTGAAGAGGGGCAGTAAGAACCTGGATAATGGACAGAGGGGTGCTGGACCAAAAAAGGTTGAGAATCACTGTTTTAGTGCTTTTTTAACGTGTTTTCAAAGAAACAATAACAAAATAGCGTTCATTGACAAACAAAAAAACCAACATTTTATTGGTAAAATAGCTCAGCTAGCTTTATCAGGTAGCTCAGATCATTTATGATAAAAAAGGCAGTTTTATCATGTGGTACCACTAACCTTGGTCAGTTTTGGTAGCGGGTTTCCAGTTCTCAGCACTAATCACAGGCAAGCATACCTGACCTTTCTCATCGATGTTGGGGTGATAGATCTTTGTCTTGAATGTGATTTTGGGAGGCTTGAATGGGTACTCGGTTGGAAAAATTATTTCAATCCTGAATGCACCTTTGTCATATGGTGGATTGTCCTGGAAGAAAAGTTAATGATTAAAACTATAAATCCAAATTAAGGCAAATCAGCCTAGAAAAACAAAAAGAGATAACTTCTTACAGGAACAATAAGCCCTTGCCATGACAATAGGTTTGATTCCTCAACTTGAATGTTTCTGAAGTTCTTCATCCCAGATCTCCGAATCTCTTCAAGTTCCTAATAAACCAAACATGACACATATTATACATTAAAAGTCTCAACTGCAAATGCTGTGATCGATCGACGAATAGAAACATACACACAAACTAAGAGACAATCTAAGGAAGTCACAAAAAATACTGTGTGGAAAAAGGAAACCAGACTGTCTGAGGAAAAAATAAAACTAATAGATTACTACAGATCGGGGCGTGCTGTGGTGGTGCAGGGGGTTAGCACGCCCCACGTTTGGAGGCCTTAGTCCTCGACACGGACGTCGCGGGTTCGACTCCCGGTCCCGACGACCTTTACCGCATGTCTTCCCCCCCTCTCCTCACTCTCCTTCCTGTCTGCCTACTGTCGGAAAAATACGAACCACTAGCGCCGCAAAAACTCTACAGAAAAAAAAAAAAAAAAAAAAAAAAAAAAAAAAAAAAAAAGATTACTACAGATCATCATTGCTGCTTGCAAGTCAAGTCAAAGAAGCCAAGAGAACCACAAGTAGCAGTGAAAGAAGCAAAGAAAATAAGATTGGTGACAACATCCGACTCTTCTTAAACAGAGATGATTCATCCACATAAGTAGAACAAAGCTGGGGAGGTCATAAGCGGTGGACAAACTAACAGAAGAGGTTCTTCTCAGACACAAGAGATCCCGCAAAAAGAACCCAGGCCTGAATGTATCGCACTCCCATTGTAAGCGGAGACCAAAGGTCACTGATATGGAGAAACGTGCCTGTAAAATTCACAAAAATGATTCAAGTAAAAAAAAAAGCACCATCTTGAAATTATAGATACATTATCTGTTACTGATGAAATGGCTTTATCCATCTGTAATTAAGAAAACACTGACTGCATGTGTTTTCTTAGTAGGTAGATGTGAAACCTACAAGGACCTTTCTAGCCCTTCAACAAACAATTATATTTGTTATCAAATATTGTGATGACTAATCAGATCAAAAAAATTGGCACATTTAGCAGATTTTTCATTTTACCATTTAAGCCTTTTTTAAGTATACAATATTAGAAAGACAATAATAGATGCAAAAAATAGTTGAATCTCTTTTAAAATAATATAACTTGGCTAAAATCCAATCAAATAGCATTTTTTTAGTTTATTTGTTAAAAAGGAAGTGTCTACAGCTAGAAAATATCCAATATCACTTCACTCAATACAGTGTGGGGTTACGCTTTTGACCATTTCACAACTGATTGAAATCTTTTGGTAACACTTATTTTGAAGGGCTGTGCATGCCACTGTCTTAAACATGGCATAACACCTGTCATGAGTCTTCATGAATATTTATGACTGTTGTCATTAAGGGCCATTTGGTAAATAACACTTTTAATACAAAGTTGACACTGTTTAAAATGTCTTGTCATTATCCTGGAGAAAAAATGTCCTTGTTATGACAACTTGACATGAACCAAGAATCATCATTTGTCATAAATATATCCTAGCAGGTGTGTACTACCAAACTTTCCTGTCAATTCTAGTTAATCTTAACAGTGACAGTCCTGAGCCCATTATAGTTTTGTCATTAATATTTTCCCTTACACATTGGAACACATTGAACTAGTTACGGATATCATTAAGTGTTATTACACTGTAAAAAGCTTTAACGAAACAGTCATTAATATTTCCCCTTACCTCAAGTAAAGTGGAACAAGTAGGATCAGTAATAATGAGGTTGTTGTGTTTTACTACACTATCAATAGCTTCAACAACTAGGCCTGTCACCATTACAAATTTTGCTGGATGATAAATTGTCAAAGAACATATTGCAATAAACAATAATATTGTTTTGAGACCATTTTCAAGTAATGTGATAGTAATAATGGCATAATAATAATGCAACAACACATTTTCAAGGATCAATAAACTTTAACTTTTTATAAACATTTAAACACTGGAATTTGAGGACATTGGAAATATCCAAAATAAATAAAGAAAACAACAGAAACAACAAATAAAATGAATTATGAAGTCTCTGTAAACAAAATTGTCTTTCAAAAAAGGGGATAGTTGAGACCAAAGCACCAGACTGAAGAAAGAGAAAAACGATAAATGAAGAAAATGATTGAGTTTTTTGTAATTTATTGTGTAATTACTTGATTTATTGTTTATTGTGACAGGTTTACTAACAACACTGTCATTAATATTTCACCCTACCTGAAATAAAATGTAACAAGTAGGACCAATAATAAAGATTTCATTAAGTTTTATTACACTGTCAAATGATTTAATTCCTCTTGATGTAAGAGGAATTAATAGTTCCTCTTACATTAAGAGTAAAGTGGAACAAGTAGCAGCGATCCGCGGATGAGCGATCTGCGCCAAGGTAAACTTCAGAGATCAAGCTGCGACATTGTGCGACATTGGTGAGCGCTCCCTGTTCAATGGATCAACTATAAAAACTATAAACCCATCTTTCTTTCAGGAATAATTCTGACCTGCCAGTAAAATGCTCACCGCAGAAGAGATGCTTGCGGTCCAGCTTACTAAAAAAATATATATTTTTTTTATTGTTATTTTTTTAATAAAAACAAAAACAAACAATGCTTAGCCTGGCAGGGGGCCACGTACAGTCTAGCGACCCGTCAGGCTTATCATACACTGGGAGAAACCCTGTAAATTCTATTAATTTCTTAGTACAAGTAAAATAATAACTAGCGCTGAACTAAACTATGCTGACCAAATATTTGCTTGGCAGAAGTTCCAACCACTGTTATTCCTAATACATGGCTTAATATATATTTTTAGGCACATGAGTGTATCTTTTCACTTAATGAGCATTCAACAGGACTTCCAACCAGATACTCTGGTACAGTGACTTCTTCTATCTCTCATGGCTAGTCCCCATAAGCATCCTTCACACCCGTAGCTTGTCTTCAGTAGCATCCTTTGTCCTGTTATTGTTAACATAAGAAAATTTCGCGCATGCGGACAACGCTGGAGGGCAAAAAGACAATTCTTTTACATGTCATCCATAGCTGCGCTGCTGCGGTAGAATAATTCCGTTAACTCAATCAAACTTGGAAATTTAGGTATTATTAATTTCGTGCTATGCTCCACAGCAAAGGGGAAACCCATTGAAGTTCAACTCAAAACCACATCTTTCTCGCTCTCTGGATTGGCCAGGCTATACACAGACTCGTTGCCATAGCAACTGACAACAACGCCCCTAAAAAAACACCCAGATATTTCCCACACAAAGAGCAGATCATTCAGTCTGTTGCAGTAGTATGGTTTTAGGGTTAATGTTTATTTTGCGATTATTTATAAGTGATTGCTGTGGTACGAGGAGAAAACTCTAAATATATTGCTGCACTTTACTGTATGACTACCTCGCTGTTACTGTCTCTTACTCTGCAGTTGTGGAGTCACAATGTTTGGGATCATGAGCGCCCCCTCCTTGAGGCAAGAGAACTGCCTGCCTCACCTCAAATCTGTTCTCTGGTTTCTGATCGCTCCTCAGCACATGAAACACGTTACACACACAGTTGGTGACAAAAAACACTGGACATTATATGCATAAACTAAATTATGAAAAATCAGTTCATACATTAAATGTTTTTTAGCCATTTTATTGGCGACACACAGACAGGACGAGCATGCTACCATAGAATGGCAGCCAGTGCAGTTAGTGAGAGGTTGATCAATCCCAGGTGAGGCTCAACTCGCTGCTGCCTCACCGGCTTCGCTTCTGAGCATTTGAATGGGAAAATTCAGCGATTTTGAAGAAAAAATAATAAAAATTGGTTAAGCTAAATAAAAAATAGGTACTTTATAGTACAAACCACAGGGTGAAAATAGCAATATAAATTATTGTATATTTTTCCGTTATGACAGATGAGGCTCTGCCTCACTTGCCTCCCCTGACCACACGTCATTGCTATTAAGTGACATACTTCTTCGCACACTGG
The DNA here is from genome assembly GCF_001444195.1 of Xiphophorus couchianus. Taxonomy (NCBI): domain Eukaryota; kingdom Metazoa; phylum Chordata; class Actinopteri; order Cyprinodontiformes; family Poeciliidae; genus Xiphophorus; species Xiphophorus couchianus. The sequence continues at coordinate 128,108 of NC_040239.1, forward strand.
AGGTCTGGCCGACTGTTTTAACCTGTGTTCGTTAGGTGCGCAAGATGAAGGCTTCTTCTTCATATTTTCACCAGCCTGCAATGTTGGAGCACTGCTGCCTCTCATTGGTGGAGATGGTGTATTGCACTACTTAAAACCGATTTAATGTCGTGTTTCACTAGTGCTTCGTAGACATCTTGCTGGAATATTGTGGGATCAATTAGATGAAGAAAGTTAAGACTAACAACATATGACAGAGTAATGTAATAAAGCAACATAACTGTTGTGTGTTCCAATGTGTAAGGGAAAATATTAATGTCAATTATTAATGGTCTTGTGACTGTCACCGTTAAAACTAACAACAAATGACAGGTTAATGTAGTAATACCCAAAGATACATAACTTTTTAAAGTTTGATATGTAATGCCTGTTATAACATATTTATGACGGATGATGATTCTTAGTTAATATCAAGTTGTCAAAACAAAAACATTTTTTTGTCTTGGTGAATGGCAAGTTGTCACAAAGACATTTTAAATAATGTAATTTTTGTATTAAAACTGTAATTGTTTACCAAATGACGCTTAATGACAGTCACAAATACTCATGAAGATTTCATCTTCATGACAGTGTCATGTCAGCCTTATGCACATTCCTTCAAGAAGTGTTACCAAAATGTTTTTTAAATAATTTGAACTGGTTGACACCAATTCTACTTATGGTGTTTTGGGTAGAACAAATTGATGGACAAAAGTACAAAACGGGTAAATTTTTGTACAGTTCGGGCTTAACATCTGCTCCAGATGTGGTGTTTTTTTCAGCAAATTGCTTTTTTAATATCTGTATACTCCAGTTAATTATTAATTATGTAAATTAGTAAATTATCTCTATAACTGGTTCATTATAATTAATCCAATTAATCGTTTCAGCCCAAGATCTTACATTCCCCTTCACCATTGATCCCACAACAAAAAACATATCCTGAAGTTATTGTCAAGGTCAATAACAAAATTGTACGAACTGAAATTGACATGAAAACAACAAGTTGTTAATACTGAAAAACAAAAACGGACCTGTCTGTATTCATTTGTCAGTTGTAGTCCATGTTGTTTACCATGAAAATTAAGTTAAAAAATTAAAGGCTGCTGGATCTCACTATCAAGTCATAATCCATAAAGGTGATGTTCTACGCTGATGGACAAACTGAATCCTTTGCAACTGCGTCTGGTAGAGGAACATTTTATTACTGATCATTAAAAAGCCTGTCAATTGTGATTTTGGCTGTTGTCAGTTTTTTATCAGTTTGTCATCGAGACATATATATATATACATATATATAAACAGTCATGGCCAAAAGTATTGAGAATGACACAAATATTATATTTTCACATGATCTGCTGCCCTCTGGTTTTCATGTGTGTATGTCAGATGTTGTCATCACATACAGAAATACAATTGCAATCATATTATGAGTAACAAAAGCTTTTAATGACAGTTAGAATGAGTTAATGCAGCAAGTCAATATTTGCAGTGTTGACCCCTCTTCTTCAGGACCTCTGCAATTCTCCCTGGCATGCTCGCAATCAATTTCTGGACCAAATCCTGACGGATAGCAGTCCATTCTTGCACAATCAATGCTTGCATTTTGTCAGAATTCCTAGGTTTTCGTTTGTCCACCCGTCTCTTGATGATTGACCACAAGTTTTCAATGGGATTAAGATCAGGGGAGTTTCCAGGCCATGGACCCAAAATCTCTATGTTTTGTTCCCTGAGCCAGTTAGATATCACCTTTGCTTTATGGCAAGGTGCTCCATCATGCTGGAAAAGGCATTGTTCATCACCAAACTGCTCTTGGACGGTTGGGAGAAGTTGCTCTCGGAGGACATTCTGGTACCATTCTTTATTCATGGCTGTGTTTTTAGGTAAGACTGTGAGAGAGCCGACTCCCTTGGCTGAGAAGCAACCCCACACATGAATGGTTTCAGGATGCTTTACAGTTGGCATGAGACAAGACTGGTGGTAGCGCTCACCTTGTCTTCTCCGAACAAGCTGTTTTCCAGATGTCCCAAACAATCGGAAAGGGGATTCATCAGAGAAAATGACTTTACCCCAGTCCTCAGCAGTCCACTCCCTGTACCTTTTGCAGAATATCAGTCTGTCCCTGATGTTTTTCCTGGAGAGAAGTGGCTTCTTTGCTGCACTCCTTGAGACCAGGCCTTGCTCCAAGAGTCTCCGCCTCACAGTGCGTGCAGATGCACTCACACCTGCCTGCTGCCATTCCTGAGCAAGCTCTGCACTGCTGGTAGCCCGATCCCGCAGCTGAAACACTTTTAAGAGACGGTCCTGGCGCTTGCTGGTCTTTCTTGGGCGCCCTGGAGCCTTTTTGGCAACAATGGAACCTCTCTCCTTGAAGTTCTTGATGATGCGATAGATTGTTGACTGAGGTGCAATCTTTCTAGCTGTGATTTTCTTTCCTGTTAGGCCATTTTTGTGCAGTGCAATGATGACTGCACATGTTTCTTTCGAGGTAACCATGGTTCACAGAAGAGAAACAATGATGCCAAGCACCAGCCTCTTTTTAAAGTGTCCAGTGGTGTCATTCTTACTTAATCATGACAGATTGATCTCCAGCCCTGTCCTCATCACCACCCACACCTGTGTTAATGAAGCAATCACTGAAACAATGTTAGCTGGTCCTTTTAAGGCAGGGCTGCAATGAAGTTGAAATGTGTTTTGGGGGATAAGGTTCATTTTCTAGGCAAATATTGACTTTGCAATTAATTGCTGTTCCGCTGATCACTCTTTATAACATTCTGGAGTATATGCAAATTGCCGTTATAAAAACTGAAGCAGTAGACTTTGTAAATATTAACATTTGAATCATTCTCAAAACATTTGGCCATGACTGTACATCCAATACCATTAGGTGTTGAAAGGTCACAATACACTTTCAATGTTTCAATCTTGTTTTATTGAAAAATATACCCTTGAAACAATACAAACTTGTTTTAACTGCCCATTGGATAGTCCTCTGAAAGATAAATGAAATTTATATAATTGTTATACAAACTACAAAACTAAACAAAACAAAATCATTTCCTTTAGTCTTTCACTTTTTACACTACAAAACAAAAATTGAACACAGGTTAGACTAGACCTGTTTTAAGCCTCTTGTCATAATAACGTGCACAGCAGTATTTTGCTTAAAAAAAACAACTCACAATATACAGTATATATCACAAGGTCTGAGTTACTTTGAGGACATAACACAACAACTTAAACAACCAATAACATGAATTAAGTTTTAGGTTTCCTTGTGAAAACAACTGTTTTTACATATAAAAACAACCTAAAATATAACCTCAAAAAGCTTACAGGACCAAAGCTCCTAAATGTCAAACATTCAACAAAAAAGTAAAGAATGTGTACAGCATTTTCATATGAGCAGTAAGACAAACATTGGCACAGGAAAGTTTGTTCTCACAGATTCATTGCAGTAACTTGTACAAGTGGCAGGTTTTTCTTGATGAACAAAAACATTTCTGCATTTTCAACAAACATGCAATTTCTTTTCTGAGCTACTACATGTCCAGCCAAGCACTTGCTTTCAATACTTGAGAGAGACAAGCTCAGGCAAGTAGAGCAAGATGAGGGAAACACTTTCCACTGAGCCTCCAGAAGGCCAATGGGTTCTGGCTCCTTTCAATAGGAACCTCAGGCAGGTAATTATGTACCCGAATAGCAGAAAGGCTGGCCAGCTGTTGCTCCTTATTAATATTTTCTTTCAAGATTTCAGTTCTGCAAACAGTAGACCACACATTTTGGCTGCAGGTGCAAATATGTCAGGAGGTCCCACTACAGAGAATTTTCCTGAAACAAGTTTCTCATCCACAGGTGTGCATCTGGTCTCCCCCTCTGCACGTTTGACCAAAAGGAGCCGTTTCAATTGATCTTTCACCTCTGCTGAGAAGTAGCCATTCTTGTACCTTGTTTTGCATCAACAAAGAAAGATGGGTCAATTTTAGTTTTTATGGGTTGCATGAATTTTAATGAATCCATGTCATAAAAATTCCATACATTTAAATTTTTATGACTTGCATGTAAGTGAATGCATTTCAATCAAGCAATTTTCATTTCTTATTTTATTTAAATGTTTGTTGAAATATAGCAGTAGGCTAAAATAACTATGGATAGAAAATAGAATATTTATACTTACTTGCCTTGGATCAGGAATAGCAGCCAAGGGCGCCGCGTGACGCAGTGGTAACAGCAATTGCCCCGTAAACAGAGACCCGGACATGCCGAGTTCGACTTACGTCCTTGGTTCTTTTGACTTTCAAACCTTCTCTTTCTGCCCCCTTCCTATTAGATTACTAAAGGCAACTAGTGCCCCAAAAACAAAACCTTAAAAAGAATAGTGGTCAAGCTCAAGGTCAGTGTTGTTGAATCTTCTTACAACAGCCTCCAATAGCGCAGCTTTGGCTGTACCAATCATGCTTGCTTGCCTCTGCAAAAGCTGCTTGAGTGCAATGACATTTGGGATGACCTCTACTGCTGCAGTTGTTGAGATAATCTCCTTTGTGAGTTCTTCAAAAGGTGCAAAGATGTTCAGCACATTGTCCATTAGTTCCCACTGGTTTCAGTGAGTGTGGCTGGTAACTCGTGCTCAGTAGCATACACGCCAACAGCATGTCTCTGCTCCAACAGACTGCAGCATGTAGACCATCCTGTTCCACCGCATTGAACAGTCTTGTTGTAATCGCTTCCTGGGCTGACCTAACTGTATGCATGTTTGTATGTTGTAGACTGAGGAATAAGCAAGCAATGAATGCTTAAAATGTCAGAAAATTCTCCTTCGTGTTGCCAGAATAAATGCAATGCTGTTCTAGCTGTCCCTTGCTTAAGAGTTGAAGTGTGTGCCAAATAGGGTAAACTTTACAAGTTGGCATCATAAAGTACTTTGGCCATATTATGAGCGTTGTCCCGTAAAACAATGCTCATATTTATTATGCAAGAGTTCACAACAATCCAACATCACCTTAAATACTGATGATAAATTGGCAGCAGTGTGAGATCCAACATTTCTTTACAGTATTAGCAGTACTTAATGACAATCAAACTGTTTGTCAATCCATTCCATCCAACATGGACATGATCCATCAGAAGTCTGATAAAACTCAGTTGCTGTCTTACAATGATACTTCATCACAGAAAATCCAAAACAGATAACCCTAGCTTGGCACACTGACCATTTCGAATACAGTGCCTTGTGAAAGTATTCGTCCCCCTTGAACTTTTCAATCTTTTGCCGATTTTCAGGCTTCAAACATAAAGATCTACATTTTTTATGATTTGGTGAAGAATCAACAAATGGAACACAATCGTGAGGTGGAACAAAATTTATAGGATATTTTAAACCTTTTTAACAAATAAACTGCAAAGTTGGCCGTGCAATATTATTCAGCCCCTTTACTTTCAGTGCAGCAAACTCACTAAAGAGGTTCAGTGAGGATCTCTGAATGATCCAATGTTGTCCTAAATGACTGATGATGATAAATAGAATCCACCTGTGTGTAATATAGTGCCCTATAAATGCTCTGTGATAGTCTCAGGGTTGTGTTTAAAGCACAGAGACATAAAACATGTTTAACAAAATGTTTAAACAGTCCCTCTGTTTCTGTTGTACTCCTGTTACCCCTCCTTCCCAACCCCAATGAGATTATATATTAAAATAATGAGGATAAATATCCAATAAATTTCGTTCCACCTTACAATTGTGTCCCACTTGTTGATTCTTCACAAAATAATACAAATTTTAGATCTTTATGTTTGAAGCCTGAAAAGGGGCAAACGGTTGAAAAGTTCAAGGGGGACGAATACTTTCACAAGGCACTGTAACTTGGCATTAGCATACCAAATGACCTCCAAAAACTATTTGTTTTTGTAATTATGTTCCCATACATAAAAGAATCAAAGAGCACATGACAAGATGGAATCTTACTCTTTTTCTAAGTTTTAGCTCTAGAATCGACTCAATTAAAAGGAATATTCTGCCCAAACTGCTATAGATGTTGCCGTTGTAAAATGGATCACATATGACTGAGACTTTACACCAAACAAACTGGATGCCAGGTTTAAAGACTGAATAACCAAAGGAATTACAGCTCTCTGCACAACAATGAACAACGGAATCTTAATTGATTTTGAAACACTAAAGAGAAAATATTCTCTAGACAAACAGCACTTCTATCAATATTTACAAATAAGAAATGTTGACTTAAAAATTAAGCCAATTACTGACAAAAATTTAAACCTAATGGAAATTTTTATCAATGCCTATAATAAAAAAATTAACATGAAACTTATTTAACTTATTTATAGAAACCTAATAGGTCTTAAAACAATTTGACCCTTCATGTTAAAGCCAGGTGGGAAAGAGAGAGCAACTTACAATAACAGAGGAGAATTGGGCAATAATATGGAGATATCAGTGGACATATAATAAATCACTACACTGGCAAGAATTTGGATTGAAAAAACTGGTAAGATTTTTTATCACACCTACTCAGAAATGTGACTAAGACAGAAATCCTCCTACTTCTTAGAGAAAATGCAGAAATCAAAATGTAAACCATCATCGCGTCTTTTGGGACTGAGCAGTCATAAAAGATTAGTGGAAAGACCTAAATAGTGCCTATAAGATATTTTCAAACAGAACATTCCTTCAGATTAAGTAAATGTATTTTGGAATAATATATCAATTAGTTTAAAAAAAGAAGAAATAACTGATGACTATTTTATTAATAGCAAGTAAAAATAACATTACACGAAAATGATTATCACAGGACAAACCAACTTTAGATGACTGGATGGATATAACATTTAACATATAAGATGAAAAAAACAAATAACAGCCTCTCTCAATCACAAAACCCAGCAATTTTGTCTGTGGTGGCTAGGCCTGTCGCTATAAACGATAAATCAATTAATCGCACGATAAATCAAAACTATCAACGTCATTTCAATTATCGGCATTATCGTCTCTTCCGGCCTTTTTCTCTTTCTGTTGATGACACCGAATGAAAAAAGGCTCAACTCCGGTGCTCTCCACTGACACCTCCCTTCCTCATTTCCTTAGTGTAAAGCCCAGCGCACACTACGATCTTAGAGCTGTCGGCCGATTGTCGCCCATTTTCAAAACCTGACAGACCACACATTAGCCGACAGAAATCCTAGGTATAAAGGTTCGATCGGGTTCGTTCTTGCCGTGTGGTGTCCAACAATGGCTACAAAATAATGGCTACAAGTCCAGTGAACTAATTTTAAAACCAGGCATTAATCAATGCTTTACTACAGTCTACCTGCAATGCATGTGGCTAGTGTCAGCGTAAAGTCCTGACTGAATGAAAATCATTAGAACCTATTTACATCACGTTAACGAAGAACAGCTGAAAAGTTACCGGGTTTATCAACTGAGGTAGTAATTTCGCTCCAACTCCTCCTCTTGTCATTTCTATATTCTTTGCATGTTGAATAAACATTAATGTTGTTTCCACTATTATCTCCAAAGTCCGCTGGACTTCGGGTTGCACTGTATCAGCTGTTTGGGATTCCCCGACGTAATTTCCCCTCAGAAAGCACGAGGAGAATCCTCGCTTTCTGATTGGCTACCTGTCACATTCAACAGGCTGCGTTAAAACTCCCAGTCGGGGAAAACCCCTGATTTAGATCAGAGCGGCAACGACGATCTACCGTAACACACCACACAATCTTAGAAAGACCAACGTTTTAAGATTGTCATATGGGGAAAAATAGGAGCAAAAAATCATGTAGTGTGAATTATTGCATCAGGTAGTCGATGTGCCCATTTTCTCTATTTAAATCTAATTATTACTGAAGGGCAACATAATATACACACTTCATAATCTGCACTATTTTAGTTGAATGCAGTATTTATTTACACTTTGGCTTTATGTTGTTTAGTTGTTTTTTTTTCCAAGTGAGTTTTTTGTTAATGGAGACTGAGAATCCATTTTATTTTTGTTTTTGGTTGTTTTGTTTATTTTGTTTATCAGCTCCAGTGTTAAGTGTTCTTTTGAAAATAAAGTGTATCTATCTTTGGCAAGAAATCTCATGCATTATTACATCATTTCCATTAAATCAGTGTAAAAAGGTCTTCAAACAATATTATCGTTTATTGCAATAATTTTTAAGACAATTAATCGTTGAGCAAAATTTGCTATCGTGACAGGCCTAGTGATATGAATTTTATGCTATATCGCACATCCCTACTCACTAGCATCATTATTATTATCTTAAACCTGCTTTACTAACATATGCAACAAAAAATGAGCCCTCACAATGGTCTTCCTTGAAACATCAACTTCAGTTCAGGCCAGCAGAGCACCAATCAGGACCCAGAGATCCTTGATGACATCACCGATTACTTTTCTCCTCAATGGTTTTGAACCTTGTGTTTATGGCAATGCTTCTGTTAGTTTGCAACAAAACTTGTCTCCTGATGCTTTGCAATGATGCATCATACGGTTGTTCTAGACACCATGAAACATTTGGAAGAAGCTCAGCCAATAGAAAATGAAGAAGCTTGTGTTTAAAGAAGGGCTCTCACATTAACAAACTATATATGTCTGTGCTTTAAATGCATATTTGGTTAAATATGCATTTAAAGCATATTTGTTTTTCTTTCAGTGAAGTTACTGACAGTGGGTATCCAGAAATTTTGCTCAAATAAGAGTAGCAATATTTTATAGCAATATAATATTATCCACAACTGGGGTATATAGCTTTTATAAAAAATATGTTTTTTTACTATTTGTCAAAAATGTCACCATGTTGTGACAGCATGAGACAGATAATCTGTGGGGAAAAAATCAAGCTCTCCACCTCCTTCCATTACTACTATTGCACTGCTCCCAGTCAAAAACAACCAATCAGAGCTAAGGGGAAGGTCTTAGCTCTGTCAATCATCCTCATGTGTGAGCTGCTTAATGTGCTAATGGCAGAGAAACAACTCACTGTTCCAGGAAAACTGTTTATCATCAGTGGTCATGGTAACTAGTCTGAGCAGTTGTGGCAGAGCAGGGCAAGTTGCATTACTTCTAAAACAAACAGTTACTGCCAAACCTGACAATTTTGTCTCCAATTAATTGCCAGAATCATTGGTAGAATATTCTATTACTAAGAGTCTATCCTCTTTCTGAGGTCCAGACTAAATTCTTTTCTCATTTTCTGTTGACATGATGAATTTGCTTCTTACCAAAAGAGTCAGATGTTCAAGTGACACTGACCCTAGGGACGGACAATATTGGATTTTTGGCCAATATTCAATATGCCAGTATACTAAAACTCATTTGGCCAATAACTGATAACAATATTTTTTTTCTATACCTACTTACTGAAACAATATGACTTTCTCTACTGTGTAATTAAAATACTGCATTCTTTGCTATTAAATGCAAATGCTACAAAGATGTAGGAAATGATGTAACACTGACCTTATTACTTTTAATGTCAAATTTATTCATAACATCTGCTCTCTCTAAGACAGTAACAATGCTCAAACAGTGCAAATTTGTAAGTCGTCACAAATTTAAACTCAACTTGTTCACAAGCAAAAAGCAAAAAGCAAAAAGCACATCAGTCGTGCATTAATACTTAACAGTTTATGATGTTGTGCTGCAGGACTCATTGTCACTGGTTTGTCATATAAAAACAACACATTTTATATCGGTGAATTATTTTTGACAGCATGGCCAATGTCCAATATTACATTTTACAGCTAATATTGGCCGATGCTGATAACAATTGTGCATCCCTACCAGAGCTCCTTCTATAAGTTTTGATCCTGTTTGACTCTGGACAGGTGTGAACATTAATTGAATGTTTAGGTGTGTTTTAAAGCAAATTTAATGCTCACTTATATCTTGGAAGTTTAAAAAAAAGCAAATAATATGATCATTTTGGCCTTGTCAGTTTTCAGTTTTCTTGTTACAACTCAAACACATCAAAAATTATATACTGATCAAATTTTGGGGTGATTTTGTCTTTTGGAGGAATAAAAAGTATGAACAGATTTTATCTAGGTAATAAGAGTTTATGTGACTTCATCAAGTGACTAATAATTCTGACAGTGATGTGACACTGAATACAAAAAGACCGCATTTTTGAAAATCTTGTGTTTTGTAAAACGAAGTGCACCACAGTCGATTGAATAAAACTCCACGCAAAAAAGATTAATGGAAGTTCATTTCCATAATGTTAAACTTCCTGTCCAGGCTTCACAGTTAATAACTATCCTGTAGGGTGTGACCGACTTCAACTACCGGAGTGATGAATTATTACCATCTTAGAATAATAAACTGATTAACCAGTCACGCACTGAAATCATATAAGTTTGGACAAAAAAAGCATAAATCTGACCAAATTTCCACGACTTCTTTAATCAAAGCACCGGTGCAACGATACCCAATCGTTTACAAAATCTATAAGATGGATATTTTATGAGGGCTAGCTATGAATTTACTGGCCTCCTCGCAGAACACAACAACGTTCCTGCCTGGCTGGATGACCAGCATGACCTCTCGTTAACCGAAGATTTAAAGATTAAGACAGTAAGTACAGCATTGAACTGTTTCAATATTTTGTATGCTCTTAGACACAATGTGATCACGAAGTTTGGCCCCACAAGGCATCTACATATCAAGAAGAATGCATCATAGAGTTCAAACGGAAACGTTTACCTTGGCCAGCCTTCTGCTCGCCGCCATCTTGAAGTCGTTGTGTTGTTCCCAGAATGCACAGCGACCTCCCGCTCCCCCCCACCCCCTCCAAAAAAAAAAAAAATGTCTTCTTCTTCTTAGTGTTTATTGGCAGTTGGCAACCATTGAAGTACTGCATTACTGCCACCAACTGTTATGGACTGAGGACCTTAATGTCACTTTACGTTGGTAAATTAGTAATTAGTATACTACTTACTAATTAGTAAGATCGAATCATCCAAAGAACTTTAATACAAAACATCTTTTAGTAAGAAATTTAAAAAGATGGGAAAACATTTGTGTACTGTAGATCAATTAAATCTTAACTGCAACAGCACACATCAAGACACATCTCAAGTGATGGTGGTCAGAAAATTGAGGTTACAACCAAAATTAGACCAAATTTATTTCTATAAAACTCAAGGAGCATTTGTGAGATCTGTGGCCAGATAGATAGAAGAGAGAGAGAAGACCACAGCATACATCTGTGGACAAAAACAAAGAAAACAAAATAGAATTTTTAAGAGAAGCATGTGTGTGTGTGGGGGGGGGGGGAGGGAGGTTATAATGTGGGGTTGAGGAGGGTAAACTAGTTTTTAGCTCCATATGTTATCTGCAAGGATAAGCATGTTGGATGGCTGGATGGATATATGGCTAGTGTTATAATGTCAATACCTAGTCAGAAACTGTTACTTTGATTCTTTCATGCATGTTTAAGGAATTCTTGAATCTGCTGTGAGACAGCCATTCTGGGGTACCTAAACACTTGCTCTGGCAAAGGACTCCATATTTCCACAAAGCTATAATCAGCAATATCGGTCTAAATTTTCCAAAACAAAATGTTAATCCTTCCTAGCAAATATTGAACAACTTGTTCTGAAAGTAGATGATACAATAATAATAATAATATTAATAAAGAAACTTGTGATTGTTAAATTCTAAATGGGGAGCATAATGGCAATTAATTCTCATCTTTTAACAAAGCTCTAGGTTAACATTGACCCACTGCAAAATTTTATAGATATTTCTGTGAGGATTATAAAGAACTACTCTATTTTTTAATTTTTTTATTTTTAAATCTTGTAATCTCCCACTTGCTATAAGATATGGTATCAAAATCTCAATTCCTAAATCTAATAAAGACTATGGAATAGAGATCTTTAATCCCAGGCCAGATCTTCAAATGGCGGCTGGTGTCCTGCAACTTCTATATGTGTCCATGCTTCAATACTCCTGAGTCAAATAATAAAGTCATTAACTGAACTCTGGAGAACCCGGCTGCATTCTGAGGAGGTAATTCAGTCATTTCATTCAGGTGTGTTGGACCAGGAATACTTCTAGAAGTTGCAGTATACTGGCTCGAGGCCTAAATTTGAGATCCCATCTCCTACAGTGACAGAAACAGAAGACCAATTACATAAACTCAAACTATAAACTGCTAACCTACATTTCTGCGACTCATGTCAAATATTATTTTAGATATGTTTTTGAAGAAAATTAATTGAGCAAAATGCAATAAATAATGAATGACTTTTAGAAGAATACACATGAGCAAACAACTAGGACTGTTAAACAAATTCATGCAAAAATTGAAATGTATATATTGTTGTGAAAGCCTTTTGGTTGGTAGAGTCTTATATTGATTCTATATGTAGGAATAGTTATTTTGCCCATCAAAATAGGTGGAAATTTTCCTTCCTCTTTAAAACTAAAAACTTAAACACATTTATTCAATCATAATATCAACAAAGTGTATAGAGAATAAAGCACTTGCATGCCATAAGTAATTGTTGTCATTTAGTTTGGTTAAGAATGGTTATTAAACTGGGAATACATGACTCCCTATAGATGTTCGTAGTTGACCCAGTAATGCATTCCTGAGCTCAGAGATTCAAACTGACGAAAAAGCCGATGGATTCTATCTGGTAAAATATCCTTTGCCATACTCCATGTTCTTTCAGCAAACTGTTGAAACAGCTTTTTGTAGTTTCACCACTATTTTATCAGCCATTGAAACAATTGTAAAAAGTTTGTTTTTTAGTCTGCAGCTCATATGACCAAACCAGCTAGGGAGATGAAAAGTTAAAACACCCAACGATTGTCTTGTACACAAGCTGCTAATTCCAAGATCACCATGTCTTCTTAAAAGATAGTCGCTCTCTGAGCATTTCTTAAAAATATAGTCAATCTTTTCAGCAAATGTGAGCTAAATGTCCAGGAATGAGCCAAAGTATTTGGACTAGTTTCAACAGGTTGGTCATCGAGTGAAACTGAACCCACTTTAAGGTCTTATAAGAAATTTCTCTTTTATGGTGCCAGTAAAGCCGGAATTAATAAGTAATAATAAACATTTTGTGGTATCCTGATTTAATGTTTTATTTGATAATTGTGTTACCACCCCCACGCCACTAGAGGCGATAGCAGACCCAAAAAGATGCAACTAAGGAACAGATTTAGAAGTACGCAGAGAGCTACGATTTTGGCCGATACCATTTCTTTAGTTTTTTGTCTGAAATGTTGATCAATGTAGCAAGAAAGTTTTTGAATTGGCAACAGTGGGGTGACTATTGTTAACTGTAAACGTGCAGACATGATCTGATGGGCTGGTCTATCAGTCAAACCTGTCTCACAGGTTAAAGTGGCAGATTTTTAGACCTTTGCTGAGGTGGATAAGATTAGCTTCACATGTAAAAACCAGTCAATCACCGATCTCCCAAAATTAAAGAAATCGGCGCCAATAAATCGGTGCATCCCTATTAACTACACAATTAGAAGATGTCTAAACAAAACCTTATTCCCTGGGAAAATACATAAAAATATAATTCTTTGCTAATTTAAATAAAGAACTCTTTATTTAAAACTCCCCATACAACCAAAGTCTAAATAAACACACTTTAAAATTTTAAGTGCAATTTACCTCTCCAAAGACCTGCTCAGAAATCACTATAATACTGATGACAATAAATGTTCATTCTGTGAAAGTGGCATAAAAACAACAAACCAGATCTTCTATGAATGCAATCAAATCAAAATATTTTTGGAATTGCTTAAAAAGGTGGATCAAACCGAAAACTGCACTTCCTGAATCTGTTTCTAGAGATATGGTAACTTTTGGAGTGTTATTGAAAAACAAGACAATAATATAATCTGATATTTTGTCTGGCAATATTTTTTATTCATAAACAAAGAGTGCTAAGATTATCCCCAGTTTTTAACTTTTTTTATTATCTGAATTCCAGTTATATTTGAAATCTCTGAAATGTATTGAAACATATGAAAAATTAATGACTGAAAAATTAATGGAATTGCCCACCAATGCATGTTGGCACTAAAATATGAATCCTCTTGTTGTAGTTTATTTTTTTAGGCATTTGTTTTCCCTTTCTTAAGTCTGCCTCTGCTACACCTACTATAGAGTTACACTATTTATTTGAAATAACAAAACAAAAAAAATCATGTCCACAAAACCAGACTGTTCCAATTCTAGACGAGCAGGATTCTGTCACAAAATGGTCATTGCATCTTTATTTCTTACTTGATTTTTATAAAATATGGCGCAAGTGAAAGTTGTGCAAACTGCTGATGTATTGACATGAAGGATATGTATTCTCCCTATAAATCTATAAACAGTTTTGTTTATAGATGTGGACAAGATGCAAGAGAGGACTAAGCAAATTTCTCTTTAATATTGGTTAATAATTAAAAATAAATTAGTTTGTTAAAATGTAACAAACCATGGCTCCTATACTTTATGAAATATTTTATCCTGTTTGATGATTGTTATGGATATCGCCACATTCTACAAACAAACGAGGCAATTAGTGCAGTTTTTGTCGTTTATTAAAGGTTTAAAAATTACAGCGGTTTCAGTGCGCCACAGCAAAGGGATAATCAGATGTAAAATAACTTTAAACCATTTGCTTTTGCTTTTCCTCGCTCTCTGTGTCAGCTTTACTCTACACACAGACCTGTTGCCATGGCAAGAGACACAAAACCTCATCTAAACCCGCAGAGCAGAGAGTAATATATTGATTCTAATGTCCTGTGCTGCAGTTAGTTTCCTGCTGTTGGAGCGCTCTCCGATCCACTTGCAGCTGAAGCCAAATCTTCTTCAACTGAAAAAGTTCAGTTGAAGGTCTGGGTTCAACCCAGACCTTCAACTGAACTTTTTTAGGAAGACCAGTTTTCGCTTTTTTAGTCCGCATTAGAGTTTGATTGCGCGTTCACACCTCCCCAAATGAATCAGACTTTCTAGATAAAAGAAGTAGAGTTTGATTAAAGCGGACTCAAACAGTCCGCTTGATGAAAGTCTAGTGTATGAATGCTCACACTAGAGAAGGAAGAACAAACTAATTAAGCTAGAATCATGAGAACTGAACTAAAGTAAAATGGAAACAAGCCTGATTTAATCAAAAACACTAAGATACACAGAATAATAATGAAACTAGAAATCAATAAATCAAAACTCAAAATGCATTGTTCAATAAGTAAAGTTTAACTGTATAATCTAATGAAGAAGGGCCAACCTAATGAGTCCTAAAGCTCATCCTACCTGCTGCATTAACTTGTTACATGAGATTCATCACAAAAAATGGCTTGAGAACATTCTGCTCAATGTATTTGGATACCTGCACTACATAGCAATGTTGCGTTTGAATGATTTTTTTTTTTTCATGTATTTACCAGCCACTGCTTTGCCTCTTTCCCCTGTTTGCCATCTCCCTGTTAGAGATTGGAGTTTTGTCAACATATACTTAACATTAAAAGGCTAACATCCAGTTATACTACGTTACATATATGCAGGTGCACATTTTCTGCTCTACCAATATAATTTTGGTTTGTTCTTGGTTATTCACAACCCCAGCATTACAAAACAAGTACATGCAAAAACTTTGAAACATATACTCAATGCTTTTACTGAACTTTTTAATCAAAGCATATAAACAAACTTATTAAAAATAAGTTTCCGGGGCGTGCCGTGGTGGCGTAGGGCGTAGCGCGACCCGTATTTGGAGGCCTTGAGTCCTCGACGCGGCCGTCGCAGGTTCGACTCCTGAACCCGACGACATTTGCCGCATGTCTTCCCCCCTCTCCTTCCCCGTTTCCTGTCAGCCTACTATCATATAAGGGACACTAGAGCCCACAAAAGACCCCCTGGAGGGGTAAAAAACAAAAATAAGTTTCCAAACTGAAAATTAGATTTGCAAAAAAACTTGGAACTTTAATATACCATATGCATTCTCAAAGAAAGTGTATGCAAGAGATACCGTGCAAATTTATTTGAGTAGCTCTTGGCAAAAGGTTTTACTATTTCCTCAATGTGCATTTTTGATAAGTGGGATGTGATTTGTAGAACTCAGTGGCAGAAATTATTAGCAAAAAACATGGTATTTATTTGCTCCATCATCTGGTTTTAAGCTTTCAAAGTGTGTTGATGACTATTACAAGGTTTTCAGTCTTAATGTACTGTTTAACATTTCAGTGGTTTTATTGATTTGAGCATGTTGGAAGATGTCCTGTGACTAAACCTATAAAACATTTTCAATTTAAACATGTTACCATTATAAATGTTGAAGGTTTCCTTTTAAAAATAATTTTAAAAGCCTTACATACTGTTCGACAAGGCAAGGTTTAGAACTGCAGATAACCAAAATAAGACACAAATAATTATTTATGAAAACTAGACAATTCTTAAGAACTTTTAAGTCTGGTTCAATTGTCATAAAGAAGTATGGCTCAGTGATTAAGTAATTTCATGCAATCTGTCTCAAGGTTAGGTTACACAACTGCAGAAAGATTCTTGCAGAAGAAACATTTCCCTGATGTAAAATCTTCAGGTTTCAGCTCTATTAGTTCTGTCTCTTCCTGATTTTCTGACTTAAACATTTGGCTGACAGTGATTAAGTAAATAAAACATCTTAAATAAAAAAAGTTACAGGTAGTTATAGTAAGAGAAATTCTGAAAGTCTAACAGTAATTTCTGATACAATACTTGCTTTTTAATTTTTATTGTACTACCTAGCAACACAAAGCCAATTTCAACATGTTAATTCATTCAGACAAACACACATTTCTAACAAAATTATGTCATACAAATCTTCCACGTCATTTACTAACTGCAATCAGGATTTTGAGTACACACATTGCTGTGCAGAAATTCTAGAAAGGATTAAGAACACAGCTCACATTTAGAATCTTTGAAGTTTTAATGGGACTGGTTTAATGTCGCAAAAATATTATCTGAAAATGAAATATTCTTACATATAGCTCTTCAAGTGACCATTTCCAGTTAACTAAACTCAAACAGATATAGATAATATCTCGCAACTGATAACATATATGAGCTGCAAGATGGTCATTTTACCACATACCAAGTTTTTGTATAATTTAAAACATTTATTTTGCACTCGTTTTTCTTGCTTAGGTTAGGTCCACTCACTCTACTTCCTTCTAACGGGAGCTTCTTCATTCTCAGGAGGTCTCTCCACTCAGAGGGAATCTTTGTGCACTTTCCATGTGCACAGAGTAATTGAACATTTAAAATGGCAAACTAAACCATGTGACAAAAAAAATGTAAGGTAAGGTTTTGCTCTCTTTCCATTTAACTCATCCAGTAAAAATAGCACTAGACAATGGCAAGATCAAATGCTTAGGAATCTGAAAACTATTTACCATTTACCACAGAAAACCTTTAAAATAGGCATTGAAAGGTGTAGAGGAATGTGGCTCAGTCCAATGAAATAATATCCGACAGGCTACCTCCAGTCACTTCTCCAGTGGAACCTCCTGTGACGACTGGTGTACTGTGGATGGAGGTGGCAGTATGACCACTGGCATTAAAGTTGCTGCTGGAGGTAGAGGTTACCAAACCAGAGCTAGTGCTGGGTATGCTGTGCAGGCTGCCTGAAAGGTTTTCCAAAAACATTTGGGGCCTGTAATGCTGATCAATAGAAGAAAAACACAAGTTGAGTTCCCTTAAAATCTCTTTAGCACAGATTTGCAGAATAGTATATCTTAAGAATTTCATATGACCCTGAGCTATTAATGTAATAATCGTTTAATGCTATTCTAGTATCACACCTGTTCGATCACTTTGAAAAAGATTTTTTGGTGAATATTACAAAAATGCAACTTAGGTGAATATCTTTCATAATCTGTTCAAGTGGATATCATAATTTTTGGTTGACTATTTTTCCTGATAAAAATCTTAAAATAGGGAAGAAATTAAAATTCTACTTCCATTCATATTAATGGATCCTAAATAGGTTGTAATTACAGCTTAAAAATGCAAAAACATAAACAGATTCAGGAGACAAAACATGGCAGCACAGTATGAAAAACTGAATGGCTCATCAGATCATTACGAGTTTGAAACCATTAGTCTTAAGCAGCTAAAATAGAAGCGGTGCGTTTTAATAAGTTTAGACTTCTACCCACTCCTTTGAATGTTTATTGTTTGCATTGATGGAATTTTAATTGTAACTTAGCGCGTTCAATAAAATACAAAAAAAAAAATAAAAATAAATTCTGGCTTTCATGTCACTTCATTTTATATGTTCTACTTTTCAAAAGCCTAGAGAGTTAAGTCAAAAAGCTTTCTGTCCATTGAAACTGGCAGGACTGTTGATTTGCAAAAGTAGCTCCTCTTGTACTGAACAATCTCTGCAAAGTTTGGACAGAGTAATACAGTCTTCATATTTAAAAAAAAAAAATCGTGATGGTGTGAAAACAAAAAAAATCAAGTGGAAGACTCAGAAAAAATTACCCTTCTCTGAGCCATTGTGTCTGTAAGAGATAGCTTAAAGACCAAAAAATGTCTTCACAGGTTATGTCTTCATCACATTACAAATACATCAATTTCGACCGTGGAAAGGATCCCCAAGCAAAGGGAATTTGAAAAGTAGAAAAAAGTAACATTTGCGGATGTCCATCATCCATCCATCTTCTTCCGCTTGTCCGAGGTCGGGTCGCGGGGGTAGCAGCTTCAGAAGGGAGGCCCAGACTTCCCTCTCCCCGGCCACTTCTTCCAGCTCTTCCGGGGGAATCCCGAGGCGTTCCCAGGCCAGCCGAGAGACATAGTCTCTCCAGCGTGTCCTGGGTCTTCCCCGGGGCCTCCTCCCGGTGGGACGTGCCCGGAACACCTCACCAGGGAGGCGTCCAGGAGGCATCCTGACCAGATGCCCGAGCCACCTCAACTGGCTCCTCTCGATGTGAAGGAGCAGCGGCTCTACTCTGAGTCCCTCCCAGATGACTGAGCTTCTCACCCTATCTCTAAGGGAGAGCCCAGCCACCCTACGGAGAAAACCCATT
Organism: Xiphophorus couchianus; assembly: GCF_001444195.1. Lineage (NCBI taxonomy): Eukaryota > Metazoa > Chordata > Actinopteri > Cyprinodontiformes > Poeciliidae > Xiphophorus > Xiphophorus couchianus. The sequence continues at coordinate 147,175 of NC_040239.1, forward strand.
TCAGCCGCTTGTATCCACGATCTCGTTTTTGGGCCACCCTGCATGTTCATCTGATGTAAATCCCATTTAAAACATTAAATGATGAATGATGACCTAATATAATGAGACATGGATCAACATTACCAAACAGTTGATGGGAAATATAGCTTGTCTAAAAACAAAAACAGTGAACTTTTCCAAACTGAGTCCTTTTAAAAAAAGGTTTTCTATCTAAAAAAAAAACCTATCAGATTGTATCGACCTCTCCATGGGCAGCCACCTTATCATGGTGAAGGGTTTTGATTGCCCAGTGTGTTTTAGTGGACTTGGAGAAGACGTTCAACCGTGTCCCTTTGGGAGCCCTGTTCTCCAGAAATATGGGGTTCCGGGCCCTTTGACATGGTCATTCCCCATACATTGGTATAACCTTGTCAGAGTCTGATTTGCATTACCGGCAGTAAGTCGGGCTCGTTTTCAGTAAGAGTTCAACTCCCCCAGGGCTGCCCTTTGTCACAATTCTGTTCATTACTTTCATGGACAGTATTTCTAGGCGCAGCCAAGGTGTGGAAGGGATTTGTTTTGGATCACATCTCTGCTTTTTGTGGGTGATGTGGTCCTATTGGCTTCATCAGGTCATGACCTACACATTTCACTACAGCGATTTGCAGCCGAGAGTGAAGCGTCCGAGGCACCCTTTTGCAGTCCTGAGCCGGAAAAGGGTAGAGTGCCTTCTCCGGCTCAAGGGGCATGTCCTGCCCGAAGTGGAAGAGTTTAAGTATCTCAGGATCTTGTTCACGAAAGAGCACAGCATCTGCAGTGAAGCAGGCGCTTCACTGATCAGACTGGCTTTATGCCAGGTAAGCATATGTTTTTTAACCTGCGGCGTCTTTTCAATATATTATATTCAAATCATTCAAATGATTCCATTGTTATTTCGCTAGATGCACAACGTGCATTTGATCAAGTAGAATGGCCTTATATGATGTTTGTTCTCAAAAAATTGCTTTTGGACCCCTGTTTACAGAATGGATTGAAATAATTTATTCACACCCAACTGCTTCCATCATTACTAATCAGAATATCTCCTGTCCCTTTGCTATTCATCGTGGTACACGTCAAGGCTGCCCCCTCTCCCCATTTCTCTTCTCAGTCATTATTGAACCTCTGGCCGCTAGCATTAGGCAGAACCCTTTAATTTCCCCTATTGAGATGTTTAATTGTAAGCATCATATTTCGCTGTATGCTGACGATATACTTTTGTATGTCTCTAACCCACGGAAATCGCTGTCTCCTCTTTTGAAGATGATCAACAGTTTCGGCAGTTTCTCTGGTTTTTCTATTAATTGGGACAAAAGTGAACTAATGCCACTTACCACAGAGGCTGATTTGGCATATTTGAGGTCCACATCATTTAAGATAGCTTATGATTCCTTTACATATTTGGGTGTGTTGGTAACAAAAAAACAGAACATCTTTTACGGCTGAACTGGCAGAGTAAAATTCTTCAACTCAAGCAGAATATCAATTTCTGGAAAACTCTCCCACTATCTATGGCCGGGAGGATTAACGCCATTAAAATGGTGGTGTTACCGCGATTTCTTCATTTATTTCAATCTGTCCCATGTTTTATTGGTGTATCCTACTTCAGACAATTAGATTCTATTATTATTCCTTTTATTTGGGGCTATAAGAGTCAGAATTTCCAAAAAACACTTATGTAAACCAGGAATGGAGGGTGGGTTCTCCTTACCAGACTTCAAGCATTATTACTGGGCTTGCTATTTATACATCCTGGCATGGTGGAGGAAGGGCCCACTCTCATCTGATGTGACCTGTCCTACCTGGTTATCTTTAGAGCGTCTGCACTGTTGTAATTCGTCTCTAACCGCCCTCCTTAACAGCCCCATTGAAGTCAGTAAAACACTCTATACCAATAGTTTTGTCATTGGCAATACTATCAGAATCTGGAAACGGATACAAACATTTATAAAAGCTCGAGAGGTTTACTTTGACACTCCGATCTGTGAAAATCACTCCTTTGCACCAGGTCTCAGTGACGCCGTCTTTCGGGCGTGGAGAATGAAGGGCATCAGTGTGATTGGTGACCTATACATTAGTGGAACTTTTGCATTTTTTGCACAGTTATGTTCCGAGTATAATCTTCCTCCATCAAGTTTTTTCCGTTATCTGCAGGTTCGGGACCATGTTAGGAAAAATGTATCGGATGTTGGAACTTTAATGAAACATGATACCCTGGAAGAAATAAATAAATTTGATCCTGTCAATTGGGGGGCAGTGTCACACTTTTATAGGATCTTTAATGGTATGCGTGTAGATACAACCAGGATTAAGAAGGCATGGGAGGATGAGATAGGGCAACAGCTATCTGAAGAACTGTGGGAGGAGGGTTTGAAAAGTATACAAGAATGTTCTGTCAACGCCAGACACAATCTCATACAGTTCAAAACTATACTTAGGCTCCATTATTCGAGGGAGAAGCTGAGCACTTTCTTTACTAGTGTGTCTCCAATTTGTAATTGTTGTCGGACTGCTATTGGTAACTTGACACACTCCTTCTGGTCATGTGTTCAGCTTCACTCATTCTGGAAGAAAATTTTTTATTTTTTTTCAACAGCTTTTGGGAAAAAATGGGATCCAGAACCTCTTATTGCCATCATCAGGGTCTCCAGTGCTTTGCGACCAGCCACTAAAAATGAGAAAATGGCGGTTTTGTTTGGTACGGTGATTGCTAAAAGGTTGATTTTGAGATTTTGGAAAAAGGACTCCGTGCCCACATTTGATTTGTGGTTGGGAGAACTAGCAAATACTCTGCATCTGGAAAGACTGAGATATCACAACGAAGATAAAGTCAGTGTGTTTGAGAAAATATGGGACCCTGTACTAAAATTCCTTCAATGAAAAAGTGTCTATTTCAGACCTGTCACTGCTTAATACCCTGTATAACTGTCCTTTTTTTTTTGTTTACGCTTGTGGAAAGGTTTGGATCAATTCGTGATGTTTTTGCCATGTTGTCTTGACGGTGTAAGTGTTTTATGATGTGCCGTTTTGTGCGGGTAAGGGATGGGTGGGGATTTGATCTGTTATGTTAATTTAGGTATGTTCATGTATGCAAAATTTAATAAAAAAAAAAAACAAAAAAAAAAACTGAACCTCTCGGTTTACCGCGTGATCTACGTTCCTACCCTCATCTACCCTCACCCTACCCTCTGTAGGGTGTCTGGGCTCTCCCTTAGAGATAGAGTGAGAAGCTCGGTCATCCAGGAGGGACTTAAGAGTAGAGCCGCTGCTCCTTCACATCGAGAGGGGCCAGTTTACTTGGCTTGGGCAGGATGCGTCCTGGGTGCCTCCCTAATGAGGTTTTTCAGTGCACTCCCAATGGGAGGAGGCCCTGGGGAAGATCAGGACACACTGGGTCTTCCCCTGTGTGTCCTGGGCTGGCTTGTCAACGCCTTGGGAGTCCCTCGGAGGAGTTGGAACAAGTAGTTGGGGAGAGGGAAGTCTGGGCCTCCCTTCTTAAGCCTCCCTTCTTAAGCTGCTACCTCTGCGACCCGACCCGACCCTGGATAAGCGGAAGAAGATGGATGGATCGATGGATGGAGATTGTATCGAGTCATTTCACCAGCAGCATTCACTCCTCGTGGATAAACATGTGGCCACAGTGAACAATCGCATTGTGTCACTGACTTTCCAGTAATCTCTCATGCTGAGCATGCATTTAGAGACAACTAGTATGAAAACTCCTCTTTAAACAGGAAGAAATCTCCAGCAGAACATGGCTTTGTGTGACTGGCCATCTGCCACGACCGACTAGTGTTTGAGAAAGGGCATACACACAAAAACGAAACAAAAGTGCTAATCTAGGAGTACATCAAACATTTTTATTAAATTGTCTGCTGTATTTGTTTTGTCTGTTAGTCCTGTATCCTTTTGCATTTTGAAGACCCATTTACGATATTATGATCCAGCTGTAGGAAAAGACAATACTTCTGACTTAGCCTGGTTTTAAGATTTTGATTGGGAGTGCTTTAGTAATTTTATAGTAGAATCTTTAGGCCTAGCTTTTAGCTTTGATTTTTCACTTAATTTTCCAGATTTATATTTTTTATCAAAGCCTGGACATGACAAATTAATAGACACTATCTGATGAAAAAAAAACCCACTAAGCTTACCTGAGGATCTGTTGGGATTAATGAAAACAAATCCAGACCTGTAAGTACGAAGCAACACAAAGTTAATGGTACTAGTAGTTAGGGACTGTGCAAATATCTAACCTAATTGCAAAGTTGGGTACATTTTACTAACTTACTTTGCAATTCAGTAGGAATGGCGCCTAGGGTAGATGGGCGGAAAGGAACTGCATACTCTGCAATCGCTGAGGTAAGGTATGACTGTTCCAGGCCTGGAACATTCGGCATACGAAGAGAGGGCTGGTACGTCAACACGCTGACAGAAAACAGAAAATGGGAACCACTCAGGATCACAGTCAACACATCACATACTTAGTGCTGATATATTTTTAGAGCTGTGAATTCAAGATTTCTTCTTTTTATTAAAAGATAGAAAAAAAATTGGAAAAAGAGCAAAATAGAAAAATATGAGGAGGAAACCACCCAGTTTCCCCCCCAGTGTATTATTTGCTTGCACCATATTTTTAATAAGCCGAACTGCAAGCCTCTCTGTGGTGCATTTTACTGGCAGGGCAAGAAAGATGGGTTTATAGATTTTATAGTTGATGCATTGAACTGGGAGCGTGCCTCTGCGTGTTGGCCGCTGTAGCGGCTTGATCTCTTATGTTTACCTTGCCAAGGATTGTGTGTGTCTGTTTTCACTCAAACTGGACACAGGCTAACCTGTATGGACATTTATATCAATCTGTGAGAACTCATGTTTCTTTGGGGAATTCGTCAAGGTATGAGTCAAGATTAAAAGCCACACAAGCCTATGCTAGGACAACTCGTCTCTTAAAGCTGGGACAACCAAAACAGTCTCTGTGGCGCTTATTAAAAACTCAATAGGCATGAAATGGAAAAGCTATTAAAGTCACATAAATTAAATCTCCCTGTTTGTCCCTCTGTATCCAGCAGAGAGATGCAGTGCAACAGATTTAACTCATACAGGGCCGGTCCAAGGTTGTATGAGGTCTTGAGAGCTGAGAAAATCACCACCACTAACAGCATTTCAACATGGACTTAATGAAATCTGGGACGAAATGGCAAATTTGGAGGAAACCAAAGAAGAGTTATTTAGGGATACCAAATTTTGACTAACTTTTGAAATGTCATGAATACATTCTCTGTAAACAGGTGTCTGATCACTATCACTGTTAAGTTCTGTTAGGTTTAATTTACTGTGCGATCCCCACTTGAAAAGGATAGGTCTCTACTGTGAAACATAACTGGATTTCACTCATGGAGTCTTCATTTTAGTTAGTCCATCTTTATTTTCATAATTTTTGTAGTCCAACCACATAGCCAACCACATAGGTGAAAAACCTCAAAACAAACAGAAACACATCTATTACAATCTGAAATTAACAAGATAAATACATTGTGAAATTAACAAGATAAAATCCCACCCCTTTAAACCATCTAATCCTAAAGTATAATAAATAACAAATGTTTTATAATAAAATTCAATGCCAATAAATAAATTAGCATATTTAACAACATTTAACTTCATAGTCAAACATCCTAACCAACACTTTTCTTTTCATTTTCTACTTCAATAAACACCAAGTGTATTGTCTTTTTTTCTTTTTTCTTTTCAATAATATTAACTCTCAAACAATCAATCCAAGTCCATGTTTATGAGCAACAGTATTGTAAGCTTACCGGCTGTCCTTCACAGTTTTTTAGAAATTTTTGCACAGTTTCAATTTACATGCTACCAGGATTGTTTGCTTTCATGCTGTGGCACTTCAAAACCAGGAGTGACAGGTCAGTCACCCCTTAAGCACCTACACTCTGATTGGTAGGAGATTGAATCCACCTGGTTCTCATCACTCCAGCAGAGAAGAAAGACGCAGCAGAGGAGTTTGGCAGAGGGGAGTGGCTTGCTGGCAGTTTGTCAGAACACTCACTCTTCTGCTGTGCCACAGGTCAAAACTGTTGGACTCAAGGCCTGGGACAAAATCCTGGTTTCTTGTAGAGGTGTCAGGAGTGAGGAGCAGAGCCCATTTCCTATGTTCCAGATTCCCTGCCACACTCTGTGTGGTTTTGAGTAGAGATGAGAATGTAATCACTCCCACAAATAACGTGCATTTGTGAGAGTGGTAGCATAGCCAAGCCACCTCTGTCAACAGGGAGCTGTAAGATTTTGATTTACTGTCGTGGTCTCTTGCCATGCCAAGTGAATCTAGTGAATGTTTTTTCTATAACAGAAGTAACTTTTTGGATAGCCAAAGGGGTAACATTTGGAGAGGATATAAAAGCAGTGGGAAAATGTTTATTTTAATTCAGCTTGTGCTCCCCATAAATAATAAGGGAAGGTTATGCCATCTCTCTAAATCCCTCTTAATTTTTCTAAATATTGGAGTGAAGTTAAGCTTCCATAGCTCTGAGAGGTTAAGTGAGACATTAATTCCAAGGTAAGTGAAGCCATGTCAGGAACATTTCAGGGAACAACTAGAGGGTAGGTCTTGCACAGTAGCAATACCTAATGGTATAGCTTCTGATTTATCAAAATTAATTTTATAACCTGAGAAGGAACCAAACTCGTGAACAGTGGACAAGATAGTTGGTATTGCAATATAAGGTTTCGTTACAAATAGCAGAATATCATCTGCGTATAACGCTATTTTATGGACCTTTCTGCAATCACCATACCATGCACATCTTGTTGTGATCCAATAACCTTCGGTAGGGGCTCAAGCGCAAGAGCAAATAGAAGTGGGTACAGGGGACAACCCTGTCGAGTTCCCCTATGTATAATAAAAGGTGGGGATTGAACACCATTAGTGACACAGGCTCATGGGAAATTGTAAAGAATCTTGATCCATTTCAGAAAATCACCCCTTCTCCCGAATTTCTCCAATTCATTAAATAAGTACTTCTGCGCAATCCTATCAAATGCCTCTTCAGCATCTAAGGATACAGCAAAGTCTATACAATTTGTTTGGCTTGAATACTGAATTACATTAAGTAATCTTCTCATATTTGTAAAGGAGAAACGGTTTTGTATGAATCCAGTTTGATCTAGGTTTATTAGAAAAGTCAAAAGCTTCTCCAGTCTTGTTACAAGCTGATACGTTTAAATTAATTACAAATATAAATACTCTATGTCTGTTTGCTTCTGGAATGTGTGCCTTGTGAGAGATGCTTGCAGGAAGACATTTAAGCGTGTCAAATTGGGAGCTGATACCAGATGGTCTGCTGCAAGAGTGATAACTTCATTGAACTTCTGGCTGTGGGAATGCGGCCGTATTATTTACCGAGGGAGTAAATAATACATCCGCCATTTTGATCGCTGTTTACATTCCCCCATCAGCTGATGCAGCGGTGGCCTGTGACGTCATCAGCGCTACTGCAGCCAAACTACAGACTAAAAACTCGGACGCCTTCATGGTCATCACAGGTGACTTCAACCATGCCTCATTGGACAAAACTCTAAACAACTTCCAGCAGTATGTTGACTGTCCCACCAGGGAAAACAAAATGCTGGATCTCCTGTATGCTAATGCCAAAGATGCATACAGCGCCACAGCCCTGCCCCCTCTTGGCAGGTCGGACCACATCTTGGTAAGGATGACTCCCAAGTATGTCCCCTTAGTGAGCAGGCAGCCTGTGCGCATCAGGACGGTGAGGAGGTGGACACAGGAGGCAGCTGAGGCACTGCAGGACTGCTTTGGGTCGACAGACTGGGATGTGCTCTGTGGACCTCATGGGGAGGACATCGACAACATGTCTGACTGCATCACAGAATACATCAGATTCTGTGAGGACACTGTCATGCCAGCCAGGACCATGCGCTGCTTCTCCAACAATAAACCCTGGATTACCAGCGACCTGAAGTGACCTAAACAAAAAGAAGATGGCTTTCAGGTCAGGAGATAAGGAGGAGCAGAGGAGAGTCCAGCGTGAACTCAGAGAGACACTGAGGACATGCAAGGACAACTACAGGAGGAAGCTTGAGTCCAAACTCGAGCAGAACAGTGTGAGAGATGTGTGGAAAGGAATGAAGAACATCGCTGGAATGAAGGGGAAGGACACACAGATGTCTGGGGGCTGGGATAGAGAAAACCAGTTCAACCAGTTTTTCAGCTTCAGCTCACCTCCTGCTACTCCCATACCACCACCATCCCCCCCACACATCCACACTGCCCCAAGTCGTTCAATCCACCTACCGGCACTCTCCTGCACATCACCTCTCCTTCAGCCCCCCATCCCCTCCTCCCCAATCTCCACTGCAGACAACAACACCTACCCCCAGCTAACGGTGACTACAGGCCAGATTGAGAGACAGTTGGAGCGATTACACCAGGGGAAGGCTGCAGGACCTGACGGCATTACAACACGGATCTTGAAGACCTGCTCCATCCAGTTGGCCCCGGTACTAGCACACATGTACAACCTCAGCTTGAGGCTGGAGAGAGTCCCGCTGCAGTGGAAGACATCACATGTGGTTCCTGTTCCCAAGAAGCCAAGGCCAGCCGACCCAGAGGACTACAGACCAGTCGCTCTCACATCTCATGTGATGAAGGTCATGGAGAGACTGGTCCTGGCCCTGCTGAGGCCTCAGGTGAGGACGTTTCTAGACCCCCTGCAATTTGCCTACCAGCCCCACTTAGGAGTTGACGATGCCGTCATCTTCCTGCTCCAACGAGCACTGTTGCACCTGGATGGTGGAGGAGACACTGTGAGAATCACATTCTTTGATTTCTCCAGTGCCTTCAACACCACCCAGCCTCTGCTGCTGGGTGAGAAGCTGCGGAGGATGGGTGTCAACGACTCAGTAATCTCCTGGGTGACTGACTACTTGACAGGCAGGCCACAGTTTATCCGTCTGGGCAGTGTCCTGTCTGATGTGGTGGTCAGTGACGTAGGAGCTCCACAGGGAACTGTGCTTTCTCCCTTTCTCTTCACCTTGTACACCACTGATTTCCAGTACAACTCTGAATCATGTCACCTACAGAAGTTTTCTGATGACTCAGCGGTTGTCGGGTGTATAGGGGATGGAGGGGAGGGGGAGTACAGGACACTGGTGGACAGATTTGTGGAGTGGTCTGACCAGAATCACCTGAGGCTCAACATTAGTAAGACCAGAGAGATGGTGATTGACTTCAGAAGGAAGAAGATACCTTCATGGTCACTAAAGATCAAAGGGGAAGTGGTGGAAGAGGTGGAGGATTACAAATACCTGGGAGTTGTAATTGGCAACAGACTGGACTGGGCATCTAACACTGACGCTGTGTGCAGGAAGGGGATGAGCAGACTCTATTTTAAGGAAGCTGAGATCCTTCAATGTGTGCAGCAAGATGTTGGAGACCTTTTATCACAGTGTTGTTGCCGGTGCCATCTTCTTTGCTGATGTGTGTTGGGGAAGCAGCATCAGAGCCAGCGACTCTTATAGACTAGACAAAATCATCAGGAAAGCTGGCTCTGTACTGGGACTAAGACTGGAGTCCCTGGAAACTGTGGTGGAGAGGAGGACACTGAAGAAGGTTCTGTCTATTATGGACAATAAACAGCACCCTCTCCACAACATAGTGGACAGACAGCGGAGCACCTTCTCACATAGGCTGCTCCAGCTCTGCTGTCGTGGGGACAGATACAGGAAATCCTTCCTGCCACATGCCATCTCACTGTACAATAAAAGCTAAATCATTGTTCTGCACTAATCAGTTCAATTTCGCACAACTGCACTGTGGCACACTTGCTGTACATATATTTACATATACATTCTGTTCTGCATTTTGAATCCTTGCAAGGTCTGCTCTAAGCTGCTTTTTATATTGACAGCATGTTATATTTTATTCTTATTTTATCTTGTCTACATTGCTACTCAGTGGGGTTGTTGTGTGTCTTGTCTCTATGCTGCTGTAACTGCGAAATAATTTCCCTGCTGGGATGAATAAAGTAATTCTATTCTATTCTATAACTGACGTGGCAGAATAAACAAGGATGATTAAGGGTTAAAATTTATGAACCAGAGACAGAGGAACTGTACATGAGACCACGGATGCACAAGACACCTCATTGTTCTGTGAGTTCATTAGTTCCTACATTATTGCTACAGAAGGAAACAAACAGGAACTGAACTCTGAACTTTGCACTCTACATTACGGTAGCTTGTAGGTGCAACACACCTGTGACTCTAAAGAACAGAAGAAGCAGCTATGCTATGTGATTAACTCAAGATAATTTAATAGGCTATGTAACTAGGACCCCCCTAAGGAAATAAGAAGAAAGGGTCTGGGAGGAGCTGCTTCAGAGTGGGTAGGAGATTGTAACTGAGGCATGCTCCTGTCCGTTCTCCTTGCAAGTTAATCTAAAACTCACTTGTCTCTCTCTTCTTTTTCAGTTAAAGAATGCTTAGGTAGATGAACCTGACACAAGCAGTTTTGAGAGCAATTTGCCATCTACTCCCAATAAGGCTAATAGGTCAGTTTGAGCTACAGATGTCTGGTGGTTTGTCTTTCTTAAGAATGACAACCTCATTCTTAAGGATGAGGTTGATGTTCGCCAGGTTTAGTGTTGGTGGCAAATCTCTGTGCCTAAACAAGTGTGTAAACATGCCAATAAGTGGTCCTATCACCAGGTGGCTCAGTTTCGTATAGAATTTTGGACAGAAGCCGTCCAGAAGGTCCAGGAGCTTTGACTTCTTTCTGAGAATTTGTAGCGCCTAAAATGTCTTGTTGTTCCTCTGACAGGTGTGGGAGAGTCACTCCATTTAAGAATATTATTATTTTAGCATTAGATAAATTGCATTCAGACGAATACAGGTTTTGGTAGAATTGCCTCATAACCCTATTAATGTCTGTCGTTTTGTGATGTGTGTCTCAGTTATTGTCTTGTAATGATGATATTATGTTCGCTTCCATTCTGCCTTTTGTTAGTCTGTCAAGTAGTTAGCCAGGTTTATTCCCTGATTCACATAATCTGTGCTTAGGAAAGAAAGTTGTTGATTTTTGTTAATAAATGATTTAGAGCTGAACAAGTTGCTTCTAAATTTTTAGAAAGGACTCTACAAGGTGCATTTCTAAATTGCAACGTTGTTGCACTGTTCTTTCTAAGTGCAGTTGTGTTAATGGCAGCATTTTTCTGAGCTGTGGTATATGATATAATATTTCCCCTAATAAAAGCTTTATCCATCTCCCAGAGCAACGAGGGGTTGACATCTTGTGTAGTATCAATAAAGATATCCCACTGATCCGTAATGTAGTTAATAAAGGATGGATGGCTCAGTAAAAGGGGTTCATCCTCCAATGGCAAAGAGCAGGATCAGCATAAGGGGGGCTTCGGGTTTTATAAGCCTGGCGGCCCGCCAAGCTTTACTAGCCCCCAGGCTATGCCTTGCCTGTTTATGTCTTTCTTAAAATAATAATAATAATAATAAAAGACAAATCACTTAATTTATTTTTTTAAAGCCAGATTGCAAGTGTCTCTGTTGCTCAGGCTTTCACTGGCAGAGCAGATTTATTCCTAAAAGATAGGTTTATAGAAGATGAAGGGGCCCCACTGTGAAACCAGGCCTGGAGGGGGGGCACGATGGCCAGCGCCTTGTGGCCGGGCTCAGCCCAAAGAGGAGACATGGGTCCCCCTGCCATGGGCCCACCACCTATGAGAGGGGCCAAAAGGGTCGGGTGCAGTGTGTGATGGGTGGTGGCCGAGGGAGGGGACCCTGGCGGTCCGATCCTCGGTTGCAGAAGCTGGTTCTTGGGAGGTGGAATGTCACCTCTCTGGTGGGGAAGGAGCCGGAGCTAGTGTATGAGGTTGAGAGGTTCCGGCTAGAAATAGTCGGCCTCATCTCGACGCATGGCTCTGGTTCTGGAACCAGTCTCCTTGAGAGGGGCTGGACATACTTCCACTCTGGAGTTGCCCAAGGTGAGAGGCATCGGGCAGGAGTGGGCATACTTGTTGCTCCGCATCTCAGCGCCTGTACGTTGGGGTTTACTCCAGTAAACGAGGGTAGCCTCCCTCCGCCTACTAGTAGGAGGACGGGTCCTGATTGTTGTTTGTGCTTACGGGCCGAACGACAGTTCAGATTACCCACCCTTCTTGGAGTCCTTAGAGGGGGTACTGGAGCGTGCCCCTCCTGGGGACTCCCTTGTTCTGCTGGGGGACTTCAATGCTCACGTGGGCAATGACAGTGAGACCTGGAGGGGTGTGGTTGGGAGGAACCCCCCCCGATCTGAACTTGAACGGTGTTCTGTTGTTGGACTTCTGTGCTCGTCACGGATTGTCCATAACAAAAATAATGCTCAGGCATAAGGGTGTCCATATGTGCACTTGGCACCAGGACACCCTAGGCCAGGGGTCCCCAAACTCGGTCCTCAAGGGCCGGCATCCTGCATGTTTTAGTTCTCTCCCTGGTTTAACGCACCTGGATCCAATGATGACTTATTAGAAGGCCTAAGAAGAACATTAACATGCTGAAAAGGTTGTTGGTACTACCAGGGAGAGAACTAAAACATGCAGGATGCTAGCTCTCGAGGACCAAGTTTGGGGACCCCTGCCCTAGGCCGCAGTTTTATGATCGACTTTGTCATCGTTTCATCGGATCTGCGGCCATATGTCTTGGACACTTGGGTGAAGAGAGGTGCGGAGCTGTCCACTGACCACTACCTGGTGGTGAGTTGGCTCCGGTGGTGGGGGAGGATACCGGTCAGACCTGGCAAGCCCAAACGTGTTGGGCTTGCCAGGTCTGACGTTCCGCCAGACTTGGAACGTCTGGCGGAATCCCCTGTGAGACAGAGCTTTAACTCCCATCTCCAGCAGGACTTTGAACACGTTCTGGAGGAGATGGGGAACATTGAGTCTGAGTGGACCATGTTCCGTGCCTCCATTGCCAAGGCAGCTTATCAGAGCTGTGGCCGCAAGGTTGTCGTTGCCTGTCGTGGCGGCAACCCTCGAATCCATTGGTGGACACCTTCAGTGAGGGATGCTGTCAGGCTGAAGAATTAATCCTATCGGGCCTTTTTGGCCTGTGGGACTCCAGAAGCAGCTGATGGGTACCGGCGGGCGAAGAGGCATGCGGCTCAGGTGGTTGCTGAGGCAAAAACTCGGGCATGGGAGGAGTTTGGAGAGGCCACGGAGAAAGACTTCCTTACGGCTTCGAGGTGATTCTGGTCCACCATCCGGCATTTCAAGAGGGGGAAGCAGTACAGGACCAACACTGTTTATAGTGGGGATGGTGTGCTGCTGACCTCGACTCGGGACGTTGTGGGCCGGTGGGGAGAATACTTCGAAGACCTCCTCAATCCCACCAACATGCCTTCCATTGAGGAAGCTCAGCCCGGGGACTCTGGGTTGGGTTCTACAATCTCTGGGGATGAAGTCGCCGAGGTGGTTAAAAAGCTCCTCGGTGGCAGGGCCCTGGGGGTGGATGAGATTTGCCTGGAGTTCCTTAAGGGTCTGGATATTGTAGGGTTGTGTTGGCTGACACGACTGCAATATTGAATGGACATCAGGGGCAGTTACCCTGTTCAAAAAGGGGGACCGGACCGGAGGGTGTGCTCCAATTACAGAGGGGTCACAATCTTAAGCCTCCCTGGCAAGGTCTATTCAGGGGTCCTGGAGAGGAGGATCCGTCGGATAGTCGAACCTCGGATTCAGGAAGAGCAGTGTGGTTTTCGTCCTGGTCGTGGAACACTGGACCAGTTCTACACCCGGAGCAGGGTCCTGGAGGGTGCATGGGAGTTCACCCAACCGGTCTACATGTGTTTTGTGGACTTGGAGAAGGCGTTCAACAGTGTCCCTTGGGCAGCTCTGTGATAGGTTTCTAAGTGTGCTCTAAATTTGTAAAAGTAATGATCTCCTCGTTAGTACAGTGGTGAGTATCCCCGCCTGTCACGCGGGAGACCGGGGTTCGATTCCCGGACGGGGAGTGAAGTTTGTTTCAGGTCCCTCTTGAAGATGAGATCTGGATCTCAATGGGGTTTACCTGATTAAATAAAGGAATAAAAAAAAAAAAAAAAAAAAGAGTACTCCACAGTTTCTAAGTAATAATAAAAACTAAATGTTCTTGTTCTGGAAGAATTTTTTCTCTATTCTAAGTTTGTTCTAAATCCTTTTCTGGGTTGCAATAATGATGATTGATGACTTTTGTGTGATTTTGTTGTCAGCACATTCAACTTTGTACAGAACAAAGTATTCAATGAGAATATTTCTTTCATTCAGATCTAGGATGTGTTATTTGAGTGTTCCCTTTATTTTTTTGAGCAGTGTGTATATGTATATTACTGTAAAAATCATCAATGGAAATCAAATTTATTAACCAATGGAGGCCTGGATTTGGAGCCACACACAAAATTAAAGTGAAATAACACTACACGCTGAGCCAACTTTAATGTAATGTCCTTAAAACAAGTCAAAATGAGGCTCAGTATTGTGTGTGGCCTCCACGTGCCTGTATGACCTCCCTACAACGCCTGGGCATGCTCCTGATGAGGTGGCGGATGGTCTCCTGAGGGATCTCCTCCCAGACCTGGACTAAAGCATCCGCCAACTCCTGGACAGTCTGTGGTGCAACGTGACGTTGGTGGATGGAGCGAGACATGATGTCCCAGATGTGCTCAATCGGATTCAGGTCTGGGGAACGGGCTGGCCAGTCCATAGCTTCAATGTCTTCATCTTGCAGAAACTGCTGACACACTCCAGCCACATGAGGTCTAGCATTGTCCTGTATTAGGAGGAACTCAGGGCCAACCGCACCAGCATATGGTCTCACAAGGGTCTGAGGATCTCATCTCGGTACCTAATGGCAGTCAGGCTACCTCTGGCGAGCACATGGAGGGCTGTGTGGCCCTCCAAAGAAATGCCACCCCACACCATTACTGACCCACTGCCAAACCGGTCATGCTGAAGGATGTTGCAGGCAGCAGACCGCTCTCCACGGCGTCTCCAGACTCTGTCACGTCTCTCACATGTGCTCAGTGTGAACCTGCTTTCATCTGTGAAGAGCACAAGGCGCCAATGGCGAATTTGCCAATCCTGGTGTTCTCTGACAAATGCCAAGCGTCCTGCACGGTGTTGGGCTGTGAGCACAACCCCCATCTGTGGACATCGGGCCCTCATACCATCCTCATGGAGTCGGTTTCTAACCGTTTGTGCAGACACATGCACATTTGTGGCCTGCTGGAGGTCATTTTGCAGGGCTCTGGCAGTGCTCCTCCTGTTCCTTCTTGCACAAAGGCGGAGGTAGCGGTCCTGCTGCTGGGTTGTTGCCCTCCTACGGCCTCCTCCACGTCTCCTGGTGTACTGGCCTGTCTCCTGGTAGCGCCTCCAGCCTCTGGACACTACGCTGACAGACACAGCAAACCTTCTAGCCACAGCTCGCATTGATGTGCCATCCTGGATGAGCTGCACTACCTGAGCCACTTGTGTGAGTTGTGGAGTCCGTCTCATGCTACCACGAGTGTGAAAGCACCACCAACATTCAAAACTGACCAAAACATCAGCCAGACAGCATAGGTACTGAGAAGTGGTCTGTGGTCCCAACTGCAGAACCACTCCTTTATTGATTGTGTCTTGCTAATTGCCAATAATTTCCACCTGTTGTCTATTCCATTTGCACAACAGCAGGTGAAATTGATTGTCAATCAGTGGTTGTTTCCTAAGTGGGCAGTTTGATTTCACAGAGGTTTGATTTACTTGGAGTTATATTGTGTTGTTTAAGTGTTCCCTTTATTTTTTTGAGCAGTGTGTATATATATATATATATATATATATATATATATATATATATATATATATATATATATATATATTGGTGCAAATAGTAATATAACATGCTGAAGGTGGTTGTGAATACTGAATAACTATGTATAAAGATTTACACACAGCATCCTTTTTAACAGATCTATTGATATTAATCAACGCACACTTTAAATTCAGCTTACCCTTTAGCATGAATTTCCTCATTCTTGGAGATGTAAATGCACTGTCTTTTAGACGGAGGGGTTGTGCTTGTATCATCATCATCATCATCATCAGAAGATGAGGAGCTTTCAAGTGTCAGATCAATTACATCAGTTTTCTTGTTGAGATTGAGTTCCACAGGATGGGCTACCACTGACGACTGGTGTAAAGGAGTTGTGGCTGAAAGATAAAGTTAAAAATATTAAAGATTCTCTATTACCATAAACAATATTTTATAGATCCTTTTACCTCATAAATATACAGTATGTGACTTCCTTTTACAGTATAAAAGGAAGTCACAGCCTTCCTTTTATCCACCTCTTTCATTATTTACATTGCGATTACATGATATATTGCCATTAACATTACTATTGACCTATCAATTACTCTTTTTTTTTTCCTTTTTTTTCTCCAAAGAGTTTTTGCGGTGCTAGTGGCTCGTATTTTTTGTACAGTAGGCAGACAGGAAGGAGGGTGAGGAGAGGGGGGAAGAC
Source organism: Xiphophorus couchianus (assembly GCF_001444195.1). NCBI lineage: Eukaryota > Metazoa > Chordata > Actinopteri > Cyprinodontiformes > Poeciliidae > Xiphophorus > Xiphophorus couchianus. Next base: position 163,745 of record NC_040239.1, read on the forward strand.
ATGCGGTAAAGGTCGTCTGGACCGGGAGTCAAACCCGCGACGTCCGCATCGAGGACTAAGGCCTCCAAACGTGGGGCGTGCTAACCCCCTGCGCCACCACAGCACGCCCCGTTACACAGCATTGTTAGCGTCATTATGATTACTTTGTTGTTAATATTATTAGAGTTATTATTAGTATATTAATGAATGTATTGTATTAAGCAAGAATATGAAAGTAGAATGAAGGTTTTCTGATGCAATGCTCATAAATAGGATGAGACCATTTTGTGATGTTCCTGGAGAAGGGATGGGTTTTAATAATTTTATACATCTATCCACTCCATTTATGGTTTGCATTGCTGTACTTTCAATTGTAACTTGGTGTGTTCAATAAAATACAAAAAACACACAAGAAAATACAGCGAAGAAAAAGATCCAGACTCTCTAACAAAATTGCTGAATAGGATCTTCTTGTACCTTTAAAATAAAATTATGTAGGAAATATAAAAAAGTAAGGGAACAAAGGACAAGCAGGAGTAACTGTAACAGACTGAATACACTGTGGCGCATGCACACTAAGCTTTTCAATGATGTCAAACACATGGAAAGAATAAAATATGGAGTGTGCATTAATAACACTTTAGGGCTATCTGTAAATTGGAAGAATAAACAAAAATAGACTTGAGTTGCTTTGGCACAAAAAAATTATTTTCTCCAGCATTAAATATAAAAATGTTTCACCTATTTCTATCAATTGTATTTATCTATTGTATTTATTTGCCATTATTTTAAGTGAAATAAAAATATTAGCTGTTGATGTGTGTGCAGAGCATTATAGGTCATGGAAAACAACAAACACTGCCACTACTCTACAAGTTGAACTTTTACCTCATGTCACAGAAAATAAACGGTCATTTACATGCTCTACCTTGCAGACCACTAGGGGGTCCCCTCAGATGATTGTCATGCTGGAAGTCCAACCACAACCCATCTTCAGTGCCTTTACTGAGGGAAGGAGACTGTCACTTCTATAGAAAAGCATCCCCAAAGAGTGATGTTTCTACCTCCATGCTTCATAGTTGGGATTGGATTCTTGGGGTTGTACTCATCCTTCTACTTCCTCCAAATACGGTGAGTGTAGTTTTGACTCAAAGGCAAACATTTTTTTCTTCATCAGACCACATGACCTTATCAGGAACATCCAGATGGTCAATGGCAAACATCAGATGGGCATGGACATGTGTTGGCTTGAGCAAAGGGACCTTGCTCAAGTAAAGCCCCCTTGCTCAAGAAGGGCTGTCCTCCCTGTCCTTCCGTGGACTTCAGGACTTTAATCCTGCACCTCTGTACAGCCCTTCAAGTTTGGTTCAAAATATTTTAGTGGTTAATCTGAATTTAGAACTAGTTTTTCTTAAGGGTGAACATGCAAAAAATTAACTATTAAATGAGGAACTTATGTAGCATTAGTTACACTGGATATTATTATTATTTTTTATTTTATTTTTTTTCCATTTTTTTCTCTGAAGAGTTTTTGCGGCGCTAGTGGCTCGTTTTTTTTTTTTTTTTGTTTTTTTTTTTGCAACAGTAAGCAGACAGGAAAGAGGGCAAAGAGAGGGGAGAAGACATGCGGCAAATGTCGCCGGGACCGGGAGTCGAACCCGTGACGTCCGCGTCGAGGACTAAGGCCTCCAAACGTGGGGCGTGCTAACCCCCTGCGCCACCACAGCACGCCCCCACTGGATATTATTTAGGGGTATCAATGGGGTGTAAGGGAAAATGCATGCCTTATGCACTTTCTTATTCTCAAAACTATGCATATCTTTCAATCCATTTTCTGCTATGCAACGCTTGAATAGTTCTAAAAAAACATTCAGAGCACACAAACGTTTGTCGTTGTAGCATCACAAAACATAAAAAGGTTCAAGCTGTATGAATAATTTTGCAAGACAGTATATAATTAAATTCCAATTATTTTTCTTCCTATTATAAGTATTACAATGGTACTAAGTGATTATAAAATATTATGTACTTACATTCTACTTTTCCGACTGAATGAACAGAGAACTTGACCGGATCTTTCTTCGGTCTCATTGGGCACCAGGTCCCATCCTCTTGAAACTTGATTTCATCAACATCTGAGCAGTCATTAAGGATCTCCAAGAATAGACTGAGAAGAGAGTAAAATATTCACTCAATTCACTTACCTTTTTGAATAAATTTGTCTTTTCTCTAAGTTAAGTCAAAGTTTATTTCTACATCTCATTTAAAGTGACATTAGCTACCTGAATCACCAGTAGCTTAAACATTTAAATATAATAAAGCAATTTAAAAAAATAACCAGATAAGTAAGAAATAGATAAAATAAAAAATATTTGCACAACTGTTAAAGTAAGGGATAGTATGAGGTTAAAGAAGGAATCCTGTTGGGTCTTTTTTGGCCTGTGGGACCCCAGAAGCAGTTGCTAGTACTAGTAGAGCAAGTGATAAGTCGGGCTTGTTTCCTCTATGAAGGCTGCCCTTTGTCACCAATTCTGTTCATAACTTTCATGGCCATAATTTCTAGGTGCAGCCAAGGTGTTGATTGGATACATTTGGCTTTAGGATCGTGTCTCTGCTCTTTGCAGATGATGTGGTTCTATTGGCTTTATCAGGTCATGATCTACAGTTTTTGATAGGAGTAGTTCACAGCTCATTGTAAAGCAGCTGGGACAAGGATCAGTGCCTCCAAATCCAAGGTTATGGTCTTGAGCTGGAAAAGGGTAGAGTGCCTTCTCAAGATCAGAAAAAAGGTCTTGTTCCAAGTAGAGGAATTTAACTATCTACCTCACTCCCATGAGGGAGGGAAAAGTAGAGTGAGAGATTGATAAGTGGATTGGGACTCTGCAGTTATGTCGGCGCTGTAATGGTTTGTTGTGGTAAAGAGATAGCTAATTAAAAAAGTGAAGCTCTTCATTCACTGGTTAATCTACATTCCTACCTTCATCTATGGTTGGAAGATCTGGGTCATGACTGAAAGAATAAGATTACTACAAAATTGAATCAAATGGCTGCAATGAGTTTCTTCCTCTGAGTGTCTGGTCTCTCCCTTAGAGATAGAATGGAAACCTTGGTCGTCTGAGAGACATTCAGTGTAGAACTGCTCCTTCTCCATGTTGAGAGGAGCTGAGAGGGGTCTTAGCTATCAAGAAATGTGCGTCTTGGGGGGGAACCTATGTGGAAATGAATTTTTTTTTAGTAATGACTTCTATGTGATTATATTAACAAAAACACACAATTCTTTGATAAAGTTGTGATTTTTTTTCAATAATATATATTTGATAATGTGTGTCATTTTTTTATATGGACACTAAGAAAAAAGAAATTGCTCTTGGGTGCCTCTTGGCCATGGTCAACCTTCACCATTAACATGAACTGCTGTGCAATGTAAAGTGTGTATCCAAACCTCCAAGGCAACGGAGGAAGATAAGTAAGCAAAACAATGTCGTAAATAAGGACTTATCCTTCATGGAGAGAGAAAAGAAAGAGGAAGAAGAGTTAACAAAAGCCAAGATAAAGGTATGTTTGCATGTCTCTTGGTAATGTAATGTTTACCAAAAAGATTTGTGGAGCTGCTAATAGAAACCTTGAACGGTCCAGTTCAACAGCCAAACATTTTTGCTAGAATGTTTGTATTTGTGTGAAACTGAGTTTTAACTTGAAATGAGTTGATTCTCCTGGTTGGCCCTAAATATTTCTGAGGTTGTTTGGCTTGAAAACATATGCTTAATATGTTTGATAACAATTAAAACTTCTCAGTCATTGACATGTTTTAACAAAAATGTTTTTTTTACTTGGCTACTGCATTAGTATATCAATGAGCTACTCTCAGATGTAGTTGGCAATATGTTGTTTGCTGCTCATAATTTATATGACTAAAACAAACAATATTTTTAAATCAACTTTTAAGTTATGTGAAACTTCTCCTGGAGCACTGCTAAAATTGTTTGAAGGCTCAGAATCAGCCCAGTACTGGTCCACATTCTCAGGTGAGAGAGACTCACCTGGTATAGATTACATTTTTTGTTATTGAAATTATGCCAAAGAAGTATTAATTTAATCAAAATACATAATGAATATGTGTGTATGTATTCCATCTTAAGTAGGGGTGCACCTATTGCAGTTTTCTGGCCGATCACCAATTATGATCTTTAGAAAGCCTAACCTGCCAATTTTGATTTTGGCCAAAACCATTTTTTTTTTTTTTATCTGAAATGTTGCTTAATATAGCAAGAAAGTTGGCAATAGTGGGATGGCTATTGCCAAGAGGCTACATTAAAGAGTAAAGGTTTTGTGCTCATTTCAAACCATTATAAGCTTAATGCTTATAATGGTAATTATAAAGATGCATGTGCTAGTTTTCATGTCTAAATTCCATATACTTACACACAGAAAATTTTGAATTTCCTAAGAAATCTTGATCCCTTTGTAATAAATTAAACAAAGGCTCGCTTTACATTTACGGTATATTTGAAAAATTGTCTTAAACACGTACAACCTCAAAGGTATTTAAAGGTAGTTACTCTCACGGCGTGCCGTGGTGGCGGAGGGGTTAGCGCGACCCACATTAAGAGGAAACGTGGCCTCGACGCGGCTGTCGCGGGTTCGACTCCTGGACCCGACGACGTTTACCGCATGTCTTCCCCCCTCTCCTTCCCCCTTTCCTGTCAGCCTACTTTGAAAAAGGGACTCTAGAACCCACAAAAAGACCCCCTGGAGGGGCGATAAAAAAAAAAAAAAAGAAAAAAAAAGGTAGTTACTGTCAGTAAAGGCATCTGTTTGATGCCCTAAACAACAGCTATCCCTGTAATCTCAAAATGTATGCATCTGTGGGGCTTACCAGCCAGAAATGACCAAAAAACAAGATGGCTATACCTAAAATTATAATGGGAATCTTCAGCGTATTGAGCAAATTATGGTGAAATAAGAATATATGCCATGTGTCATTTATTTGAAACCCCCATGAAAAACCCTTCTGTATTTTTATAGCTGTTCAAATAGTTATTACTTAGAGAGTCAAAGAAAAAAAAGTCTGTAAACATATGTACTGTATATTTCACAGACCTACTCAGACGTTGAAAACAAATTAAATTTCAGAATTTTAAGATGTGTAACTAACTAAAGTAACATGAGTTTACAAACCCATCAATAATGAGATTTTCATAATCGGCTTTCTTGTCACACACAGGACAGATCCAGGTAGGTTTCTTTTCGTTCATCTGCAGGTAGAGGGCAGCATCAAAGCACTGTAGATGAGAGCATGTCACAGCTCTGCACGGGACTGTCAGTCGCATCTTACCCAGCTTAAAACGACAGATAAAATAAATTAAATCAAAACACGAACAAAAATACTTGCTTTAATGTATTATACTTTGTTCAGTTTATACAAATTGAGTAATTGAGACTTATTAAACATGAAACCTAACAAAGAGGAAAGCTAAATGTTATTGTGTTCATGTCATAAATGCAATGAGAACAAAAGCATATTTATTTTTGATTAAATGTCATCAGATAATCCTTTCTTAGAACACTCAAAGACGCTTTACAATGAAATCCGTCATTCCCATTCATGCACACATTCACATGCAAAAACATATAATCTTCTAGGTTTGGTTAAACTTTTTTTTCTGGAAAACCCTGATTCCAAGTTTTAAAAAACTTATGTTTGTAATTTTCTATTTGTATGTAGAACAAGTTATTTAGTAAAATTGCGGAATTCTTTTTACCAATAGCTACATTTGTGCACTATGTTCAGGTCAGGTCAGTGCCAAAGAAAGCATTTCCTAAAGCAATATAGACCATAGACACATCGCTCTGACCTCTTATATCATGAAGGTTATGGAGAAGCTGATACAGGTTCACCCGAGGACACAGATGGGTGAAGCCCAGGACCTTTGCAATTTATATATCTCCTGCAGAGGGTCTATTCCTCCTTTGATATACCTGACACCATTGTCTGTGTTAAAAGCTGATTCCCATCAGCCTTTAACACCATCCAGCCAGGATTAATATGTGAGAAGCTCAAAAAATGGATGTGGCTGCATCGCGTATCACCTGGATCCTTTACTATCTGACAGTTTGTGAGGTTATAGGACTGCGTGTTAGACCATCTGATATGTAAAAACGGAGCGTAGGTGCTGTTCACCACCTACACTGCAGACTTTAAGTACTGTTCCAAACTGTGCCATCTGAAAAACTATTCAGATGACATGGCTATAGTGGTGTGGGTGGAGGGGGACTGGAGGTGTAGCACAGGACTTTGGTGGATGATTTGGTGCCATGGTGCTAAGAGAACCAGTTAAAAGTAGACAAGACCAAGGAAAAGGTCATCAGTTTCTGCCATAAGGGGCAGATGTTGAGCAGGTACAATCCCACAAGTACCTTCATATTGACTTGGACTGGAAGTTGCAGTGGGCCATGAATGCTGACATACTCTACAAAAAGCCCATGAGCAGACTTTTTTTGTATGCAAGCCCAGGTCCTTTAACACTGATGAAACATGCTTAAACATTTCATGTTTCATCAGTCATTAGTTCTGTCTTCAATGCAGTGGTGTTCTGGGGTGCTGCAAAAAAGACTTAAACTCATAAAGGGTGAGCAAGAGGCTCCACTGTAAGATATCGTCAGAGACAGAATGCTGAAGAAGATCAGAGCTATCAAGGACAATGTCTCTCATCGGTTACTGCAGCTCCGATGTGCTAAGGAACACTATAGCAAGTCTTTTCTGCCTGAGGCTGTCAGACTGTTTAGCACACAAGTAGCCTCTGGAGTTTGGTGCGTTAAATGATGAATATAATTTTAGCAATCTACTGAGTGATAAGTGTGAGTCTTTAAGACGATTACTGATCATTATTTAGTGTTGTATGTTTAATGTCTGTCTGTCCTTTATTGAAAGTAATATTTTTCTAATTCAGAAATATAAACAAACCAAAGAGGTTATTTCTTTTACTGAATTTATCTACATATCATATACAGTCACTGGCCACTTTATTAGGTACACCTTGCTAGTGCCGGGTTGGACCCCCTTTTTGCTTTCATAACTGCCTTAATCCTTCATGGCAGAGGTTCAACAAGGTACTGGAAACAGAGAGTTTGGTCCATATTGACCTGATGGCATCATGCAGTTGCTGCATCCATGATGCAAATCTCCCGTTCCACCACATCCCAAAGGTTCTCTACTGGATTGAGGTCTGGTGACTGTGGAGGCCATTTGAGTTCAGTGAACTCATTGTTGTGTTCAAGAAACCATTCTGAGATGATTCACGCTTGATGACATGGCACGTTATCCTACTGGAAGTAGCCATCAGAAGATGGTACACTGTGGTTGTAAAGGAATGGACATGGTCAGCAACAATACTCAGGTAGACTGTGGCGTTGACACGATACTCAATTGGTACTAATGGGCACCACCATCACCAGCCTGAACTGTTGATACAAGGCAGCATGGATTCATGCTTTCATGTTGTTGACACCAAATTCTGACGCTACAATCCGAATGTCATAGCAGATATCGAGACTCATCAGACCAGACAATGTTTTTCCAATCTTCTATTGTCCGGTTTTAGTGAGCCTGTGCGAATTGTAGCCTCAGTTTCCTGTTCTTAGCTGACAGAAGTCAGAGATGTTCTTCTGCATACCTGGGTTGTAACAAGTAGTTATTTGAGTTACTGTTGCCGTTCTGGCATTTGCGCCCACAGAACAGCCGCTCACTGGATACTTTCTCATTTTCGGACCATTCTCTGTAAACCCTAGAGATGGTTATATGTGAAAATCCCTGTAGATCAGCAGTTTCTGACCAGCCCGTCTGACACCAATAACCATGCCATTTTAAGCTCCTTTCTTTCCCATTCTGATGCTCGCTTTGAACTGCAGCAGATCGTCTTGGCCACGTCTACATGCCTAAATGAATTGAGTTGCTGCCATATGATTGGCTGATTCAACATTTGCCTTAATGAGCAGGTGTACCTAATAAAATGGCTGGTGAGTGTGTGTGTGTATGTAGGGAATTCTGAGAATTTCAGTTCCCATTCCAGATAGAAATGTTACTTTCCTTATATTGAGTATAATACAGTTTCAACAAATAAAAACAAAATAACATTTTTTGGAATGATACAAGTATTTACTTTAACTATTTTGGTGTCCCAACAACTGTGTTATCTTGTATTTTTATAGTGTCAATTTATACAAATGCTTAAATTACCGGACACATGAGTGACACCCGAAGACTTGTTGTGGCAATCTCACTGTCTGGATCTGCTGTTAGCTTCTCCTTAACTGAAACAAAGAAGGAAGAACATATTACAAAGTAAAGTAATATTTGCTTATGAAAATGAAACAAAATTTACAATACCATTTCTTAACTTTTAACAATGCACTCAGCTAAAATACAAACAATAACAACCCATTTATATATATACTGTATATATATATATATATATATATATATATATATATATATATGAATAGAATAGAATTACTTTATTCATCCCAGCAGGGAAATTATTTCGCAGTTACAGCAGCATAGAGACAAGACACACAACAACCCCACTGAGTAGCAATGTAGCAATATAAAATAAGAATAAAATATAACATGCTGTCAATATAAAAAGCAGCTTAGAGTAGTCCTTGCAAAGATTCAAAAATGCAGAAACAGTATGTATATGTAAATATATGTACAGCAGTGTGCCACAGTGCAGTTGTGCAAAATTGGACTGATTAGTGCAGAACAATGATTTAGCTTTTATTGTACAGTGAGATGACATGTGGCAGGAAGGATTTCCTGTATCTGTCCCTACGACAGCAGAGCTGGAGCAGCCTATGTGAGAAGGAGCTCCGCTGTCTGTCCACTATGTGGTGGAGAGGGTGCTGTTTATTGTCCATAATAGACAGAACCTTCTTCAGTGTCCTCCTCTCCACCACAGTTTCCAGGGACTCCAGTCTTAGTCCCAGTACAGAGCCAGCTTTCCTGATTATATATATATATATATATATACACAGTACAGACCAAAAGTTTGGACACACTTTCTCATTGAATTCAATGAGAAGGTGTGTCCAAACTTTTGGTCACACCAAAAGTTTGGACACACCTGTATATATTTGTGACATATGTATATGTACTGTATATGCATGCAGTTCGCATCGTTTACCTGAAATTGCTTGCACTGTAAACAACCATTCTCCACTGTGAAGACTCTAAAATTGTTATTATTTTGTGAAGAATCAACAACAAGTGGGGCACAATTGTGAGGTGGAACGAAATTTATTGGATATTTTAAAACTTTTTTAACAAACAAAAAACTGCAAAGGGGTGCGTGTAATATTATTCGGCCCCCTTGCGTTAATATTTTGTAGCGCCACCTTTTGCTGCGATTACAGCTACAAGTCGCTTGGTTTTGTCTCTATCAGTTTTGCACCTGGAGAGAATGAAATTCTTGTCCATTCTTCCTTGTAAACCAGCTGGAGCTCAGTGAGGTTGGATGGAGAACGCTTGTGAACATCAGTTTTCAGCTCTTCCCACAGATTCTCAATCGGATTCAGGTCTGGACTTTGACTTGGCCATTCTAACACCGGGATACGTTTATTTGTGAACCATTCCATTGTAGGTTTTGCTTTATGTTTGGGATCATTGTCTTGTTGGAAGATAAATCTTCCTCCCAGTCTCAGGTCTTTTGCAGATTGCAACAGGTTTTCTTCCAGAATGCTTCTGTATTTGGCTCCATCCATCTTCCCATCAATTTTAACCATCTTCCCTGTCCCTGCTGAAGAAAAGCAGGCCCAAACCATGATGCTGCCACCACCAAGTTTGACAGTGGGGATGGTGTGTTCAGGGTGATGAGCTGTGTTGCTTTTATGTCAAACGTATCGTTTTGCCTTGTGGCCAAAATGTTTGATTTTGGTTTCATCTGACCAGAGCTCCTTCTTCTATGTGTCTCCCAGGTGGCTTGTGGCAAACTTTAAACAAGACTTTTTGTGGATATCTTTGAGAAATGTCTTTCTTCTTGCCACTCTTCCATAAAGGTCAGATTTGTGCAATGTACCACAGATTGTTGTCCTATGGACAGACTCTCCCACCTCAGCTGTAGATCTCTGCAGTTCATCCAGAGTGATCATGAGTCTCTTGGCTGCATCTATGATCTTTCTTCTTCTTGTTCCAGATGAAAGTTTAGAGGGTCAGTCGGGTCTTGGTGGATTTAACTCTGTTACTCCTTCCATTTCAATATGATCGCTTGCTCAGTGCTCCTTCAGAAGCTTGGGAAATCTTTTTGTATCCAAAAAGATTTCCCAAGCTTCTTTAAACTTCTCCACAACAGTATCAGAGCTGCATGATGTGTTCTTTGGTCTTCATGATGCTCTCTGTGCTTTAAACACAACCCTGAGACTATCACAGAGCAGCTGCATTTATAGGGCACTATATTACACACAGGTGGATTCTATTTATCATCATCAGTCATTTAGGACAACATTGGATCATTCAGAGATCCTCACTGAACTTCTTTAGTGAGTTTGCTGCACTGAAAGTAAAGGGGCTGAATAATATTGCACGGCCAACTTTGCAGTTTATTTGTTAAAAAGGTTTAAAATATCCTATAAATTTTGTTCCACCTCACGATTGTGTTCCATTTGTTGATTCTTCACAAAATAATAAAAAATGTAGATCTTTATGTTTGAAGCCTGAAAAGCAGCAAAAGGTTGAAAAGTTCAAGGGGGACGAATACTTTCACAAGGCACTGTAGCTTTAAAGGTTTCAAAAGTTGTGCAGCTGTATACAGACTTTGGACTCAGAAGGAAATCTAAATTCACTCAAAATAGTGTCCTTCATGTTTAGATGTGTCTATTGTCTCTGCTGTAGTGGCACAGGGGTAAAGCACAACTCACATGACGAGTTGGACGACTTAGTTCTCGACACGGCCGTCACAAGTTCAAGTGCTGGCTTAGTGACCTGTGCCACACATCTCCCCCTCTCTCATTGCCACTTTCCTGTCTGGCCACTTTCAAATAAAGGCTGCTAGAGCAAATAAAACCTTAAAAAAAAAAAAAAAAAAAGATGTGTCTATGCTCCTGTATACCTCATGCAAATGATTACATTACCTCTTCATAATGCCCTGAGTGCAGCAAAAGCATGTTAATTGTCCATTCATTTTAGTCAGGTATGTCTCAACAGGATAACACGTAGCCTGGCCAATGCCTGCCCACTCAATTCATTTCCCCCTCTGTCTGACCTTTCCCCCGTAGAGAAAAAGCCTGTCTGGGAATTTATCCAGCAGAATTTACTGGTGAAATTCTACAAATTTCTCAGTAGAATTTCTGCCAGGCCAATCATAGCACAGAAGGAAAAGCCATGAATGAAGATGTCCATTTTCTATGCCATTTAAGAATTGTACTTTGCCTCTAGTTTGGTAATGGGAGTGAAGCAAGTGAATAAAACCATTCATGCTTCCAAATACTGAATTCATATTAAACAGCCATTTTATTCAGCTTGACACTTATGTTTTTGTTGATGTTTGGTTGTTTACAGTGCAGACACATTCCAGGTAAAATTCTACAGTTCAACAGCGTACACCCCTCCAGCATCCAATAGTTTCTCAATAGCTGAGGGACCAGATTCTCTGTATGAAGCAAGGGGCCTTTACCCGGTAAGGTAAGGCCCCTTGCTTAACGGAAAGAACTAACAGGACAGAAAGTCCTGGGGGCCAGGATTGAGAACCAATGACTAAAACCATTTTCAACAAAAAAAACAAACAAAAAATCCATAGTATATCTTAGGAAACTAATACAATAATTAAAATTTTTACTTAGGGCCCTGGAGTGGTCTGGGCTTCTGATTCCCTTCATCCTCAGTCTCTGAAGGAGCAATGGTGATGTCAGTTGCCTCACAAGGTACACAGAGAGAGAATAAGTCTAAAAAATAAAAAACAACCAAAAATATTATTCTTTAAACTGTAATATCCTGTTGAAGGAGTAAAGATGAAGGTAAAGGTAATTTTATTTATATAGCACATTTTCTTCAACAAGGTAATTCAAAGTGCTACACAGAAATTAAAAGAAAATACAAACAAAATAACAAACCAAAGAAAAGAACAAAAGAAGAAAAAGAATCTAATAATGTTGATCTAAAGTAAATAAACTAGGTGCTCCTGTTCAGTAATTGTGTTATTTTGAAAATAATTGCAGAATACTAGGAGTATAAAGAATGAAGTACTGACATTGACAAAAACAGAAGTAGAAATATATTTATATATTCATACATACACATAAACATCTCCCCTCCCAACATATATGCATTCACACCTTACATGCCCACCCCACACACATATAAAGGCATACTGTGCACCATTCTACAGGGCTTCAGTTGCACAAAAGAACTTACCTACCACAATGCACATATGCCCCTTGCTAATTCATACGGCACTCTATTTACATATTTTATATTGTATTTATTATGTATGTTCAATGTGCCCCTGTGGGGATAAAGTTTGACTTGAACTAAATTGAATAAATTGAATAAATTGTCCAATAAATAAATCAATACACTTAAAATACACAATTTAAAAGAAGAACTTGACCTTGTTGTATAATTTAAGTGACATTGTTTTTTATTTGCATCTAAATTCCAAAAAATATATAGTTTTTTGAAGCACATAATTTAAATTATCCTGTTTTTAAAAATATGTATTGGTTTTTCCTTTGACTTATAGATGCATTCCTGTCTCTTTAATTTATTTATTCCTTTTGTCCCTCAGAACTTCTTTTATTTAAATTTGTTCTTTTTATATTTTTCTGATGGCGGAAAATGGGGGGACAAAGTAGTGGCAAGAGGTATTGGCTGGACCTCCTCGGTCAAGTATGTGAAAATTCCCCCGCATGTGAATAGAGACAACAAAAAGTCCACAAAAACACAAAAAATTATTTATTGTGTCACTGTGTCTTGGAAGAAAACAAAGGTAAGTTTTATGTATAAATGTTCTTTGCCCTTTAGTTATTTTGTAAAATACAAGAATTTCCACATAAATTTCTATTTTTGTCAGTCTGATGACCTCATTTCTAAATATTAAATCAGGTGATATGATCAAAGTTTTACTCATTATGTGATCAGTCAACTGGCCTCCCGCCCACATTACCAAAATAAAACAAAATTGACGTCAAATGTTTGTGCTACATTTGTGCAACAAAAATTTTCATTTGTGTCGCTACCATTTCAAAGATATTAATTAGTTGTGTCCTAATATTGGGCCCAATACCAATGTCAGGTACTCATAAAAGCAAGTCCACACCCAAACCACTATCACCATTCTGCTGGATTTTCATCCTGGGCTGCACTGTGGTGCAACTCAAAGGCTAAACCACACTTAATACCAGGTGGTCATGGTTATACACCAATAAGTTTGCTAATCCTCCAAAATATAAATAAATAAATAAATAAAAACAAGTAGAAGTCAGATTGCGGAGTCGCGCTACACTTTTCCATTGTCCCTGATTTTGACTAATGGTGTCAAAAAACTTCCTGTCAATCTATTTTTACTAGTGTTGTTGTAAATGGTTATTTTAGTAATCAAGTATCGACCAAAAATTTGGTCAATATCAACATCGACCAAATATCCACCCTCCCCCTGGTGGATATATTTTGTTATGTTGTTTGGTGACGCTAAAAAAGAAAATAGAGATCCAAGATGGTGGTACGTAGCACCGAAGAGTTTGTGAAATTCAGCAGATTATTATCTTTACAAGATGTGTTTCAGACAAGATTTGTTCGTAAGTATTGGTTAATTGTGAAAATAATAACTGCCTCTTTGTTTAGCTTAACGGTGGTGTAAATCTGTACATTTAAGTCATTTATGAAAATGTTCTTTTTTAAAACTTTTAGCTCAAAGGATAATTTGCAATGTTCGTTAGGCTGCTAATGCTACACCTTGTATGTTGCAGTTTTCAATGGCCAAAGTGATGGCAGTGGTCAGAGACCGCTCTTCAATAAACAAGTAAAAAAGAAAGAAGTTTGATTATTGGAGCTTCATTATCTAGCTGCTGAAAAATCAAAAACTCAGGGCGAGGACAGCACAGATTCGCTGGAATGATCCTAACTTGCTCAGTGAAAAAGGTGAGCAGTATTGCTCACCTTTTTCACTGAGACAGAGGGGAGGCATTATACTGGTATCAGGGCTTAGAGCTGCTGCTGACTGACTCATCTGTTGTTAAGTGTGATAAAAGGGGCAAGTTAAATATATGAATATGTTGGTATATTTATTCCTTCATTCATTAAACGAAACAGAGGCAAATAGTAGTCTGTAGCTAGGCTAACTATGCTAAATGATTGATAATCTCACACAGTCTACTCACCTCTTGGAGAAAAACTGGGCTACAAATTGACACTTAACTTTATCTCTCTCTATCTCTATAATTTTTGAAAACCTGACTTTATTTTTCTTGGCGGCATAGTAACTGTCACAGTCCTTCTTGTCTTCTTCCAACTGCTGCTGAACACCATCAGCAGCAGTGTGTTGGTCTTGCCTCATTGTTGATGTTTGAAGGCGAGGTTTCACTCAGAGGCTCAGGCTGGAGTACAGAAAATCTGTTTTTCAGTGGGATTCCCACAGAGTCAGAATGTTTTGAGGCTCGGGCTGGTTGCTCTGTCCTGGGGAGCGGGGTCGGTGGAGCCGTTCTGGTTGCAGCTGCTTGTTTGTTTTTCTTTGGCACATCGGGGTTTGGAACCAGATAGCGTTTTCTTTGAGTGCTTTCTTAACCAGAGCATACTCTCTCCTCTTCAGTTGTATGTTTTCAGCATAATCGTGGTCGAAGAATATGGGTTTTTCTTGTATATATATATAGGCTTCTTCCACGCCGTGCGGAGAATTTGTTCTTTAACGTTAAATTTCAGGAAGCGCACCACCGTGGACCGAGGTGGAGCACCCGATGGAGGCTGTGCACCCAGCGCTCTGTGGGCTCTCTCTATCCCCAGCTTCTTCTCACTGCCTAGATCCAAACTGTCCCCGAGTTCAGTTTTAAGCATGTTTTTCACGTACCTCTGCATTGAGGTACCTTCTGCATTTTCAGGGATGCCATATACCCGCAAATTATTCCGGCGTGAGCGTCCTTCCAAATCCGTAATCTTCTCCCGAAGTAATTTCTGGTCATTTAGCAGCTGGACGATAGCATCTCTCACTCCAATGTCCCAACTCTCTTTCTCTGCCATGCTCTGCTCCATTTCTCCAAGACGCTTACCCATCTCCTCGGTCTTGTTGATAGCGGCGCTAACCCGTTGATTTATTTCGTTTGTCAGTTCGTTCAATAGGACTTTAATTTCCTCCTTTAAGCTCATTCTCACTTGCGCTAACTCCTTCTTCATTTCTGATTTGAGGTCCCGCATGCCCTCCGCCATTACTTCACTCACCACCTTTCTTAGTGAGCTAATTGTAGCAGGCAAGGCCTCATCCGCCATCTTATCTCCTTCCTCGACCGCGTGTGCTCTGCAGGCTTTGCTTTCGTGTCACATTTCCGAGTTCCGAGACTGGACTCGTCCCTTCTTATTTTTATCCCCACTCATTCTTCTTGAGAGAGAGTAACTTTTAACGCGCTAAACCTTGGATTAGGGGGGGTTTTATATCTAGCGACGCAGGACCTCTTTTCTATGCTGCCACACTGTTCGCCATGACACCGGAAGTCTTCCATGATTGACCTTTGTGAATCTCTAAAGAGCCCAATAGCATTAAATTGTAATTTGACTGCACCGCGCCCCCTATGTTATTCCATCAACTATATCTCCTTACTAAATCAGCCGATCTACAACAGACTTTTAGTGCATGAAGCACTGCTGAACACATTGATGTGTATTGCATAGTGGACGGGTGCAGGAACAGTGCGAGAGCATCGATGGTGGCGAGCAGGTGGCATTGCTGGACCAACCTCGGTTGCCACGAGGTTGGTGCAGGGCTGAGCTGTGAGGGCCGTTCGAGGCTGCTTTAAGCTTTAATTTTTTAAAATTATTTAAATGTCAAAACTATGTAAAGCATTTGAGATACACATTATACATTTATATAGCTTGTATTTGCACACGAATGCTAACCATAATCAGAGTTTGAAATTAATTTGAATATAAAGAAACGTTAAAGTGTACTTTATTTTGTAAAACCAACACTGCTGGTGGGTTTACTGTCATAGCACTAACTCCTGACAGTCTAGCTGCTCTGTTTCCGGGGATGTGAGGGGAAAACCTACAGGTGATGATCATACTGGCCTTTATTGGCTATTCACACACTAAGCACATGGCTCATTAGTATCTCCAACAAATCACTCAAGCTGCGTGTTAGAAAAAATACATACTTTGGAGATTACAACATCCACCTTAAAAGATGCCAGTGGAAAGAAAACTAGGACAGAATGACTTACATGATTGGAGGAAATTATAAGCAAATTATAGAAAATGTATAACTTGCTGTACATACTGTATATTTACATATACATATCTGCATTTTTTGAATCTTGCAAGGACTGCTCTTAAGTTGCTTTTTATATTAACAGCATTTTATATTTTTACAATTTATAGCATTTTATATCTTATTTTTCATTTTTATTTTATCTACATCTACTACTCAGTGGTAGTTGTTATTGTGTCTTGTCTCTATGCTGTAACTGCGAAGTAATTTCCCTGCTGGGATGAATAAAGTACTTCTATTCTATTCTATATTCTATTCTAATTTATTCTTAACTCTATGAAAACCGATTTACTGACAATAAGTTTACCATACAGATGTACATATACAGAATAATTTAACATAAAGCATGGACACCTTAACAGGGTTGTAGTGCAATAAGTTCATTTGAAGTAATTACTAACAAACTTTAACTACACAACCCTAACATTCTTGCAATCATATGTTGAACATTTCAAAATTTTGGCAACAACTCTCCCTGATAGTATTTATTAAAGATGTGTCTAGTCATTTCTAAAATATTTTTAAATTGCATCAACAGCTGTTTTGTAACTGTTTTATTTGTTTTCCCTTACCTATTACGTTTTCTATTGAAATGAACAATTATTTCTAAAATATCTCAGAACATCTTCATTATTAATTCCACGGGCCATCATCATCATCATCGTCATCATTCCTGTGTTATTCCAGAGTTTGTCTGACTACCTGGAGCTTAGTGTTAGCTTCCCCCTCACACACACCTGCCTTCCTGCCTGCATGAAACCTTTTCTTTATGAACATTTTCACTCCTCCTTACCGGGCAGCAGCAGCTAACCTGAACTCTTCCTCAATCTGTCCCTGGTCACGTCTCTCTCATCATCCTCCTCGACAATAATAAAGTCCCTGAATCGCTCATTCCCTCTCCTTGTCTGCTACTAAATCTCCTCCAATGGTCAAAGTTAGTGTGGTAATTAACATATCGGTTAGTTTGACACATTTTTCTGAATGGGCTTATGTGCTTTTTAGCTTTTGTGGTAGTTTTTCTGACCTGCCCCATCTCGTATCCGCTCATTTTCTCGGACTCCGGTTAGCTGAACTGGCGCTATTTATAACTTCAGAGGGGAGGGGCGGGCCAAGGAGTATTGAGGGATTTCATTGGATAAGCCCAATGAAATCCCTCAATAAAATCAATAAAATCAACCAATGGGCTGTCGCGGTAAATAAAAATGAGATTTAATATAATTTTTTTGTTAAATTATGACAGCGAAGGGCTGCCAGATATGGACAGTAAATGCATCAGTCAGTCCTCCCCTGGACAGAAGTTCAAACTGAATGCAGCTTTTTTTTTCTGTCCAAATTGTCAACCCACCACAGTGGTGGTGCGTTGCTCCAATTTACAAGCCACTTCATACTTTCACCCACATTTGGCCAGTGGTGGGTGCTAATTTCCACCCGAGGTTGCACCTAAAATGAAATAATTATTTACGCCTGGCTTTCTTCGGGTTCTTCTGTTTATCAGAGATAATCTAAAGCTGAGAAACCCTCCAGCATTTAGGTATTGTTTAATGTCACAAGAGCTCAGAGTTCACAGACGACCCCATGAAAAAACCTATCAAGACAGATGCTTCTAAACTTCTAAAAATATATATTTCTAAGTAGATAAAGACAAGTCATATCTGTTGAGAGTGATGGGACATGATGTGGCAATTTGATTCTTTTGAACAGTTCCTTGCCATGAACAGTAGGACTGAAGCTGTTCTTTGTTGTTTGACTTAGCTTGCTCTGCTCACTCATCAACTTCTATGGTTATATTTATTTAATTTAAAATTATTTAATCAGGAATAAAAATAACAGATATGTATAATTGATAGAAATTGTTGGATAATTTTTATATTTCATTGTACAAAAGAGAATTTTTGCTTCTGTGTTTTGAAACATTTGAACAAATAATAATTTAAAATGTTTTAAGTCAATTCAGCACTGTTTATCTGTATTGGATTGGTATTGGTGGATACTAAACCTCAGATATTGTATTGGAAGTGAAAAAAGTGGATCAGTGCATCCCTAGTTTGAGGCCAGTGATTTAAATAGCTTGCTTAAATTCAATAAGATATTGTAAACCTCACCTTTCCCATTTCTTGGGTCCATGTCACTGAAATCTGGTTTGGCACAGCAGATGAAAGTCTGACAAGGGAGGTAATGTTTAGGGGTCTTCCTGTTCTCTTCTGTTCAACTCCATTTTTTGGTGGTGGTGCAAATCCCTAAAGATATAGAAAATTTAGTGTCTTCCCTCATTAAATTCTTTAGTGGAAGGTTTACACTTTACTGTTCTAAAGGAAAAATAGCACTTACAGGCAAAGGAAAGAGCTTGCCATTGACCTTTATACAAAGACTGTTGGGGAAATTATCATCTTGTGGACAACTTGTCTCTGCCAAGCAGAACCTGAAAGTTAAAAGAACCATTTAAGCATAATCTTGATATTATGCTAGGCTGTGTCAAAAGAGTTTGCAGGCAAGAAGTGACAATATAATTTAATTCATTTTGCTTATATAGTGCTAAGTCTCAATAAAAGCCATAAATACGCTTTTTAATCAGATTAAATTTATATGCAGACGTTCAGTATATTTAATGTAGTCGAGTAGATTAAATTGTAACTACACATATTTAAATTAAACCTTAGCTAAAATAATGTGCAATCAAACTCAACTATTATGCCAATTTGTCAAATGGCTTTCAATCTAAGTAAATCCAGATGATTTCTATGAAAATACATGAAGACTGTTCTCGTCTTACTGGATGAGAACAAATTGGTCACAAAGAGATTCACAGTTAATCAATTTAAATCCCACACTCTTTTAGATTATCTGTTTTGCACAAAAACAAAAAGTTAAATATCTTTGAAATTTTGAGTGTTACTGCACAAATTGTACTTTATAAATTACAAATAATAAAATGTCATATTCTTGGATCGTAAAACATTTCCCTAAAGTTTTTACCTTTGAAGTCAGCAAAGTAGGTGTAAACACATTCAGTAAATAATGCAAACTTGGCTGTTGATTACTTGGCAACTTGAAAGGGGTTCGAAATCCCTGATGTTTTACAACAAGTTGCTGTCATATTGCAATGCAGACACTATTGACTTGCAGAGCAAGACGGGACCAATGGGATCGAACTTGATGATCTCCCCTTGAGTATGTACACAATAGTGTAATTAATGCATTAAAACATGCACACTAGTGCACATTGCACCAGCAAGCAATGCGTTGCCTGCTGGTTTTATTTAATTAGTTTTGCCAAGTGACGGGAATACTTTCTAATCCAAGCTGCCTCAATGTAAATATTAGAATTGAATTGTTATTTTAAACTATATACATCGTACAACCTTGTGTGTAGCATGTGTTAATATGGGATACAAGCTGCTGAATCACTGATAAACTAAAGGTGTCTGAATGACGGGACCTTCTTCACAGTCTTATTGCAAAACCATGTTGTGAAAAGGGGCATTGCTGTCCCCTTCATTACTGTTTGGACAGCTTCATTCATTACGTTATTTTTGGAGGACTATGACTTTTAAAAAAACTGACAACAGTTTTTGTTGGATTTATTAAGAGTAGCTAAAATACCAATATTAACCTTTACATTATTTTTAGCTACCAAATTTATTTAAAAGTTGCTAATCTCTTTTGTCATTTCGTATTAAATGACAATAATTAATACGAATTAATTACTCATATAATTCAACTAAAATTCAACTAAGTACTCACCTAAGTTGAATTTGAACCATATAGTCCCTTCTGCCACCTGGCAGGAAGTCTCTGTAAAACATAACAAACCACTCATTTTAATATATATGATTTCTTCAACTGGTTAAGAAACTTTAACGAACAGTCCATACCTGGATATGCATACTTCTCGAACTTGCTGAGGTGTTAATGCAAAAATAAAATACTTTTCTTGATGGTACCTCTGTGCAGTACTTGCTCCTAAAAAATATTGCTGTTGTCATAAAACTATTTATTGTACCTTGACAAAACACATACAGACACATTTGCATTTCTAACTATATTACCCTTGTGAAAAAATAATATATTTAAGTATACCTTAAATATGCTTTATTTTTCTGAAATACATTTTTAGTATGTTATCAACTGGCTATACTTATTAAGATTATATTAAAAATGTAAAATAAATAAATGTCTAATGTATGCTTCTAATACTCTTTAAAAAATTTATTTTGGTACACTTTCAAAAAGTATATTTTTCTAAACTGTACTTTATATTCTAATTAAATATATTACTAAAATTATACTCTGGATAATCCTTTTAAAAATACACTCTGCATGTATTTGTAAAAAAAAAAATATATATATATATATATACACACTGCTCAAAAAAATAAAGGGAACACTTAAACAACACAATATAACTCCAAGTAAATCAAACTTCTGTGACATCAAACTGTCCACTTAGGAAGCAACACTGATTGACAATCAATTTCACCTGCTGTTGTGCAAATGGAATAGACAACAGGTGGAAATTATTGGCAATTAGCAAGACACACTCAATAAAGGAGTGGTTCTGCAGTTGGGACCACAGACCACTTCTCAGTACCTATGCTGTCTGGCTGATGTTTTGGTCAGTTTTGAATGTTGGTGGTGCTTTCACACTCGTGGTAGCATGAGACGGACTCCACAACCCACACAAGTGGCTCAGGTAGTGCAGCTCATCCAGGATGGCACATCAATGCGAGCTGTGGCAAGAAGGTTTGCTGTGTCTGTCAGCGTAGTGTCCAGAGGCTGGAGGCGCTACCAGGAGACAGGCCAGTACACCAGGAGACGTGGAGGAGGCCGTAGGAGGGCAACAACCCAGCAGCAGGACCGCTACCTCCACCTTTGTGCAAGAAGGAACAGGAGGAGCACTGCCAGAGCCCTGCAAAATGACCTCCAGCAGGCCACAAATGTGCATGTGTCTGCACAAAAGGTTAGAAACCGACTCCATGAGGATGGTATGAGGGCCCGACGTCCACAGATGGGGGTTGTGCTCACAGCCCAACACCGTGCAGGACGCTTGGCATTTGCCAGAGAACACCAGGATTGGCAAATTCGCCACTGGCGCCTTGTGCTCTTCACAGATGAAAGCAGGTTCACACTGAGCACATGTGAGAGACGTGACAGAGTCTGGAGACGCCGTGGAGAGCGGTCTGCTGCCTGCAACATCCTTCAGCATGACCGGTTTGGCAGTGGGTCAGTAATGGTGTGGGGTGGCATTTCTTTGGAGGGCCGCACAGCCCTCCATGTGCTCACCAGAGGTAGCCTGACTGCCATTAGGTACCGAGATGAGATCCTCAGACCCCTTGTGAGACCATATGCTGGTGCGGTTGGCCCTGGGTTCCTCCTAATGCAGGACAATGCTAGACCTCATGTGGCTGGAGTGTGTCAGCAGTTCCTGCAAGATGAAGGCGTTGAAGCTATGGACTGGCCAGCCCGTTCCCCAGACCTGAATCCGATTGAGCACATCTGGGACATCATGTCTCGTTCCATCCACCAACGTCACGTTGCACCACAGACTGTCCAGGAGTTGGCGGATGCTTTAGTCCAGGTCTGGGAGGAGATCCCTCAGGAGACCATCCGCCACCTCATCAGGAGCATGCCCAGGCGTTGTAGGGAGGTCATACAGGCACGTGGAGGCCACACACAATACTGAGTCTCATTTTGACTTGTTTTAAGGACATTACATTAAAGTTGGATCAGCGTGTAGTGTTATTTCACTTTAATTTTGTGTGTGGCTCCAAATCCAGGCCTCCATTGGTTAATAAATTTGATTTCCATTGATGATTTTTGTGTGATTTTGTTGTCAGCACATTCAACTTTGTACAGAACAAAGTATTCAATGAGAATATTTCTTTCATTCAGATCTAGGATGTGTTATTTGAGTGTTCCCTTTATTTTTTTGAGCAGTGTATATATATATATATATTTTTTTAAATGTACATTTTAAAAATATATTACAAATATATACAAAATACTTTTCTGAAGTAGAAACAAAAACAATACTTGAGTGGAATGTATGTATATATACATATATATGTATAAACATATATACATACAGTTGTGTTCAAAATAATAGCAGTCCCACATCACTGACAAGATAAATCACTGTTTTTGTTTGAATTTCAACTTCTGTACTGCAGTAAGTTTCTAAAAGGTTTAGTGAAGGTTTAGAAAACCAACACACCCAACAGGCATGTTGTGCATGCTGCTGATTCTGTGAAACTCAATCATTTTCTGAAAGGGGTGTGTTCAAAAAAATAGCTGAGTTCAATTAGTGAGGTCATTGATTATGTGAAAAAACATTGGTGTTATGCAGGTGACCCTAATTTAAGGATCAAGGCAACTGACGCTGCATATTCTGGATGTGCATTTGTCCTTGAAAAACAGAGTAACATGGGTCGTCCAAGACACTGTTCAGAAAAAGAGCGTTCTTTGATCAAAACATTTATAAAAGAGGGGAAAACCTATAAAGAAGTGCAGAAAATAATAGGCTGTTCAGCTAAAATGGTATCAAATGGTTTAAAATGGCAGCCAAAACCAGAATGTTGAGGGGGAAAAAGAAAAACAACTATTCGAATGGATCGGAGAAGAACCAAAATGGCAAAGACTCAGCCAATGATCAGCTCCAGGAAGATCAACAAAGGCCTGAGACTGCATGTGAGTACTGCAACAATCAGACAGCGTCCATGAGAAGCCAAGCTACCAGCAAGAAGCCCCTGCAAAGTCCCATTGTTAAAAAAATACATGTGCTGAAGTGGCTACAATTTGCCAAAAAACATATTGACTGGCCTAAAAAGAAATGGCGTAGTATGTTGTGGACTGATGAAAGTAAAATTGTTCTTTTTGGCTCTAAGGGCCACAGACAGTTTGTCAGACGTCCTGCAAACTCTGAATTCAAGCCACAGTAAAGACGATAAAGCACGGTGGTTCAAGCATCATGATATGGGGATGTTTTTCATTCCATGGTGTTGGTCCTATTTAATGCATACCAGGGACCATGGGTTAGTTTGAGTACACCAGAATACTGGAAGAAGTCATGTTCCTATATGCTGAAGAGGAAATGCCCTTGAAATGTTTGTTTCAACAAGACAATGACCCCAAACACACCAGCAAGAGAGTGAAATCATGGTTCCAGACAAACACAATTCAAGTAATGGAGTGGCCAGCACAATCCCCAGACCTTAATCCCCAAGAAAATTTGTGAGTTGACTTTTATCATTTGTAGTTAAAACATATGAAGTCGTGCTTCAGCATCAAGCATGCTCAATTATGCTAAGATTTAATATACTTGGTATATTTATTTTTCACAAGGGTAGAACTCTATTGACTTAAGATAAAGTTTTATCAACTCTATTGTTAACCCTTCCACTTACCCTAACCTTTACCGGTACATTCCTAACATTTAACGTAAAGTTAATGTACACTTTGTCCCCAACCCTAAAAACTGTGGTCTTAAGTCTTCACAGAGTAAATTATTATACTAGAAATGATCCCTAAACACTTAAGTACATACAGACACTGAATACTTTCCCTAACCCTATCCCCAGTGTTCGGTTCTGGTCCAGAAGCCCTTCATGAACAAAATAAAAAGAACTTGGTAACGTAGCTTCTCAGACTTTAATTTATAAATATGGCTACAATCAAATAGTAATGTTTAAGTGTACTGAACTCAACTCTTGTAAACAGTTACTCATCTCATTTTTGCTGTTAACAAAATTGGAAAACATTACAGACCTAGACTTGAAGGCTTGATAAGAACATCCAGCACATCATAAAAGGGCAGCGGTTTCATCTGTACATCAGGATGGACAGGGGGAATGAGAGGGGCAGGCTGTTGAAGGTTCATGCTGGTTTTGGCACAGTACCACACTGCTGTTTCGCCTGTCAAGAGGCTGAGGTTTATGTTAGAGGGTTGACTCCTGCCAACAGAGAATAGTTGTCAGTACATTTTATTTATAGTCCTCCAAACCATCCTGCTTAGCTTACAATAGTGAAAAGAGACTACATGAAACAACATTTCATACATTAAATGTAGATACAAACACTGCAAACCCACAAAACAATATACAAAGAGTTCAACAGTTTTTAGACAGATGTTTTAAGATTACTATATAAATGAATTAGAATTGATTCAAGTAGAAATTATAAAGCTAATTTTTCTAAAAGCATAACAAATTGGTACACACTACCAACACAGGCTGGAGAGGAAAGAAATAACATCAAAGATGTTTGTAAGCATCTTTTTACACTAATAAACATTCAGCCCCTAATTTTAGTCAAATTGTAATATTCTTGCAAAAGTTTTAAATATTTCTTAGAGAAGTGTTAAATCTGAAGCAGACATGGACATTCATTCTGAATATTCAAAAAAAGCACACAATTTGAAGCACAATGATTCTGCTTGAATAAGCAAAAGTCCATATTTTTATTCATGTTATTTAATATGTTTCAACCTTAATGAGAACTGTTTCACCAAATTGTTGGCTGATTGTACTGAATTAACTAAATGAAGAGCAGCTGTAGGCTTTTCTAAAGTCTGAGTAGTGGTTTGAACAGCCGATGCATGGATAATTATATAATTATTCTGTGGAAAGCATGCCATGTGAAGTTGGTATATCATAAATCTACCCAAACAATATGCCCTGTAGTATTAAACAACAGAGTATCAAGAGTACTGAAGCACCAACTGCAGATCAGCAACTAATGGCTTTAAAAAGTTTTACTAAACATGTAAGCAATTGACAGAACTCATCTTTAAAATGTATAATCAGCTAAACATGTTGTCAGTCTGTCATAAGTAAGTCAAGTGTTTTTTTTAAGATTGATATAATCTGCCAAGCTTGAGGCTATAGTCCAGTCAAGAAACAACCTAGCCAAAATATTGCAAGAACTATATGATAAAAAAACAAGCTCTTTACTAAATCTGTGAACTAGAGCAAATGTTGAAATAATAACTGAGAGACTACCAATAATTGCTCATATTTCCTATGAAGAACTTAGTTTATAGGTCTAACAGTGTGTTTGCTTTAGCCGGAGATGCATTAGCTGATGAAGTGTTATGTGGTAATCAAGACTTGATTAAAAGATGTTCTTTTTGACCTATGAGGCAAATAGATCACTTCCTTTGTATTGTACATTTTCTATGCCATAAACAGACAGATAGATTAATAGATCAATATATACGATATAAACCATAAATCCAGTCATGATTAATAATGGGTATTTTTTGCTACAATGGAAAGCATGGCAATTGCAAACTATTTTTTCTTTCAGTACCTTCATAATGCAGTTTTTCCTGCCTTGTAGTCATAAAAGCCGAGTTAGTACTATGACATTTACACAATTCATTGTTTACCTCAGGGGAACAAGGTTAAATCAGCCTAGATTTCCTTAATTTTGAAAGATCTGCAATCAACCAATAACTATGTGAGAAACTGATCCTGTCCACTAATCTTATCTACCTCCATAAAGATCTGAAAATCAGCCACTGTCTTCCATTTGCTCTGCTGTAAGAGAGGACTGACTGATCTGCCCTCAGGTCACATCTGCACAGTTAACAATAGTCACCTCACTGTCAACTGTCAAATTAGCTGATATATTTACGGTAGTAATTTTTCAGACAAAAAATAGAGATCAGCCAAAGTCAAAATCAAGAGGTCAGGCATTTTAAAGACGTGGGTACCCTTGTAAAAATCCCAACATAAAATAGCACAGGACACACACCAATCAATTCCAATTAAATTTGATGATGAAAAAAATAAAATACATGCAACTTCTGCATCAAACAGTGTCCTTAGACATCTTACACTGCATATGACAGTTGAGAGAAATGAGTTCCATTCAAAGCATCACCAAAAGTTAAAGCACACAGTTCTGCTTAGCTGCTGCTATGGTTAATTATGCACATGAAAGAGCCTTTAAACCCCCCTCTGATGTTCATTTCTGAGGTGCTCCAATAATGTTGTCAGTTCAATTAGACCCAGGAATTTTTTTTCCCCCTCCAGGGCGTCTTTTGTGGGCTATACTGTCCCTTATATGAAAGTAGGCTGACAGGAAAGGAGAGAAGACATGCGGCAAATGTCGCCGGGTCCGGGAATCGAACCCACAACGGCTGCATCGAGGACTCAAGGCCTCCAAATGTGGGTCTATCCCTTACGCCACCACGGCATGCCCCGACCCAGGGATTGTTTCATATGCAGTAGTGTCACAATCCAAAACGTTTCCCCAAAACATTTTTGTATTTGTTCATTAACGCCATTACTAACAATTTCAATCAATATTCAGTGCAATGGTGCTATAATCAGAATTAGAATCGACCTCAATACCGTCTTCAGCTTCCTTCTGTATTTCCCTGTCAAGATCGAAGATAAGTTTGAGCACCTCCATTTTTTTCTGCTGGTCATCTACTAAAAATCTGAAAACCACTATATGTAAAGTTTTAGGACTTCCTTGCAGATAATATTTATAAGTTTACCCCCTCATATGCTGAGTGTCCACTCAACAAGGATCAAGTCTGCCCAAGGGAACAGAAAAGGTTCCTGTCAAGTCTTCATAACACCTGCCTTCTCACAGTTTACTGGTGAGGTAAAGAGGAAAGGGGGGGGGGGGCATTTATCTGTCTGTGTATGAGGATAAATTAGTCGCACAGTGGCAAATAAACAAAAAATATTAAACCCTTTTGACACTTTAATTTGACTGCTGGGTCAAACTGACCCAAACAATATTCATGTACTATGAGATGTGTGATGTGCTGCAACTATGTAAAATAACCCATTTTCATCTTATGTACTCATCATGGTTATGTTGTTTCAACCAGAAAAAATACTTTGAACAAATTCTTTTTTAGATTTTTAAACTTTATAATAGGTCAATTTAATCCGCAGGATAACAGGGCATTTAAATGGTTAAATCAAAAGATGGAATGATCGACATGACTCCCAGAGGTTTGCACTGAGTTTGCAAGAGGAGTAAATGGTTGCAGGTCATTTCGTTCTTTAGCAACGCTGTAGCCATCCTCTTACTCTCTTGCATCAAAGCTAGCCGTTTCGGGGCTAATTCCTAATTGTAGCCTGCTAACGACTGCTTTAGACCCATATAAAAAAATGCAACACAAACATCTATGATCAACATTTCCTTTGTCTCCTAAAATAAATTATTCAGTCACTTCACAAAACCGAGCTCGTACAAAGGACAATAGTAGTCCCTGTAAGGTGTTAGAAACTGTTTTTAATTATCATTTAATGCAATCATACGCGTCAATACTGTTATTTAGAAATGTAAAAAAAAAAACAACAACAAAAAAAAACTACTAGTAAGCAGTAAATTTTCAAAATCTAAAACACAAAGGAGCTGCTTTGTGAAAAGTAAAACTGTTAGCATAAGGCTATTCTTAGAAGTATTTAAGATCTGTAGTCCATTGAAACTCTGTGCGTATAAGTGTCCGCCAACTTTTTCAGTTCACGGTGTTACATATTTACAGCTTTTCTACCTTCGTAGCGTCAGGAAAAGTCTAAATAACTGAGATTACATTGCCTTTTTGTTTTCGCCTACCTGTGATCCCCCATTTTTTGCCATTTTGTTTTTCCGGGTCAGTATTTCCGTTACACCTTAGCTCATTTGCGCATGTGCTAAAAGAAAATACTTCCGGTAGGGTCTTTTTATTTATTCTTCTTTTTACATTTCATTGTAATCGTAAAAATATTATATAATTTAAATACAATCACAAAAATACAGATAAAAACAGTTTGGTTGCATTTCACTAAAGTGCTTTGACTGATATTTTCTGAAAACAAAAAAATGTATCAAGTAAATGTATATTTGTGTACCAAAGGTGAGGAAAACTGGAGTAATAAATATGTATTTCCTATTGTGACCTTGAGTGCAATCACCGCTATTATAGAGTGTTAGAAGAACCTTAAATCCTACTTTTACCAAACCTTTACACAGATATGTTGTAAGAATTAGCAAAGGCACTGCTTGCAAATTAGACACATTTCATTTGGTTCATTGATTCACAGATGCCCTGTTTAAAGGGTGAGAGTAATCACAGAGAGTTTATTTTATTACACAAAATAACAAAACCTTAAACAAAGGTCAAAGCTGCCCCTGGAAATATTTAGTTTGCTGCTTGGGGACAAATAATGAATAAGGAAAAGAAATAAAAACAACCAGGCGCTCCCCAACAAAAACACACTCACAAAATCTCTAGAGAATACCACAAAGAAAGAAAACTCAACTTTGACTAGTTTCTTCAGTCTAAATGAAACAGTCCCTTTAAAATGAGCCAGAGGGCTAAACAGCAGAGTGCCCCTTCCCTAAACCCAAACAAAATCCAAAAAAATAGTGTTAGTCAATAACTACCCAGAATAAATAATCCTAATCTGAAACTAAAGTAAAATAAAACTAAGCTACACTGAAACAGAAGCAGGCCAACCTCCTGATAAGTGAAACCAGTCAAATGATATGATCAATCCCTACAGAACTGTTTTCCAATATTTGGTGGGCGGGGCCTACATTCTCAACAACGCCCTCTAGAATATTTTAAAGAAATCAGCCCAAGCCATCCTTTGAAAGAGAATCATGAAATCTGGTACACATGTGTAACGTCTCATGACCTATAAAATCTCTGGATATTGCATCTGATCAATGTCCAGACGCAGTGTTCCAGCTCTTCTCCACTACAAGCAATTAGATGATTTGAATCTTTATCATTGCATTTGGGCCAGCAATTAATTTCTATAAGACAAAATTAAATATTTGGATTTGTTTGAGTCCTTCAGCACCACAAGCACAAACATCAGCAGCGTCCACAACTGCTGCACGCTCCCGGCCTGCCCACGTTCCCATGTGCACATCCACAATAGTGAGGAACAGACTGAGGGAGGAAATTCCAGTTCATTTTTCAGGAGGGACAATATGTAGGCAGAATATGGAATCCTGCCTACATATTCGCATAATCAATCTTGCAACCTCCAAAATCATATAGCATAAAGTAACTTAAAATGTGCAGATGGAATTTTATCAGCACTGCATAGAATATTCTTAATAATTGGTAATTGTCAAGGCTGAAATATATTTAATAGTAACATTAAATATTATGATAATTAATATTATAATAATAATATTATCATTGTCATAATAATAATAGCTATCACTCAACACTAAAACATGCCAGGGAAACGTTCTTTGCAGATATCATAAGTAAAAACAATAACAAAGCTTGAGCAACAGTTGACAGGCTCACAAACCCTCCAGTGATGTTACCGCTTGAATTTCAATCTAATGCAGCCTGCAACTGATTTGCCAGCTTTTTTGAAAGAGAAAATTTAAAAAACCAGAAGTTTAATCTGCAAACCCACACTAAATCCAGCACCAATGCTATGCTCAAACATAAAAATGCAGAAAAATGACCCAATTTCAACCACTGCCCCTTTTCCACCTGCTCTACTTCAGCAGCTCAGCTCGGCCCGGCCCGGTTCTGCTCGGAGTGAATGCGTTTCCACAGATCTGGTGTTTTGACTATCAGTGCTGCCTCATCAGATTTTCCTACCATAGCACGGATAGATAGCTAAGTCTATCTGTCGGTGCTACGCGTCCAAAACTGCTACCATTATGTTTACAAACCGAAAACTACAGCAGGTTGTGTTAATGTTAAATATATTGGATAATATTATTTGAGTGACAGGACTGAAGTGGAAGCTGAAGAGTCATGCTTAGCATAGCATAGGAACAATTTATATACACGACGAAACCACAAGAAGATCACTTCATCTGAATATTCTACCCATTTAAAATCAAAAGCTATGGCAGATGTATGCACCAATCCTTTTATTAGAATATCTTACATTTAAAAAAAAAATTAATTACAAAAGTGTTTGTAAGAATAAAACACATGGAAAACAGGTTTTTATTGGAATTAAATTAAACACAAAAATCTACAAATACTGATCACCGCAACTCTTTTTTGCGTATTAATCCATTGTATGACAGTCTTTATCAGATGCAGCACAGCCACAATGTGTCCACCGAACTGCACAGGTCACTGTGCTCCTGAAATGATAGGATATGATTAATGTACACTAATATTACACGGCTATTACACAGCTTCAACCTCACATCTTGCTACCAACATCTATTTAGCAAGATTTAATAAAAAGAGAGTGCAATTAGACTAAAAATATAGGGACAAAATAGCCCTATGAAGTAATACAGCAGCCAGTGGAAACACTTGCAAAGCAAGCTGAGTAGAGCCGAGCCGAGCCGGTGTAAAAGGGGCATACTTAACTCTAAAAACCTAGAAGAAATTATAAGTCAATTAAGCTCAAGTTAATGCTGTCTGGATATCCTACCTACACATTTCTTTAAGAAGTTCCTGTCTGTCATTGCTAATGTTCTGGTCCAAATAGTAAACTCGTCACTCTCATCAGGTGTTTTCCTTCAGGCTTTAAAATCAGCAGGTGTCAAACCACTGATAAAAAAGAACAATCTGGACAAATCACTACTGCAGAATTACAGGCCGATCTCCAACCTCCCATTCATCAGCAAAGTTATTGAAAAAGCTGTTTGAACAGTTAAATGGCTTCCTAATGATAACCAACTGCTTTGACGTCTTACAGTCTGTCACCACAGCACAGAGACTGGCCTAGTCAAAGTGTTTAATGATATCCATATAAACACAGACTGTGGAAGAAATACAGCGGTGGTTGTTAGACCTCAATGCAGCTTTTGACCCTGTTGACCATGGCATATTCCTGAAACGACTGGAGAGTTGGGTTGGACTCTCTGGTCCAGAACTCATCCCTATTGTTACATGAACAATAGGGATTTCTTTGTTTCAATAGGAAACTTCTCATCGAAGCGGACAGAAGCCACATGTGGTGTACCCCAAGGTTCAATCCTAGGACCCCTCTTATTCAATATCTATATGATCCCATTTGCTCAAGTTATAACAGGAAGTAAGATTAGCTACCATAACTAGTCGGCCTTCTGAAGAACATTTCCAGGATTAAAGGACTAATGTCTCAGCTAGATCTAGAGAAACTCATCCATGTGTTTATCTTCAGTCGCATTGATTACTGCAGCAGCGTCTTCACAGGTCTGCCCAACAAATCAATCCTCCAGCTGCAGCTGATCCAGAACACTGCAGCTGCTGTTCTGACTAAAACCAGGAAGATGGAGCACATCACCCCAGTTTTAAAGTCCTTCCACTGGCTCCCTGTAGCTCAGAGAACAAACTATAAAATACTGTTAGTTTATAAATCACTGAATGGTTTAGCACCACAATATATTAAAGATCTGCTGTTGTTGTATCAACTTTTCAAACATCTCAGGTCTTCTGGTTCTGCTCTGCATCCCCAGAACCAGAACCAAACATGGAGAAGCAGAATTCAGCTTCTATGCACCACAAATCTGGAACAAACTTCCAGAAAACTGCAAACAACTGAAACACTGAGTGCTTACAAATGTAGACTAAAAACCCACCTGTTTAGAATTGCTTTTGAAACATAACCATGAAACATTAACCAATAATCTGATGTGCAAAATGTAATATTGTTGACTGTGTCTTCTATGACTTTGTATTTTTGTGTTTTATGATGTAAAGCACTTTGAAATGCTTTGCTGCTGAAAGGTGCTATACAAATAAAATTTGATTGATTGGTTGAAATTAGGAACATTCACAACTATTCTGGTTCTTCAGTCTCCAATATTCCAGTTAAAAATAACATTAAATATTTAGGGATCTACATTACTAAATGTAAAGCCCCTACTGGGAGAAATAATTTACAACATAAAATTGATAAATGTAGAAAGATTTTGAATCAGATAACATCTTCAATTTCAAAGAATTGAACATTTGAAACAGATTGTTTGATAACAAATTACATTGAAGTAATTCATGCCATTCCTAATGTCCTCGTTCAGTCAGTTAAAAATAGTTTATCCAACCTCACAATACCAAGATTACATAAGATTCAAATGTGATTATGTTGCTATAATAGACACACAAAAAAATACGGAAACAGATTTTTGAACCAATATTCAGTAAATTACATATAACCTGGGAAAACAAAAATAACTCTCACCTTACAAATGTACAATATTTAAAATTAGGACAAAGTATTTGACATTCCCAATTCCTCCTAAATATAAAGACCTACATTTTAAAATAATTAACAACATATATCCTTTAAATGAGTTCGTAAGTGGGAGGTTTATTTTTTAGGTAGAGAATTGTGGGGGTTTTTGTGTAGAACTCGGATGGAAATAATAAAAAACTTATTTCATGAGTGTTGTAATACAACATTTATGAAAACTGTTTCACAACTTCCTGTTCTCCAGGACAGGAATTTGGATTAGAATAAGATTTCTTCTCATTTCAAAAGGTTCAGTTTGGTTTATTTGTGAAAGAAAGAAATGTGGAATTTCTAGTCAGTATTGTAATAATTATAAAACAACATTACATTCATAAATGTAGATTTTCAAAAAGTTCCCTCTCATTGTAATTGATTCAATATATATATACTGCTCAAAAAAATAAAGGGAACACTTTAAGTGTTAAACACCTGTTTAAGTGTTCCCTTTATTTTTTTTTAGCAGTGTATATATATATATATGACACGTAAAACGTCAGAGAACACTGGTTGGTTGTATTCTGCAATTCAGATGGGTTTTTTTGTCCATCAATGTCATACACATTCCGGTGCAGTAGGTGGCGGTAAACACTCAAGGATTATATAACAATCCTCCAATAAAACACAAGGATGAAGGACTTCCTATCAGCGCATGTGCAATATAAAAGCTGTCCAATCTTTAAGGGAACTTGTTCACGCCTGGGTTAGATCCAAAACTGGGCAATTTATTAGTATAGTTTGAATATAGCTGCGGTTGGGAGCATTTAGAGGGCAGGAAAGGTCGGTTCTACGTCTTAAAGCTCTATAGGTCAGAGGTTATTTGAGGGTTTCACGTCTGTGAATGGGATGCAGATATGCTGAAGTTTGAGTTTCACAGTCATACGTCTCCTCTTTGTTAGGTTCCGCTGAGCTCAGGAGGATCATGCAGAGGGACAGCAACTGGTTCTGCACCGTGGTGGACATGAAGAGCCAGGCTAGATATGTGTGCTACAGCCGCAGGAAGGAAGGAGGAGGAGGAGGAGGAGGAAGACTCTGTGTTAAGTAAGATCATCTGATCTGATCAGCTGTGATAGAGTGAAGAGTTTGTAGGCTGCAGCAGAAACCTGGACTGGTCAGGATGGTCAGTGTCTCCATGTCCTGCAGTGTGACGGACGCAGCAGCAGTTTGGAGCGCGGTCTGCTCTGAGGACGTCCTGAAGCCGCAGGTAGATCCCGTCTTCTGTCTCCTCCCATAGCAGCTCCCCCATCTGACCCCGCTGTCCCCTCAGGGACACAGGCCGACCCTGAAATCCACAGAGGATGACATCCTGAGGTTCAGGTGAGGGGGAGGAAAGAGGGGCCATCAGAAAATTTTTTAGATTGTGAACCACAAATCTGAAACAAACGTCCAAAAAAACGCAAAGCAGCTAAAATACTGAGTTCCTTTAACAAGGCTGAAAAGCCCCTTGTTTAGATAAATAATAATAAATGGTGCATGAATGAATTCTACTGTGGATCAAAACTTTTCATCTCTTTTGTTTATCGTGTTCTGTTTGGATCATGTAAAGCTCTTTGAGACGTCTGACCTGTCCTCGGTGCCTTGCTGTCCCTGCAGGACGTCGTGCCTCAGTGGGGATGTGAGAGTTGTGGTTCAGCACAGCAGGGCAGCTCTTCATGTGGGCTCCGGACCGGCCGCACTCAGTGTGACCCTCACCAGGATGGAGGCTCCTCAGGCCACAGAGGAGCTCAAGGAGCTGCTCTTCACCATGGCTGACACACTTTCACAGCTTGACAGTCCGTTTGTCCTCTTCTTCCATCCTCTGGCATCTTAACCAGCTCTGAGTCTGCAGCAGCGTGACTTCCGAACTCTATTGGAATCACAAAATAGAATCTCTGTGCTAGTTGTGATAAAAGAGGGGGATTCCTGGGAAAGTCTTAGAACCTAACCTGGGTCTATATGGGGTCATGTTTTTCCAAGTATCAATCTCGATTACAAAGTTATATATGAC
This sequence comes from Xiphophorus couchianus, assembly GCF_001444195.1. Classification (NCBI taxonomy): domain Eukaryota; kingdom Metazoa; phylum Chordata; class Actinopteri; order Cyprinodontiformes; family Poeciliidae; genus Xiphophorus; species Xiphophorus couchianus. The sequence continues at coordinate 198,328 of NC_040239.1, forward strand.
TTTACTGCTACCATTTATCCAGTTTTTGGCCCACTGGGACATAAACAGTTTCTTAGTTTTATTTTATTATTTAAATTATTATTTATTTATTTAAAATGTCTTCTGCAAGAGAATCCTGGCCAAGACTGGCAACAACACACAGATCTTAAGTTAGCTTAATGTGATATTTAAATCAGAGACTTATCACCAGAGGTATGATTTTCTAACGTTTCTTGAAATATCATGTCTTTAGAGGCATGAGGGGAAGAATACATATTCCAGAAAATACAGCTGGACCTAAAATCTGACCACAATAATGAGAAACAGCTCTGGCCCAGACTCTGAACCCTGGTGCAGCTGCAGCTCTAAGCAGGACACAAACATGGTATTCAGTAATCCAGGTAAAACAGGAAAACATATTTGAACAGCAAAAGTGGCCATCTGAGCCCTTCTGTCAGTGTTTGGAGTTTTCAAACCTCCTCAGTTCCAGTTTATCACTTTGTTTTGGCTGATTGTGCTGAGCGATTTGATAATGTCCAGCTCCTTTTCTGGAGATGTTTCTGAGTATCAGTTCTTCAGATTTGATGCAGGTTTTTATGGGTTGGTCTTCCTCCAGGTGGGAGCTCAGCTGTGAATCCTTTCAAGAGCCTGCAGCGATGCCCAGCAGGTAAGCTTCTGTCCCGTCCCAGGGCCACCAGTTAGGAGGTTGGAAATGAGAAACACAACTTTTGGATTTAAAAAAAAATATATATATATAAACACCACAGACTCTATACTTATAAAACAATGAAAAGATGCAGAAAGACCACAGAACTGAATTCCAACCCAGGATCTTCAGGAACAAATCAGGTTAGGGTTCCACTGAGGCCTGTCAGATTAAAAGCATCTTCTGAAAAGAACTTGGTCAGCAGTAAAAGTGAAGCAGTGCAGGATTACAGGGAGTTTATCTGAAGCAGGTCAGCAGTGTGGTTGGTTTTTTAATAAATTATTTACACCAAATATTGATCATTGGCCCACATTTTCATATTGGTGCATCTCTACTAATCTGTGTGGAAATAATCTGTATAATGTTTTCCTCTTAGAAAGTTGATTTATTTTAGTAACTCCATTTGCAAATTTTTCTTAATGGGCCTGTACTTCATGTATATGATTTTATTTTTTGTAACCTGTTGATTGTTGACCAATGAGCAGGTTTTATCTCCAGTGTAGAGTTGGAAGAGTAATTCTTGATGTTCTGCTGATGTAGGATGAAAAAACAATAAATCATGAACATTTGTCATGTGATTGATTTATTGCTTATTGTGAATTTCAATCTGAAAAGCTCTCCTTTTTCAGATTTGAAACCCCGACAGCAGCAGAACGGCGCTGCGTCTGTGTCTAAGAGGAGGCTTCCTGGGGCTTCACTGATCAACCCCGGCACTAAGAAGTAACGTTCAGTCCAACATCCCAGCCTGTTGGCTTCAGTCTGTCTGTCTGTCTGGATCAGCAGCTTCTGTCTTTTTGCAGAAAGGTGCAAGCGACCGGCGTAGCCTTTGATGATGAAGATGAAGTCTGATTTGTTTTTATTTAATTTTTTAATATGTTTTAAAGATGTCTAACTTTTGAGGAACTCATCTTTTTAACCACTGTTGAGACGTTTACTCCAGTAAATTTATTTCCCATAAATTCATAGTGAAGTTATTTGCATTTTATGTTAAATGGGCTGTAAAGGCCTATGAACTCATTTGACTGGGATTTCAATATGAAATATGTGTGCGAATATAAATTGACTTGATTGTAGCCTCACATTTTTATTGGTGAGTTTCTAATGTAGCTGATAAAGAAAATTGACCATGTTGCTGTCTGTGTGAATTTATACTCACAGAAAGCTTTATTAGGAACATCTGAGCAGTCTGTACATGGAAAGTTATGTTTAAATATGCTGATGTGAAAACAAAACAAAATCAAGAGCCCCAAATGAAAAAGAATCAACATTTCTTTAGCAGACTCTGAACAGTGTCCAGTGCTGCAAAGCCCAAGGTAAAGCTCAACAACATTAAGGGCCGGTGGGTGACTGTACCTTCATCTCAGGGAAACAACTGCTTCCTTATTCAAATAAAATGCTAACATAAAACACATCACCCAAATGACAATCTGCTGACTCTCATCACCTCCAAATACAAGTTTTGAAGTTCCAGATTTCAATCAATCTCTCTTTAAAAGTTTGCATAAATCTGCTGCTGGTGACATGAATTACTGCCCTGTTAGTCTGAAACAAGTTGCTGCTGATTTGTAGCGCCAGTTAGAAGTAAAGTCTAAACTCATTTCTGATGTCCCAGTACTAGAAGTTCAAGTAGAAAATGATCTGGTCAATAAATAAACAGATCACTGGTGGAAACTAAGTACTGGTGTTCTGTTCCATGAACTGAATCTAAAACAGTTTGTGATAAGATCATCATAATAATATAATTGAACACTCCCAGAAGCTTTGTGTGACTAATTGAAAGTCTCCACTTTAACATCTTCAGCATTTCTAAATGCATGACTATTAAGGTCTCACTTTTGAGTTTTCTTTTTCTTCTGGAGACGTTCTGCTGTGTTTACAGTCACTGTCAGCAGTGCTTGATAAAAGTTATGGTCAAACATCTCTGGTCTCATCTGCTCTTCATACAGTCCAGAAAGTTTTGGATTTATTTAACTGTAGTTTTGGGTCAATATTTCTAATAGTCTTTTTATGAACTTTAACCTTTAGCATGAAGCCTGAAGAGTCTGAGGTGACCTTTTCTCTTGGGGTTGGCAGGTTTCCTACCTGAACTTTCTTTTTCACATGAATGAACTTCAGATTGTTTGGAAATGATCAGAACTCTTTCCAGATTGATCTCTAGTGAAGGTTGTGAATTAATGGACATCTGGTTCTTCCTTGCTGATGGTTCCCATGGCAGCAGTGAGGATCGATCTACACACCGCTTCTGTAATTAGACTTAATTATGATAAAACTGATTACTATAGTTATATGTTTGCATTCAAAAGAATGAAGAACTAAACTGATCTATGATTCTTTTCATTAATTTAACAGAAAAAAGTTCAGAGCTGTGATTTCAGAGTCAGGTGATCAGACAGATGTGCATCTGTGAGATCCAGTTGTGGCCTTTTCAATCAGATTTTACAATAAAATGAATACAAGCTGACAATGCCTCTGTCTGCTTATACACCTTCAGACAAAAAAAATCAGAAGTTTTCAAGTTTAACGATCACATCAGAAAAATGCCAGTATTTAAATATTAAAACCAAAATCCGGGACTGGAAATGTTTGTGAAAGGAGGAATGAAACAACAATTCTGAACAAGAGGAATCACTACTTGGTTTAACAAAACTAATGAAAAAAGTTGATTAAATCCACATGCCAGCAAATAGTCTAACTTCTGCTTTCTGGAAATATGCTTCTTTTTTCTGTCTTTTGCACATTTATATAAAATACATCACAGAAATCTTGTAATTAATAAACATTAAGCTGAAGGTAGTTCCAGTAGTAAATATTGTGGACTGAGTTGGTTTTAGTGTCACAGTGATGGCAGCTCGGTCGTCGTCTCTCCAGGTTGATGCAGTAACTGTTAACTTACTATACACACTGTATAAAACTGATAGTCCACAATATGATATGTCTAAAGCACAAAGGAAAACATTTTGTCTGACACAGAGCAAGATGAGGACAGTGCGCCACCATCAGGACAATAATCAAGCTGTGTGAACGGCCTCTAGGTGACTGACATCAAAAAGCGTCTCCATGTAAGATCTGCTGTTCTTACAATATCCAAAATAAATCATTCTTCCTGCCACAGAAAAATAGACTATTACATTCTCATCATGACTGCATGCTCTCAAGACAAGCTGAGATTGGTGTAAGGGTTCCACTCTGGTTCCACTGGTCCATCTGGTCAAAGTAAGCTGCAGAACCAAACAGTCTTTCACATCCATCCAGGTGTAGCTGCATGACAGCCACTCATACATTCAGGAGAAGCTGTGGGTGGAGTGGCCCTCCATCCTGCAGCTCTGTCTGCAGCCACCGCTGTCCCACCCAGCAGCCTGTAGAGGTCCAAACGTCCCCTGGGGTCAGAGGTCATTCTGTAAGCCTCAGAGGTCCAAAAGAGTGGGATCAGTTCAGTCTCTGTTTTAACAGAGGGTGTCTGTGTTGAAGGAGAGCTGCACCTGCCACACACACACACACACACACACACACACACACACACAAAGGGAAGGTTGGTTTTTCACAGAACAGCAGTCTGCTTTCCAGCTGCTTGGTCAAAGCCAGAGGTTAAAGAATGACACCAGGTCCTGTTTTAGTGTGATCATCAATCGATAATCAATTATCCTGACGATTATTCAGATAAAATGAATTGGCACATTAAGCAGATTTTTCATTTTACCGCTTAAGCGTTATTTATACAGTATTAGAAATACGTTAAAAGATACAAATAAACAAATAATTCAATTCTTATTCAAAATAACAAACATTTTATTCCCTAAAATTCAACAGCAGCATTCCTTCAGTAAATACTTGATCATCTGTAGCACAACATAGATCTGCAGCTAAGAAATGTTCAGTCATTTCTGCTTTCCATCCACACAGTGCAGGCGGAGCTGGTGATTAACAGATTAATAACTAAACAGCCAAACGATTTTAACCAGGTGAAGCTAAAACTGCCCTTTGAGTTCTTGGTGTAGAAAGAGATTTACAGTGTTTTCTTTTCATCTTAAATACTAAATCACCAGAAAAAAAGTGGGATTTTCGGCAGCTATTGACAGCTAGCGCTGCCATGCGCTTAGAGCTTCAGGGCAATCGGCAAGAGTTTTTGTCAGAATGGGAAATTGTAAGAAACTGCAAAGAATTGTCAAAAACTGTGTTGTCCGTGTTGCTCCATCACCATGCAAATGCAAATCAACTCTTGAGCACCGGCCTTTCCAACGGTCGTTCACCCATTTTCCCTTCTCTGCACCACCCAGGTCTGTTTAGCAGTTCCAGAACCCGACCAAAACCCCTCCGTGTTATTACCTTGAGAAATAATAAGATTTGTTTAAGTATAAAAGATAGAAACGTTTATATCTTTTGTACAGTTCTGGCTTCATTGCTGCTCTTATAATGTGTTGTTCTTTCAGCAAATGGCATCTTTTTAGTTTGTGTACTCTAGTTAACAGTCAATAACTAAATTAGATGATTATTTCAATAATGGATTAATCACAGTACAGTAGCGCCTGCAGCTGTTCACACTATGTGTACATCCAGATTTTCCTTTAAGTAAAAAAATGTTATTGGATTTTTTAATCATCTAAATCTCTTTACTATTAACACAATTGCGGAGAAAAAAAAAGATCTTTGGTGTCTAAATATCTTGTACGTAGAGCACATCAGTGTGAGTCTGTGGGGGTCAAAGGGCACGCCAAAGCTAAAATCTTATTGGTCAATTTACTTTCGTTTATTTGGCGGCTTGGCGCTTTTTCTGTGAGCTAAACATTAATGAGTGGATTTGAACCTCCCACCGTTCTGAGAGGAGTTGAGTGAACCCTGCCTGAGCTTTTTTACCGTACGTGCATTTCTGGCAGATCGAAAGGTTTTTTTGTGAACTGTAGAGCTGACAGGTCACCCAGTTGGCCGACCAAGTCATCTGCCGCTCTTCCTGAGTGTCGCACTAAAACTGCAGGTTAAACAGTTAAATCTAGTTGAAACTTTGCCAGAAGAAAAGATATTAAGCAAACATTGTTGCTTCACCTTCTCCTCCTCTGAACGTCTGACACCAGAGGTGGGGACTCGAGTCACATGACTTGGACTCGAGTCAGAATCGAGTCGTTAAAATCACGACTTGAGACTTGACTTGAAAAAATGCTCAAAGACTCGGACTTGACTTTGACTTTCATGCCATTGACTTGGGACTTGACTCGACTTGAAGCTGTTTACTTGAAAAGACTTGATATTTTTTACTCAAAGTCTTAAAATTTAAAACACATTATTTATAAAGTGGCGTCATTAATTAATTTCACTCATTCCGTATCAATATGCGCAGACCGTCACTATGGTTTTCCTCTCTCCTTATGTATGTATGTGTACGTAGCTGCAGCACAACCAATCAAATTAACAGGATTTGGACGTTTAAAAAAACGTGGCAAAGCTACAGAGCTCAGGGAACGAAATACGAAATAACCGCTCGAATATGCTTCCGCGAGTAATTTCTTCGTGTTAGCATGTGTACTCCGGGTTAAATTGGTGATTATTTACCATAAATCCGGTCCTTCAAATGCCTCCACAAATAATGTGCACCGTGTTAGCTCAGGAAGCCGGTGGATAGTGAGCAGGGCTCCGGAACAGAAAGCAGATTCTGGACCTGAACACAGGGAACAGAGTCTCTCTGTCCCATCATGATGATGAGCCGGGTCTAGTATCATCTAAGGATGGTTGGTGTATTTGAAGACATCTACGTTGGGAAATTATATTGACAATATATTGTTTCGACAGGTCAGAGAAAAGAGGAAAAAACTGCTGTTATGGTTCTTTGTATTGTGCTGTGGAAATGTCAGCATTTTCCTCTTTTTTTATTGAGTATCAAGTTTAACAGAACTGGGCAATAAAGTGGTCCAATTTAAAAATGTTTTTTATACTTTGTGTTCAGCTACACATGTTCTATCATTTGAGATAAATACATATTTTAAAACGAACAAATGGTCTATTATTTGAATTTTATGTATAATTGCAAATAAAAAAATAAATAAAATAAAAACGACTCGAAATGACTTGAAATTAAAGGTTCCTGACTTGAGACTTGACTCGGACTTGAGGACAGAGACTTGAGACTTACTTGAGACTTGCAACACAGTGACTTGGTCACACCTCTGTCTGACACCACCAGAACCTGGAAATCAACGTCCTCCTCTTTCCGTGGATCACAGAGGTAGGCGTATTATTATTATTATTTATTATTGCTCAATAATTAATCAAAGTCATTTATTTACTGCTGAGATGTTTGGACTATTGAGAGCTACATGAACCATGTGACAGAATATCCAGTTCAAAGAGCGTGGGAACTCTCTATGCTGCTGGTAAGAAACAATCAGATGTGGTAAAATTGTTTCAAATCCAGTTTGTATTGCGCATGGACAAGATGTCAGGGTGTACAGTCATACTGAATTAATTAGAATCTACGTCCTGATGAGGCTGGCTTGTCAGTAACTTTTGAAAATAATCTGTAAGCAGGTAATAAACATAGTTTTTTATTAAGCCCACATTTATGGGCTTAATAAAAAAATATAGCAATTTTGTATCTGTCTGATGTAATATTCTAATTTTAAATGTCATTATTTCATTAGCTGGAAGTGAAAAATCATCATAATTAACAGAAATAAACTGGAAAACATCAATCTGTGAGTAATTATTAATATGTTTCACTTAGTAAATCTAATTTATTGAGTGAACAGTGTTTCCGATGGTGAGGTGCTGTTGCATCCTCAGCTCATAATCTTCATCTGTTCTTCCTGTCAGATAAACTCTGATGTTACCTGCTGCTCTGCAGACAAACTGAACCCAACTCAACAAAGAAGGGATGCAGATGATGTGTTGTTGGGTTTTGGTATATCTGAAATATTACTCACCCTTTCCTCTTCAAAACTGACGAGTCCTTCATCATCATCAGTATCGAGCTCCTCTGGAGCCTCACTGATCAGAGCATTCAACTCTGTGTTGGCAGGCCGCACTTTCAGGAAACTGAAGATGCGCTGCAATGGGGACTGCCCGCCACCAGGGGGCAGAACCTCCTGCTGCTCCAGGTTGTCGCTCTGCTTCTTGGCAAAGTTAACAAACACCTGGACAGGAAGAAGGCAGCGGTTAATTCAGCTGTCCTCACTAAAGTGTGGGACGCAGTCTGAGGGGACGCACGTTGTCCAGGGTGGTCTGACTGACGGAGTAGTCCTCAATGCCCAGGACCTCCACCACTTGCTCCATCTTACTGAACACCTGGGCCAGGGAGATGCTCTCAGACTTGAGCTGGTACTGGACCTTGGTGGGGTGACGCTCCTGGGAAGATGGTAGCAGATTAAAGGAAGCGCCTGTACAGATTTAGGAGTCAGATGTTCTGGCTGTTACCTTCAGAACAGCTTCAGGGAAGTTCCTGTTGAAGAACCGCACCACCTCCTTCACATTACCGCTGCTTTTAGTCCTCACAGTTATCATGTAGCCATCCCCAAATCTGGAATATGACCACAGAACAACACATCCTTCCAGTGGTAGCTTGCTTCCACCAAACCTCTGATTCATCATTCAAACTTATTAGCTTGATCGTACTAATTGAATCTGCGCCTCCTAACTACAATTTCTTCAGTGAGAATAGAAAACACAAAAAAGGAGGAGGCGTGGCTTCAATATTTAAGAATACCATAAATTGTAGTAAAATCTCTTTGGGTCTCTTCACCTCTTTTGAGTATCTTGGAATTGAGGCTAAAGGCCACAAACGAACTTTGACATTAACTCTATACAAAACTCCAACATTTGTGGAAAATTTCTTTACTGACTTGAATGAGCTTCTATCTCTTATATGTATTGATTATGATTGTTTAATAATTGCCGGTGATTTCAACATTCATGTTGACAACCCCCAAGACAGAGGGGCAAAAAAGCTCGCTAATATTTTAGAGACTTTTGGTCTAACACAACATGTCAAACAAGCAACACACACTCAAGGACACACACTGGACCTGGTTATCAGTAAGGGTGTGAATATTTCCAATGTCTCTGTAACTGATGTCGCCTGTCGGATCACTTCCTGTTATCTTTGAAAATTCTTTATCTTTTAACCCACTTGGACAAACAGCAACCATCACAAAACGTTCTCTCACTGAAAACACAGCAGAAACTTTTAATCAAATCTACTCTTCTTCCTCACCCTTAGGCTGTAATGATGTAGATAAGTTGGTAAATGATTTTCAGGCTAAAGTCTCAGATATCATTGATTCCATTGCCCAAATTAAAATGAAGGTTGCGTCTGGTAAAAAGAAATCTCCATGGAGAAATACACAAACAGTTAGATCTGCAAGACAACTCTGCCGTAGAGCAAAACGAAAATGGCGTAAAACTCAACTCCACGTTCATTGTGACATCTATAAAGAAAGACTACGTAACTATCATTTAACACTAAAACATGCAAGAGAGGCTTTCTTTGCAGATGTCATAAATAAAAACATTAACAATGCTCAAGCTTTATTTGCAACAGTTGACAGGCTCACAAACCCTCCTGTGACGTTACCACCTGAATTCCAATGTATTGCCGCCTGCAACCAGTTTTCCAGTTTCTTTTCAGAGAAAATTCAAAAAATCAGAGGATTAATCTGTACATCCACTATAAAGCCAGTACCAATGCTGTGCCCAAACAAAACAAATACAGGAAAAATGACCCAATTCCAACTACTTAATTATAAAACCCTACAGGAAATTATAAGTCAATAAGCTCCAGTTCCTGCTGTCTGGATGTTTTACCCTCACATTTCTTTAAGAAAGTTCTGCCTGTTATTGCTGCTGATCCGATCCAAATAGTAACTCATGGCTCTCATCAGGCGTTTTCCCCCAGGCTTTGAAAACAGCAGTAATCAAACCACTTATAAAAAAGAACAATCTGGACAAATCACTAATGCAGAATTACAGGCTGATCTCCAACCTCCAATTCATCAGCAAAGTTATTGAAAAAGCTGTTGGAACAATTAACTAGCTTCCTAACAATAACCAACCTCTTTGACTCCTTCCAGTCTGGTTTTCGTGCTCACCACAGCACAGAGACTGGCCTAGTCAAAGTGTTCAATGATATCCATATAAATACTGACTGTGGGAGAACCACAGTGCTGGTTCTGTTGGACCTCAGTGCAGCTTTTGACACTGTTGACCATGACATATTACTGAATCGACTGGAGAGTTGGGTCAGACTCTCCGGTCCAGTGCTTAACTGGTTTGAATCCTACATAAAGAACAGGGATTTCTTTGTTTCAATAGGAAACTTCTCATCAAAGAGGTCAAAGGTCACATGTGGTGTACCCCAAGGTTCAATCCTAGGACCCCTTTTATTCAATATTTATATGCTCCCACTAGCTCAGGTTATAACAGGAAATAATATTAGCTACCATAACTATGCAGATGACACACAGCTCTACATTATGATGTCACCAGGTGACTCAGAGCCCATCCAATCACTGAACAGATGCTTAGAACAGATAAATGTGTGGATGTGCCAAAACTTTCTCCAGCTGAACAGAAACAAAACTGAAGTTATTATTATTGGACCTAAAGAGGAACGATCTAGAGTTATAGATCTAGAGTTATAGATCTAGAGTCATAGATCTAGACTCAATGCACAGCTTCAGTTATTACAACTAAAAACCAGCGATCAGGCCCGAAACCTGGGAGTAGTGATGGACTCTGACCTGAACCTCCAGAGCCACATAAAGACAGTTACAAAGTCGGCCTTCTATCACCTGAAGAACATTTCCAGGATTAAAGGACTAATGTCTCAGCCAGATCTAGAGAAACTCATCCATGCCTTCATCTTCAGTCGTATTGATTATTGCAACAGCGTCTTCACAGGTCTGTCCAACAAATCAATCAAACAGCTGCAGCTGATCCAGAACGCTGCTGCTCGGGTTCTCACTAAAACCAGGAAGATAGAGCACATAACACCAGTTTTAAAGTCCCTCCACTGGCTCCCTGTAGCTCAAAGAATAGACTTTAAAATACTGTTGTTAGTTTATAAATCACTGAACAGCTTAGCACCACAATACATTAAAGATCTGCTGTTGTTGTATCAACCTTCCAGACCTCTCAGGTCTTCTGGTTCTGGTTCTGCTCTGCATCCCCAGAACCAGAACCAAACGAGGAGAAGCAGCTTTCAGCATCTATGCACCACAAATTTGGAACAAACTTCCAGAAAACTGTAAAACAGCTGAAACACTGACTTCTTTTAAATCTCAACTAAAAACCCACCTGTTTAGAATTGTATTTGAAATGTAATCAATTACAAATTTATTGATGTAACTTGACTTAATGCTGTGTTTTGATTATTGATTCTATATTGCATTGTGTTTCTGTGTTTGTAATGATGTAAAGCACTTTGAAATGCCTTGCTGCTGAAATGTGCTATACAAATAAAATTTGATTGATTGATTGATAGCAACAAGCCGTCATCTGAAAATTCAATCTTCATTTTCTCAACTCTCTCTCATGATGCTCAGATCACTAGTCCTTGTTAAACAACATGATCTCTTGTCAGTGTGTTGATTTTGTTAATTCAGTTTAATTCACTTTATTTATACGGCCTTCCTTCTTTATACTGTATGTTTTAAATAATCAATTCAGCTTCTCTTTCTCTTTACGTCTGCTATTTGCTATTTCCAGTAGTTCATGTGTTTCTCCAAAGCTTCTGCCCTGAACCGGTCAGAATTGAAAATAGTGATATTAAAAATAGGAAAGATCTTTGTTTGATATCATAAAATATTTGCTAATATCCAACAAAAAATGTAGACACGAATAAACCTCAGTCAGATTAACAAATAATCAAAATGTTTAAAACATTTACTTGGATTCTCTGTTTCTCAGATTCTTTCTTTGTTTTGGAGGCAAACTGCAGACCCAGCAGGTCAGCTTGAGTCCACACAGGCTAAGTTTATTTGTTCTGTTCTCATGAACAAAAATAATACAGTTTTGCAAAAAATAACTTGCTTAATGAAGTTTGTGGCTTCATACAACTAAGATGCCTTTCAGCCTGTATTCACCCCTTATATATTTCACCTTTTTGTTGCTTTTGCCAATCAATCACAATCAGCAAAATTTTGGCTTTTCTGACAACTCCCCCATATAAATATATGTATAAATAATCACTGCTTTAAGTCAGTATTTGGCTGCTGTCCCAGCAGGGAGTCTGTGTGCATCGGTGTCAGTCAGGAAGCTGCAGTTTTCCTCCATTCTCCATCCAACATTCAGGCCAACAAGCTCTCTGTTGAATTAGGTCAGTCACTTTAAAGGGGGTGAATATTTATGCAATCACATATGTTATACAATTTTGCTTTAACATTTTTTGTCAAATGATTGATTTTAAAAAGCAATACAAAGTTAAAACATCCAAGGGAGTGAATAGTTTTTAGAGTCTGTACTGAGGCAGCTGGTAGTTTTCTTACTGCCACACGTCCCTCACCCTAAAGGTAGAACAAGATGGCAGCCATCCTCCATCAGCTCCTCCAGCTGGTTTAAAATAGCCAGTTTGGCTGTTTTCCAGAAAAACAACCAACTAAATGCTGACATCCACAACAAGTAGGGTGGACCAGAGTGGGTCTCACTAATAGCACAGTCAAGGTTATGTTCTTCACCTGTTCTTTAGATGCTGGATGCTGCCCAGACATTTAAACCGGCCGTTTACCATAATTCCCAGTCGAGTGCACAGTGCTTCACACTCCTCCATGCTGGTGAATACATCAAAGCAGACGTTAGAGCCAATCAGAGCCAGAAGGTTAAACACGTTGCTGCAGGCGGCGCCCCCTACCTGTGTGATGTGAGCACAACGGAGCGGCCCGTCTTGATTATGTCCAGGATTAGATTCCAGAGGAACCTGCGGGCCTTGGGGTCCATGCCAGTGGTGGGTTCATCCTGGAGAACACAGGAACAGAGCAGAGGCTCACACACACACACATAAGACACAAAACACATCACCCAACTGCTTTATCTCATTTCTAGAAATATTCGATTACATATTAAAACTATAAAAAATATTGAGTTATCACTTTTGTTGGAGATTAAATCATTTTGTATTTAGTCCTGACAGTAAAACTTTAGATTTTTGTACTTTTCCCCCAGAACTCTTAATCAATATTAATCATAGCTGACTAACTATAAGGCATAAATTCATGTCAGCAGCAGCAGATTCATGAAGTCCTTTAAAAAGGGAATGATGTCGTACATTTGCAGATAAATCCTGAGTGTTTTGGACGATTTGTGAAGTAGCAGATCATCATCCGGATCTTCTGTGTTCTAACAAACAGCCACCAGGTGGCAGTGCAGATACATCATCTAGATTTTGTTCTGACATTCAAGGACCCAAGGATCAAATCCTTGAATAGCAGGGTGTCTGTTGCCTGGCAACGGCTCTCAACAATTAGCTATTGTTACTAGTTCCATGTTTTGAATTCAGATTTCTTGATAATGTCACATGAAGAAAAGCATTTGTTTTTTTCTCCATCTGATTTCCTTATTTTGACTATAATGGAACATTTTTCTAATGTGCTCCTCACCTCTCTTCTGCTTTAGGTTATCTACATAGTCTTATCATCTGTCACATGGACCCCACAGTGTCCTGGATCCTGGAGCGTAACTTCTCCAACCCAGAACTTATCTGCCCTCTTCAGCATTAGAGAACAATCCTCTGTCCAGAACAATAGACAAATGGCCAGAGCATCTGTGTTGGGCTCCAGAGAATATTTGGTATATTACAATCAAGGACTCACACCTCTAGTCCAATCAAGCCACTCTTCTCTGAGCAGAACCTATAAAAGGAAGCCAGATCCACAGACTGACAGACTCCTTTCACTCTGTATTTCTGTTCTCACCTTGCAAGGTTTTAATACATTTCTTATTTCTTCTCATCCAGACTCTTGTTAAAGTCATTTTTCCATGACAAGCTCCAAAAATGAGGCAGTCTCACTCAACTCAACAGAGGGCCAAACTACTGTACATCTGGTCAGTTTGATTGAGGGCCACAAAATCTCATCAATAGTTACTGGAAAGACAATAACTATATGTCCAGTGGTTTTTAAAATATATTATGTCAAATTATTCACACAGAAAAATCTAATCTCAGAATTGTGTTTTTTCTGGGTGCTCTGGCTTTTTCACTGCCCAAGAACATGACTGGTCAATAAACTGGTTTCTCTACATTGTTCTTGGATAAGACAGTGTTGGTGTGTGCAGAGGTGTTGGTGTGTGTGTGGTTGGACCCTCAGATGGACTGATGAGTTGTCTGTAGACACCAGCTGTCCTGACACCCTGCTGGGCTTGGTGGGTAGAAGCAATGTAGCAGCTGACAGCTCAGCTTTGGAACATGAAGCCTTCTCAAGTAATCACTTAAATAGTCTCAACAATTTCCCATTTCTCATTTACCTTGTTCAAAACAACTTAAACTGTTACAAGAATATCTAAATGTTTCACATGTTCCTGGTTCTTATGACCAGCAAACAAATCTAGTCAAATATTTTACCAGGAAGATGAGGGACGGGTATCCGATCAGAGCAATAGCTGTGGAGAGCTTGCGTTTGTTTCCTCCGCTGTAAGTCCCAGCTGGCTTGTCTGCATATTTTGATAGCTCCAACTTTTCTAAAGCCCACTGCACAACCTGCAGTCACACAAAGAAATAGTTAATAGTCACTAACGGGAAGTTGCCCAAGTTCCTTTGTGCCTCATGAATGTGTTATCCATTGGAGGATGTTAGAGAGATATAGCAAGCCTCCTCCACAAATATCCTCATTGGTCTGTAAAGATACAGCAATTACCAGCAATCATTTGGAAGCTAATAATGACTTTTTTCACCTTCCTTTGAAGAACCTTAAATCATTGAAATTCAGCCATGCTGGAGGAGCCCACTTCAGGTCAGACCAGGTTCAGTGGGACTGAAGTCCAGACTGGCCTTCAGTTGTTTAGCTTGCTGTTGTGGTTTGGATCTTTGGTTGTTCTTTGACCTCCTGGACAGGCTGTCCATAAACATCTGCCTCTAAACATATTGCTGTTTGTGGAGAACGGTTCTCACTGTGACTCTGAAGTATTTGTAAGCATTTTTTATTTGACCTTTATTTATACAGGATAAATCTCATTGAAATCATTTGTTTTTTTTAAGTTTTTTTGGCTGTAGTGGCCTTTTTTGGAAAGTGCTAAGACAGGAAGTGGGTAAACAGAGAGAGAAGGAAGACATGTGGCACAGATCACCAGGCCGGGAATGGAACCTGTGACTGCTGCGTCAAAGACTATGGCCTCCTTATGTGGGTTGGGTTCAACACCTGTACCACCACAACATCTCATTTTGAAGAAATACCTGTTCCAATGTCAAATAAAATTCACTATTATTTTCAGACTGTCACTGACTCGGTTTCTCATCAGTTCAACTTTAGATCGGGCCAGAATGGGTTCCTCTCTCAGCCCACTTTGTGCTGTCACATAGCTCCCATTTACTGATTCTTAAAGACTGGCAGTAATCAGCTATGAGTTTGGCTCCTGAAAATGAACCAACAATATGGTTAATCATAGTTAATGAATGGAATAACTACTGTCTCACACTGCCAGGTTTATTGGGACAGCGTTTTTTTTAAAGAAAAGTAACAGAAGAGACAAATATTTTCTCACAACACTAAAGGAAAGATGAAAGATTTCATCAAAATGAATGGCTCAGTTGTTCCAGATTGGCAAGTCTCTACAACAGTAAAAAGGTGTGTGTGTATGTGTGTGAGACTGACCCTTTCCTGGTCCTTCCAGGGAATCCCACGAAGGCGAGTATAAAGCTGCAGATGCTCCCTGGCAGTCAGGTCATCAAACAGAGCATCAAACTGTGGACAGTAGCCGATACTCTGCTGGACACGCAGAAGGTCCTTCAGGATGCTGAAAATGTACACATGTGCACTGTCAGGTTTACAGCCTTGAAATAGATAAAAGAAGAGACAAATGAAATGGATTTAACTCGCGAGGCGAGCAGAAAGGAGGGTTTGATTTTCAGTCTCCAAACTTGCTCTGAGAATCCTCCCTTGCTTCTCCTCCTTTATTTGCATCATGATACCCTAATATACATTAGCCAGCAGCTGGTAAAAGAGGTCACAAAACAAAAACACAGCTGCTAACACACAGTCATAAATCTTTCTATTCAATGAAATCTTCCTGTCTTAGGCACATATGAGGACATCAAAGCAGTTCCTGTGCCTCTGGGTCACAACCTTTGATCCTTTAGCCTTTTGGTGTTTTACTAAGAGCATCTCTTAGTTTTGGCTCCAGAGTGGCTGGTATCTGCTTCCAATCTGGCATGCTTATCAGTTTCCTGCAGACATCTCTCACAGAACAGACATAGATTCTAACAGTCCTCAAATATAATGATTAGTATTTATATAGGTTATTATTTTAATTCTATCATGCACACACACACACCCCCACATATCCTCTCTTGTCCCCCCCCACCAAAAAAAACAAATCAACTGGGCACCAAACATAAACCTATACACATATTTTATTTTCAAACTGCACTGAAGTTTATTTCACACTTCAAGGTGCAACAAAACAAACTATAAACCATCTTTACAGTGAAACACTTTTGTGTAACTGTTTTTTTTTTTCATTCATCCATACCGCTTCCCGCACCCCTCCTGCAATGGCACTGCGACCCCTTAGGGGGCGCGCCCCACACTTTGGGAACCACTGAGCTACAGCAACATTCATCACTGCTCTCAGTTGTTCTTGCTGGAATGTCAATGTCAAATTTATTTATATAGCTTTTAAAAACAGGTTTAAAGTGCTGTACAACAATGATAATAGAATAAGTTGGTGAAAAGAAAAAGAGAAATAATGCAAAAAATATATATATGATAAAATAAATGTAATAATAATAAGCAAATAAAATAAAACATAAAACATCACAATAGAAAAGTTACAGTATCAGGAATCAATTAAATAGAAAAGAATAAAAAATTAGTTTTAAAAAGCAATTTAAAATGATCCAGACTGGGCAGATCTAATCTGGAAAGGTAGATTATTCCACAGAAAAGGAGCAGCAACGGAGAAAACTCCTTTTCTCTGAAGTCTGGTCCGAGGGACTTTCAGTAGCAACTCACCACTGATCCCACTCCTTCTTCTTCATCTTCTCTTGGACTGCTTAACACGTATATTTTATGTTTTCAAATTAAATTACTTCTTGAAAAGTTACTGCAGAACCCCAGTGGACCTAGAAAGCAAGCTTGTGCACAACTTGGAGGTGCGTGCACTTTATCTTGTTTCACCACCAGACCCTAACCCCCCCTCAGTAAGGTTATACAAAGACAAAGTATTTTCACTAATGATTAGTGATCTGACAACCACATGAAAGGTGTTCACAAAATGCCCTTTAAGATTCTTGGAGCGTTTGTAAGTGGAAATCTAAAAAGGATTTTCTGTTTCTGGAAGATGCTCCTCATGGTCCCATCTTCTCCACAGCGACTGGAAAAAATCTGATAGTTGCTGTATGAAACTGGATTCCACCATCACATCTAGACTCATCGATCCTTTCCTACACCAGCCTCCAATCACATGTTCTTACTTATAGCTATGGTGTAGAGCTCCCACACTCACAGTGAGCTAATACAGAACCATGCCAAAGCCTCTGCACACTAAAAACTAGTTATTTCTAAAAGCCTCAGACGTGAGACTTGCTGGATAGAGGAATATGTAAATGGAAGGCCAACAGGCCCAGACAGAAGCCATGGTTTGTAGCTGGCTCTGACCTGTTTCTGTTGATGAAAGCCTCTCCTCCAGAGGTGCACTCGTCTCCGGTGAGCATCTTGAATGTGGTGGTCTTCCCTGCTCCGTTCACTCCCAGCAACCCGAAGCACTCCCCGGGCCGGACGCCAAGACACAGGCGGTCCACGGCCAGGATGCGACCCATCTTCCTGGATTTATACACCTGGCAGGTAGCAAAGCAACACTTTAAGCACCAAGCCTGGCTTACAGTTTAACTTTAACTAGTCTGGTAGAACAGAGAATCAAACCTTTGTCAGGTTCTCGATCTGCAGCATGTCACTGTCAGCATCGCCCCGCAGCACTCTCTGTCTCTCACAGGCCACATCTACATCATCATCATCGACAGGCTGGCAGCTGACCGGCACCCTCCTGCATACAGCCACACATACCAAGCTGTTCTTTTGGGGATTGTTTCATAGATTTACACGATGAGAAAGAAATAATTAAAAATGGCAAAAATTGGTTCTCTGCCTCTTCCTCAACATAGCATGGGATTTTTTTGAAGTTTCAGACTCATCTTCCTAAAGTGTTAACTGTGCTGTAAGTCTTAAGAGAAACTGTGAAAGAATTTCAGAAAGCACTTTAAAAGATTAGAGGAGCTGTCTGATTTGTTTTTAAGGAAACCTTAAAAAAGTCAAACATGACTCAAGATGTTCCTTAACAAGACTGAACAGAAGTAGGAAAAATATGATTAAAATCATAATCACATTGATTTTCTGAGCCTGTAAAGAAGTGTGAAAATTCAGTTTCTAACTATGTGCCATAATTCAGGACAGAGGGCTTTTTGATTTTTAGATATGTGGCAGTTTACAGTAAATCATGAAAAAGCAAAAAAACAAAGTGCAAACATATAAAACTATCAAATAACAACTAACCTCATGTTCTCTAACTCAAACTCAATCCTGAATGGTTCCTCTGCACAGATATTCTACTAATTAACACAAAGTCTCTAAAATATGATGCATCAATCAAACAGCTGCAGCTGGTCCAGAATGCTGCTGCTGGCGTTCTGACTAAAACCAGGAAGATAGAGCACATAACACCAGTTTTAAAGTCCCTCCACTGGCTCCCTGTAGCTCAGAGAATAGACTTTAAAATACTGTTGTTAGTTTATAAATCACTGAACGGCTTAGCACCACAATACATTAAAGATCTGCTGTTGTTGTATCAACCTTCCAGACCTCTCAGGTCTTCTGGTTCTGGTCTGCTCTGCATCCCCAGAACCAGAACCAAACGAGGAGAAGCAGCTTTCAGCATCTATGCACCACAAATTTGGAACAAACTTCCAGAAAACTGTAAAACAGCTGAAACACTGACTTCTTTTAAATCTCAACTAAAAACCCACCTGTTTAGGATTGTATTTGAAATGTAATCAATTACAAATTTATTGATGGAACTTGACTTAATGCTGTGTTTTGATTATTGATTCTATATTGCATTGTGTTTCTGTGTTTGTAATGATGTAAAGCACTTTGAAATGCCTTGCTGCTGAAATGTGCTATACAAATAAAATTTGATTGATTGATTGATTAATTAACACTGTTGTTGTCATGACGACTCTGTGACCTCACTACAGCTTTCTAATCAACTAATACTGGCATAAATAAGCCCCAAAGCTATTGGCGTCGCGGCTCGCCTGATGATTCTTCTCACACTCACGGTGGTTTCCTCAGGAAGTTGTATTGGCAAAGGATGGTGATGAGGAAGCCAACAAAGCCTTCTATCGTCATAGCAACGAGTCCTCGAGTCACAATATCCCACTCAAACGGAGACTTCATCTTGTCAAACTGGCCTGTAACACACACACACACACGGGGACACACATGGTTCTTTAAGCAGCTGGACGTTCCCCTGCTGGCCGCCAGGCTCCTGGTGAAGAGGGCCAGCTGTCTGCCCATCAGCCACAGGTGAGAAGTAAAGTGTTCTGTTGCTTGGTGATGATGTGAGCTTCCAGGTAAATGACATGGTTGACGTGGTTCAACCATGTCATTTAGTAAGTATTGCATATTTGAAAAGAAGTGGGGTGAAGCTCAGCATCCTGCTGCTAGGAGTTGCTAATCAGGTTGGAGAAAAAAGATGTTTCTTTGTGTCTGTGGCATTTTGTCTAAAACAGATCCCCAGACCTCAGAACTTCTTCTACTAATGGAACGGCCATACAGGAAACATGGGGTCATTGGGATATAAAGGGCAATAAATAAAATTGATTATTAATATTATTATCATTAAGTTGTGTAACAGTCTGAGCTTGGGTTTATGAAGACATGGTAGGGATTCCTCACACTGCCCGCCATGTGTGGCCAGCTTGGCGCTGTTAGTACCTATTTTAGCGTAGTATTCATTGATGTACTCGTTGTAGGCCATCTCCATCAGACCGTGACCCAGGTTGTAGTTGGGGAAGATGAGGAAGCAGGACTTCAGGTAGCTGTTGACTCTCTTTAGATCCTGGAGGACAAGAAAACGATCCAGAAATAAAAATTAAGAAATACAGCTTGCTGCAGTTATGCACGGTCCTTTACTGAGTTTAAAAAAAGTTACAGGTTCAAAACCCCCAAAATCTTTGGTCTAAAGCCCCTTTAACGAGAACCTAGAGAAATGACCTGAGGTTTTTCTAGTTCTATGGAGCAAACAGCAGAGTAATGCAATACTCCCCCTCCTCCACCTATTGCTGTGTACTGTTGGTCAGCTGGCTGAAGTAACCTTCTTAACTTGAAACCTACACATCTTATAACATAAGATGCAATTTGGAGCAAAGGCTGCATCTGCAGCTAAAAACCACTTTGTTGGGAATAAATAATTCTGTGTTTTCTTCTATCTCTTTTAGCTGATTGCATGCTCATATTTATACACACACACACAAGCGGACTTACACACAAAGCTAAGGTTAAAGGAAGTGACACACTAGGGAACAGCCTCTTTAGCCGTAGCTGAAATTGAGGCCCAGAAAAGCAACCAGAAGCTGTTGCTAGGGGCCATTTTGCTGTGTTTGCCCATAAGGAAAACATGACGATGAACCAGCGCTGCATTTTAGTCTTAATAAATGGAATTCATGAATTTAACTCACTGACTCTTCTTGAACCTCATACTTTAAGAGCCTAATTGGAGAAAGGATAATTCTCCAGCATCTTCCAACATCAACATGTGAAAAGCTCAGGCCTTTCTCAGCACAGCGCAGGACTGATCTGACTGATTAATAAATGGATAGCAAAATGTGCTTGATATGAGATTTTTAACAGAATTTAAACCAGGTGAAGATAACATTTCCACCTGAGGAGTTTGGGGTTTTAGAGGTTATTTGTTTTTTATCTTAAATGCAAAATGTTTGTATTTTTTTACAGACTTGGCTTAATTACTGTGTTCACTGAGTTATTTTTTCACCAAATTGACTTTTTAAAAAAATAGTTCATCCAGTTATTATATGAGTTTATAATTATTTCAATAATCAATCTATCATGAGTAATGTAATTGTTTCAGCTTTAGCTTTATCAGCAAGAATTATTTTCATAAAGTGATCATGCATAATGGTAGTCTGACATCGTGGTTAAACATGTTATTGACGTAAAATCCTAATAATTTGGCTTAGGATGTACAGTTGTAACAGTTAAACACCTTGTCATGCTCAAACAGCTGCAGGAGGAAGGTGGCCACGGTTGCAGTTATGCCTATGAAGAGGTTGATGACGATGAGGAAGACGTAGGCTGTACTGGGAACATCAAACCAGAAGGATGCTGGATACATGATGGGAATGATGGACCACCTGCAAAGAAACACTTGTGTGGGTCAGGACAGGCTCCTGACCCTGGTCTGTGCTGGCAGAGGAGGAATGCTAGAGCCTCACCCGTAGAGGAGGAACAGGGAGAGGACGGCTGGGAAGTTGGTGGGGGAGGTGTAGGCTGGCAGGTCGAACACAAACAAGATGATGACGCAACATGTGGCAGGTACCAGGTAGTTCAGCTGCGGACAGAGGAGACAATGAGCTGAGCTGAAACGATCTGATCTGGACGCAGACAGCAGCAGCAGCACTCTGTCCTGCTCACCATGTCCCAGATGTAGTTGGCCAGCCAGTAGATGACAGGGTCACAGCCACTGACGAACTGCAGATGTTTGGCTTTAGTGGATTTCTCTGCAACCAGGAAAACCACAAAGCTGGCAGGTACGAAGGACATGGCAACAATAATGAAGATGGCTATCACCACGTCGGTGCCCTGCAGCCTGCAGATACAGAGGAGACCAATGTGAGCACACCCATTCTATTGCAACAACTTAATACACTCTGAGTTATTTTACTCCTGTTAGTTTACCAGCCTGATGACATGTCTTCCCCCTCTCTCATTGTCCACTTTTCTGTCTGACCATTTCAAATAACGATCACTAGAACCAACAAAACCTTTTAAAAAAAAGAATCGATTGTCACTTAGAATTGAGGACATCCCAGAGATTACCGTCACTCATATACTATACTAGGTTAGTGACCTTGATAGCCAAATATCTGATGTGATAAATATTGTTTTCTTCTTGTTAAATATCATGTACACTGCTGCAAGTGGAGAGTTTTTGCCCCTTGTTCTGATTTTTTTCAGAACCAATTTATACTGTATTACTCCTCACTGAAATACTTGAAATCTGTATATGAAAACAGACTTCAAGTATCTGTTTTAAAACTTGCTCCATCATTACTGTTATGTGCTTAAACCCATGCTTGTTTCTTTTTTCCCCCGTCTATGTTGCACTGTTGATTGTGCCTCAACAAATCACTGTATTCTGTTTGTCTATCAATAACAGCAGCAAATATAAAAATAAAGGAAGAAATAGAGAGAATTAAAACAGCAAGGAACGTGAATAACAGAAGAGTGCTAATGCATGCTGTCAGCAGCTCACAACAGGAGACTCTCATGTGGGGAAGAATTAAAACATATACTATAGGATCATTAGCAAGGTTGAGGAGGAGGAAGTTCAGGAGTTCCACTTGAAATGACAATAGAGGATGTAAATAACTGATGCAATTAGGATAATGAGCAAAAGAGATGGAGTTCTAAAAGTTTAGAGTTCTAAATTATGACCACTTGGTAAATGTAAAGTCAAATGTCCAAATCCAAGAAATAATGAATAATAAACTGTACAGACTGGAGTTTCTAGTGGTGGATCAGAAAAACAGGATCCCATTGCTGGGCAGAAAGGCTAGTTCATCCATGAAGCTGATAAAAGCACAGTATGAGAACATCCTGCCGGTTGACAGAATGATGACTCCAATCAAAGAGTAGCTTAAAGATCTGCGTAGAAAAGAAATCATAGCATTTGTGGAGCACAGCCATGACTGGATAAGCAGTATGCTGTCAGTGACAAAATCAAATGGAAATCTGCATAGACCCCAAACCACTAAACAAAGGACTGAAAAGGAGCCATTTTCCTCTACCCATGACTGATGATGGCCTGCCAGGACTCTCAAAATCCAAGGTATTCAGTGTTTGGGATGTAAAACATGGATTCTGGCACATCAAATTCGATGTTATTTGACATGGCTCAGGATTTCCAGCTCCAGAAGTTTTCAAAGGACACTTATACAACCACTACAGGGTTATAAGCAGTGCACATCATTGCTGATAATATACTGATTACAGGTGAGGGAGACAAACAGGAGGAAGAGGACAAGGATCATGACAAAAATCTGAGATGTTTTTTAATGAGGTGCATACAAAGAGACATTAAACTTGATGCTGACAAGTTTAAACTGAGAAGAGAGTCTGTACCCTACATTGGACACTTCTTAACAGCACCAGGCCTAAGTATTGACCCAGAAAAAGTGTGGGAAATTCAGGAACTGCTGAGGCCCACAGATGTTAAGGTGTACAGAGATCTGTAGGTATGCTGAACAGCCTTTCAACGTTTTGTGACCATCTTTCTGAAGAATGTCAAGTTTTGAGACAACTTACACACAAAGAGAACATGTGGGAATGGACAGAGGTGCTGAGACAGCTATTACAAAACTGAAAGATCAAATAACTATTGATAGTTATTTGACTGAAATAACTATAACGAATGAACCACTACTGAAGGAATAGGACCAAAATGAAGACCTTCTCCTGCAATGTGATGTCTCAGAGACAGGACAAGGAGCAGCATTGACACAGAAGGAAAAACCTGTGGCACTTGCTAGCAGAACGCTAACTCCCATGAATAGAGGTTATGCCCAAACGGAAAAAAAATATTTGGCCTTGGTGTTGGGGATAGAAAAGTACCACCAGTATACTTTTGGTAGAAAATGACTGTACAAAGTGACCATAAGCCACTAGAAAATGTTATGAGAAAACCACTGCTTAATGCACCAAAGAGATTATAGAGAATGTTACTCAAGCTGTAGAAATATGACATTGATCAAGCTTTATTTGCAAATGTGTGGATGTGCCAAAACTTTCTCCAGCTGAACAGAAACAAAACTGAAGTTATTATTATTGGACCTAAAGAGGAACGATCTAGAGTTATAGATCTAGAGTTATAGATCTAGAGTCATAGATCTAGACTCAATGCACAGCTTCAGTTATTACAACTAAAAACCAGCGATCAGGCCCGAAACCTGGGAGTAGTGATGGACTCTGACCTGAACCTCCAGAGCCACATAAAGACAGTTACAAAGTCGGCCTTCTATCACCTGAAGAACATTTCCAGGATTAAAGGACTAATGTCTCAGCCAGATCTAGAGAAACTCATCCATGCCTTCATCTTCAGTCGTATTGATTATTGCAACAGCGTCTTCACAGGTCTGTCCAACAAATCAATCAAACAGCTGCAGCTGATCCAGAACGCTGCTGCTCGGGTTCTCACTAAAACCAGGAAGATAGAGCACATAACACCAGTTTTAAAGTCCCTCCACTGGCTCCCTGTAGCTCAAAGAATAGACTTTAAAATACTGTTGTTAGTTTATAAATCACTGAACAGCTTAGCACCACAATACATTAAAGATCTGCTGTTGTTGTATCAACCTTCCAGACCTCTCAGGTCTTCTGGTTCTGGTCTGCATCCCCAGAACCAGAACCAAACAAGGAGAAGCAGCTTTCAGCATCTATGCACCACCAGTTTTCTGGAACAAACTTCCAGAAAACTGTAAAACAGCTGAAACACTGACTTCTTTTAAATCTCAACTAAAAACCCACCTGTTTAGAATTGTATTTGAAATGTAATCAATTACAAATTTATTGATGTAACTTGACTTAATGCTTTGTTTTGATTATTGATTCTATATTGCATTGTGTTTCTGTGTTTGTAATGATGTAAAGCACTTTGAAATGCCTTGCTGCTGAAATGTGCTATACAAATAAAATTTGATTGATTGATTGATTGATTGATATGTGATCTATGTGCCTTGACGAGACATGCTTAGCTGACACTAGGCAGAGCTTATTTACCTGACAGCAGTGAGGGAGTGACAGAGTCAGAGATAGACTGTTAACATAATTTCCTACTTACCTATCTCTCCACAAAGACTCACAGCCATCTGTGATGCAACAACAGAGTACTCAGCTTTGAAGTAAGTTATTAGGTTAATCCTGACAGGATGACCAAAGCACAAAAAAGATGTGGAGCTACACATTCTACACTATTTTGCCTATCAGGACAAGCTGAGCTTTCAGGATGGCAGAGTGTTCAAGGGGCAAGGCGCCCTAGTTGCTGATGCATGGAGAGCTGACCTGACCCGCCGTATACACTCGGCACACCTGGCAGTGGAGGGCTGCCTCAGACGAGCATGTGAGTGTGTGTACTGATGAGGGACGAACAAGCAGATAAAGACATTTATTTCCAAGTGAGGCATATGTAGGTCAGCTACACAACAACAAAACCCCAAACAACAAAAAGGAACTTTACATCCTGATGACATTGTCTGCAGGCCTTGGGCCAAGGTAGGAACTGATCTGTTTTCATGGCAAAGAAAGTTCTATCTGATTACTGTGGATTATTATTCAAATTTTTGGGAAGTTGATTATTTACCTGACACCAAAAGTATCACAGTGATCCACAAACTGAAAGCACACTTTGCTCATCAGGGGATTCCAGATGTGGTCATCTTACATAATGGGGCACAATACTCATGAGTTTAAACTGTTCAGTCAAAAGTGGGAATATGAACACAAAACATTCACCTGGATACTCACAAAGCACTGAAGAAGCAGAGTCAGCTGTAAAAACAATAAAACACCTCATGCAGAAAGCTGCAACAGTTGGACAGGATCCTTACTGTCCAACTGACACAGCGAGTCAAGGCCTCATCTCAAGTCCAGAGCAGAGACTTCTCAGTAAGAGGACCCAGTCCCTTCTTCCTACAAAAAAGACCGTATTGAAGCTGAAGGTGTCAAACAACAAACAGGAACTAATTAACAGCAGACTGAGACAGGAGAGATATTACAACCGTACACCAAAGGATTTAGACGTTCAGAGCAGGGCACAGTGTCAGAGTCCAACCATTTCAGCCCAGTAAGACCTGAAAACAGCTAAAGCGATTAGACTGGGGAGTTTCAGATTGGATGAAGCGGAGCTGGAGTTGGGTGGCGTCCTATATTCATGTAAATGTTGAATTTTTGAAGAAGAAAAAAGGAAAAAAAGGAAAGACGTGATTATATATATATATAGTTTAGCCAAGATAATTAGATGCATTCTTTCGAAGTGTCTATATTTACATTCAAATGCACTATTTAGTTAATATATGTTATTTAGACAGAAAATGTTTAATTTCTGAAAGAAAAAAACTGAGAAAGGATGTGACAAGTGAATTGTTAATTCTGGTTTTGTTCCCAGGGGGACGTATTTGTGTGTGATACACACCAAGAGTGGGCTAGAGAGATAGCACTTATGTTGCTCTGTGAATCTAGAATAAAGTCATAATAAGCAATATTACCGCTTTAACAGTCCATTCTGAATAATTGGAAAACAGAACACAAAGGTGGCATTGATATTTGGTTCTGTTGGGTACCAGCACATGAAGGTGTAAAAGGCAATGAAAAGGCAGATAAATTAGCAAAAAGGGCTTTAGATAGATAATAACGATTACAATTCCTTTTGGGAAAGGGAAATCACTTATTAAGAGTAAATAAATGGAAAAATGGCAACAAAAAAGGTGGAATAAAAATAATAAAAGAAAAAGTTTATATAAAATACAGTAAGTGTTAGTTAAAAATATTAGTGAAAGAAACAGAAGGGAATAAATAATAATGATGAGATTAAGAGTAGGTCATAACTATCAAAATTAAATTTTATGTTTAATTGGGAGGAAAAATAGTAATAAATGTGAATGAGTTGAAGAGAAAGAAAATGTAGAACATGTATTAACAAAATGTGAAATACATGAGCCTGAAAGGGATAGACTGAGAAAAATAGTAAAAAGAACAAGAAAGGAATGGAAAGAAATATTAAATATTCCTTTAATACGCTTAAAGGAATATTGGGAACTGAAGGAAATTTGGAGGATATTTATAGATAAGGAAAGGAATATTTATTTGTCTTCATAATACAAAATTAAAAAGTAGAATTTAATGGATGTAAAGTACCATATTTTCCGCACTATAAGGCGCATCTAAAAACCTTCAATTTTCTCAAAAGCCGAGAGTGCGCCTTATAATCCGGTGCGCCTTATATATGGACCAATATTGAGCCACAACAGGTCTCGCAACTACGGTAAGCCACCAACTTCATTTTCCCCGTAGAAGAAGAAGCGCGCGGTGCACGCTGGGTTTTGTGTAAAGACCCCAAAATGGGTCATATTGAGAGACACGCTTACGACGCAGAGTTTAAACTCAAGGTGATCAGTCACGCAGTAGAACACGGGAATAGAACAGCAGCGAGAGGATTCAACATGAATGAATCAATGGTGCGGAAGTGGATATATATTGTGATTGCACTAACGTTTGATTTACTGTAACAGTATCAGACTGTTTTTTACGTGTTTATTGAATCGAGGAAACGTTCCCCTCCACTATATGTTATACCTTGCTGTTGTTAAAAGATCAACTGTGTCACGAAAATACCACGTCACTTACTTTACCTCGGGGGAAATAATAAAACAGCTGTTTATTCATTTTGGGAATGAACAGAGTTTTCAGAACGCTGGTTTGTAATCTATTAATAAAGTTTGACTGACCTATCTGACTATTTAGTTGACATTCCCTTTAGCGCAGCTCCATCTACAGTAATGGATGCATAACGTAACCGCAGCCTTTACTGTAGCGTCTATTCTTTGCACCTTATAATGCAGTGCGCCTTATATATGAAAAAAGTTTTAAAATAGGCCGTTCATTGAAGGTGCGCCTTATAATGTGGTGCGCCTTATAGTGCAGAAAATACGGTAGTGTTGCTGTTGCTACACACTCATGTACAGAAGGTGGCGGTGAGCACATCGGAGGAGGAGGATTTCAGAATCAGATATTTTTTGGTGAAGGTTTTAAACCAGAGAACACTACCAACGATGAAGAATGGTGGTGGCAGCAGCATCCTACTATGGGGTTGCTGCAAGGGTTCTGGTCATTTGCACAAAGGAGATCTGGTGAGGAGGGTGTACCTTCACATCATCCAAACTCACCTCCAATCAACAGCTGAACATACTGAACATGAGCAAAATATGCTTAAAAAACCTAGCTGGTACCATAAAAGCAACTCAGAAAACAATTCCTAATTCTGCACAGAACAATGGTCAAATATCCAGACTTAGCTCAAGTTTCACTTTTATCACCTGTTTTTTGTGGCTTCTGGAATGTTTTTTTAAAATGTAATATGCGTGTGTTTCATTGTTTGGAAAATATCTACAACCAATTCTTGTTTTCAAACATGTTCCAAGTTGTAAAATCTCTAAATTATGGCTGGTAAATGACTTTGTACTTGTATAGTAGCTTATCATGCCCAGAGTACCTCAAAGTGCTTCACACTACAGTCATTCACACACTGAAGGTGGCAAGCTACTGGATCGTAGCCACAGCTGCCCTGGGCAGTCAGACAGAAGCCAGGCTGCCATGCACCGGCACCACCTCGCCCTCTGACCCCCACCAGCAGGCAGGGTGGGTGAAGTGTCTTGCTTAAGGACACAACAACAGAGGCAGGTAGAGCGGGGATCGAACCAGCAACCAACCGATTGAAAAGCAAACTCCTACCACTGTCACCATGGTATATAAAGTTATAAATGCATCTAACTTAAATTTGAATGTAAAGAGAAAAATCTGCCATTTCTTTTTCAGCCCTAAAAAGCATTTAGAATATGTTCATGTGGTTAGGTAAACACAAGTCTTGCATAACTCTTAGGATCTACAATTCGCTTAATATAATATACATAAGTGCTTATTGGTAAACTTACAAATAGTCCAAAGAAAGGCTGGCACTGGTTCTATTCATTGGATGGTTGGTCAGTGTGATTCCTTAAATAAAAAAACACACACAAAAAAACAAAGATGTTCTTCTTCAGAAACAGCAGTAGATGGTGCAGACTGACTACTTGATAGCCTCCATACCATAAGCAGCAGGGTTGCCTTTGGATGCAGGTAAGTTGGCGCGCAGGATGGCGTTGTTCAGTACATTCAGATAGGTTGGCATGCTGTGGTAGCCTTTGTTGTTGTACAAGACCTGGACACAGGGAGGCGCTATAAGCAACACTGTAGAGGTGTAACAGAGGCCGTCAGGGTGCCTATCCCACCTGAGCTGATCTGCGTACGGCTATCTTGCGAACCATTGGAGGAATGTTCCTTCCGAAGGAGGCAGGGATGGATTTCTGGATGTTCCCCACAGTTAAACCACCGTATCTGTTCCCAACCCAGACAGAACACAGGAAAAAACATGTAAGCTCTGGTCTAATATGACTTACTTTGAACTGATATTTAATACTGTTTCTTAATTTTTTATGTATCTCTGACATGACTCAGCAAACTATCTCAGGAGGATATGAATTTAAGGTTTTGAAATATGGTAATGAAATAAAACCTGACAGCAATCAGATTTTATTTCAGGTTTTATGGCAGACATCATATAAACATATGCTGTATGTTGAACTGGGGAGGCCAAATTAAAATACATGAAGGACAGAAATAACACAAAAAAGAGAAAACTTAGCACAATAAAACCTGTATGTATTTTAAGAGGGAAGATTTTCTATGCTGTATTATTATTTTTGAACTCATCGATAAAGCAGTGATAAGAGTTCGAGCCCTCTCCCTGATCCATATGATGAAGTTTATCAGTGAAAAACGTGGAAATTAAAGGGTGCAACTATGAAAGAGAGGAGCTGTTCTAATCCCTACCATCTTTTTCTTTCATTGTAGAACTAAAGTACTGTAGCTAGAGTTGAAAGCACCAATTAAAATCCAGGAAATATTAAATTTCAGGTTTCAACTGAAATCCCACCAAGTCTCAGCTGTTCTCTGAGTGGCACCTGCCCAGCAATACCTGTGAAGCCGCACTCTGTCCGAAGTGAAGAGCAGATACTCAGAGACGTTCCGCCCTGTGATGTCCACCAAAATGTCCCCCGTCACCACCTTCATGAGAGGGGGGCGACCTCCGACCCCACTGGGGCAGGAGAAGCCCGTGCCCTGCATAGAGCAGGTACAACGCACCGGCTCACGGATGGAGAGAGGGAGGGTAGGAGGAGATGTAACGGGATCTGACAAAATGACAAACATTTATCTCACACAGTATATTTTGGAATAACAACGTAATCTTTATTATTAATAGTTCTAGGAATACTAGTTTGTTTTCTTTCTTCTTTTTTTTACAGAATCAGAATTTGCTTTAAAGGTTCTGCTTAGAACAAAATGTTCTAATGCAAAAGGAAAACAGAACAAGCTCAGGCTTCTAAAAAGGGAGTTCTTTCTGAAATCAACCAACAAGAAACAAATACTCCCACACAATGACACACTTTATGAAATTCATCAAAATGAGACTGGCCTCATGTTTTTAAATAGATTATATGTGACAGGGTTTTATTTTAACAATATTATAAATGTGAAGTTTGTCAAAATTTGCTTATTTACTCTGAATTTATTTTGTTTATTCAATAACTTGTTTCTTTAGCTATTTATTGGTGTTTTAAGTTCTGTTATGTTGCTTTGGCAATTGGCGGTTACCACAGTAACCGGTAACTGACAGCTTGATCCGTTTTTCTGTTGCCGTCTCATTAAGGTATCAGCTCTGTGTTTTCTTTACAAGTATTATACTTTAAAATATATTTTGGACACATTTGATAGTGCATAGTGTTTCATGAGTGAAGTTGCTGTGTTTTGTGTATATTTTTAAATGTTTTCATTGTTAATGTTGCCCATTTTAGCTATATTATCAATCAAATGTTATTTGTATAGCACATTTCAGCAGCAAGGCATTTCAAAGTGAATCCTGTGAATGAGTGGGTGAGCAGAGAGGGAGGGGAGAAGAAGGAAGGGAACCAGTCGCTCCGTCTCCAGTCGATGTATCAGCTTGTTTTTGCTCCTGATAAGCGGAGGGTTCCATCCTAGTCAGAAATCCTTGAGCCTGTTCTTCTGAAGCGATGATCACTTTGCTGTCCTTGTTGATAAAATGAACATGGGATAAAGTGAGTAGCTTTATCCCATGTTTATTAAGATTGCGTCCACCTCTTCCAAAAAGGTGAAAGCGCTGCCAATAGATCCAGAGGTTATCGATGAAGGTCACTGAGCTGGCAGGGCAGCTTTTAATAATTTTTATCATGTACATCCAGCAGTGTTTTTCATCTCCCCATTGAGGTGATAGAATTGGACCACTGAGAAATAACTTCATTTTTCATTTTCCCATAGTGTTCAAAAGATAAGAAAAAGATAAAGTCCTTTTTCAGAATCTCAGATTTCTGCTTTGCCAGATCGTTGGCTCCAACATGCACAACTAAAGACTCAATATCTGGCTGACCGGTGGTTAGAGAGAGAACTTTGTGAGTTAAGTCAGATACAGTGTCACCAGGAAAAGAAATCACTCTTGTTTTGCAAACGTGCAAACGTGGCTGATTCCATTTACTGCCTCATCTCCAACAATAAGCACTTTTGGCATACCTTTTATTTTCCTGGTAGTCGCTTTGTAATTTGGGGGGTGGATGTGTTGGCCTTGCCTTGTTGTTGATGTTTGAAGGTGAGGTTTCACTCAGAGGCTCAGGCTGGAGTACAGAAAATCTGTTTTTCAGTGGGATTCCCACAGAGTCAGAATGTTTTGAGGCTCGGGCTGGTCGCTCTGTCCTGGGGAGCAGGTTCAGTGGAACCGTTTTGGTTGCAGCTGCTTGTTTGTTTTTCTTTGGTGGAGCAGGTGTTGAGGTTAAAGGTGGGTTTCAGCTCAAAGCCGGCCACACTGATTCGTCCAGGTGAGGGGTTCTCCCTGTCAGTCGCCTCATCGAATCTGCAGTGTGAGACTTTTGCTTCGGCTTGGCACCCAGAGCGTTCCAGGGTGGGCTGCTTGATGCGAGGCCTACGACCTCTCCATTGATTTGAGGAAGAGTTGTCTCATTTCCACAGTTAGCGTTTATCTCAAAGTTCACCTCCAGCTGTTGAATGCTCATTTCTATAGACTGAAGTTGTATAATACTGCTAATGTCCCTGGGGTCGGCCGGTGAGTCTTTCTCCCCTGAGAATGTGGACCGGTACCGGTACTGGACTGATTCTGAGCCTTCAAATGATTTTAACAGAAGTTTCTCATAGCTTAGAAGTTGATGTAAAGAAAATGTTTGTTTTAGCCACAAAATGATTATGCTCAGCAGCAAACAACAAATCCCAACTACAGCATAGAGCAGCTCATCGATGTAGCAGCTATGTAGCCTGATGTAAAAACATTTTGCTACAAAATGTCAAACATTGAGAAGTTTTAATTATTGTTATCAAACACGCCGTTTTAAAGCCAAAAATACCTCAGAAATATCCAGAGCCAACCATGAGAATCAACTCATTTAAAGTTTAAACTCAGTTTCACATAAACACAAAGACCCTAGCATACATGTTTGGCTGTTTAACGTTCCAGGTCGCTATCAAGCTAATTTTCTATTAGCAGTTTTACAAATCCTTTACATTACATTACCAAGACACATTAAATCAAACCTTTATCTTGGCTTTTTCTATTCTTCCTCTTTCTTTCCTCCCTCCCTGAAGTATAAGTCCTTTTTTGAGACATTGTTTTACTTACTTAACTTCTGACCTGAGCTTTGGACGTTTGGATGCACTCATGTTACCGGCAAAGCCCCTGGTGACCAGTGGCCCCCAAGAAAAATTTATTTTTCTTTTTATCCATAAAGTAATAATTTCTACATACATTATCAAATATATATTATTGTAAAAACAAATCAGTTCATAGTGAAATTGTGTGTTTTTGAAATTATAATGACATAGAAATTATTACCGTATTTTTCGGACTATAAGGCTCACATAAAATCCCTAGATTTGCAAAAAAAATCGGCAATGAGCCTTATATTCCGGTGCGGCTTATGTATGAACAGTGTACCCTATGTTTTATTACAACTTTGGTAAGAGACAAAGTCACTCCCCTTGATTGTTGAAGCATAATTGTTGAAGACAACCAAAATGGCGCCGGTTTAGCTGGCTGCCTGCAGACGCAGCTCCCGTCGTGTGTGTGTTAATCTGTGTATATTTGCTGTAACCGATTAAGGATCCGTGCTTAAAGAACCCATAGATCATCAGTTAAGCATCCACAATCTACGGAGTAGAGGCATGATTGTTACGGAGAACCTCGCCGAACGGAGCAGGGGGATTGTTTACACGCGTGAACAGCTGATTGCGCTGTGTAAGCCTCTGCTGTGGCCCGGAGACAGGCCGATGGTCCCAAAGGAGCTATGGAGGAGACGACGGGGCTGCAGGTCCGGAGCTAAATGGAGGGGGAAGAGGAGACGGCACAAACCGGCGATACCATCGATTGTTGTGGGGAACGTGAGGTCTTTGGGGAATAAGACAGATGAAATCATGACGCTGGTTAGGACCCAGAAGGATTACAGGGAGTGCAGTATCTTCTGCTTCACGGAAACCTGGCTACACTCGCTTATTCCAGACTGCAGCGTGGAGGTTCCTGGATTTTTCTTGGTGCGGGGGGATAGGGACCTTTCCAAGAGTCGGAAGAAGAAGGGCGGCGGGATTGCACTCCCGGTCATGTTAACGTGAAGGAACAGATTGTAGCCCGGACATTGAACTTCTGGCTGTGGGAATGCGGCCGTATTATTTACCGAGGGAGTTTACGTCCGCCATTTTGATCGCTGTTTACATTCCCCCATCAGCTGATGCAGCGGTGGCCTGTGACGTCATCAGCGCTACTGCAGCCAAACTACAGACTAAAAACTCGGACGCCTTCATGGTCATCACAGGTGACTTCAACCATGCCTCATTGGACAAAGCGCTACACAACTTCCAGCAGTATGTTGACTGTCCCACCAGGGAAAACAAAATGCTAGATCTCCTGTATGCTAATGCCAAAGATGCATACAGCGCCACAGCCCTGCCCCCCCTTGGCAGGTCGGACCACATCTTGGTAAGGATGACTCCCAAGTATGTCCCCTTAGTGAGCAGGCAGCCTGTGCGCATCAGGACGGTGAGGAGGTGGACACAGGAGGCAGCTGAGGCACTGCAGGACTGCTTTGGGTCGACAGACTGGGATGTGCTCTGTGGACCTCATGGGGAGGACATCGACAACATGTCTGACTGCATCACAGAATACATCAGATTCTGTGAGGACACTGTCATGCCAGCCAGGACCGTTTGCTGCTTCTCCAACAATAAACCCTGGATTACCAGTGACCTGAAGGCACTTTTAAACAAAAAGAAGATGGCTTTCAGGTCAAGAGATAAGGAGGAGCAGAGGAGAGTCCAGCGTGAACTCAGAGAGACACTGAGGACATGCAAGGACAACTACAGGAGGAAGCTTGAGTCCAAACTCGAGCAGAACAGTGTGAGAGATGTGTGGAAAGCAATGAAGAACATCGCTGGAATGAAGGGGAAGGACACACAGACATCTGGGAGCCTGGATAGAGCAAACCAGTTCAACCAGTTTTTCAGCTTCAGCTCACCTCCTGCTACTCCCCTACCACCACCAGCCCCCCACACATCCACACTGCCCCAAGTTGTTCAATCCACCTACCGGCATTCTCCAGCACACCACCTCTCCTTCAGCCCCCCATCCCCCCACCTCCCCCATCTCCACTGCAGACAACAACACCTACCCCCAGCTAACGGTGACTACAGGCCAGGTTGAGAGACAGTTGGAGCGATTACACCAGGGGAAGGCTGCAGGACCTGACGGCATTACACCACGGATCTTGAAGACCTGCTCCATCCAGTTGGCCCCGGTACTAGCACACATGTACAACCTCAGCTTGAGGCTGGAGAGAGTCCCGCTGCAGTGGAAGACATCACATGTGGTTCCTGTTCCCAAGAAGCCAAGGCCATCCGATCCAGAGGACTACAGACCAGTCGCTCTCACATCTCATGTGATGAAGGTCATGGAGAGACTGGTCCTGGCCCAGCTGAGGCCTCGGGTGAGGACGTTTCTAGACCTCCTGCAATTTGCCTACCAGCCCCACTTAGGAGTGGACGATGCCGTCATCTTCCTGCTGCAACAAGCACTGTTGCACCTGGATGGTGGAGGAGACACTGTGAGAATCACATTCTTTGATTTCTCCAGTGCCTTCAACACCACCCAGCCTCTGCTGCTGGGTGAGAAGCTGCGGAGGATGGGTGTCAACGACTCAGTGATCTCCTGGGTGACTGACTACTTGACAGGCAGGCCACAGTTTGTCCGTCTGGGCAGTGTCCTGTCTGATGTGGTGGTCAGTGACGTAGGAGCTCCACAGGGAACTGTGCTTTCTCCCTTTCTCTTCACCTTGTACACCACTGATTTCCAGTACAACTCTGAATCATGTCACCTACAGAAGTTTTCTGATGACTCAGCGGTTGTCGGGTGTATAGGAGATGGAGGGGAGGGGGAGTACAGGACACTGGTGGACAGCTTTGTGGAGTGGTCTGACCAGAATCACCTGAGGCTCAACATTAGTAAGACCAGAGAGATGGTGATTGACTTCAGAAGGAAGAAGATACCTTCATGGCCACTAAAGATCAAAGGGGAAGTTTTTTTTAAGGAAGCTGAGATCCTTCAAAGTGTGCAGCAAGATGTTGGAGACCTTTTATCACAGTGTTGTTGCCGGTGCCATCTTTTTTGCTGCTGTGTGTTGGGGAAGCAGCATCAGAGCCAGCGACTCTAATAGACTAGACAAAATCATCAGGAAAGCTGGTTCTGTACTGGGACTAAGGCTGGAGTCCCTGGAAACTGTGGTGGAGAGGAGGACACTGAAGAAGGTTCTATCTATTATGGACAATAAACAGCACCCTCTCCACCACATAGTGGACAGACAGCGGAGCACCTTCTCACATAGGCTGCTCCAGCTCTGCTGTCGTAGGGACAGATACAGGAAATCCTTCCTGCCACATGTCATCTCACTGTACAATAAAAGCTAAATCATTGTTCTGCACTAATCAGTCCGATTTTGCACAACTGCACTGTGGCACACTTGCTGTACATATATTTACATGTACATATCTGCATTTTTTTAATCTTTGCAAGGACTGCTCTAAGCTGCTTTTTATATTGACAGCATGTTATATTTTATTTTTATTTTATCTTGTCTACAATTGCTACTCAGTAGTGGTTGTTGTGTGTCTTGTCTCTATGCTGCTGTAACTGCGAAATAATTTCCCTGCTGGGATGAATAAAGTAATTCTATTCTATTCTATTCTAATTCTGCTGCTCAGAAACCTCATGCAGTCAGCTTTCTATGCTGTCTAGACAGACTTGTTTTGAGGTGGCAAAACTGTCGTTCAAGCTTTGATAAAGGCAGGAATCATCAATGAACAGCCAAGCGACAGCAATGAGACTGAATCCGATGATGACGAGAGGAATCCGGGCTTGCTTGATGCCGCTATCGCCCAACTGTTGAATTCCGACACCGAAGACGAGGAATTTGATGGATTCGTAGAACATGAATGATTGAAAAATGGAGTGTACTTTTTTGTGTAATATTGATATTTATTGTTAATGATTTGAATAAAGTCTGACCTATCCGACTACCATATTTTGTTTCGCTTTATGTTTCTTATATATGAAAATAGATCCGTTCACTGATACTGCGTCTTATAATCCGGTGCGCCTTATAGTCCGAAAAATATGATACTAAAAAAAGATAAATAAAAATCAGCTCCACTGAGGGGGCCCCTTAGTGGCCTTAGTTTGCTTATGCCTTGGGCCGACCCTGCGTGAGTCAAACATTGGTCTTTATGTTGCAGCTGAATATCTCAGTATTGTGAGATTCAAAAGAGTAATGCACACACTCTGGTCTAAGACTCACCGTGAATTGTGGTTGTAGGGGCAATAAAATGAGGGTCTGGGTCATCTGAGGGAGCCGGGGAAGGTGGCGGGGGCACAAAGTTGGAGAGGGGGACCCCCTGGGTGAAGGAGTCCAGACACATAGAGTCAAAGTACTGGGCAGCCAGGGTCTTGGAGTTGTTGGCACTGGGGTTGAGGGTCTGGGCCAGCTGGTCCAGGGTGCTGTTGAAGGGGGTCTTAAGGACACACGTTGCCCCCACACCTGAGGGAAGTCGGAGGGTGTTGATGATCTTGTGCGGCCTGGCATCTGGTGACAGCATACTCCTGCAGTTCCAAGAACCAGACAGTTACACAGCACACTGCTTCACTTATACTTGGCTCAATCCTAGGACCCCTCTTATTAAAATATCTGCATGATCCCACTAGCTCGAGTTATAACAGGAAATAAGATTAGATACCATAATTAAGCAGATGATAAAAAAGCTCTACATTACGATGTCAACAGGAGCCTCAGAACCCATTTTAAAGTCCTTCCACTGGCTCCCTGTAGCTCAGAGAATAAACTATAAAATACTGTTGTTAGTTTATAAATCACTGAATGGTTTAGCACCACAATATATTAAAGATCTGCTGTTGTTGTATCAACTTTTCAAACATCTCAGGTCTTCTGGCTCTTTTTCTGCTCTGCATCCCCAGAACCAAACATGGAGAAGCAGCATTCAATATAATTTCTTTTTGAAAAGATGACGAATAACCACTTGATAAAGCTATTTATCAAGGTCATTCAAACCTGTCTGAGATGGATGTAAGCATATAACCAGCAAAGGTTGGGAGATTGTATATATTTGTGCAAGATGTGTTATTTCTGTTTACTTATTGTTTATTCGCAGATGTGCAATTAAAATCTTCTCCCATTTGGCCAGGAGCAGTGAGAAATACGGGTCCTGTGTGTTTTTATATATTCCATGAATTTGCCACTTTCTATTCCCCCATAGCTACAAAAACAACAACAACAAAAAATCCCCCAATTATATAATTACTTTCATTTTAAAAGGTTGGAATGCAGCAGGAGGAGCTAGTCCAGGCACCATTCTTGTAAGAACCATAGCTGCTGTTACCTGTACTGGGGCCTGTCTTCGTTGGCGTAGGGGATGAAGTTGCCTCTGGGCTGGGTGTAGTTATGATACTGAGAAGGAGACAAGATGAGCGGTGGTAGATCTCCTGTGAAACACAAGAAGACCCAGCCTTCATCACATGTTTTAACCACCTACAGCACAGCCAGCAATAAAGGCTGGATCACAGATTATTGACTCTAACTGAAAGGAAGAGCTCACCGATCTCTGGCACGGATAAGGCCACAGTCATAGCAACACAGACAAAGAAAGCAGGCAGGAGGATCTGGGAGAAGAGGCCCTTGGTGTTTCTCTTGGCACAGTGGAACCTCTTTATGATGAGGCCATGAAACTGACTCAGTTTCAGCCACCACCCCTCCAGCTTGAAGCTGCCCTGCCCCTCCAGGTCTTCCAGCTCTGGGGAGGTGGGATTTTCTGGATCGCCTGCAGGGAAGAGGGACACAATGGTGTAAACAATAAAATCCAACTAGAAATGTGTGAATTAAGAGACATTTTCTTCTTTTTCATTCAGGAAATCTGACTCTTTGGTTTGTTCTTTTTAAAGCAAAAAACCCCCACAAAAAAACAACCACAATTGGATGGCGAGTGGATAATTTTCTCCTTCCATCTCTGCTTCCCTCTACAGTGAGACAGAACTTGAGCTGACCTCTCAGGCTGGCAGAGTCCGACTCCTGGCCGTTCTCAAACAGAGGGCAGTAATCCCCATAGAAATCTGCATACGGCCCCCCCTCGTCTCCACGCACCGAGCCCACAGACGAGGAGGATTTCAGTGACACCTGGCTCTGGCTGAGCCTGGAGCACTGCACCAGATTACTCAGCTCAACCTCAGACTCCTCACTGTGCAGCGAGGGTCCGGTCTCAGGCGCTAGTCCATCCTGAGCCCCTGATCCCACTGACAGCTTCCCCAGTGAGCTGCCCCCAGGTGAGCTCTTCATGTCTGCAGACAGATGGGAAACCCCAGGTTACTCAGCCTGCAGGAGGAGAAGTTGAGTGGAGACTGAAGAAGTGCAGTCTGACCAGCGTCACTGTTGTCCAGAGACTGGTCCACCTCACAGACTTTGAGGAACACTTCCTCCAGCGTGGTGTCCATCACTCCAAAGCTGGTCAGAGCCAGGCCAGTCAGGCTCTGCTCCAAAGCCTGCAAACACACATACAGTATGGTTCTAAATAAATAAAACTATCTGACTTTATTATGATTGATGGTCAAACCTTTTGCTGTCTGTCTGTATTTCTAGCCCTTTTAACTTTATGCCCTACCTCTCTTCCCTTTTTGCTCTTTTCCTTTCTTTTTAAAATTGTCATTGTGATTTTTTTTTTTTTT
Source organism: Xiphophorus couchianus (assembly GCF_001444195.1). Lineage (NCBI taxonomy): Eukaryota > Metazoa > Chordata > Actinopteri > Cyprinodontiformes > Poeciliidae > Xiphophorus > Xiphophorus couchianus. The sequence continues at coordinate 237,587 of NC_040239.1, forward strand.
ACAATATTTCTTCCTAATTAAATTCCCACCAAAATCTATATATTTTATTTCTAAAAAAATATTAGAAAAAAACAACAATCAGATAGACTGAACTCAAACATGTTTATTTACACAAGTGGCTTCACTTTTGTTACTCGCCAAATCAATCACAAACCTGACAAACTCCATGTCCGTTGTCTTTGAGATAGACCCAAAGCTATTTCTATTAATTAATCTTATAAGTTGATCAATGCAATTGATCACATTTTCTCAACAAGACGAGTGAGCAAAGTAGATAACAGGATAACAGGATTTCTGCTGGTTGGTGCTGGCAGATACCTGGCATATCGACAAATTCAGAAGATGTCAGCAGCTGTTCAGCTGTTGTCAAGCTGCCTGATCAGTGTGATGGATTGGCCTTCTGATGAACGCTCAGACTAATATGCTATGGATGCCGATTCTTGCAGAAATTTCTAGCCCGTGTGCAGGTCCTGCAGCTCACTAGCAGGATGGAATCAATCTTAGAGAAGTTGCTAGTTCGGTCCGGTGGGAATGGCAATACTAATTTGAATGATTGGAATCAACAGAGATGCACCAGGAGACTTTAAGGCAGATGGAAATTAAAAAAGTCTGCCCGATTGAAAGAACATTGTCTGTATCTGAATTGTGTCTGTGTCGGCCTTGGCTGACTATCTCAAATGTCCTGGATGATTTGTAAACAAGATGCTCCTTCCCACCTTGTTCCCTTCCTCAAGACATCCGTGCAACTGTGGAGCAGATTGCTCCCAACGACTTGCTCTTAGGTAAGACCACTGTATCAGAGACTTTAGCCTGGGAGGAGCTGGCTGGACAGGGTTCATGGATTTACTGCACACACATATCTCAAGGGTACAGATACACATTCCCTGATTTTCACCACCTTTCACTGGCCACTAGAATGTTGCTACATGTGCTGGGGTTTTTGTTATGCTTCCTGTTGTGTCATTTTAACACCCTATCTGTCTGTTTATTCTTCTTCTTATTGTTATTATCACCAGAAGAGCATTTCCAAGCTTAATTACTTTTTACTTTAGACCACCATTTAGCTTTATAATATAATATAAGAGCAAGACCTAGAGAAACTCCTATTAGTTTATAAATGGTGGAGTACTTAGCAACCCAGAAAAAGAATCAGACAACCAACATTTAGCTTTGTTGTTACCCTTGTGTCTTTCTTTTGGTTCTGATGTTTTGTTTCCATTTCCTTCTAATTCATGCAAAGTACTTTGAACTGCCTTGTTGTTGAAAATGTGCTAAATAAATAAAATCACATTGACCTTTACTTTCTAATAAAACATGCACACACACACACACGTTTGTCAAGCTATCTTTGTGGGGACTTTCTAGTGAATTCCATGCATTTCTACAGCCTAACCCTAACCAAAACTCAATTCACACTCTAGTCCTAAACCTAACCCCTAACCTAAAAACAGCGTTTCTCCTTGTGCGGACCAGGCTTTCGTCCCCACAATGCATCAAATACATGGCACACACACACACATACATACACGGTCAGAACATGTTAAAGAAAAAAAAGCTCCTGCTGGATGGGAAACATACTCTGCTTCCCCAAATTCATCAGATATTATGCTGCTCATACAACTTGATATCATCTGTTCAAATTCTACAAATAAATTCTGCTCAATCTAGAGAATATAGTGCTGAGTTGTGGCTGGAATTTATCTGCATTCTTCTCAAATAATATCTAAAACAAAACAAAAAAAGCATTGCGGCAGAAGGATAGCTCAAACATTTTGGTACTAAACTCAGCTAACTAAAGGTTGATTCTCATGCAGTCTGTCTGGAAGAAATCTGCACATTTTCACAGACCCTGTTGACTCCATGTGGAGCTGGTTTGTACCTGGAACAGCCTCTCAAAGCAGCCCTTCTTGACTGATTCGGAGGGCAGGACATAGGAGAGCTCAGTGTTGGAGTCAGACACCAGCAGGCAGGTATCCACAAACTGCTGAATAAACTCAGTGACCTGAGTTTCTGAGCAGGGTGACAGCGAAGAGGATGGAGATGAAGAGGAGGGAGACTTGGTCTGGCTCCCCTGGCCTGGCGGATCAAACCAAGACACAAAGACTGGTAAAAGCACACCACAAGGACTGCAACTGATATGTAGTCTAACAGTAACCCAATGAATCAAGCATCCAGGTTCAACAAATCAAATGTGGCAGGAACAATATGAACTCAATCAGGATCAGGACAGCAAGGTTTAAGCATGGCTTGCAGCTTGATCATGTGGAATTAGGTTGTCTTTTTTTTACACTGAAAGGAAAGTTGGAGTTTATTTTAAAGCAACATCAACAATAATATTATGTTAAAGTTGCAATAGGTAACTTATAAAAACGTGGGACTGATAATGTGTGAAAGCTCCTCTGCCTCCTCTCTGGGGTCTTACTATCATATGCATAAATACATCACTCCCAGTCAGAAACAACCAGAGACATGAGGAAGGGCTTGGCAGTGTCAATCAACCTTCTGTAAGTGCTGCTCACTCTACTCCCCAGCTCATTTTGTGCTGCTGCAGCTGTGCTAACGGCAGGGTCAACCTAACAATACAGGAGAGCCATTTATCAGCCGTCATCGGTGGCCATGCTAACTAGCCTTAGCATTCACAGCAGCCTCTGTTGTGGGGGCGGAGATGTATCACAGCAGAGAGCAAGGAGGAGGGGCTTGACACCTCACAGAGACAGTTACCTACTGCAGCAATGATTTTACCAAAGCAAAGCAGGAGATCCTGAACATAGACATGAATACGTAGATGCATCAATGAGCGCTGAGCCCTACATTAAGTCGCCGCCATCTTCAGTGTGGCAGTAGAGTGGTCAGAGGTCCATAATTCATATCCTGCGTGGACTTGTTTCAATAGTTTTATGATACAAACTATCCACTGGCATTACCTTTTACAGGTACGAATGAAAGAATAATAGCATTATGCTGCAAGCAGAATTTTGTCACTTTGCAGCCAGAAGCTCGCTTCTAAACAACCAAGAAATATTTCCTATGTAACTAAATTGGCTCAAAGTAACTACTCTGGTTATAATTTTCTTAGCTTAGCTAAATTTTTTCATACTGTGTACGTTTTCTAATGAGAGAGTACTAATGAGAAACTGCTTTTAGAATGGAAGTGCATTAATAACTGGAGGATTTTGTGAGGAAAGGTCAGACAGGACGAGAGCTGGAGCTGCTGGTCTTCAGTCTCTGTTTCACAGCTCATTTCCACAATGTCACAACTATGCTGTACAGATTCTACAAGTCAATGGCCCAATATGCTGAAAATGTGTTTTTTCAGAATGTGAAGAATCAGGGGTGAATTTTCTATTACACTGTTAAATCATTTCTCTTTTATCCTTGGCTTTAGCCTGTGTACCAGGACGTCTCAGAACTCACTGGACTTCTCTGAGTTTGACAAGCAGACCGAAGCCCTGCCTGTGTCCTGTGTTGGTAGTATAACATAAATATATCTGTATTTTAATGTACTCTTTTTTTCACTTTTTGTGTGTTTTAAGTGAAATATCTCAGCCTGAAGTATTAGGGCATTGTCTATGCTGTCAAAAGCATAGACATATCATACTGAAATTAAATATTTTTTTCCTAAAAAAAAGTAAGATAAGTATGTAGCTGATGTTTGACAATGACTGATTTATCAAAGTTTATTGTTTTTATAATAAAATACCTAAAAATTAAAAGGAGGATTTTCTTTTTCATATCTTGAAATGACAAATGAACATTAAATTATGGAATCTCCTCCTTGGGCTGCCACCTTATCGTGGTGGAGGGGTTTGAGTGTCCCAATGATCCTAGGAGCTATGCTGTCTGGGGCTTCATGCCCCTGGTAGGGTCACCCAAAGCAGACAGGTCCTAGGTGAGGGACCAGACAAAGCGCAGCCCGAAGACCCCAATGACGAAGGAAAACCTTGGACTTGGTGTTCCCTCGCCCGGACACGGGTCACCGGGGCCCCACTCTGGAGCCAGGCCTGGAGGGGGGGCACGATGGCGAGCGTCTGGTGGCCGGGCTTTTACCCATGGAGCCCGGCCGGGCTCAGCTCGAAGAGGAAACATGGGTCCACCCTCCCATGGGCCCACCACCTGTGGGAGGGGCCAAAGGGGTCGGGTGCACTGTGTGATGGGTGGCGGCCAAGGGAGGGGACCCTGGCGGTCCGATCCTCGGTTGCAGAAGCTGGCTCTTGGGACGTGGAATGTCACCTCTCTGGTGGGGAAGGAGCCGGAGCTAGTGCGTGAAGTCGAGAGGTTCCGGCTAGAAATAGTCGGTCTCACCTCGAGATGGGTCTGGTTCTGGAACCAGTCTCCTTGAGAGGTGCTGGACATACTTCCACTATGGAGTTGCCCACGGTGAGAGGCATCGGGCAGGAGTGGGCATACTTGTTGCTCCCCATCTCGGCGCCTGTACGTTGGGGTTTACCCCGGTGAACGAGAGGGTAGCATCCCTCCGCCTATGGGTGGGGGGACGGGTTCTGACTGTCGTTTGTGCTTACGGGCCAAACGACAGTTCAGATTACCCACCCTTTTTGGAGTCCTTAGATTGGGTACTGGAGAGTGCTCCTCCTGGGGACTCCCTTGTTCTGCTGGGGGACTTCAACGCTCACGTGGGCAACGACAGTGAGACCTGGAGGGGCGTGGTTGGGAGGAACGGCCCGCCTGACCTGAACTCGAGCGGTGTTCTGTTGCTGGACTTCTGTGCTCGTCATGGATTGTCCATAACGAACACCATGTTCAGGCAGAAGGGTGTCCATATGTGCACTTGGCACCAGGACACCCTAGGCCGCAGTTCGATGATCGACTTTGTCATCGTTTCATCGGATCTGCGGCCGTATGTCTTGGACACTATGGTGAAGAGAGGTGCGGAGCTGTCCACTGACCACTACCTGGTGGTGAGTTGGCTCCGGTGGTGGGGGAGGAAGCCAGTCAGGCCTGGCAGGCCCAAACGTGTTGTGAGGGTCTGCTGGGAACGCCTGGCGGAATCCCCTGTGAGACAGAGCTTTAACTCCCATCTCCGGCAAAACTTCGAACACGTCCCAGGGGAGGTGGGGGACATGGAGTCTGAGTGGACCATGTTCCGTGCCTCCATTGTCGAGGCGGCCGATCGGAGCTGTGGCCGCAAGGTTGTCGGTGCCTGTTGCGGCGGCAACCCTCGAACCCGTTGGTGGACACCTTCGGTGAGGGATGCCGTCAGGCTGAAGAAGGAGTCCTATCGGGCCTTTTTGGCCTGTGGGACTCCGGAAGCAGCTGATGGGTACCGGCGGGCGAAGCGGCATGCGGCTCGGGTGGTTGCTGAGGCAAAAACTCGGGCGTGGGAGGAGTTTGGAGAGGCCATGGAGAAAGACTTCCGTACGGCTTCGAAGCGATTCTGGTCCACCATCCGGCGTCTCAGGGGGGGAAGCGGTGAAGCACCAACACTGTTTATAGTGGGGATGGTGTGCTGCTGACCTCTACTCGGGACATTGTGGGCCGGTGGGCAGAGTACTTCAAAGACCTCCTCAACCCCACCAGCATGCCTTCCATTGAGGAAGCGGGGCATGGGGACTCTGGGTTGGGCTCTCCAATCTCTGGGGACGAGGTCGCCGAGGTGGTTAAAAAGCTCCTCGGTGGCAGAGCCCCGGGGGTGGATGAGATCCGTCCAGAGTTCCTTAAGGCTCTGGATGTTGTAGGGTTGTGTTAGTTGACGCAACTCTGCAATATCGCATGGACATCGGGGGCAGTTCCCCTGGATTGGCAGATTGGGGTGGTGGTCCCCCTGTTCAAAAAGGGGGACCGGAGGGTGTGCTCCAATTATAAAGGGGTCACACTCTTAAGCCTCCCTGGCAAGGTCTATTCGGGGGTCCTGGAGAGGAGGGTCCGTCGGATAGTCGAACCTCGGATTCAGGAAGAGCAGTGTGTTTTTCGTCCTGGTCGTGGAACACTGGACCAGCTCTACACCCTCGGCAGGGTCCTGGAGGGTGCATGGGAGTTCGCCCAACCAGTCTACATGTGTTTTGTGGACTTGGAGAAGGCGTTCGACCGTGTCCCTCGGGGAGCCCTGTGGGGGGTTCTCCGGGAGTATGGGATACCGGGCCCTTTGATACGGGCTGTCAGGTCCCTGTATGACCGGTGTCAGAGTCTGGCCCGCATTGCCAGCAGTAAGTCGGGCTCGTTTCCGGTGAGAGTTGGACTCCGCCAGGGCTGCCCTTTGTCACCGATTCTGTTCATCACTTTTATGGACAGAATTTCTAGGCGCAGCCAAGGTGTTGAGGGGATCCGATTTGGTGGCCTTAGGATCTCATCTCTGCTTTTTGCAGACGATGTGGTCCTTTTGGCTTCATCAGGTCATGATCTGCAGCTCTCACTGGAGCAGTTCGCAGCCGAGTGTGAAGCGGCTGGGATGGGGATCAGTGCCTCCAAATCCGAGGCCATGGTCTTGAGCCGGAAAAGGGTAGAGTGCTTTCTCCGGGTCAGGGGGGGTGTCCTGCCCCAAGTGGAGGAGTTCAAGTATCTCGGGATCTTGTTCACGAATGGGGGAAGAAGGGAGTGGGAGATCGACAGGCGGATTGGCGCAGCGTCTGCCGTTAAGCGGGCGTTGTACCGGTCCGTCGTGGTGAAGAAAGAGCTGAGCCAAAAAGCGAAGCTCTCGATTTACCGGTCGATCTACGTTCCCACCCTCATCTATGGTCATGAGCTTTGGGTCATGACCAAAAGAACGAGATCGCGGATACAAGCGGCCGAAATGGGTTTTCTCTGTAGGGTGGCTGGGCTCTCCCTTAGAGATAGGGTGAGAAGCTCAGTCATCCGGGAGGGACTCAGAGTAGAGCCGCTGCTCCTTCACATCGAGAGGACCCAGTTGAGGTGGCTCGGGCATCTGGTCAGGATGCCTCCTGGACGCCTCCCTGATGAGGTGTTCCGGGCAAGTCCCACCAGGAGGAGGCCCCGGGGAAGACCCAGGACATGCTGGAGAGACTATGTCTCTCGGCTGGCCTGGGAACGCCTCGGGATTCCCCCGGAAGAGCTGGAAGAAGTGGCCGGGGAGAGGGAAGTCTGGGCCTCCCTTCTGAAGCTGCTACCCCCACGACCTGACCTCGGATAAGCGGAAGAAGATGGATGGATGGATGGATGGATGGATGGATGAAAATATGTTCATGAACACACCTCTGTAAAGCTGTGTGTCTGTTCATCAATGTCTAAATAAAAGTGATTGGTCAGAATATGTTGTATCACATACAAACTTTGTGCTCTTTATTCAGAAAGCCTCCAAATTCTCAAACATATTAGTGTGAGAAAGAATGTATCAGTGACAGGTGTTAACTTAAAATACTTTGTAGAACAGCACTTTAGAAAGTTCTGTCCATTTACTTGTATTGGCTTAGTGGAAGATATGCCACAGTCAGTAAGGTGGACCTTGTGACATATTGCAGTAATGGGCCGAGCAGCTCGAGGAGGCATCTATGTATTCATGTCTGTGATCCTGGGGATAGAAGCATTTCTTATAAAAGAAATTTTAAACTAGATGTTGTTAAAACTGCACTTACAAATATCAGGAAAAGTCTTAAAGACTTTCCAAAAGTCTTTACATTTTGGAAAGATTCTCATACTTTGGGTTTCCAAACCCTTTTGTTTGCTTTTGGAAACAATCAGCTAATGTACTAGGAAATCGTACATTAGCTGACTACTTAATTCCACAAGCAGTCAAGTTTCATAGAAAACTGTTGAGCAAGCCCTCTTTAAAAGATTATGGGACTGTGAGGTTACTTGGAAGGAAAATATAAAGAAATAAGGGCTGTAGATACACACCTCTGCCTTCACTTTGCTTTTTCACCAGTGTCAGTTTGTATCCATCTCCATATGTGCTCTTCAGAAAAAGTGGTGTTCCACAGCACTTAAGCTTTCCATGCAAGATGATGGCAATGCGATCTCCCAAAAGATCGGCTTCGTCCATATGATGGGTGGACAGCAGGATGGTCCGGCCTGCAACAGCCGTACAAACACAGATAATTACTGACAGCAACACGTTAAAGGACAGGAGGAACATTGACAGCGAAGCTTTGAAAACACATGTGGAGCATTACAGGAAACATTAGCATTAGTCAATGTTGTCAATGGCAAACAGGATCTAAACTACAATACGACTCCATAAAACTCTGAGCCAGGAGGACTTCACTACACATAAAGAACAGGAAGTCAGACAACACTTAATGAGGCTGATCCCCTGGAGTTTAAGTCAGCAGTTACACACACACACCCACACACAGCTAATGTTACAGCACTTTAAATATTAGGTTGGATGGAATTAAGACTGCTTTAAGATCCACTCACCCTGTTTGTACTTGAGGATCAGGTCCCAGATGGCCCTGCGGGCATAAGGATCCACCCCCGCAGTGGGCTCGTCCAGGATGACGGCTCTGGAGCCGCCTACGAAGGCTATGGCCACTGACAGCTTCCTCTTCATCCCACCTGACAGGGTCTGAACCAAGCTGTGTCGCTTGTTAGATAGCTCCAGGTCCACAATCATTCTGAACACACACACGCACACAAGCCCACAAGCGCGCGCACAACCCCCCCCACACACACACACACGCACACACAATCAAGTCAAGTTTATCTATGTAGCACATTTCAGGAGCAAAGTGCTTTAGATGATTGAAACAGATCACAACAAACTACTAAAATAGAAACATTACAGTCCAATAGCAAAATAAAAAAAGTCATAGAAAGCTGTAATCCAATCTCAAATGAACTCTAAACAAGTGGGTTTTTAGTCTACATTTGAAGGCACTCTGTTTCCACTGTTTTACAGTTTTCTGGAAGTTTGATGCAGATTTGTAATGCATAGAAGCTGAATGCTGCTTCTCTGGTTCTGTGGATGCAAAGCAGAAAAAGAACCAGAAGACCTGAGATGTTTGAAAGGTCGATACAACAACAGTAGATCTTTAATATATTGTGGTGCTAAACCATTCAGTGATTTATAAACTAACAGTATTTTATAGTTCATTCTCTGAGCTACAGGGAGCCAACTGGGGTGATGTGTCAGGTCTTCCAATCACCAGGGTTTCTAGTGATGGGACAGGACTTTAACTTCTTTTTTTTTTTTCCTTTTTTTTCTCCGAAGAGTTTTTGTGGCGCTAGTGGCTCGTATTTTTTTAGACAGTAGGCAGACAGGAAGGAGGGTGAGGAGAGGGGGGAAGACATGCGGCAAAGGTCGTCGGGAATCGAACCCTCGACGTCCGCGTCGAGGACTAAGGCCTCCAAACGTGGGGCGTGCTAACCCCCTGCGCCACCACAGCACGCCCCAGGGACTTTAACTTTCTTCTGTTTAGATACAGTGCTTGATAGATCTTCAGACCCTGTCTCCTCCCTAAATGAGCTAAAATAATCTCATTTATAGAAGATTTACATCTAACAGATGCCTAGAGGCGGATGCATCCACAGGATAGATTATTCGTTTTATTTGCATCCACACAATACCAATACCTGAATAGATAATTTTTTGATCTCCAGTCAGATATTTAGTCGAGTGATAGATAGTGAATACCTTCCAAGATTACTTAGTTATCACTGTCCATTGGTGAGGTCGGTGTCTGTCCCTGACTAGGTAGAAGAAAAGTACAGACTTTACACTCTTAAAACAACCTGAATTCTGTATTTTCATTAGGGAACAAATTAATTTCTTCATTTTAACAAATAGTTCATCTGCTCCAAATATTTTTATTTTTTGGGACACATTAAAAGCATTTCTGAGGGGCCAAATTATTTCTGCTCCCTAATTTTCAATTGTACTATTATGTGGCTCAGTTTAGGTTCTTGGCACAGATGTTTGGTTTGCAGGCTCTCCCCTCATGGCTCAAAATTGAAACAACAGAGATAAAAGAAAGAATACTAATACATTTGCATTATAAATGGGATGAGAAAACTATCAAAAATGTAACTGATAATTCTTTAATAATACAGTCAATTCAAATTTGGCATAAACTTTGTCAAATGTTTAAGCTAAAAGGTATTCTTTCCCCTAAGACCCTACTGTGGGGAAAAGGACTGCTACCATTTTGATGGACTTGGCATTTCACCGGTCTCAATGAAGGCAGACGCTTTTTTCCTCTGCTCCCTCCCTACCCTTGCCTGCCCTGCTTGCTCTGTTTTTGTCCTGTCTTTTTCTATATTTTTGAAGCCTTTCTTTGCACATCCTCCAAATCTACAAATTATGGATCTGGTCAACCGGTCTCTCAATGTAATTGATAAAATTTTCTCGATGAGAAGACTGGGCACAGGAGAGCCCTCTTGTCCTGCGGGGACACACTCGGCAGTGTGTGATAACAGGATTTCTGCTGTTTGGAGCTTGCGGATACCTAGCTTATCGACAAGTTTGTGACGGACTTGGCCAAACTAGCGAACACTCAGACTGTTGGTGTGGACAGAGACGCAAGTTGGATGTAAGTCTTGCTGAGACTTGCAGCCCAGCTGAGGACTCTAAAACTCACTAACGGAATGAAATTGATCTTGGAGAAGTTGCTAGTTTCGGCTCAGTGGAATGACCAAACTAATTTGGATAATTGGGAACTGAGATGTATCGGAGAGACTTTAGGGAAGATTGAAATTTATAATCTACCCAACCTAAGACATTCTGTATCTGAATTGGCTTTCCCCGTGTTGCCTTGGAACGGCTGCATATTTCTAATCTCCTTGAAGATATGTGAACATAACGCTCCTTCCCACCTCACCTCCTCCTGTTATCCATGCAGCTGTGGAGCTGAGCGCTCCCAAGGACATGTCTTGATAACAACATCTTATCGGACTTCTGCCGGGAGGCTGAGCAACATGGTTTCATGGCCCTGTGATGTCACCGCCTTCACTTCACTCATGTCTTTGTTTTGCCCTTTGTTTTGTCTGAATGTTGTCATGTGCCCTAATGTGTCCTTTCCCTGTTTTTTATTTAAATTTTTTATTTTGTTACAAACTGTGGAGTACTCACTTTTAACCCAGAACAGGAATTAGAACAAACTTGGAATCCAGAGACTCTAGTTTATTAGTCAATTAATCACTCTTTAGCTTATTTTTTAGAAACTGTAGAGTACTCACTATTTAGATGCAGAGAGACTCCTACTATTGCAACCCAGAAAAGGAATTAGAACAAACTTAGAATCCAGAAAAAATTCTTCCAGAACAGGAACATTTAGTTTTTATTATTACTTAGAAACTGTGGTGTACTCATTACTTTTACAAATTTAGAGCACACTTAGAAAGTCCAGAGAATACTTACTTACTTACACTTATTTAGCAAGCCAGAACAGGGATTAGAACTTGGAACCCAGAAAAACTCCCTTAGCAACTACTTTTTAGACTCCTATTCTTCTAAACCAGAAAAGGAATTAGACCAGAGGATACTTACTTATACTTATCTACCAACCCTGAATAGGAGTATGTAGTTTATTTACTTTGGATCAACATTATTAGCTTTTTCTTCTTTTGCTCTTTCCTTTGGTTTGTTATTTTGTTTGTATTTCCTTTTAATTAATGTAACACACTTTGTATTGCCTTGTTGCTGAAAATGTGCTATATACTGTAAATAAAATTACCTTTACCTTACAGTGATTTGTCAGTCTGGTAACTTTAGATCCTGGCAGGAGAAGGGAATTAGCAGATTGGAGCACTGGTACAAAAAGTTAGTATTTATGTCACTACAACAGTTAAAAGAGAAGTTTAATTTGACAGATAAAGATTTCTTTGGCTACCTCCAACTTCATGATTTTATAAGAACTAATCAGAAAGAAAGTTGGAAATTACCGTCCACATCTCCCGTTGAGGATGCCAGCCAGCCATTATGTAAAATCATCTTAAGGGTTTATACAGCACTCATGCGAACTTTAACTATAACTGGTATGGTTAGTTCCAGAATCAAATGGGAAAAGGATTTGGGAATATCTATTGAGAGACAGATATGGAATAATTTGTGCAGAGAAGGGGTCACCTCTAAACGTTTGGTTTAGACTAGTACAATTCAATTTTTTACATTAGTTATATGTTACCCTACAAAAATTACATAAATATAATTCAAATATATCTCCTCTGTGTTTTACCTGGCACTGCTCTAGACTCCAGGGATTTTGGAAGGGAGTTTGCGAAACATTATCAGACATTCATGGTATCACAATTCCAATAGAACTGGAGATTTGTTTATTGGGGAACTTTACAAACTCCAATCTAGAGACAAATTATGATAAGAAACTTACAGAAGTTCTTCTGGCAATTGCTAAGAAATGTATTGCAACAAAATGGAAATCAGACGCCCCCATTCCGATTAAACAATGACTTTGTGAGATCAATAGCTGTGTAACCCTAGAAAAAATAACCTATTGGATGCAGAACAGAAGTAAGACGTTTTATAAAATATGGCAGCCATTTTTAAGGCGCGCGCGCATACCAGGCGCGATGCCTGGTATGCAATACCTACCTGCACATTGGATTCACTGATCTTCCTGTAATTGAGCTACCCTTACAAAAAAATCCCATGAAATTCACGTGACTTTCATATGTGAATTTCATTGGATGGCAGGATCTATGAGCGATACTGATGCCATCTGTCTCTCACCCTATCTCTGATTCATAGACATTTTTATTTAATCCTTATTGATCACCCCTTTCCCATTTTAACCCTCCCCCATTCAGTCCTTCTTGTTTTTTTTGTTGTTATATTATTGTAAATATATTTTACTTTAGGTATGTTTCATTGTTTGAATTTTGCTTGATCCTGAACCAATTTTGTCCTGTTAGTTAATAATTGCGATGTTGTTACTAAAATATAAAAAATTAAGTATTCTAAAAAAAAAAAAAAAACTGGGTGACGTGCTCTATCTTCCTGGTTTTAGTCAGAACGTCAACAGCAACTTTCTGGATGAGTTTCCACATGGATGAGTTTCCCATCCATGTGTTACATGCTGAGACATTAGTCCTCTAATCCTGGAAATGTTCTTCAGGTGATAGAAGGCCGACTTTATGGTAATTATTTACCATCAACTCTGCTGAAGTCAGGTTGTAGTCCTATTCTGATTTGTAGCTTAATCCCACAAGCAGACATAATTTTGCTGCTTTCACATTTACTTTGTTTTCAGTACCTGGAGGGTGAGCAGAAAGCAGGGAATTCTTAGAGCTCATATTTCCAGGACTTATGTGTTGATTCTATGTTTGAAACAATTCCTTGAATGTTTCAAGTACCTCAATTATTAAAATTACTCAAGGAAAATGTATCTGCCTTGAAGCTTTGTTAATTTATGTTTTATTATTTAGTGCACCATGTTCCAGCAGGGACATTATTTTCTGCGTAGCGCTCTGACTTCCGCCTCTTAGTTGTTGACGAAAGCTTAGTGTTAGAAGCATACCGTCCAATTTTCAAGTTCAGCTGTGGGGATCTGATTGATTGATGAAAATGCCTGGGTTTTCATCATTTTTGGGGGACCAATAGACATCCTTAAAATGACTGGCGCGATGCCTGGAGTACGGCAGCTTTTCTCTTCTGGGAGCTGCTGGTTGAAAGCGAACGGCAGGAAGAGAGCTGCAGGAGTATTTATACAGGTGAGCAGACAGACTGAACACGGCGAGCAGCTGAGTAGTTGATGGTTACAGTGTAAGTGTAGCTTTACGGCCGAACCGCACAATAAATTTCACATCATCCCGGTGTTCTGACCATCAGTGCTGCCTCATCAGATTTTCCTACCATAGCACGGATAGATAGCTAAGTCTATCTGTCGGTGCTACGCGTCCAAAACTGCTACCATTATGTTTACAAACCAAAAACTACAGCAGGTTGTGTTAATGTTAAATATATTGGATAATATTATTTGAGTGACAGGACTGAAGTGGAAGCTGAAGAGTCATGCTTAGCATAGGAACAATTTATATACACGACGAAACCACAAGAAGATCACTTCATCTGAATATTCTACCCATTTAAAATCAAAAGCTATGGCAGATGTATGCACCAATCCTTTTATTAGAATATCCTACTTGTTAAAAAATATTTTTAATACAGTGGTATCAGACAGTATCAGACAGGGGAAACATGTTTTTATTGGAATTAAATTAAACACCGACAAATACTGATCACAGCAACCCTTTTTTGCGTATTAATCCATTGTATGACAGTCTTTATCAGATGCAGCACAGCCACAATGTGTCCACCGAACTGCACAGGTCACTGTGCTCCTGAAATGATAGGATATGATTAATGTACACTAATATTACACGGCTATTACACAGCTTCAACCTCACATAGTATTGTTACCTACATCTTTTTAGCAAAGTTTAATAATAAAAAAGAATGTAATTAAACCAAAATATTTTAAAGTATAGGAACAAAATAGCCCACAAAACAACGTGTTTTATCCTGTTTAACCACCAAACAATGACTTGTTTACAGTAGTAACGACTTTGCAGACAGCAAACTACAGGCATTTAAAAATATATTAAGCTGCCTGTCATGTAGACTAAATATATGAAGTAATGCAGCAGCTTAATGAAAGCCAGGTATAAAATAAATTAAATAAAGCTTACCGTAATCTGCGATGTGTTTTATTTCAAAACACATGAAACGAAACTTCCACAGGTAGGACGGATTCATAAGAAATCTGCTGAGTAAGCAGTATGTGACGTAGCATCGATGTGCGCATTACCACATGGTAGGATGTTATTTATGGGTAGCACAGATAAACAGAACACCTGTTTCAACAAACGGGTGGCGGAAAGCATCGTGGCGGTACATAGCTGGTAGATGAGTTTCTGAGTGTGACGAACGAAGGTGTCAAATCCCGTTGTTAGCAAGAACACAAATGCTATAAATGGCTGGGCAAGGCATATCTGTCAAGTCTCCTGTTTTGGCAGGGAAACTACCAGTTATTTATCCCCCTTTCCTGCTGTGCTCCCAAATTAGCATTTTCCCGTAAATATTCCGTATTGCTCCCCCCACCCCCTCTTCTCGGGTCTTACGTTGGTGCAGTTTTTTTACTGCCCCGGACTTACGTTCCACCCTGAGCCCCCCAATCCAGGCGACATTTCCCGTATTCTCAAACCCAAAGTTTGTCAGTTATGAGGCAAGGTGAGAATTCATCTATTAAACTGATTGGAGATGAATACATAAACTAAAAGCTGGATCATAGACATTTTTTATAAGCGTACTTGTGAGCCTGCCTCTTAATTATTAAATTGAATATAATTTCAGATCTTTGTATAACTTTTCTTCAGGTTAACTTAGACAGTGAGCTATTATTGTTACAGGTTAATTTTCTAAACTACAGAAAAGTTATTGTTAGGGAAGCTCAAAAATGAAAAACTGGACTGATGTTGATTTCCAATAGTAACCCTGGTGTTATGCTAGATTTACCAATATTTTATCAATTTTTTTATCCGATTACGCGATAAATCGTAAGAATAATTGATAGATTACTCGATTACTAAAATATTTGTTTACAACAATCCTAATTGACTCCTTCATAAACATAGAGATAGTTGTTGAAGCTGATCCAAGGAAGGTCTGACTTTGCACAGTACTGTAGAAAATGAAACCCACCAAAATACTAATTCATGTTGAGGTTCACTCACTGTTAGATTCGGGCTGTGGTGGAACACAATTAAATACTTTACTATTGTTAGCAGCTGATGTCAAAGAGACATTGTCTTTCAGCAATAAACAATGTTCATGTCTACACAGTGGGAGCTGACAGCAACATGGAGCTGCACTAGGCACAGCAGGCTGGTACTGACTTGTCCATCTCCTTGCAGATGTCATCCTCTGCCATGCCTTTGAGCCTGGAGTAGAACCACAGGTGCTCCTCTACACTGAGCTTATCAAAGAGAACGTTGTGCTGCGGACACATGCCCAGGTTCTGACGGATCCGATCCATTTCGGTGCGGATGTCGTGGCCGTATATGGTGGCAGAGCCGGAGGTGGGAGGAAACAAGCCTGTCAGGATGGACCTTTGATGAGGACAAAGACACGCATGAAAACATGGTTTGTGGGTTCTGCCACTATGAGCCCAAGTCTGGAGTGACTGATCAAATGACTGATGTGTAAATAATTGACTTCATTCTGTATTTTTCCATAACTCATCCAAATGGTTTTATTGCAAATAGTTTAATGATTGTAGTTTGAATATAAATAATCTGAACTGAAACAGCCCATGAGGCTGATTTGTTGGAAGAAAAATAATAAATGAGCGATCTAATGATTCTGGTTATTTTGATGAGGGACAAACTGTGACTTTTAACCAGACGATTAAAGTGAAATTATTGTAGGATGTCATGTTAAAGCAGCATTTGAAGCAAACTAAGAAATGGATTAGGGGCTGTCCAAGCTGCCTGATCCAACAGTAAAAACACAACATGCCTTTTTCAAATTCAAATTATATTTAAAACAAAAATACTTTATTGATCCCAAAGGGAAATTAAGTGTTCTTGTAACTCATATCAATTCAAATTCTTCAAAGAGTTATTGTAGACAATGATGGCTGTTGGCAGCAAAGATCTCCTGTAGCAGTCTGTGTTACAGTGAATTTGAAGAAGCCTCTGACTGATGATATTCTGCTTACTCAAGACAGTGTCATGAAGAGAGTGGTCAGGGAAGTCCATAATTTTCTTGAATTTATGAATAATGCTTCTTTGGATTTTTTAGGTCTTTATTATGCCTGTGGCCGTGTTTTGACACATTTCTGTATAATTTGCCAAATACTTTGTGAACATTTCCAATCTCTGGCTGCAGAGCGGTCTGCACAGGGTTGGCTATCCAGGAAAAAGTCCTGACCACAATGTTCTAACTGGTTCTAAGATGTGATCTGATATTGGCTGCAGATTTGTGTGCTTCTTCACTCTCACTAAATCACAACATAAATACAACCAATGAGATGCTCCATTAAAGCAGAAAACACAGTTTAGCTTCCTCCTTACATGGTGGTGGTTTTTCCAGCTCCATTGTGTCCCAGGAAGGAGACCACCTGGTTTTCATAGAGGTTGAGGCTCAGGTTGTTGAGGGCCAGTTTGCTGCCGGTCTTGTACACCTTGGTCAGTTTGTCTATGCAGACCACCAGGCTCAGGTGGCTCGGCTCCTCCTCCATGCCCCGCATCTCCTCTGCAGTCACAGATGACACAAGACAAGTAAGAGCTGCACCATAAAGTAGTATAAACAATGCAACTCATTTCTAACCTATCTCACCTCATCACTGTGATGTTGGCCCTTTCTAATTTTAGAATAAAAGTTGCCTTAAGATATAGGGAAAATTTTATAAAATATAGAAAGATATTATGTGAATAAAAAGTTGGATTTATGACAAAATTGCCACAAACTCAATAAACAGACATTTCGCTCTGATCCTTCTTTATTTAAGCAAGCACTAGTACAAGTAGTTCTTCATAAAGACAGTCAGTGTGAGGTTTTGTGCTTACTGCAGAAAACTGGTCATATTCACGAGATCCAGAATAAATGGTGCTCAGAATCAGCTCACAGCTTTTATCTCCTGGTCATTTTCTTTCTAGTGAAGGCAGGTTACACTGTGCAGAAGTGACTGGACATTTTGTAGGAGTCATTTTATAAAGTGGTGACCCACAGTCAGCACCAAAAATATGAAAAAATAGAAATACAAAGAGAGAATTTCTCTCACTCGACCACATTCTGATATTAGCTGATCAACACAGACCTACTGGTTAGAGAACATTGTTTTTTAAAACTGGAATCGTCATCAACATCCTGCCTTCCCAGTATTCCATGTAGGTTAGTGTTCCAGCTCAAGCTGAAGGTGTTTTAGAGAAATGTCCAAAATGTGACCTTAGTGCATTCACACACATCTATAACCCTGTAAGGACATGTTATCTCTAAAGAAGCATGCCGTAGTGCCGGCTGTGAACAGGATCTTTAACTCCAATTAAAAAGAACTGATTTGGTATTTCTCACTTAGATCTTCTCCTGTAAACCACCTAGCAAAGTAAACTGTGACTCTGACCTTGTTACTCCTGGTAAAACCAGAAACACTGCTACCAATTTAGATTTGTTTTCATTTTCTGTGTCTTCTAAGAGACAAATACAAGGTTGCCAAAAATATGAATCAATCTTAAACTAGAGATGCATCAATTCCAGTTTTCTGGTCGATTGACCAGAAATGGGGGAATATGGGGGAATTTTTCTGCCATAATTTGAGAGCACACATTTTCAGTCTGAAAGCAAGATCAAAACTTTTAATACTTTTGCTTACATTTTCATTTTGAAAGCATGACTTGATGTCTTTCTTCTCAAAACTTGTATTGCTTGTACTCAAAACTTCTGGCACTCTTGCAGAACTCTCTGCTCACTTACAAAACATCCTCTGCTTGCTTTTGGAACAAACATGCAGCGTTGCCTGGCAACCTCTCAGCCAATAAAATGAAAGTGTTGAACTGGGTGCGTTTGCTGTGTGCCTGTGTGGCTACCATCAATTGTAGCAACCTGCACCACCCACTGGATGTAGGACAAACAACGACATTAGCTTTCTGCTCCGTGTTACTCTAACCATCCACCAGCAGCGCGCTACTGATCGCTGACAGTTAACCCAATCAAACTGCAGTAACTTCTAGTCATGACATGATTCATTTGGACAATTAGCATGGAGACTGCAATGAATAGATAAAATATTATCTATTCATACAGGTTATAGGCTACCTGTATGAATAACACAGAAAGTAGAAGCACTTCACATGTGAAACAAATATTCTGATATTTTGTGTTTTAGACTGTCTATTGATCGTAGATCTACTTTGACTCAAAGTGCAGCCGTCAATAAGGCTGATTGATGGCCTTATTGCAGCCGTTCTTCCGGTACTGCGTACCGGCTCAGAATATTTACCGGAACGCAGTACTGAACCGTACCGGCTTACTTACACAGCTCGCCCGGTATGTATACACACTGCATCATGATGTAACACAGTTGATCAGAAGGCTGTTAGCGATCAGTAGCATCCTGCTGGTGGTTGTTTAGTGTAATACGGAGCAGAAAGCTGAGGTCCTTGTTTCTCCCTACATCCAGTGACAACTCAGATTAGATATACAGTATTTTGCAGCTCTTGAATATAGTTTGATCTGCATTTGGGCTGGTGAACAGTTGCTCACACTGTTTAGGCATAACATGATGACAACTGACAGAAGAAGCCTGAGCTGAGTAAGATTTTAATTTTATTATGTTTGTTTTTAATTTTGTTACTTCATTTGCTATGTCTTTTAGCTATTGTAGTCTAAACTGCTACAAAGGAGATCCTGGTTCTGAGAGAAAAGTGGTAGAATACAAACTTCTTA
Source organism: Xiphophorus couchianus (assembly GCF_001444195.1). Taxonomy (NCBI): domain Eukaryota; kingdom Metazoa; phylum Chordata; class Actinopteri; order Cyprinodontiformes; family Poeciliidae; genus Xiphophorus; species Xiphophorus couchianus. The sequence continues at coordinate 256,896 of NC_040239.1, forward strand.
GCGTACTGTAGCATATGGTCAGTCAGGGAGCCCATGGTGGTCATAAAGTTATGCCCAAGTGCAGCAGCTCAGTGTTAAACTCAGCTGGTTGTGTGTAACTATCAAATTATGGGCAAGAACATTTAAAAAAAAAAACATAGACTTGCTTGTGAATAAAACCGTAGGTCTGGTGTGGAAGTTAGAAAAACTGTTTCTGTTTATTTTTGTAATTGTCCTTGTAATAGCTGGAAAGCCCCCTCCAATCCCCCCAACACAGATGATTTGGCTGCAAAGAAAACTTCTGACTTTAATTTTATCAGGCTGCCCCAGTGCTGGACTAAATGCCCAGTTCGCTGCAGGCAGCCTGAGTCGGTCCCATCGCTGTGGGTCAGAATCAGATATCCTGATATAGAGAAACGGTACTGTGTCTGTCACAACAACGCACTTCAAAGCCCCGGTACCGCCTGGTACCGCCAGCTCACTGTTCGCTCTCTGCTTCACCTTAACATTACTACCAGGCGGTTCACACCCCTGCTGATAGATCGGGAAAAACCCACCACATAAAGCCTGAACAAACAAAACAGATTCTGTTCTACCTACTAAGAATATCAGCATCACTAACAGTGTTTAAATATAGATTTAGTGACATCTGTGGGAGGGGGCACAGGTTAATTGGCAATTAATCACTGATTAGTGGTTATTGTTTGCTGTGATGTATTTGTGCAGCTCAAACACAAAGATTACACCATATTGTAGCCAAAGCAACACAAAAATCAAACTATCAAGATGATTCTTTAAACTTTTACAAAGTAAATTTCCTAACCAAGTCCCAAATGTACAATTTATTTTTTTTTGATTATTTTATCTTTCCTGAATGCATTAAATAAAACTTAATCAAATTGTCTTTGTTAATAAATGTTTGCTACAGATTTAGATCTATGGTCTGTGTTGCAACTCAACCATTAATAGGGCCCTAGACTTTCAGAAGACCTCTGATAGATTTTTCTAGGCAGATCTATGAAGACACTGTCACAGTAATCAACTGAGCTTAAATGCATGGATGTTTCTCAAGATCTTCTAGAATGACAAAATCTAATGAAAATAATTTAGCTCTCAACCTTACAATTCTAGATCTATCTGAGGTGCTAACATTGAAAAATTATATGTAGTTAACCCCTCTGAGCTTTTCAATCTTTAGAGCAATCTGCAGCCAAGTTTCTATAGAGGCTATACAGTCAGATATTATTAGGGTTTATTTAGTAAAATAGCAGCAAATTTGCTTATTTCATAACTTCATAACCAGCAACCTTCTCTCCTATGGTCTGTTTAAAAACTACAGTCTCAGATCAATATGATATAGTATGATCTCATTAAATGTTAGATTCTTGATTAGCATAGGTTGTTGCATGTTGTACAATGTTTGAAGATCTTGCTCAATGTGCCCCTTTTTTAACTTTGAGCCCCTGCCCCTCCAAAGGTCTCTGCACGGCCCTGCCATCTAGCTTATCATACATCATTTTATCCCTATAGTAATCAATAGGATAGAGAGCATTGAGTAATTCTTTTATTTGACAGTTGTTTTTTAGACGGAATAAACCAGATTCACATCACATTCACAAATCTGTGTCTGATTCCATTTTCATCTTTAACTAAAGTGTTGAAGTTTTTCACAGTAATAGAGGCCTTGTGTAATTAATGGCACAATGTGTCAGAGAGGCCTTGTGTTATTAATTAGTCTTTGGTCTTTTTTAACCTGTAGAACATGAAAACCCTCATCGAAAGTTCATAATAAAGTTGAGTTCTCCGTACCGGACCGGCGCTGATCCATGGCACATGCCTGGTCCTCCTCCATCACACTGAGCCTGGCAGCTCCTCCTCTACACCAGGGCCAATCCCAGGTCTCAACACGCCCACTGCCTGACCAATAGGACCTCTGCAGAGGGAAGTACCATGGGCGTGGCAGCCCATACATCCCTACAGGTAAAGGAAGAGGGAAAGTTGTGTTATAATGAGATAATAATGGTCCAGGATTGAGGAAGCAGTCTTTTCCCACCTGGATGAACAGCTTCTATGTACCAGGTTAGCACACCGTACACCCCAGCATCTATAATGAGCATCATCATGGAAAGGCTCAGATTAAAGTCATCGCCCTCTACAGGTGACTGACTGATGGTGCGCCACTGGATGCCAACACCTGCCACCTCATACAGGGCAAAATACTTGGAGCCAAGACCGAAGGCTGTGGTGGACATGAGAGACTGGAACCAACAGAGAACACATGCACTAAGGGTCAGCAGCACGAGTACAACAGCAACACATGAAGAACAATCAAGTGACCTTACAGCAATGCATTTCTCAAAAGCAGTGATCTTGTCATGGGCCACCTCTTCCCTTATGGCTACATACATGTAGGGCACATAGCTGAGGAAGTAGATGATTCCTCCACAGGCTGAAGCTAGCTTAGCTTTGGAGTAGATTACTGACACCAAGAAACTGAGAAAAAAAAGAAAACATTACAGAACTAGTTACCAATCACAATCTGAACCAATCCATAGTTTCTTCTCAGTAAAGTCAGACTTCTTTTAAAACAAACAAACTTTGAAATTCAACACATTAGCACTTTTATGTAAAACCTTAAATGTTTGTTTGCTATTATGGTGCAAAATGAAATTTCAAATAAAGCTGGGTTTATACTGCAGCAAAAACACAAAACTGTTGTTATTAAGCCAATGTATAAAAAGACAGGAAGGCAATTTCACTGAAGTCAAATAGTAATTTTGGATCAGTACATTAGTAGAATCTTTGCAAATATGTGAGTCGAATATGAATACAAGTCTTTGCTGATGCTGCCTTACAACATTTCAATAGGAAAGGGCATCTTAGAATAATATAGAATAACTATTTTCTACTTTAGTTCAACGCTGCAAACACATTATGGATTTCTAAAATTATTAATTTTACTGTATGTAGCCAAGGAAACCAAAGGGATGAATGAAATCTTCATTTCATGTGAGCAGGAGAAATATTAACATTTCAGACTTGGAAGATGAGGAAGCAGTTAGCAGCCGTATCCTAACCGTTCACACACCATCCGCCTCAAGCTGATGAACCAGAGTCAAACACAGATACACTATGAAACATTTCATTATGAAATGTAGCTGTTAACAGATCTCACTTCTCACAATCTGAATAAAGAAACTTATTTTATGAAATAACTTGGCACATGTATTAATCCTTTATTTGGACTGGCTGAAGTTTAATCCCAATCAGTGTGTGATAACACTTGATTCAGGTAGACGGGTTCAAGTACTGACTTAAAAGGTAAACTGGGAAAGACTCTCACTGACTGCTTGGTGACTTAACCTGCTGTGTCTGATGCAAACAGTTATCCTGCAGCACACATCAGCATTCACTGCTTTTCATGACCATCAGGAAGGAACAAAATTACAATACCAAATGCAAATGTATTAAACCTGACACTAGGTCTGTGATTTTGCTCTTGTAGACAAATATTTTAATGCGAAATGATATTATATTTTTTATTAGGACTGCAACTGACAATTTAAGTTATCAATTAATCTATTGATTATTCTGAAAATCAGATTAATAGTTTCAGCACAAAACGGCTGAAACTATTAATCTGACAGCTTCAGATTAAACTGAAATCAGGTAGTTTTCAGATTTCAGCTGCATTTTGTACCTACAGGTTGACAGTTTGTTTTTCCTACATAAATTTTGTGCATTTACATAAATGACTTCATACCTAAGTACTTAAACTTTTACATTAAAAATGCAGATAGATATCAGGGCTCCCCCCAGAAAATTTGCTAAGGGTCCAGTATATCTCTGCACTTGGCTGCATTCATTTTTCCTTCAATTGCAACCAGTCGTCCTGTCCCTGCAGCTGAAAAACACCCCATAGGATAAAGCTGCCACCACCATGTTTCATGTTGGGATTGTATTGGGCAGGTGATGAGCAGTGCCTGGTTCTCTCCACACATACCGCTTAGAATTAACACCAAAAAGTTAAATCTTCATCTCATCAGACCAGAGAATCTTATTTCTCAGTCTGTGAGTCTTTCGTGTGTTTTTTGGCAAACTCTATGCAGGCTTTCAAATGTCTTGCACTGAGGAGAGCCTTCAGTCGGGCCACTCTGCCAAAGAACCCCAACTGGTGAAGGGCTGCTGTGATTGTTGACTTTGTGGAATTTTCTTCCATTTCTGTACTGCACCTTCTGAGGTCGACTCTCAGAAGGTGCAACCTGCAGTCAGACGCCAGTGTTTTAAGTGAAACAATGATTAATTCTAACAGTGTTGAGTGAAAATCTGAAGCACTCACCAGAACATGATGGTGGCCACCGCATAAATAGTTAAGAAGAGCCAGATGATCAGTGGGTCACTATGGAGTAACACTCTACCGTACTTCAGGATGGCTGTGAGAGCAGTGACGGAGATGGAGAGCTGGACAAAGCCAGTGATGAACCAGGCCACCCAGTGAACGGCATTGTTCAGGCCCATCATCTTCATCACCTGACAAAGGAGCCCACTGGTTACACTCGTCGCCTTAATTAACAATTACATAAAAACATGTGCAACTCTGACTGACATTGGTCAAGATCCAAAAACACCAAACTTCCAACTACTGAACATAACAGTGATGGTGCAAAGTTCACAGGCGTAATGTTAAACGTACTTTAATTGATTTTGAATAGTATAATCTGGTGGTCTGAATCTACTAATAATGGGTTTAAATATCAACATTAACAGAATGAGATCAGTATCGATTACAGTGTATCACTAAAGTGAGTACACCGCTCACATTTCTGCAGATATTTAAGTATTTTTTCAAGGGACATCACTGACAAAATGACACTTTGACACAATGAAAAATAATCTCTGCGACAGACTGGCGACCTGTCCAGGGTGAACCCGCCTCTCGCACGGAACGTAGCTGGAGATAGACACCAGTAGGGACAAGGGTGTTAGAAAATGGATGGAAAAGCAGTCTGTGTGCAGCTTATATAAGAGTGTAAATTTATTCTTCCCTCAAAATAAATCTATATACTCTAAAGTAGCATAGCTCACATAAACATTAGCTCCCGCTAACAGAAACATATGAGGAGGGCAGAGTATCAAAATACCAGCCATATAAAACGTAATCTGAAATTATTTATAATTACTCCAAGTCTCATTATAATTGGAGAGCAAAGCCTGCATTAGCTTCTACTTACTTCTGAGGGCAGACCATCAAGAAGTTTTGTTTCTTGATGTGCCTGCCTATTTTTCCGGCCAGCGAACCATTTCGCCATCCAGTGGTCGTTTATCAGACCACTTAGTCTCCTGTACCGCTCAAAAATGCACAATATGTGAATAAATAATTTTGAGATATTATAAGGAAGTGCTGAGATATACCGTTTTCCCACCGAACTAACGTATTTACCACTTCGGTACAAGCACAGGGAGAAACGTTTAGGATAAAAACACTAGACTCAGAGTAAAACTCAGATGACCCAGCTTTCTACTAGCATGTAAACGCACCATCTACACACAAATCTGGGAGCTCCCAAAGCGTGAAATGAGTCTCAAAAATACTCGTGCACTCGTAACCGGATCTGTGTGTAAATGCAGTTTTGTGTGTGTACCAGGTGACCTGTGCGTACTTTTTCAACATTTCTAGGTGTAGGAGAAGGTTTATTTTCTTTTTAAGGTTTACAAATCCGGTGTTACACACTCACAGATAGTTTTACACACGCACAAATACTTTCACACACGCTCACAGATATTTTGAGACTATTTTCACTCCATAGATTTCGACCTGCATTTAAACGCACCAGATACGCACAAATCTCAGGCTGTCCGGAAAAGTGTGAAATGAGTCTCAAAAATACTCATGCATTCGTAACCGGATCTGTACGTAACTGCAGTTTTGTGTGTGTGTGTGTGTGTGTATCTGGCGACTGGTGTGTACTTATTTAACATTTGTAGGCGTAGGAAAAGGTTTGAATTTGTAATTATCAAAGTTGTGAGGCTGTAATTAAAACATTTGTGTGTAAAAATTTGACTTTTGTAGAAATTGTAATTGTGTGTGTGTACTTTTATTTTGCATTCGTAATTTCGTCATATTTGTGTATGCATTTGACCACATATTAACAAGTACCCGGAGTTAATCACAAATTTTCTTTTTAAGGTTTACAAATCATGTTTCACACATACACCTATCCGAAGTTACACACAAAGATGCTTACACAAGTTACAAATCCAGTATTACACACACATAGGTATTTTGAGACTATTTTCACTCCATATCCGTCAGCTTATCATCCCTGGTCCAGACTGGATCCTCATTGATTGAAAGATAAACAAAACCCTGCTAACCCAGCGGTATGACAACGAGCCTCAGAGGCAACGTTTCCAGGACTATGCTTTGCATGAACATATGGTACACATATTACCAGTTTGTGGACCACACCTCAGGCACGTGCAGAGGGGGCTTGAGCCCCTGCCACTTTTATTCTTGATGCCCCTAGTGCCCTTTTTGACTTTTATTTTTCAATTTTTTATTTTTATCTGTATGTCAGAAGGCCTGTTTGTGCCCCTCAGCAATAATATTTAGCTATATATAATAATTTAGTAAAAATAAACTAGTCTGGCTGCCCTCAGTCTAATAATGACTCTCAGAGCCTCCATGTTGTTCAGACTCCGGGTCCATGGTGAGGAGGAGGCGGATCTGTACCTCTAACTATCAAATTATGGGCAAGAATATTTTTTCATACACTGGTTTGTGAATAAAAACAGGTCTGATATTGACGTTAGAAAAACTGTTTCTATTTATATTTTGTCCTTGCAGTAGCAGGAAAAAACCCGCCTCTCCCCTAAACACAGAAATGCTTCGACTGCAGAAAAAACCTCTGACTTTAACTTCATCATTCTGCTAAATGCCCGGTTCACTACAGGCAGTCTGAGTCGGTCCACCGACAGGTAGAAAGAATGTCTGTCTTTATATCAAGACATCCTGATATAAGACACGGTACCGACTGTCACCGCGAGTCGTGACACAGATCAAAGCCCAGTACCACCTGGTACCACCTGCTGACTGTTCGCTCTGCTTCTCCTTAACGTTTCTACCAGGCGGTTTAAAGCCGCTGCTGATGGGATCTGGGCTGGAGGTTCGCAGCTGTAAATAGAAGTTATTGCAGAACCTCAAGTGTTAAAGGAAGATTCAGCCCAGAGCATTTAGTGTTCACAAAATAAACATCAGAGAAAATATTGTAGCAATAATTAGAACCACAGCATAAAGCCAAACATGCCACAATGAAATGAATCAAAATGACCCTAAAGCATCGGGGGACTGACAGGGGCCACCGGGGGATTAAAGGTAGATTCCAGAGATGTGCATTGCAGCAGCTGTTCCTCCAGGGCCGGATCAAGGTAATATGGGGCCTTAGACAGAACCGCCCTCCCCCCGGAACCCGTCCTACTAAGAACCTCAGCATCACTAACATGTTTAAATATAGATAAGGTGAATCTGTGAGAGGGAGACCAGGTTTATTGGCCGAGTTTAAAATCAATCACTGATTATTGGTTATGTGCTGTGATGTATTTGTGAACAAACCCAATTCAAACACAACGATTAGATTACCATGGCTACACCATATTGTGGCCATGGTAACACAACAATCAAACTATCAAGATGATTCTTTAAACTTTTACAAAGTAAACTTCTTAATTAAATCCTAAATGTCATTTTTTCTCAGCCAAATGCATTAAATAAAATGAATGGCCCCTGAATATCTGGAGGCCCCTACCAGCAGCTACTGAGTTTTCTTTGCCTTTTATCCCAGTCTTACAATTCTACTTCTCAGAGGTGCTAACATCAAAAAATTATATAGCGTTAACCCCTTTGAGCTATTTTGATCTATAAATCAGTCTGCAGCCAAGTTGTTGTAGAGGTTAAACAGATATTATTAGGGTTTAATTAGTAAAATGGCAGTAAATTTACTTATTTAATAACTTCATAACCAGTAACCTTCTCTCCTCTGGTCTGTTTAACAGCTACAGTCTCAGATCAACTCAGGCCTCCAGGACTGTCAGCAGCAGAAACAGAAACTTTATACCTTTATTAAATACGATTAAGACATTTCTCACTTTTTCTTTTCAATTTTCTAGGGCTAGCAGAGAAGGCCATGCTCGCCCTGACAGCCCACCACTGGTGTTTAGTGAGACCTCAGTGACCTCTGAACTCTGATCCTCACTGAGGAGAAGAGGAAGAAGCAGTGCCTGCTTTCATCCTCTCATGTCTCAGGATGACCTGCTCCACTGAGGACTGGCTTTGTTCTAGAAGCTTCTTGAAGAACCGAACTCAAATACTGGGTTTATTTCAAAATACTAAAGCTACAGAAACACTATGATGCTATTTTTATGAAACACGATTTTACTTTTATGCCAGATGTAATGGGAAACACATAAACAGTTCAAATTTTGTCTTGTCAGACTGGAGAGAGCAGGCAATCACTTTTTCACACAGTGCCAAGGAGGGAAGCTTTGGATTTTTTATCCCTTAATAATAAACACCTTAATTCAAAAACTATTTTCTGTATTAACTTGTGCTGTCCTTGACTAATATCTAAATATGTTTTGAAACACTGAAGTGTCACAAACATACAAAAAAGGAAATCAGGAGGGCGGCAAACACTTTTAACATCACTATAGATATTATTGTATTTTGATTTAAAAACAAAATCCTCATCATTGAAGGTAGAGAAACCAAAGTTATTCTGTGACAAAATCATTCTGTCCTGCAGGGGGCAGTATGCAGGACCTGAAGGAGCAACGCTGTCACATTATGGAGGCCCCTCTATGTTACATGTGATGCAATCCAAATCAAATGGGTCTGAGCTGACAGTAGCCTATATAAAAACTCAAAATAATAAAATACAAGCAGAGATCAGTGAGAATAAATCACAACTAGCCTGACATGAAACCATGGCGACAACAGTCAACAGTCTGACCTCTTTGAGCCGATGTTCTTTCTCTGCTACTATGTGCTGAATCATCATAGCTACAGAATATACCCAGGATATCACCATGCAGAGGGGCATCATGTGCTCAATCACAAACAGGAAACTAAAGGGAACAGAAAGAACACAATCATTAGACCACACTTCATCGCAAAAGCAGAGCTTTAATTTCATATGAGCAAAACTAAAAGGTTTCAAACACTGTGGAGGAATTTTACTGCCATAAGTCGAGAGAGAGCAGACATTTTCAGTCTGGAAGCAGGACGTCATGGCTTTCTTCTCAAAACTTGAATTTGCTTGTACTGAAAACTTCTGTTCTCTTTCAAATATTCACTGTGCTTTCTCAAACCTTCATCACACGCAAAACTTGTCTCTGCTCGGTTCAACTCAATCAAACCTCTCTGCTCACTTGCAAATTCTTTTCTGCTCTCTCCAAGCAAAAAGTACTGTTGCCAGGTGACCTCTCAGCCAATAGAATGAAAGCACGTCCACCTCGCTGCAGCAAACAGAAAGGGCCAGGAACGGACCACAGTCAGTCTCATACCTTATTTGGAAATGGGACCATTGCTCTCTGGAACTGAAGGGGGCGCTATTTCCTATATTAGACACGGTCTCCCATTTTTATTTTCTTTTGAAATCTGTAATATATCTTCATCTTTAGGAAGGAGTTTCACTCTCAGCATGTATTTAAACTCATCCCTTATTTACTTCAGCACAGCTGACAGTTCTTAGTTAATTCTGTAGCTTTCTGTGTACTTCTAAATCTGCTCCTTAGTTGCAGCTTTAGGGTCTACTACTGCCTCTATTGGTGTGGGAGTGGTAACACAACTAACATAACTACATCACTAAATGAGAATAGCACAGTCTTCATCATTTACTATTAATTCCAGCATTACTGGCACCGTAAAAAATAAATTATCTACTAAAAGACCATATTTTATTATTTTCTTGATGATGTAGAGCTAATTAAATGACATAAACAACGCCTTTGTAAATTATAAATATCTATATACACTGCCTGGCCAAAAAAAAGTCGCCACCAAAAAATGGTCCCACTCTCTAATATTTTGTTGGCCCGCCTTTAGCTTTGATTACAGCCCACATTCGCTGTGGCATTGTTTCAATAAGCTTATGCAGTGTCACAAGATTTATTTCCATCCAGTGTTGCATTAATCTTTCACCAAGATCTTGTATTAATGATGGGAGAGTCTGACCACTGCGCAAAGCCTTCTCCAGCACATCCCAAAGATTCTCAATGGGGTTAAGGTCTGGACTCTGTGGTGGCCAATCCATGTGTGAAAAAGATGTCTCATGCTCCCTGAACCACTCTTTCACAATGTGAGCCCGATGAATCCTGGCATTGTCATCTTGGAATATGCCCGTTCCATTTGGGAAGGCAAAATCCATTGATGGAATAACCTGGTCATTCAGTATATTCAGGTAATCAGCTGACCTCATTCTTTGGGCACACAATGTTGCTGAACCTAGACCTGGCCAACTGCAGCAACCCCAGATCATAGCACTGCCCCCACAGGCTTGTACAGTAGGCACTAGGCATGATGGGTGCATCACTTCACCTGCCTCTCTTCTTACCCTGATGCGCCCATCACTCTGGAACAGGGTCAATCTGGACTCATCAGACCACATGACCCTCTTCCATTCCTCCAGAGTCCAATCTTTATGCTCCCTAGCAAACTGAAGCCTCTTTTTCTGGTTAGCCTTACTGATTAGAGGTTTTCTTACGGCTACACAGCTGTTCAATCCCAACGCCTTGAGTTCCCTTCGCACTGTGCGTGTGGAAATGCTTTTGCGTTCACAATTAAACATACTCCTGAGTTCTGCTGTTGTTTTTCTTTGATTTGATTTCACCAAACGTTTAAGTAATCACCGATCACGATCATTCAGGATTTCTTTCCGACCACATTTCTTCCTGGAAGACGATGGTTCCCCACCATCCTTCCAGTTTTTAATGATGCGTTGGACAGTTCTTAACCCAATTCTACTAGTTTCTGCAATCTCCTTAGATGTTTTCTCTGCTTGATGCATGCCAATGATTTGACCCTTCTTAAACAGACTAACGTCTTTTCCACGACCACAGGAAGTGTCTTTTGCCATGGTTGTTTAAGAAATGAGGAGTTACTCATTGCATCAGCTGGGGTTAAATAACTTGTTGCCAGCTGAAAGATAATCGCCTATGCAGTACTTATCCAATAGGAGGCTTGTACCTATTTGCTTAGTTAAATCCAGGTGGCGACTTTTTTTTGGCCAGGCAGTGTATCTCCATCAATTATAAGAGGAATAACAGAAAAAAAGAGACATGAAAAGCAACATGATCAACTATAATAAAATACCATTTACAATGTACATATAAGAAACTTAATTGAGCAAAAGTCAATAACGAACAAATGAATTAGATTCACAGAAGAATAACACATCTGGTTGTTATAACCAGGGTTGTTAAACAGATATAAGTAAAAATTCACATGTTTGCTTTTACGGTGCCATATATATTATTCTGAGAGATTTTTTTGTTGGAACAGTCTTAGACATAGGAAAAAGTCATATTAAACAATATTTAATCTATCATGGTGGAAATTTTCCTTCGACTCTAAAGTGATCAAATAAAACACATTCATAGCATCACAATATCAACTATTTATTCATAGAGTAAAACACTTAGCATGCTATAGGTAAATGTTATTAAGTTAGTTAAAGAATAATTATTTCACCATCAATTAATGACTTCTAATAGATGTTCTTAGTTGTGAGAGGAACAAAATAACACCTTCATGAGCTTAGAGGTTCAAAGTGATGAAAAACAAGGATGGATGCTCTCTGCTAAAATATTTCTTGATGTTTTCCATGTTCTTTCAAACAATTGAGTTGTGTTTTGTTTCTCCACTATTTACCTGCTATCTTATCTGCCATTAAAAGTTTTCTTAAAAGTTTGTCTTTTGTTCTGCAGCTCACGTGACCAAACCAGCCTAAGAGATGAATAATGAAAACACTCAACATTGTCTTGTACACAACCTCTGGTTGAGTAACTCCAACATCACTAGGTCTTCTTAAGAGATAGAGTCTCTGAGAACAGTTCTTAAAAATATAGTCAGTGTTTTCAGCAAAGATGAGCTGACTATCCAGGAATGACCCAAGGCATTTAAAATTGACCAGAATTTCAACAGGTTGGCCATCGGGAGAAATTGGAACCACTCTGAGGTCTTCTTTAGCTCATTTAATTAGCTCTACATCTTTAAGAAAATGACAGATTAATAATAAATAATGAAGACTTTGTGCTATTCTCATTTAGTGATGTAGTTATGTTAGTTGTGTTACCACCCCACGCCACTAGAGGCAGCAAGGCATGGACTACCTCCCATAGCCACAGACCAACTGACCGACAAGGATATTCTGGCCTTTAACGTGGCCGAATCCAGTTTGCATTTAGAGGAGCTCTCCTTTCATGAGTGTGGCAAAACCTTTGCCATGTCTCGACTGGCAAACCTCGACCTTCGGTCCCTACTAGTTGGCGTCGGTGGGTTTTTGATGCAGTTCATTCTCTTTCACACCCGGGCGTTAAAGCTTCTCCTAAACTGCTAGGGGCAAAGTTTGTGTGGCCGGGACTCCGTAAAGATGTACGGACATGGGTGGCTTCCTGTTTGGCTTGCCAGCGTACCAAGGCGCAACAGCACACTAAGGCCATTGCACCGTGGTATTGTGGTATTTATGCGCCATGACTCACACCACTCACCACTTCAGCCTCCTTACGATGGTCCATTCCGTGTTTTGGAGAGGGGACCTAAGTATTTTTTGGTGGAGTTGGGTAGTAATCAGGAGAGTATTTTGGTGGATCGTATGAAGCCAGCTCATGTGTTACCAGGGGACCCAGTTAAGTTGGCTCAGCGACCTCGCCGTGGTCGTCTCCCGGTTTCTTTACCCACTCTTCTGGGTTGTCCCCTTACAGCTGGTTTGTCCCCCTCAGGTGGACAGTTTGGTAGCAGTCAATCTGGAGAGTCTCTTTCAATTTCAACCTCTGTTCCTGTGAAAAGAAGCCGTGGTGGCCGAATTGTTAAACTCCCTAGTTGTTACTAGGGTTAGGGTAACAACCAATTTCAATTGGTTTGTTTGTCGCTGCTGTTTAGTTTTTCCTATGTGTGTGTTTTTTATACTTGTGACGGTGTTTCACATGTTATGTGTTTGTGACATTCTGTGTGTTCAGGGGGGGCCTGTGTGGCGGATACAATGTATATATTTCACACCCGAATGTATACTCTTATTGTGAAGGGGAGAGGGCAAAGTGAAGAAGACATCAACGGTTGTCCTACATTCTATTTTCTTTTGGTTGGAAGACATTGAGAATAAAGCAAGACATAAATTACTTTTTTGTCTTTTTCTGCTGACTTCCACACTGGAGGTGTTAACTACTGTGTTAACCACACGGACAAACTTAGTTCTGTCGGTGAAGAAATCAAGCAGCCAGTTGCACAGTGGAGTATTGAGGTCCAAAAGAACCAGTTTGCATACCAGATCCTGGGGGAAGATCATATTAAATGCTGAGCTAAATTCTGTGCTTTCATTGAGATTTTTTCTTTTTTCCCCCAAGCGTTTGTCGCTGCTTTTCTGGAGGAAAATTGCTTTTTTTAACTGCTGATCCTTCTTGTTTGGGATTCTATCTTGTTGGACTGATTTTTGGCAATATTATTTGTAGTTTTGCCATTTTGTTATGATGCGCAACTATAGCAACAGAGTGGTATACAGCAGGGAACAGCTGAACAACATTTAAAAGCTGAAATAATACCACAGCTGAAGCGAGAAATCCCAGAGAAGTTGAAATGGAGGTATTGTGGATGCAGAGCAGCAGAAAGGAGAGAGAGGAGGAAGATCAAACCATCTGTACCATCCATCGTAATGGGCAACGTGAGATCGTTGGCTAACAAGATGGAAGAACTTCAAGCCCTGACAAGAACTCAGCCAGAGTACAAGGAATGCAGATTAATGTGCTTTACGGAGACATGGCTGCGGGATTGTATCCCCGACTCCAATGTCTCTCTGCCAAGCTTCCTGACTATTCGAGCAGACAGATTTAAGAGCAGCAGACCAGATTTAAAAGGGAGGTGGTTTAGTGGTGTTTGTGAACAACAGATGGTGTTATCCAGAACATGTTATTGTGAAGTGTCATCTCTGTAGCCTAGACATTGAACTCTTAGAAGTAAGTTTCTGACCATATTATTTACTAAGAGAGTTCACCAGTGTTATTTTGACAGTTGTTTAAATTCCACCCTGAACTGTTGCCGATAATGCATCTGCAATACTTGGTGATTTTTTATCATGCCTCGCTCTCTTCTATGCTGCCAATGTTTCACCATTTTGTCAGCTGTTCCACCCAGAAAAACAAGATTTTGGATTTGCTTTACACTGATGTCAAGGATGCATATGTCTCCAAACCAAAACCTCCTCTGGGGAAATCGAACCATAATCGTGTTTTTCTCTGCTCTGAATACAAACCCCTAGTGAAGAGGCTGCCTGTTAGGAAGATGACTGTTGGGAAATGGTCACAGGAAACAGAAGAGGCCCTCCAGGCTAGTTTGAAGCAACTGATTGGACTACTCTCTGCCAGCCACATGGAGATGACAGCAGTAGCAGCACAAACGTAGCATAAACCTTTGGCACCAATTTTGTCTGATTTCATAAAAGTGGGGGGGCCAATTGACCTTTTGACATTTAACCTTCTGACATTTAACCTTTCATTAATATTTTCAAAGCCAAAACAGCACAAATGACTATTTTTGCTGCACAAACCAGCACAAATGGAGTTGAGCTAATTGACACCCATTTCGTCTGATTTGAGGAAGGTGGGGGGGCTGGTTGATCTTTGATGACCTCTAGAAACATTTCTTTATATCTTTAAAATAATAGCGGCACAAACGAAAATATTTGCTGCACAAACCAGCACAAACGTAGTCGAGTTAATTGACACCAATTTTGTCTGATTTGAAGAAGGTGGGGGAGCCAAATCCACTCAGATACAGTGAAGGGCCAATAAGAAGAGATAGATCAGACTGGACTGATCTATCTCTTCTTCTTATCTATCTATCTGAAGCATCTATAAGAAGGAGCAGTGCGGACTGGACTTCTTGAGGAAGCTAAGATCCTTCAAGGTTTGCACCAAGATGCTGCAGATCTTCTATCAGTCTGTTGTTGAGAGTGTCATCTCTTCTGCCATCATCTGCTGGGCAGTAGCATCAGAACCAGGGACCTAAAAAGTCTCAACAGCCTGAAAAAGAAGGCTGATTCTGTTCTGGAGGCAACTGTGGAACCTCGTGAGATGATTGCGCAAAGAAGGATTCTTCATATAATCAAAAGAATTATGGATAACCCTGACCATCCTCTTCGTGACACTGTCTTGGGAAGGCAGAGTATCTTCAGTCAGAGGCTTCTTCAGAGTTACTCTAATACAGATTGCTGCAGGAGATCTTTTCTGTCAACAACCATCACAAGCTGCATCTTGAAGAATTAATGAGTTACAACATTTCATTTAATTTCCCTTTGGGATAAATTAAGTATTTTTGAATTGAAATCACACTTTTTAAAAGCTGAATAACACTATCATTCAGTGATTACCAGTTGCCGTGGCATGCCTTGAAAATTCTGGCTTGCCATTGGGCAGATGGGGGAACAGAGGTGAGGAGGGAGAGAGCGCTATTATAACCGAACCAGGGATGTTATGAAGTTGTACCAAGCTGTACCAGGCAAAATAATGCCAAACTAAACAAATTGCACAAACATGTCAAAGTTCATACAGAAACATAAAGATAGTACCCTACATAACATATTTAGAAAGTTTATCAGGAAAAAACTGTTGTTTTGGGGGTTAGTTTCCCTTTCAGTTGTACCACACAGCAGAAAGCTGACACTGTTCCTCCTTACCTCAGTGGGCGACACAGAAAAGCAGGTGTTACCATATGTGTTGTATTACAATCAATAGTAACCACAAAGGCACACCTCCTAGAACAGGTGTCTACAACCTGCAGCTCTTTGGCACCTGTACTGTGGCTCTTAAAAACAAACTAGACATGTTTTTGATCACAAAACCAATAAGAAAAGGTGGTAATATGATCAAACAGCTTTTTTTTTCAGCTGTAGACAAACTTCATTTTGTAGTGGTGGTGGTAAAAGTGGCTCTGAATTGAAAAAGATGCTCACCCTTGCACCAAAAGGAAAGAAACTCACCCAGTATAACATTTTCAATCTATTGGCTGACAGGTTAGCAGGTGACAATGCATTTTGTTTGGAGAGAAAGCAGATAACATTTGTAAATGAGCAGAGAGGTTTGTGAGCAAGGATTTGATTCGAGCAGAGAGAAGTTTTGAGAGTGAGGAGAAAGATTTGAGGAAGCACAGTGAATATTTGAAAGAAAGTTTTGAGTACAAACACATGAAGTCCTGCTTTCAGACTGAAAATGTGTGCGCCCATATTTTTATCTAGATAAAATAAATATTTACATGTAAATCTGAAGATTATTTGTTTTTGTCTGGGATAATTAGCCTTATAAGAACCACAACAGAGTATAGAAAGTAGATTAGTGCTAGGTTGACATAAAAACTACATTACTTACTCATCTCTAGTGTAACATGGGTAGGGGAACATCTGGACATAGTTACCGGGTTCCACCACATCGTGACCCACAAATGTGTTGATTATGGCTCTCTCTATCATATCTAAAGGAAAACATCAAAAAGAGACACTAACCTTAGGAGAAAAACAACAACTTGAGGAGAAATCTGTGTTTTTATTTGTCAGTGTGTGATTTCAATCTCTATCCTCATATTTGAACACAGGAGGATGCAAATATTGCCTTGTAAAAAGCTTATTTTGGCCATGCTGCAATATTTACAAAAAAATTTGAGCTGATTTATATGGTTAGCTTTGAAATAATGAAACTAGTGTATATTTTTCTCATGATAAATAACATTTTCATGCAAAGAGAAAATATTTTTTTAATTTCTCTCCAATCCAAATAACTGTACAAACAAAAAATAGGCCTGCAGTGTCTGGGTGAAGACAATGCATTGTTCTTTACTCTCCCTCCGCTTCCTGCAGAAGAGTCGACCTGCCAAGGAAAAGTGCTTCTGCTGCCGCTGGCTCAGGTATCTCTCCACAGCTGCTTCCAGCTCACTTTGCACACTGGTAAGCATTTTCTGCCTATAAATGCTGGTCTTTGTAAACCAAAGAAAACAATACATTTGACCTGAGAGATGTGCAGATCTACAGTAGGTCTTGATTTATGGTAAAGCCTCAGACAGCAGCACATTGCCTCTGTACACAAAGTCCATCAATGAAGAGCATTTGGGCAATTTATGACTTGTAAAAAAATGCTTTTCTTAATCTGAGTTCATTCATGACTTGTCTGAGCTTCAATATGAACCCAGTTTTGCCCGTGGTGGCAGTAGAAGCTCTGACACTTCATCACTCACATCTGCACGCCTAAGTAGACTGAAAAATTAATACCAATCAGGAGCACCAGAAGACTTACCCTGAATCCACACAAAACCATAGAGGAAGTAGAATTTCCCACCGGTGTTGGGCCCAGGTCTCCAGTAGGCTCTTCTGATTTCATTAGTCTTCTCTGTGAAGCTGGAGTTCTGTCTTATTTTGTACAGAACATGAGGTGGCAAAGAACCATCCTTGTTAGTCTGAAAAATCACACCTGGTAACAGAAAAACATGTAGAACACCAAAAGTCCATCATCACTGTGATGGTGATTGAATGATCCCAAATGTTCACAAAATACATGGACAAAATACATGGACAAAACATAGCTTTATAAAAGTAACTATGGTCTCCATACGGGTGCACTGTGTGATGGGTGGCGGCCAAGGGAGGGGACCCTGGCGGTCCGATCCTCGGTTGCAGAAACTGGCTCTTGGGACGTGGAATGTCACCTCTCTGGTGGGGAAGGAGCCGGAGCTAGTGCGTGAGGTCGAGAGGTTCCGGCTAGAAATAGTCGGTCTCACCTCGACGCATGGCTCTGGTTCTGGAACCAGTCTCCTTGAGAGGGGCTGGACATACTTCCACTCTGGAGTTGCCCAGGGAGAGAGACGTCGGGCAGGAGTGGGCATACTTGTTGCTCCCCATCTCGGCGCCTGTACGTTGAGGTTTACCCCGGTGAATGAGAGGGTAGCATCCCTCCGCCTACGGGTGGGGGGACGGGTTCTGACTGTCGTTTGTGCTTACGGGCCGAACGACAGTTCAGATTACCCACCCTTTTTGGAGTCCTTAGAGGGGGTACTGGAGAGTGCTCCTCCTGGGGACTCCCTTGTTCTGCTGGGGGACTTCAACGCTCACGTGGGCAACGACAGTGAGACCTGGAGGGGCGTGGTTGGGAGGAACGGCCCACCCGACCTGAACTCGAGCGGTGTTCTGTTGCTGGACTTCTGTGCTCGCCATGGATTGTCCATAACGAACACCATGTTCAAGCATAAGGGTGTCCATATGTGCACTTGGCACCAGGACACCCTAGGCCGCAGTTCGATGATCGACTTTGTCATCGTTTCATCGGATCTGCGGCCGTATGTCTTGGACACTCGGGTGAAGAGAGGTGCGGAGCTGTCCACTGACCACTACCTGGTGGTGAGTTGGCTCCGGTGGTGGGGGCGAAAGCCGGTCAGACCTGGCAGGCCCAAACGTGTTGTGAGGGTCTGCTGGGAACGTCTGGCGGAATCCCCTGTGAGACGGAGCTTTAACTCCCATCTCCGGCAAAACTTCGAACACGTCCCGGGGGAGGTGGGGGACATGGAGTCTGAGTGGACCGTGTTCCGTGCCTCCATTGTCGAGGCGGCCGATCGGAGCTGTGGCCGCAAGGTTGTCGGTGCCTGTCGCGGCGGCAACCCTCGAACCCGTTGGTGGACACCTTCGGTGAGAGATGCCGTCAGGCTGAAGAAGGAGTCCTATCGAGCCTTTTTGGCCTGTGGGACTCCGGAAGCAGCTGATGGGTACCGGCGGGCGAAGCGGCATGCGGCTCGGGCGGTTGCTGAGGCAAAAACTCGGGTGTGGGAGGAGTTTGGAGAGGCCATGGAGAAAGACTTCCGTACGGCTTCGAGGCGATTCTGGTCCACCATCCGGCGTCTCAGGGGGGGGAAGCGGTGCAGCACCAACACTGTTTATAGTGGGGATGGTGTGCTGCTGACCTCTACTCGGGACGTTGTGGGCCGGTGGGCAGAGTACTTCGAAGACCTCCTCAATCCCACCAACATGCCTTCCACTGAGGAAGCGGAGCCTGGGGACTCTGGGTTGGGCTCTCCAATCTCTGGGGGCGAGGTCGCCGAGGTGGTTAAAAAGCTCCTCGGTGGCAAGGCCCCGGGGGTGGATGAGATCCACCCGGAGTTCCTTAAGGCTCTGGATGTTGTAGGGTTGTGTTGGTTGACGCGACTCTGCAATATCGCATGGACATCGGGGGCAGTTCCCCTGGATTGGCAGACTGGGGTGGTGGTCCCCCTGTTCAAAAAGGGGGACCGGAGGGTGTGCTCCAATTATAGAGGGGTCACACTCTTAAGCCTCCCTGGCAAGGTCTATTCAGGGGTCCTGGAGAGGAGGGTCCGTCGGATAGTCGAACCTCGGATTCAGGAAGAGCAGTGTGGTTTTCGTCCTGGTCGTGGAACACTGGACCAGCTCTACACCCTCAGCAGGGTCCTGGAGGGTGCATGGGAGTTCGCCCAACCAGTCTACATGTGTTTTGTGGACTTGGAGAAGGCGTTCGACCGTGTCCCTCGGGGAGCCCTGTGGGGGGTTCTCCGGGAGTATGGGGTACCGGGCCCTTTGATACGGGCTGTCAGGTCCCTGTATGACCGGTGTCAGAGTCTGGTCCGCATTGCCGGCAGTAAGTCGGGCTCGTTTCCGGTGAGAGTTGGACTCCGCCAGGGCTGCCCTTTGTCACCGATTCTGTTCATCACTTTCATGGACAGAATTTCTAGGCGCAGCCAAGGTGTTGAGGGGATCCGATTTGGTGGCCTTAGGATCTCATCTCTGCTTTTCGCAGACGATGTGGTCCTCTTGGCTTCATCAGATCGTGATCTGCAGCTCTCGCTGGATCGGTTCGCAGCCGAGTGTGAAGCGGCCGGGATGGGGATCAGTGCCTCCAAATCTGAGGCCATGGTCTTGAGCCGGAAAAGGGTAGAGTGCCTTCTCCGGGTCAGGGGGGGTGTCCTGCCCCAAGTGGAGGAGTTTAAGTATCTCGGGATCTTGTTCACGAATGGGGGAAGAAGGGAGCGGGAGATCGACAGGCGGATTGGCGCAGCGTCTGCTGTCAAGCGGGCGCTGTACCGGTCCGTCGTGGTGAAGAGAGAGCTGAGCCAAAAAGCGAAGCTCTCGATTTACCGGTCGATCTACGTTCCCACCCTCATCTATGGTCATGAGCTTTGGGTCATGACCGAAAGAACGAGATCGCGGATACAAGCGGCCGAAATGGGTTTTCTCCGTAGGGTGGCTGGGCTCTCCCTTAGAGATAGGGTGAGAAGCTCAGTCATCCGGGAGGGACTCAGAGTAGAGCCGCTGCTCCTTCACATCGAGAGGAGCCAGTTGAGGTGGCTCGGGCATCTGGTCAGGATGCCTCCTGGACGCCTCCCTGGTGAGGTGTTCCGGGCACGTCCCACCGGGAGGAGGCCCCGGGGAAGACCCAGGACACGCTGGAGGGACTATGTCTCTCGGCTGGCCTGGGAACGCCTCGGGATTCCCCCGGAGGAGCTGGAAGAAGTGGCTGGGGAGAGGGAAGTCTGGGCCTCCCTTCTGAAGCTGCTACCCCCGCGACCCGACCTCGGATAAGCGGAAGAAGATGGATGGATGGATGGATGGGTCTCCATTTATTCATAGAAACAATGTACACTAAAATTCTTGGATGTCATGCATTCTAATATTTTTCAGCTTTTTGATGGAGAAAAGGGGATTTGTGGTCATGAGGTGACACAATGTCAAAAGGTGTAAATATTTTAGCAAGGCATTGTAGGTAGAAAGGAGTGACTCACTGGCAAACACAGAAACATTGTCCTGGTAGGCCTGGTTCAGGGTGTAGTTGACTATGCTGTCCTCATCAGGGAAGCCTTTGAACACATCCACACTGACCTGGAAACATGGGGAAAAATATTCGTCACCACAAAATGGAGTTAAACTGTTACAAACTATGCCTCACTTAATATAAGTCATATTGGTTATTGATACTGATCTTGTTGTGTCCAGTCAGTTTTAAACCTGGGTGACATTAAATGTTCTGCTGTTAAATTCTGACAAGACAGAAGTTGTTGCTTTTGGTCCAGAACCTCTGAAAAAGAAATCACTTGATCTGGATGGCATTAAATTGGCCGCCAGTGTGAACCGTACACGACCTCAAAGTGTCCCGCATGTGCAGTAGAGGGCGCAATAACGTCACACATAGAGAGCGTGCTCAATGTTTTGCCAACAGCCATAAAAAAGTAGTGCTCAGTGTTTGCAGAAGTAAGCGTGGATGCTAACGGTGGAGCATAGCTTACGATTAATGATGGGCAGACAAGGCCTCATTGGGTGTGTGGCACATTTCCCAAACTGTGTCGACACTGTTGAACTGTGTTGCTGCAGATGTCCCTTGCAGGGACATCTGGTGGATTTAAAAAGTAATTGCAGGCAAATTCAATAAAGACTGGAAACAGTGAACAATGTTCATTCTTGTTTTTATTTCGAAACATCAGCTGCTGTTACAGCTTCGGGCCGAAGCGAATGCGCCGTTTACAAACCATTTCTTCTGCTTTTGATAACACTCTTTGACAGAGTACTGATTTTGACAGCGTACATAGAAATTTAATTGTAAGTTTGTACAAGGTAGGGTGAAAAAGACCAAGATGGCGGCGCGTGAACAACGCGAGGCTCAGCGTCTCTCCAGAATCTGCTCTTTAGTGGTTTTTTATCTTTTCATTACTGGACTTTTTTCTCAGAATTGCACAGCGCTGCTGCGCTACAGCAGACATGAACTTCTGGACATTTGGAGCTACAATTTTGACTCTATGATCGCCGATCTCCAACTCATCCCAGAGATCTCCAGAACACCGGAGGCTGCTCACTTCTACCAGCTGGGTGGAAGGGTACGCAGGCCGCGACGAGAACGTAGACAAAGGCGGGGTAAGCGTGGAGCGGTGCGAGCTAGGCTAAAGCTAACACCACACCGGCTCCCTTTACCCAGCATTTTCCTTGCCAATGTCCGTTCTCTGGCTAATAAAATGGATGAGTTACGACTATCCATCACGAGTGACAGACGGATTATGGACTCAAATGTCATGTTTTTCACTGAAACATGGCTAAACAACAGCTGCCCGGACAATGCTATCCAGCTAAGTGGACGCCACACACACCGAGCCGACAGGACAGCAGATGACTCCAGCAAGACCAGAGGCGGAGGTTTGTGCATTTATATTAACAAAGCTTGGTGCACAGACTCTGCTACTACCGAGAGTCACTGCTCACACAATGTGGAGTGCTCGACTTCCTGACCAGTTGACCTCAACATGTCCGGCTGGACAACCACTTCTCATCCACCATCATCATAAACACCGGAGTGCCACAAGGCTGTGTGATGAGTCCCTTCCTCTACTCCCTCTTCACTTACGACTGCAGACTGGCTCTAACGCCATCATCAAGTTTGCAGACGACACCACGGTGATCGGCCTCATCAGAGATAATGATGAGGCCACTTACAGGGAGGAGGTAGACCGTCTGGCTGAGTGGTGCAACAAAAACAACCTGCAGCTGAATGCCTAGAAGACCAAGGAGCTTATCGTGGACTTCAGGAGGAACGCTGACCCACATCCACCCATCCACATTAAGGGGACAGTGGTGGAGCATGTGGACACCTTTAAGTTCCTGGGAGTCCACATCTCCAAGGACCTGACTTGGACGACCAGCTGCTCCAAACTCATTAAGAAGGTGCATCAGCGCCTCTTCTTCATGAGGACCCTGAGGAAGAACCACCTATCCTCAGAGATCCTCACGAACTTCTACCGCTGCACCATTGAGAGCATCCTCACCAACTGTATTACAGCTTGCTACGGGAACTGCTCTGTCTCCAACCGGCAGGCGCTGCAGAGGGTGGTGAAAACTGCCCAGTATATCGCCGGGGCACCGCTCCCTGCCATCAAGGACATCTACAGGAAGCGGTGTTTGAAAAGGACTCCACTCACCCAGCACACACACTCTTTTCCCTCCTGTCCTCTGGGAGGTGTTACAGAAGCCTACGGACCAGAACCACCAGGCACCGGAACAGCTTCTTTCCCACAGCTGTCACGCTTTTGAACGCCTCCTGACATAAAACATAAACTATAAGGACTGTACTCCCCTATCCTCTCATACAACAATAACACATGGACTATCCTCACACACACATCACGGACTGTTTTCTTCACACACGCATACAACCTGTAAATTTTATCTGCCATTATTTATCTTGTATTATATTATATACATATACGTATAATCCATTCCCTAACATTCTTGTATATTCTGTATAATCTGTAATCTGTGCATACAGCTCCCATATTTATATTTATACACAATATCTATATCTCTTTGCTATAACCCCTTATAGTCCATACATACATAGTCTTGTACATCTGTAAATAAATATTTATATCTCGTAGAGCACTTCTGGATAGATGCAAACTACATCTCGTTGCTTGTACTTGTGACAGTGCAATGACAATAAAGTTGAATTCTATTCTATTCTATTCTATTCTATTCTATTCTAATGTAGCCTTTGCATTTTCCAGTATTGTAGTGTGTCCTGACTGTGATCTTGTTCTGTTCGTCCCAGAGATGCATATTTGTACCTCGATAATGGCATCGGTGGTGACATTTGAATCGGCCTTGTTCTCTTCAACTTCCATGTTCACCTGCTTGACACAGGTTGTCATTGGAGAAAAAATAAAATGCATCTGTGTAACTAATTCATTGTAATTACATGGAGTGATTACTCCATGTAATCAATCATATAATCACAGTAGGTAGCGCCACTGCTACCTACTGTGGCGCAGTTGGTAGCACTGTTGCCTTGCATCAAGAAGGCTCTGGGTTCAATTCCTGGCCAGGGGTCTTTCTGCATGGAGTTTGCATGTTCTCCCTGTGCATGCTGGATTCTCTCTGGGTACTCCTGCTTCCTCCCACAGTCCAAAAACATGACTGTCAGGTTAATTGGTCTCTCTAAATTCTCCCTAGGTGTGAATGTGTGTGTGCATGGTTGTTTGATTTCATGCAGGCCTACCTTAGACAAAAATCTTCCACTAATGCTGAACAGGTTGAAGTGGTTATGAACAGATTGATGGGGAGGGCAAAAGATGTCACTAAAGTTTGGATGCGTAGTAACGCAAATGCTACTGATGTTTCTGTTATCTTTAGCATTATCAGACAACATTTTTGTGACACCGTTCATTCAGATCTGCCTCTGGCTGACTTCTATGCTAGCACACCATACACAAATGAGGGACCTCTTGATTACTGAATACGGCTTAAAAAAGCTGCAGAGGTTGCTGAACGGTGCTTGGCAAGTAAGGGGGAATCAATGACTGACCTGAGTTCACACCTGGTGCTCATGTTTATTTGCTATTGTCCTGACAGAGAGCTGGTGCTGGTATTTAAAACCAAGCCTTCTCGCGAAGGCTTGGTTTTACTAGCTGTCCAAGTGACAGCTAGTGAAGTGCAAGACCATTTGGATGAGTATTTAAGAGACCATATGGTTGTTCGGAGCCGTGGGAAACAGACAGTGGGGGTTACCAAGTTTTCCCACGAGGGGGTGGATGTCAATGAACAAACTGAGTTGCCCACTTCTAGATGTGTTCCGGAGCCAGAGTGTTCCAAAACAGTCATTGAAAACACCACGTTGGACAGCGTCTTGAGTCTGCTGGAGACTGCTCTGATCAGCAACAGACAGGTTATATGCAACAGGTCCAATAAGCAGCTCTCTAGTCGCTGACGGGAATGTCAGGCCAACGATCTGGCAAAGCAGAAATCTGAGATTCTGAAAAAGGACTATCTTTTTCTTATCTTTTGAACACTATGGGAAAATGAAAAATGAAGTTATTTCTCAGTGGTCCAATTCTATCACCTCAATGGGGAGATGAAAAACACTGCTGGATGTACATGATAAAAATTATTAAAAGCTGCCCTGCCAGCTCAGTGACCTTCATCGATAACCTCTGGATCTATTGGCAGCGCTTTCACCTTTTTGGAAGAGGTGGACGCAATCTTAATAAACATGGGATAAAGTTACTCACTTTATCCCATGTTCATTTTATCAACAAGGACAGCAAAGTGATCATCGCTTCAGAAGAACAGGCTCAAGGATTTCTGACTAGGATGGAACCCTCCGCTTATCAGGAGCAAAAACAAGCTGATACATCGACTGGAGACGGAGCGACTGGTTCCCTTCCTTCTTCTCCCCTCCCTCTCTGCTCACCCACTCATTCACAGGATTCACAAGATACCTTTGAAGAAGAAATGTCTTCTGGACCGGAGTTTCTTAAATTTACAGATGGAATGAATCAACAGGTTTTACTTGGCACGTCTCTCCTTAGCGCTCACGTAGCAGACCTCACTTAATCTAAGCCACCTGCCTCTGACTTCAGAGGATCCATCACCCTGTGTTTCTGAGGTCTGAGGCCGAGGTCCAGACTTTATCTTTACACCCTTCTTACCCCAGAATGTGTCTGGCCCCCCGGCACTGCAGAACAGGACATTACCTGTCCGGATCACTACAAGAAAATTTACAAGAAACAGAAACATAAAATACAGCTGTTTTAATTCAAACATCAGACTGAAGAACTTTTGGCCTCCAAGTCACTAAAACTAGCTCTTTTAAATACAAGATCTCTCTGTGCTAAAACTCTATTAATTAATGATTTCATCACTGAGCATAATATAGATGTTATGTTTCTGACAGAAACATGGTTGAATGACAATAATGAATCGATCGTACTAATTGAATCTGCGCCTCCTAACTACAATTTCTTCAGTGAGAATAGAAAACACAAAAAAGGAGGAGGCGTGGCTTCAATATTTAAGAATACCATAAATTGTAGTAAAATCTCTTTGGGTCTCTTCACCTCTTTTGAGTATCTTGGAATTGAGGCTAAAGGCCACAAACGAACTTTGACATTAACTCTATACAAAACTCCAACATTTGTGGAAAATTTCTTTACTGACTTGAATGAGCTTCTATCTCTTATATGTATTGATTATGATTGTTTAATAACTGTCGGTGATTTCAACATTCATGTTGACAACCCCCAAGACAGAGGGGCAAAAAAGCTCGCTAATATTTTAGAGACTTTTGGTCTAACACAACATGTCAAACAAGCAACACACACTCAAGGACACACACTGGACCTGGTTATCAGTAAGGGTGTGAATATTTCCAATGTCTCTGTAACTGATGTCGCCTGTCGGATCACTTCGCTGTTATCTTTGAAAGTTCTTTATCTTTTAACCCACTTGGACAAACAGCAACCATCACAAAACGTTCTCTCACTGAAAACACAGCAGAAACTTTTAATCAAATCTACTCTTCTTCCTCACCCTTAGGCTGTAATGATGTAGATAAGTTGGTAAATGATTTTCAGGCTAAAGTCTCAGATATTATTGATTCCATTGCCCAAATTAAAATGAAGGTTGCGTCTGGTAAAAAGAAATCTCCATGGAGAAATACACAAACAGTTAGATCTGCAAGACAACTCTGCCGTAGAGCAAAACGAAAATGGGGTAAAACTCAACTCCACGTTCATTGTGACATCTATAAAGAAAGACTACGTAACTATCATTTAACACTAAAACATGCAAGAGAGGCTTTCTTTGCAGATGTCATAAATAAAAACATTAACAATGCTCAAGCTTTATTTGCAACAGTTGACAGAATCACAAACCCTCCTGTGACGTTACCACCTGAATTCCAATGTATTGCCGCCTGCAACCAGTTTTCCAGTTTCTTTTCAGAAAAAATTCAAAAAATCAGAGGATTAATCTGTACATCCACTATAAAGTCAGTACCAATGCTGTGCCCAAACAAAACAAATACAGGAAAAATGACCCAATTCCAACGACTTAATTATAAAATCCTACAGGAAATTATAAGTCAATAAGCTCCAGTTCCTGCTGTCTGGATGTTTTACCCTCACATTTCTTTAAGAAAGTTCTGCCTGTTATTGCTGCTGATCCGATCCAAATAGTAACTCATGGCTCTCATCAGGCGTTTTCCCCCAGGCTTTGAAAACAGCAGTAATCAAACCACTTATAAAAAAGAACAATCTGGACAAATCACTAATGCAGAATTACAGGCTGATCTCCAACCTCCAATTCATCAGCAAAGTTATTGAAAAAGCTGTTGGAACAATTAACTAGCTTCCTAACAATAACCAACCTCTTTGACTCCTTCCAGTCTGGTTTTCGTGCTCACCACAGCACAGAGACTGGCCTAGTCAAAGTGTTCAATGATATCCATATAAATACTGACTGTGGGAGAACCACAGTGCTGGTTCTGTTGGACCTCAGTGCAGCTTTTGACACTGTTGACCATGACATATTACTGAATCGACTGGAGAGTTGGGTCAGACTCTCCGGTCCAGTGCTTAACTGGTTTGAATCCTACATAAAGAACAGGGATTTCTTTGTTTCAATAGGAAACTTCTCATCAAAGAGGTCAAAGGTCACATGTGGGGTACCCCAAGGTTCAATCCTAGGACCCCTTTTATTCAATATTTATATGCTCCCACTAGCTCAGGTTATAACAGGAAATAATATTAGCTACCATAACTATGCAGATGACACACAGCTCTACATTACGATGTCACCAGGTGACTCAGAGCCCATCCAATCACTGAACAGATGCTTAGAACAGATAAATGTGTGGATGTGCCAAAACTTTCTCCAGCTGAACAGAAACAAAACTGAAGTTATTATTTTTGGACCTAAAGAGGAACGATCTAGAGTTATAGATCTAGAGTCAATGCACAGCTTCAGTTATTACAACTAAAAACCAGCGATCAGGCCCGAAACCTGGGAGTAGTGATGGACTCTGACCTGAACCTCCAGAGCCACATAAAGACAGTTACAAAGTCGGCCTTCTATCACCTGAAGAACATGTCCAGGATTAAAGGACTAATGTCTCCGCCAGATCTAGAGAAACTCATCCATGTGTTCATCTTCAGTTGCATTGATTATTGCAACATCATCTTCACAGGTCTGTCCAACAAATCAATCAAACAGCTGCAGCTGATCCAGAATGCTGCTGCTCGGGTTCTCACTAAAACCAGGAAGATGGAGCACATAACACCAGTTTTAAAGTCCCTCCACTGGCTCCCTGTAGCTCAGAGAATAGACTTTAAAATACTGTTGTTAGTTTATAAATCACTGAGCGGCTTAGCACCACAATACATTAAAGATCTGCTGTTGTTGTATCAACCTTCCAGGCCTCTTAGGTTCTGGTTCTGGTCTGCTCTGCAACCCCAGGACCAGAACCAAACGAGGAGAAGCAGCTTTCAGCATCTATGCACCACAAATTTGGAATAAACGACCAGAAAACTGTAAAATAGCTGAAACACTGACTTCTTTTAAATCTCAACTAAAAACCCACCTGTTTAGGATTGTATTTGAAATGTAATCAATTACAAATTTACTGATGGAACTTGACTCAATGCTGTGTTTTGATTATTGATTCTATGTTGCATTGTGTTTCTGTGTTTGTAATGATGTAAAGCACTTTGAAATGCCTTGCTGCTGAAATGTGCTATACAAATAAAATTTGATTGATTGATTGATTGAAAACTGTCATTTTCCAAAATGTGGCAAAACTGCCTATCAGTGACAGCCTGTTTTTTTCTACGGTGCTAGTTGGCAACAAGATTGAGCTGCAGGGGATGTTAGATAGTGGGTCTATGGCTACATCTGTATGTGCAGACATGACCCCTAAGCTATGTGAGGCAGGAGTGGTAATGGGAGATGTAATCCCTCCCACTAACATTGTTCTTGTTGGGTGTGGTGGCAGACAGACTGTTCCAGTGGGCATCTGTGAACCGAAACTTAAGCTGTTTGGGTTTGACTATGTTGTTCCAGTTTTGATGACGGTCAGGCTGATGAGCTCATTGTTGGCACAAATGTGATGAAACCGCTCATAAAACAGTTTAAGTCTGATGAGGCCTATTCACGGATACTGAGTAGACCTGACTCCACCTGTTTGGATGAAAATAGCCAGTTTGTCAGATTTTTGGCCAATCTTGAAAGGAAGGAAGTCAATGCACAGGAGGAAACCCCGGAAAAAGTTGGGACCGTCAAACTGAAGAAGGCTGTGACTCTTGAACCTATGAGTGTGCATGTGGTGTGGGGCCGCCTTCCACTTAAGACTGAACTCTCTGTGGGGAGTACCGTTATTGTTGAACTGAGCACTTCACGCTGCGTGCAGCGTAGTGTGATGGTCGGCAGAGTAGTTACTCCAATTTGGGGAGGAGGGTGGCTTCCTGTGAAGATCATCAATCCTACTATGTCTCCGATTGTGTTGAGAAGGAGCGCTAACGTAGCTGACGTGTATCCATGCATTGCTTTGAAGGATTTTGATGGTGGTATGGAGGTGAGGGTATATCAGAATGTGGGTAGGGCGGGCAGCTCCCATGGCAGCCTTACAGCTGAGTCAAGTTGCAGTGTTAATACAAGAGGTGGATCTGGCATATTGGCTGATTTGGGGCTGCAGGATCTGTCTGTTGGTGACTATGAAGTTCCCGAACATTGGAGAGAGAAGATGACTGACTTAGTCGTAAAGTATGAAGACGTGTTTTCGAGACATCACTTGGACTGTGGCAAGGCTGCTGAATTCTGCCATCGCATCAGACTTACCGATGAACACCCTTTTCGACTGCCTTATCGTAGGCTTTCTCCTGCTCACTACCAAAAGTTGAGAGAGACTTTAGATGATATGGAAGAGCGTGACATTATCAGGAAGTTGAGCAGTGAGTATGCTTCTCCACTCATTCTTTGCTGGAAGAAAAATGGTGACTTAAGGTTGTGTATGGACTTCAGATGGTTGAACGCCCATACAGTCAAAGATACGCACCCTTTACCGCATCAAGCTGACATCCTTGCAGCGTTAGGAGGTAACGCATTCTTTAGCTCAATAGACTTGACTTCGGGATATTACAATGTCCCCCTTCATGAGGATGATAAGAAATACACTGCTTTCTCCTCTCCTCTCCAATTGCATGAGTATAACCGCATGCCACAGGGTCTGTGTAACAGCCCGGCTACCTTTATGTGAATGATGCTCACGATTTTTGGTGACCAGAACATTTTAAGCCTTCTTTGTTACTTGGACGATCTGCTGGTTTTTGGCAAGACTGAGGAGGAAAGCCTGCAGAGACTTGAGATGGTGTTCCAGCGGTTAAGAGAACATAACCTAAAGCTGTCTCCATCCAACTGTCAGTTTTTGAGAAAGTCAGTCAAGTTCTTGGGTCACATTGTTACGAGAGACGGAATTGCAACAGATCCTGATAAAGTGCAGGCTATCGTATGTTTGTCAGAAGCAGATCTTATGGAACCTGATGGCACCACACCATCTCCTAAGAAGATTTGCTCTTTTCTTGGAATGGTGGTGTATTATCAGCATTACATTGAGAACTGCTCTGTGATTGCCAACCCATTATTCCAACTGACTACAGGGACTGCCAAGCCACGTAGGGGAAAAGGCCGAAAGAAACATGCTTTGTCGCGTAAGCTTGTCACGGCTGACTGGACCCCGGAGTGTAGCGAAGCATTTAGGACTTTGAAAGCTGCATTGACCAAGCAGGTACTTCTTGCCCACCCCGACTTTACAAAGCCTTTCCTGGTCTCTGATGATGAGTCATCTTCCAGATTAGGAGCTGTGCTGTCACAGGTACAAGATGGCCAAAACATTGCCAGGCCCATTGCCTTTGCAAGCAAGTCCTTGAATCATGCGCAGTCCAAATACCCGGCTCATAGGTTTGAGTTTCTTGCCATGAAATGGGCTATTCATGGTAAGTTTAGTCATTGGCTGCGTGGACATAAGTTTACTATTTGGACTGACAACAATCCTCTGAAATACATTCTTACCAAGCTGAGGCTGGACGCTTGCGAACAGAGGTGGGTGGCCAAATTGGCCTCTTAGGCCAATTTAATTTAATTTTGACATTCAGGACATGGACAGAATTTCTAGGCGCAGCCAAGGTGTTGAGGGGATCCGATTTGGTGGCCTTAGGATCTCATCTCTGCTTTTCGCAGACGATGTGGTCCTTTTGGCTTCATCAGATCGTGATCTGCAGCTCTCGCTGGATCGGTTCGCAGCCGAGTGTGAAGCGGCCGGGATGGGGATCAGTGCCTCCAAATCCGAGGCCATGGTCTTGAGCCGGAAAAGGGTAGAGTGCCTTCTCCGGGTCAGGGGGGGTGTCCTGCCCCAAGTGGAGGAGTTTAAGTATCTCGGGATCTTGTTCACGAATGGGGGAAGAAGGGAGCGGGAGATCGACAGGCGGATTGGCGCAGCGTCTGCTGTCAAGCGGGCGCTGTACCAGTCCGTCGTGGTGAAGAGAGAGCTGAGCCAAAAAGCGAAGCTCTCCATTTACCGGTCGATCTACGTTCCCACCCTCATCTATGGTCATGAGCTTTGGGTCATGACCGAAAGAACGAGATCGCGGATACAAGCGGCCGAAATGGGTTTTCTCCGTAGGGTGGCTGGGCTCTCCCTTAGAGATAGGGTGAGAAGCTCAGTCATCCGGGAGGGACTCAGAGTAGAGCCGCTGCTCCTTCACATCGAGAGGAGCCAGTTGAGGTGGCTTGGGCATCTGGTCAGGATGCCTCCTGGACGCCTCCCTGGTGAGGTGTTCCGGGCACGTCCCACCGGGAGGAGGCCCGGGGAAGACCCAGGACACGCTGGAGGGACTATGTCTCTCGGCTGGCCTGGGAACGCCTCGGGATTCCCCCGGAGGAGCTAGAAGAAGTGGCTGGGGAGAGGGAAGTCTGGGCCTCCCTTCTGAAGCTGCTACCCCCGCGACCCGACCTCGGATAAGCGGAAGAAGATGGATGGATGGATGGATGGACATTCAGTATATTTCAGGGCCGCGAAATGTTGTGGCAGATGCGCTGAGCAGGGAACCATTTGCTCAGCACAAGATGATGCACCGGTTGGCAAGGACTCCATATGACACTTTGTTGGAGGAGGCCAGAGGTTTGCTGGTGGAAGATGTTCAGAACATGTTTCGTCTTTCTCGGGAAGTCTGTGGATGAGAAGCGTAAACTCACTTCTCCATTAAGGGCTCTGTCACAGGCAGTTTGGACATTAAAGACAACGATGGGAGAGTTTCTCATGATAAGGTGTCAGCCTTATTCAAGTCTCACCGTTGTTGGAGTGAAGGTGCGAAAAAGAGGGCAACCTGTGTAAGAGCGGAAATACTCTTACACCTGCTACCCCCAACAGCTGGAGAAACTGTTGCCAGTGGGGCAGAGCAC
Source organism: Xiphophorus couchianus (assembly GCF_001444195.1). Classification (NCBI taxonomy): domain Eukaryota; kingdom Metazoa; phylum Chordata; class Actinopteri; order Cyprinodontiformes; family Poeciliidae; genus Xiphophorus; species Xiphophorus couchianus. The sequence goes on from NC_040239.1 coordinate 289,391, forward strand.
ACTGCCTGTCCTCACTCATGAGGAGTTGTATGATAAGCAGTGTCAGGATCCTGTGGTCAGCCGGGTTTCTTTTTATGTGAACAGGGGAAGTCGACCATCCCGACGTGAGCGCATTTATGAATCGCGGGAGACAAACCATACATTGCAACAGCAGGGTAAACTCACGACCCGGCTGGGCATGTTGTATCATGTTTCTAAACATGTGGTGAGCAAGAAGAAAGTGTTCCAATATGTGGTTCCAGTTGCTTTGAGAGGCCAGGTGTTGAAAGGGGTGCATGATGATGCAGGCCATCAAGGTCAGCAGTGCACACAGTGGCTTGCCAGACAACATTTTTACTGGGATTCGATGGAACACGATGTCAAAGAATATGTGAGTCATTGCAAGAGATGTGTTTTGAGCAAAGCACCCAAACCTGAGGCCAGGGCTCCACTTATTTCTGTTGTCACATCAGCACCACTAGAATCGGTTTGTATTGACTTCTGGTCAGCGGAGGATGTCAATAACAAGTCCATTGACGTTCTAGTGGTGACAGACCATTTTACCAGGCTCACATGTGCTTACCCATGTCCAAATCAATTTCCCAAGTCAGTAGCTCGCTTGTTATGGAATAATTTTTTTCATATACGGGTTTCCAGCTTGTATTCACTCTGACAGAGGGGCTAATTTTGAGAGTTCCCTCATTGCAGAGCTACTCCAGCTGGCCGGTGTTCGTAAAAGCCATACAACCCTGTATCATCCTGCAGGAAATGGCCAGGCTGAACATCTAAACCGGACTCTAAGTAGCATGATCCATGCTTTGCCTCCTTGGGCAAAGGAAAAATGACCTCAGATGCTAAACACACTGACTTTTGCCTATAATTGCACAGTACATGAAACAACAGGTTTTCCGCCTTTCTTTTTAATGTTCGGGTGAACTCCTAGGTTACTTGTTGATGTGATGTTTGGAAGTGTTCTCTTAGATGAAGAAACTGCTGACATGGACAAATATGTTCAGTCATTAGGCACGGACCTCAGGGAAGCAATGACTTTGGCTCAGCGGCATGCTGAGAAGCAGCAATCGAGACAAGCTGAGGTGTATAACCGAAAGATTAAGGGACATTCTTTGGAGAAGGGGGACAGAGTTTTGATGGCTAACAAAGGGGAACGGGGGAAAAGGAAATTGGCTGATCGTTGGAAGTATACGGTTTACATTGTGGTCCATAAGGACAGTGAACTGAACACCTATGTTATCCATCATCCTGCTACGGGACGAGTTAGGACAGTTCATAGGAATCTGATCATACCTGTAAACTTTTTGCCTTTGCCATCATGGGACGACTCTGTGTCTCAGGCTTCCTTTTCAAACACAGTTTCAGAAGGTGGGTCGTCAGATGATGTGGTTCCAGGTGAGCGGGACAGTGATGCTCGGACAGCTCACTGGGTTTCCTCCCCCCCGTAAGTATCGAGTCGGGGGCGGGGGGTTAGGGCTAACCCCCTCGTTTTTTGCGGTGGTTACGTTCCAAAACGAACCCGCGGTAGGCGAAATCCGTGAAGTAGGAACCTTTATTTTTTGACAATTATTATACAATAAAATACTCCATAATACATGGAAACCAAAGAACAAAACCCTTTTACAGGCCCAAACATTTGTTTAACAAATAAAAAGTACTGTGTAAACTTTTTTTTTTTTTTACAAATAACTACTGTACTGTGAAATAATCATTTTAATATGAACTGAAGGCGGATTCCAGTGCCCGAATTGCCGAGATCAGCGCCGCCCCACCGCGACCTGAGTTACTGGATTAGAACGGGAGAAAATAAAAAATAATTATGGAAAAAAAACAAAAACAAAGTACAGTAGGACAAATAGTGACTCACGTGTATTTCACTGCTCTTCTGACTGAGCCGCTGCATCCTGACTTCGCTCTGTAGCGTTTTTTTTTCTTCTTCTAAAGTTCCCGGTGCAGGTGTGTTTTTTTGAGAGAAGAACATAGTTATCGGTAGCTGTTGTCGCTCTTTTTTCTTCTGGGCAAAAAAATTCTTATAAACCGACATGCCACCATTGATTATGTTAAATTTGGCAAGCTGTTTTACGTTTGTGTACATATTAAACCGCAACGTTGCTGACACACAGGTAGAGAAGAAGCGGAGAGACTGTTTAGCCAATCAGAATGCAGAACACAATGCACGATGCAAATCCGCGAAGCAGCGAGACCGTGAAAGGTGAACCGTGAAATAACGATGGTTCACTGTACTCCGATGTTGTTTTGTTACTCATTCTGCTGCAAGTTGGCTCAATTTTGACGCGCAAGACGTAACCGGTAAAATCCGGTTTAGGATTTTCAAAATAAAAGATCCGGAAGTAGTTCATTATTTCTTGCGCGGCCCGGTGGTTGGGGACCACTGTTCTGGGGGGAAAATGAAGTCGGCGTCTGCTTTCACCCGTTTCTTCTTCTACGGGGAAAATGAAGTCGGCGGCTGCTTACCGTAGTTGCGAGACCTGTTGTGGCTCAATATTGGTCCATATATAAGGCGCACCGGATTATATGGCGCACTGTCAGCTTTTGAGAAAATTGAAGGTTTTTAGGTGCGCCTTATAGTGCGGAAAATACGGTAACTCGTTTTTATCGGTTATTAGTCCAGGGGTTTTAAATGAGTGTCCTTTCTGTGGTCTGTCTGTCTGAGAGCATTTTTCATGTTTTTAATGACTGTAGAAGATTGATGATCTTTTTTAGTTTGCTGATGAGTATTTTTAGCTGTTTATGCATTGGTTTTACCAGTTCTATTTTTATTTATGGACTGTGTTTTAACAAAGCCAACAAACCAAAGTGCCAGATTTTAAATTTCTTAATTGCAGAAGCAAAGATGGCTATTTATATGTCTCGTAGAGACAAACGTCAGACTGAACCTCAACACGATGCCATGGCTCTGTGGACGTGCAACGTCAAGGCCAGGCTGAGGCTGGAGTTTTGTTTTCACAGAGCCACTGGGGATACGGAGGATTTCCTGCAGCTTTGGGGGTTCAATGGGATTTTGTGCAATATATCAACTCAGGTAAAACTGAAACTTAACAAGCACCTTATTGAATTCATTTTTAAGCTTGTCCTGATGTGATATTTTTGTTTAATTTGTTTGTAATCACTGTACACTTTGTCAATGTGAATAAATAAATGTTTTGTTAAAAATGTTTAAAAAAAAATCTTCTTCTCTTTTGTATGGCAGTTGGCAAACAACTTTTAGGTGCATTACCACCACCTTCTTAAGCCACCTTTTGTAAAGTGGCTTAAGAACTAGGTTGAGCAGGGGCGTGCCGTGGTGGCGTAGCAGTTAGCGCGACCCATATTTAGGAGGCCTTGAGTCCTCGACGCGGCCGTCGCGGGTTCGACTCCCGGACCCGACGACATTTGCCGCATGTCTTCCCCCCTCTCCTTCCCCGTTTCCTGTCATTCTACTGTCGTATAAGGGACACTAGAGCCCACAAAAAGACCCCCTGTTGGGGTAAAAAAAAAAAAAGAACTAGGTTGAGCAGAGTTCAACCTAGTCTTTAGTCAAATACCGACATTTATCATTTTCAGCCTTGGAAAGCAGCAGTTCAGTGATCCAAATATCAGCGTGTCAGAGTAAACTCCTGCGTCAAAAAAATTCATCACCTCACAAAATATTCAGTCAAAAGCAAATTAACTCACCGAAATGATATTCAGATGCTACTCAGATATCAGCATGTCATAGCTTTTAGGTTTAAACTTACAATGATAGTCAACATCCACACCAATTGATCCCTGGAGTGCTGACCTTTGACATGAAGCGTGTCCAGCCGCAGGCAGCGTTGTCGATTGTGTCTAGTTGCTCCAGCAGGGTGGAGGTGTTGGGCAGTGTGTAGTTTCCCATCATCAGTGCCTGCATCAGCTCGCTGTCGGTGCCGTTCAGCAGCTCCGGCTGCTGCTGCAGCTCTGAGGACAGCTGGACAAAGACAGGAGGGATGAAATGACCCAATCACAGCCGGAGGCAAATACAGCACAATACACAAGTACGGTATTCACAACTTCTACACTTTTCATATTTTGTCATGTTTCGATCAGAAACATCAGTGGAATTCAGTTTTGATTAGTAGACCAACACAAAGAAGTGCAGAATAGAGAAGTAGGCTGAAACAGCTGGTGACCTCTTTCAGCTTGTCCCCTCAGAAAAAGTCAGAGCTACTGTCCTCTGTGTCCTCCACCTTTCATCTTCTCTATCACCACATCTATCCACCTCCTTTCTGGCTTCCTGCCCTGTGACTCCAACCTCAGCATCCTTTAATCAATATCATCATTGTCTCTCTGAACATGTCTACACTGTCAGTCAGACCTATCTGACTTCATCTCTGATGTCCTCATCCCAGATCCCATCATCCTTGTTGCTCCCAAACAGAACCTGAACACCTTGAGCTTTGCAACCGCCTGTACCCGATTGGTAACGTCTCAAAACCCTACATCACTGCTCTCACTACAGAATCATTCTTACTGTTACACTTTTATCACACCTGATTCTTTTCTTCACCCAATCAGACCTGCTTGCACATGCTTCTTCACCTCTTTTCCACATTCTCTTTTGTTCTGGACCAATCACCCTAAAATTTTAAAATCTCTAACTTCTACTTGCTGTAACGTCACTGTTCCACTTCTGCCCCTCTCATTTACACTCAGGCATTCTGTCTAGCTGCAGCTAATCTTCATTCCTGTACCTGTGCCCTGGTCTCACTGCAGCTCATCTGCAAACATCAGAACTTTGACAGTAACTCTATACAAAACTAGAACATTTGGGGAAAATTTCTTTACTGACTTTAATGAGCTTCTATCTCTTATATGTATTGATTATGATTATTTAATAATTGTCGGTGATTTCAACATTCATGTTGACAACCCCCAAGACAGAGGGGCAAAAAAGCTCGCTAATATTTTAGAGACTTTTGGTCTAACACAGGGCTTCTCAACTCCGGTCCTCAGGCCCCCCTGCCCTGCATGTTTTAGGTGTTTCCCTGCTGCCACACACCTGGATTGAATCTATGAGTGATTAACAGGCTTCTGCAGTACTTGGTGGCTGCAGGACAGGTAATGCAATCATTCGGATCAGCTGTTCTGAAATAGGGGTACAGCTAAAACATGCAGAGAAGAGGGGCCTGAGGACTGGAATTGAGAAGCACTGGTTTAACACAACATGTCAAACAAGCAACACACACTCAAGGACACACACTGGACCTGGTTATCAGTAAGGGTGTGAATATTTCCAATGTCTCTGTAACTGATGTCGCCTGTCGGATCACTTCGCTGTTATCTTTGAAAGTTCTTTATCTTTTAACCCACTTATACAAACAGCAACCATCACAAAACGTTCTCTCACTGAAAACACAGCAGAAACTTTTAATCAAATCTACTCTTCTTCCTCACCCTTAAGCTGTAATGATGTAGATAAGTTGGTAAATGATTTTCAGTCTAAAGTCTCAGATATTATTGATTCCATTGCCCAAATTAAAATGAAGGTTGCGTCTGGTAAAAAGAAATCTCCATGGAGAAATACACAAACAGTTAGATCTGCAAGACAACTCTGCCGTAGAGCAAAACGAAAATGGCGTAAAACTCTCCACGTTCATTGTGACATCTATAAAGAAAGACTACGTAACTATCATTTAACACTAAAACATGCAAGAGAGGCTTTCTTTGCAGATGTCATAAATAAAAACATTAACAATGCTCAAGCTTTATTTGCAACAGTTGACAGAATCACAAACCCTCCTGTGACGTTACCACCTGAATTCCAATGTATTGCCGCCTGCAACCAGTTTTCCAGTTTCTTTTCAGAGAAAATTCAAAAAATCAGAGGATTCATCTGTACATCCACTATAAAGTCAGTACCAATGCTGTGCCCAAACAAAACAAATACAGGAAAAATGACCCAATTCCAACTACTTAATTATAAAACCCTACAGGAAATTATAAGTCAATAAGCTCCAGTTCCTGCTGTCTGGATGTTTTACCCTCACATTTCTTTAAGAAAGTTCTGCCTGTTATTGCTGCTGATCCGATCCAAATAGTAACTCATGGCTCTCATCAGGCGTTTTCCCCCAGGCTTTGAAAACAGCAGTAATCAAACCACTTATAAAAAAGAACAATCTGGACAAATCACTAATGCAGAATTACAGGCTGATCTCCAACCTCCAATTCATCAGCAAAGTTATTGAAAAAGCTGTTGGAACAATTAACTAGCTTCCTAACAATAACCAACCTCTTTGACTCCTTCCAGTCTGGTTTTCGTGCTCACCACAGCACAGAGACTGGCCTAGTCAAAGTGTTCAATGATATCCATATAAATACTGACTGTGGGAGAACCACAGTGCTGGTTCTGTTGGACCTCAGTGCAGCTTTTGACACTGTTGACCATGACATATTACTGAATCGACTGGAGAGTTGGGTCAGACTCTCCGGTCCAGTGCTTAACTGGTTTGAATCCTACATAAAGAACAGGGATTTCTTTGTTTCAATAGGAAACTTCTCATCAAAGAGGTCAAAGGTCACATGTGGGGTACCCCAAGGTTCAATCCTAGGACCCCTTTTATTCAATATTTATATGCTCCCACTAGCTCAGGTTATAACAGGAAATAATATTAGCTACCATAACTATGCAGATGACACACAGCTCTACATTATGATGTCACCAGGTGACTCAGAGCCCATCCAATCACTGAACAGATGCTTAGAACAGATAAATGTGTGGATGTGCCAAAACTTTCTCCAGCTGAACAGAAACAAAACTGAAGTTATTATTTTTGGACCTAAAGAGGAACGATCTAGAGTTATAGATCTAGAGTTATAGATCTAGAGTTATAGATCTAGAGTCAATGCACAGCTTCAGTTATTACAACTAAAAACCAGCGATCAGGCCCGAAACCTGGGAGTAGTGATGGACTCTGACCTGAACCTCCAGAGCCACATAAAGACAGTTACAAAGTCGGCCTTCTATCACCTGAAGAACATTTCCAGGATTAAAGGACTAATGTCTCAGCCAGATCTAGAGAAACTCATCCATGCCTTCATCTTCAGTCGTATTGATTATTGCAACAGCGTCTTCACAGGTCTGTCCAACAAATCAATCAAACAGCTGCAGCTGGTCCAGAATGCTGCTGCTGGCGTTCTGACTAAAACCAGGAAGATAGAGCACATAACACCAGTTTTAAAGTCCCTCCACTGGCTCCCTGTAGCTCAGAGAATAGACTTTAAAATACTGTTGTTAGTTTATAAATCACTGAACAGCTTAGCACCACAATACATTAAAGATCTGCTGTTGTTGTATCAACCTTCCAGACCTCTCAGGTCTTCCGGTTCTGGTCTGCTCTGCATCCCCAGAATCAGAACCAAACGAGGAGAAGCAGCTTTCAGCATCTATGCACCACAAATTTGGAACAAACTTCCAGAAAACTGTAAAACAGCTGAAACACTGACTTCTTTTAAATCTCAACTAAAAACCCACCTGTTTAGGATTGTATTTGAAATGTAATCAATTACAAATTTACTGATGGAACTTGACTTAATGCTGTGTTTTGATTATTGATTCTATGTTGCATTGTGTTTCTGTGTTTGTAATGATGTAAAGCACTTTGAAATGCCTTGCTGCTGAAATGTGCTATACAAATAACATTTGATTGATTGATTGATTGATCATAAACCATGGAGACCCCTGCTACTGGATTTCAATTACAATTATACTGAATGGGACTAACTATGGATGTCCCATTTAGTGACAATTTTCTGAATTTTATTTGAACAAAATACTGAAAATCGTGTATCTTTTTCTTAAACTTACCAGTGTGCTACTATGTGTTGGTGTGTCCAAAGCAAAATAATCCCACTAAAATACTTTAGAGTCTAAGGTTGTAACACAATAAGAAAATGAGAATGTTCAAGAGGTGAAAACATTTCTGTACATCTTAGCAGCACTATGTACCTGCTGGAGCCACAGCACATGGTTCTGCAGGCGGCCCTCCTCCAGAATGGTCCTGAGCTGGGCAGAAATGTTCAGCCACACCCGGGTGTAGTGAGTCACATTCCCAACAAATGCAAACGTCTCATTCGCCTAGGATTGAAAAGAGAACAAAGTCAACTATGTTGACTTTTACACTATGTTCTTTCTAAAACTCTCATCTACAAACGTCACTGAGTTCTCCAGTCTGCTTGGCCTAAGTGAAAAGAATTAAACTCTGCCTAGAAAGTTTTTACTGAATCTTGGTTATATCAAGATGCATATGGTAAAATTATTCAAATCCTCTGTTCAGAGCTCTCTGATTGGTTCAGAGCTCTGATTGGTTCACAGCTCTCTGATCTGTGGAACTGAATGTCAAACATGTCAGATATGGACTGTGAAATGATGTTAGCAATTCTACATAACATGCTTTCAGAGCTGCCTACTTACCTTCTGAATCACTTTGTCCACCTGAGAGCCAATGGGGGAGTAGAGGATCTTGGGATTTGTAGTCATCAGGTGAACAAGCAGGCCCAGGTTCCTTTGTTCTTTGCTGGTGAATCCCAGTGAGCTCATATTCCCCTGCTTCAGCGCCTCTGGCTCAATGATCCTGAAATAAAAGGGAGTCAAAGTCTTCTGCTGAGTGACAGAAAATCACTCTTCTGTCTTTTACATTAAAACCAGCTGTTACTACGGCTACTGTTCAGTTTCCTACCGTATACATGAGTCTGCTGTTTATTCCAAGACCGTGTTGCTAGTTTCTCCTCTACCGTCATGACACAAAATAGTAGCAATAGGTCAAATATATGTGGAAATGTTCCACTGGCTTTCAGCCTATTTGAAGTACTTTGACAGAGATATGCATGTAGCAACAGGCTACAATCCTATCTTCTGTTTTCTCCTCAGAGCTTTTCCAGAACTTCAGCCTGATCAGAGTGAGATTGTGTTCCAAGTCTATGAGTCTAGAAGTTCATGGTGACGGGGCCTTAAGGAGCTGCTTAGTTCATTTATGCCATGGTCCAGCTGTAAATTTGATCAGCATTACATGGTGTTAGATCCACAAGCTGATGACTTAATTTGGATTTATCAGAAGGGCAAATAACTGATATTTATTTTAATTGTATTTTTTTGATTTGTTGTTTAAGATTTTAGTTGTGAGTTTAGGAATTGTCGGCAATGTCTTCCAGTAACATAAGTACCCAGTAATATTTTTACATTTGCTGTCAACTTAACATATTTAACACAAAAACACAGTGGGTTGCTGGCGAACCGCCTCCATGCCCCAACCACCAGACTCAGCAAGGTTTCCAGGGATAACTGTTTTTCTCAGGAAATTCAAATGAACTGTTCTCATCTCTGAAAATAAATTAATCTATTTCGAGACATAGTAAATATTCTTTGTGAAGACCAAAAATGATCATTATATTGGGGAACAGATTGCTTAAGTGTTTGTTAAATGTAAGAAACTGTTTGATTTATTAATTATAATAAGATGCAAATAAAAAATAATTAAGTATCTGTTTTAAATAAGAAAAATATTTTATTGCCTATAATGCAATAACAGCATTCCTTTATTGAATGCCTCATCGTTTGGAGCAAAGGCTGCAGCTAAAGACACTTCTAACATCAACATGTGAAGAGCTGCACAGTGGAGTTTTGACCTGGGGATGATGCAAAAGATGCTTAGTAGGAGATTTTTGTTTGTAATTAAATTTGAATTTGAGCTAAAACAGCCACTTGAAAAGTTTTGGGTGGAAAATATGAAACAAAGTGATTGCTCATTTTAAATACAAAATCTTTTGGCTTCCTTACAGATCTGAATGAACTATTCTTTAAGCAAATGTCCTTTTTTGAGTCTATGATTCAGTTAGGGCTGCACAGTGGCGCAGTTGGTAGCACTGTTGCCTTGCAGCAAGAAGGTCCTGGGTTCTTTCTGCATGGAGTTTGCATGTTCTCCCTGTGCATGCGTGGGTTCTCTCCGGGTTCTCCGGCTTCCTCCCACAGTCCAAAAACATGACTGTTAGGTTAATTGGTCTTTCTAAATTCTCCCTAGAGGTGAGTGTTGTATGTCTCTGTGTTGCCCTGCGACAGACTGGCGACCTGTCCAGGGTGTACACCGCCTCTCGCCCGGAACGTAGCTGGAGATAGGCACCAGCAACCCTCCCAAACCCATTAGGGACAAGGGTGAACAGAAAATGGATGGATGGATGATTCAGTTAACAAATAATAGATTGCTAAATTAGCTGATGACTTTCTGGTAATTTATTTATTTATTTATTTTACCTTTTTTGACCCAGTCTTAATTTCTTAACTTGGATTTTATTCCAAAACCACCAAATTGCATTAGTATAAAATAATGTTATCTGGTCCTGCTCTCAGTCGGAGCTTTCACTGACTCATGTTGAGATTTCACCTACCTGTTGTTCCCACACAGAATGGGCTGCAGTCCTGCCCACAGCTGAACAAAAGCTGAGAACTGGGAGTGAGGATTCTCTTCTCCCTCCTTCTTCCCTTCGCCCTCCGCCCCCTCTTCTCCGTCTTCTCTGGGAACATCTGTTGTGTTGATGCTGCATGTGGTGGCGTTCAGAGGCCATGTTCCGTTGCTCGGGGATACTGGGTTTTGCCCGGCACATGCTCCTTTGGGCAGCAGGCGGGCCAGTCCAGACAGTAGGTCCACGTCCTTCAAGAGCCTCTCCACATCAGCCAGGTCCTTCAGCAGGGCACCCAGCTGGGACTGGGACAGGGGGGCCAGAGGGCCGACCTGCTCCACATGAAGCTACAGAGTCACACTTTGGTCAAGTAAAATAACATTTAAAATACAATACATTTTTTTTTTTTGGAGGAGAAATGCTTTGTTCTGTTACTTTTTACATGATGCAAAAATCTATATTATTCTTCTGTTACAGTTAAATTGTTTTGTCAGGTTTTCTTTTACTCAATAAAATCAGGACAATCAGGGATTGCAGACTGATATCTTCATTCGTTCCATAAGCCTGACACTTTGTTAAATGAAACTGTCACACAAAAACATTGATTTGTGGACTGAGCATCTAGTGAGGTCAGAAAATGCCAAAAACATTTCCCTCTGCACAAATAGAAAACAGAACTGTTTTTTATCCAGATAGCAAGACGTTTCCCCTTTGCTTTATGAAAATGGCCACCTGCTGCCTTCTGTACACAAAGCTGATAAGTCCCAGATAGCACACGATGGTAATTCAACATTGAATGGTTGAGTTTTGGTTGAGGTCGACAACTGATGGTGGATCAATCATCCAATTCTAGCCAAGTAATCAATGTTGAAGAGATGTCATTGAATCAATGTTGTTTTGTGGTTGAAATCTAATGATTGAAATGCCAACATCTAATCCAGTGTTTTTCAACACTAGTCCTCAAGACACACTGACCTACAGGTTTTAGGTATTTCCCTAATTCAGCACACAGGATTTCAATTGATGGCTGAATAACAGGGTTTTGCTGAATTGAAAACATGCAGGTCAGCTTGCCTTAAGGACGACTGTTGGGAAAAAACTGGTAATCAATTTTTAATCAAAGTATGCTGTTTGTCACCCCTAATTTAACTGAGTGTACATGGGCAACTGTACGGTGTTTGTTCTCAGACCTATAACCAGTGCACTATTTAATATTTCAATGACTTTCAAAATCTTTGAAATGTTTATCATCTTTCTATCCAGCCTCTTCCTCACTCTTAGTTTTTCAGCTGCTGCTCAGCAGTTTGACCCAAAGCTGGCTGTCAAGGAAACCGTCAAGAAGTGGCTTCATTAAGGGAGGAAAGCGCCAAGGAGCCAAAGTGACACCAACCAGAGTCAAAGTTGGGTTACCACAACAGTATGAACTGTATGGACGCTGTTCTTCCATGGACAATAGACTGTTGTTCTGACAGTCAAAAGGGAGTCAAATATGTTTACAGATCTATCCCTGTTTTCCTAAATAATGTAATATTAATACCATGTTATCATTTTTAATCTCGTGTAAACACACTTTTGGAAATATGTTAATGTAATATAATTTTGAACGACAATACCCATTGAAGAAACTTTTAATGGTATGTAGACCTGTCAGACCAAATAATGTACATGAATCAACATTGATTCCTTAGCTTTCATTCAATATAAAATCAACCCAAATGTGCATGCAGCTCTGCATTCAGATGATTGTTGAATTAATATTGATAAAGTGTCAGTAAAGGTTGAAACCCTAACACTGATTCAATCACTTTCACTTTCGTTTCAATGTCAGGCTTCAAAGTGGATTAAATGTTTCTGCGTAACGTTCTTTCACTCATATTTTGCTATCTGGGGTGTCTTATAATGTAACAATAGATGCTAATATATTTTAATTCACAGAAACATGAATGTAACTGTCAGATTCTTTAAACTGACTAAACAATCTTCATTCAGTTCATTAGAATAGAAAAGCATTCATTTAATTCCATGTGACAAAATCAGTCCAATTCTAACAGACAGGAAGTACCTTGTCAGCGACACTTTGAGTGTTGATCTGCTCTCGTAGCTCCTTGCTCAGCTGTCTGAATCGCTCTGACCTTTGACCCTCCTCTTGGCTACACATTAGGCTGTGATATGCCTGCAGTGCAGACTGCTGCTTCTCAGAAACCAGCAGAATCTTCCTGAGCTGAATGTCGCCACGCTCCCCACAGGTCAGGAACTGCAGCATGGATCCAGTCAGGAGAACTCCCTGGAAAAACATTTGATCTGCTAGCAGGTAATGTAGAAAATAATCACAAATCAGCTCTTCTATTTCTGTGTGGATCTGCTCTGTCATGCATGCTCTGCATGAGTGATTGCTGTAAAGTCAACGACAACGCAAGTGATTCCTGCTGCTAATTTATTTAAGAAAAGGTGGAAACCATTGGTTACATATTTGGAACTGACATTACAGCATGTAAATAATTAGGCCCGAGCAGCAAAGCGCTGCGAAGGCCTATTGTTTTCATACTGTTTCTTATTATTTTTCTTCCACCCATTTTGGGGGCCTTTTTGGGGACTTTATCATATTCAAAAACTCACCAAACTTGGTGGACGCGTCAAACCTGTTTAAAAATGTTGTATTTTTTTGTATTTGTATATCGCAAAAAAACCCGGCTCAACGGCGACACCTAGCAATTTTCAAAAGACCCTCTGCTACTCCCTTACTTCATTGTAGAGACATGAAATTTGGTCCACTTGTAGAGCTCACCAATACGTTCAGAGATTACAATTAATGTCATAGTGCAAGTATCACAGGAAGTCGGCCATTTTGGATTGAAGGTCCGATTTCGACCTCATTTCTGCCGTTTACAGCCTTCGCATTCGATCGAACTCCTCCTAGGGATTTTAATTGATCGGCTTCAAACTCGGTCAGTCTGATCATAAGGCATGGCCGATTCAAAGTTATCAAAACGGTGAGTTTTTGAGCATGCTGAAGGGGTGTTACCAGGGGTCAAAGTTCACCTACTCGTCAGGAAAAAATAAACATTTGTATCTCCTACACAAAAACTCACAGAGGCACCAAACTTTCAGGTATTGATCATCATCAGGTGTCCTACAATAACCAATGGTCAAATGATGACATCACTTAGGCCACGACCCCTGAGAACAGGAAGTATCATGTTTTACCTTGAACGGTCGCTATCTTACCTTTGACCTAATCAACATGAAACTGTGTCCAGAGACAGGGTTACTATTTCAGTAATTCGCCACCAGAGGTCAGTATTACCCTACAAATGACAAAGATCCATGGGGAAACTGAGTTTTTAGACAGAGGTAAAGATGATGAATAACTACACCAGTATTTCGCCACCAGAGGTCAGTATTGCTCTACCAATGACAAAGATCCATGTGGAAGCCAAGTTTTCAGAGAAAGAAATTTAATAGCAATAGCATTAAATTGTAATTTGAATCCACTGTGCCCCCTAGATTATTCCAACACTTGGATCTCCCTCATATATAAACAGATCTAATAGATTTTCTTTGTCATTTCAGGGACCACCAGGGGTCAAAGTTCACCTACTCACCATGAAACACAAAACTCTTGTATCTCATACATAAAACCTCTCAAAGGGACCAAACTTTCAGTGATTGATCATCACCAGGTGTCCTACAATACCCAATGGTTAAATGATGACATCACTTAGGCCACGCCCCCTGAGAATAGGAAGTGTCATGTTTTACTGTGACCGGTCGCTAGCTTACCCCTTTGACCTAATCAACATGAAACTGTGTCCAGAGACAGAAGACATGTTGGTGTGTTGTGGATTCCAAGCCCGACCAGCTTTGATGGAGCAGGTGGGCGTGGCGGCGTGGCGAAGTGACTTGTAACGCCGTTGCCATACAGTACGTTTGCCTCTAGATTCTACATGTTTGACCGAGCTGCACCAAACTTAGCATGAGTGATCATCATAGTCTGACGTCATCTAAGCCCCGCCCACTTCCGACAGGAAGTCACCTGTTTTTTCTGCTGCATGTGTTACTTTTACTGTATTTTTTATATGGACTTAATGCAGTGCAAACTGACATGAATGATAATATGATGAACTCTGTCAATGCTCGCTGCTGGTTGAACTGTGTGGGCGTGGCCAAATGGCGAATATCAGTCCCTTGCCATATTTATACAATTGTCTTTAAATCACACATAGATCATCCGATTGGCACCAAACTCCATATGTAAGACCTTTGTTCACCTCTAAAGAGCCCAACAGAATTGAAATGTAATTTGACTCCACTGCGCCCCCTAAGTTAATACATCAGCTGTATCTCCTCACTGCATGGACCGATCTGCACCAGATTTTTTGTGAGTCGTCAGGGAGCGCTGCCGAACGCATTCATGTGTTATCGCCTGGTGGACGGGCAGGGAAAATGCATGACAGCTTCTGTGGTGGCGAGTGGGCGGCTGTGCTGGAAACTGCGTGAGAGCTTCTGCAGTGGCTGGCGGGCGCCGGTGCGGTAACCCCCGCGGTGACAGATAGGCCGGAGCGCCGCTCCATACGAGGCTGCTTGCAGCTTTAATTTTGTTTGTGTTCAACTAATATATTTACCAGTCAATATCTAGACATAAGTTCTATGAGGAATATCTTCCCTTTATGTGATTTATTATTATTGTTATTATATAATTATTAAATACGAGAGCAAAGTGACAGAGAAGCCCAGTTCTGTTACACATCTATCCACATATTTTAGTTTTTAGCAGTAAAGAAATCATGTTGGTAAAAGCTTGGCCTGAGTTAATGTCAGAATTAACTCAGAGAAAATGTTAGAAATACCTGGTCTCACCTCTAGGTGAATGAGGGAAATGCATGAGAAAAGATGAGCATACCTCCAGCTCCTGGATCCCCTGAAGCTGCTCGGCCCGGCTGCCAGAGGCGGCCGACAGGCCCAGCGCCCAGGATATGATCTGGACCACAGCCTTCCTGTTTGCTGCTCTCCCTGTATCTTCACCTCCATCCATACTCTGAACACCACCCAGCAGTCTCTCCTGCAGCACCAGGTGATGGAGATTTGTTCATCAAAAGCATGAAGTGTTGAAGTTTATTTCACTCTGGCATATAATAAGAAGAATTAAAAATGAAGAACTTGTTGGGTAAATTGTATTATTAGTATTATCAAATATTTGTTGTATCATGTAGCCTTGTAGTTACATTTAGATAATGTTTCTGTGTGTTAAATAACTTTGATTCTATCCTGAGACTTCCCTGGGAAATAGAGGTGACAGCTACTCTCAGCAGCTGTTGCCCTGCAGGACTTCCTACAAGACAGAGGTGTTAGTTGCTCCCAGCAGAGTTTTACAAGCCTGCAATAAACTCTGCTCTGTGCTACAAAGCCGTTGCTTTGAAGCTATACAACGTGTCCTATTCGACGCCGTGCCTGGAGCAAGAAGGATTTAGATTGTAGATAACATGTGTTTAGTTTAGTGATTGTCTTTTAGCACTGCAACTAAAATGCTTTGACCCCACCCCATAGAGTTGCAGTGCTCAGTGTGAGAGGGTTCCTAAGAGCAATAAAAGAGAGGAACAGACAGATGTGTTTCAGAGCGGTTGGAGATTTGTAACTGAAAGCACATCTCTGTCTGCTCTCCTCGCGAGAAACAAAGAATCTAACTCTCTTGTCTTTCCTGTGTTTGTTTAATAGGTATTTAGACCTGACAGAACTCTTCATCATAACTTGGTCAGAGGAAAAACAACTCTCAAGTCCATTCAGTGAAGCGCTGTGAAGCAGCTCTGCCTGTCCTTCTCCCATGAGCCGGACCTTGATGATCTGATGCTCACCTTAATCTGCAGAAGTTTGTCTGCAGGTTTCTTATTGAGGAGTTTTGGTCCATGAATCCAGCTGGTTGGCCCTCCACTATCGAAGATCAGACTGTACACCTAAAGCAGCCATATAGAGAGCAAGAATGATTTGTACTGAAGATGGCAACTCTTCAGTTATTCATTTTTATTATGGATGTTTGGCGTAACTGCCATCAAATCAGAATAAAAATTGCATATCAGCAATCATTAAGGATATTCCTTCACAAAATAAGGAATTTTTTCTGCTAGCAGCTGTCTACTGAAGATGTTCTGGTGCTTCATAGAACTTTTAACGCCATGTACTGCAAGGTTCTAAGACGCTTTGGAAGAGAGACAGGACAGCAGCATCACACATCCTCCAACAGGTGGAGGTTCATACTAGTGTAACACACAGCTACTGTACATCAGTGGTGCTGAGCTGCTCTTCCACATATTCAGCTTTGTTTCACCAGTGTTTGGTCCAGCCACAAAGCTGAGAGAAACGGCTCTCTGTGTCACTTTATATTTAAACCCCAAAGAAATAGAAAGTCATAGATTGCCAAATAAAAGTTCCTATAAATTTTGATCAATTTAAAAAAGTATGATTTAATTTAGGAACACTCTTACGTTACATTTAATTTAAAGGATACCTAAAAGCTTGTCACTGACTGTTTTGTTAAAACATTTCTTTCTTTACATGATTTTTTTTCTCACAGAATAAACGTATTCAAATTAGAGTTTGAGTTTTTATTGCAGATTTTGGCACTGCATTTTCAGGCTTTTAGGCTCCAATAAATGTCACATGCCATGCAGCTCTAATCATAATGCTAAACTATTTCAGCTGATTGGGTTTAAAATATAATTTTATCATCTGAAGGAGAAATCCATAGTATTAAAATGACTAACTTTGTTTCTAAAATTTCTATTTCACACACGTTCCAGAAGCTGTAAATGTTCCACCCACCATTTAAAGAGTGCAACCCTACCACAGACAGACTTTTTAAATGTAAAAGTTTAGAAAACTGACACAGAGCAGCAGGAGGAGCCCAACAGGAAGTGAACCTGCAGCTGAAGGTTGGAAGTTTGCTCTTGGGTCATACAAGTCAAGTAAAAACGAAATGACAGATACTAATCTTCATTAAAATGGACAGTTCTCATTTTTTGTAGTATCTCTCTTCAACATGGCAGAAATGTCATTGGAGGGATTGTGAGCCTGTCAACTGTTGCAAATAAAGCTGGAGCATTCTAGCTTAAATATGGCATGCATGTTTCAGCAGTGTATTCCATCATGGCTTCTTTCCCTGATGTTTTCCTCTGCATCATATCCCCTGGTTGGTTACAGAAAGATCTGATAATAAAGAACTTTCTCATGAAACCTAACTAGAGAAAATGAACTGCAATAAACAAACATCAAAATTTCAGTTTTTAGGAGTGGAATGTTGGCATGCTTATGTTTGGACTATCTTTTAAATCATGTCATGTGTTAGTTCAGAAATAATGAAACCATCCTGATCCAATCCAGTGTGATATTCCAGTTACAGATGAACAGAAGGAAGTCCCCGAGGTTATGAGTATGCAGTCATGTTACCTGGTATCAGTGTGATGCAGTAACATTGACTCACCTCTTGGAGGTTCACTGAGCTGTTGAGCAGCGTGCTAGCTGTGGCGTTGGAGAGGGAAAGATTCCTGACTAAGAACTGCTGGAAACCTTCCTGGTTCTTCAACACACCAGCCAGTGGGAAGCCTTCACACACACCCCAACACACGCACACACATACACACACATGTTAAAGCTGAGCTTCCTGTACAAGTTATTAATGAGCATTGGTATATTGGCATTTTTAAAGTTATGTGTTCTATACAGGGCCGGACTTAGGAGGGTGTGGGCCCCTGGGCTTGAGCCAAGGTGCGGGCCCTACTTAATCACTGCTATACAGTTCCATATACTCATTGAATTCAATGAGAAGGTGTGTCCAAATTTTTGGTCTGTATTGAATACAGACCAAAAGTTTGGACACACAGTTGTGTTCAAACTTTTGGTCTGTACTGTATATATACAGTGTATATATCCCTGATTTCCTTCCCTTTGGGTGGTCAGCGCTTGGCCGTGACTTACTTGTGGAACCGATCCTGTCCACAAACCTTATATACCTACAAGGTCACAAAAATCAGCCACTGTTCACCATGAGAGGCTGGACAGTCCCAAGCACCAGGTCATTTCTCTATGCAAGGTTTACAACAGTCACTCTGTGACTGCCAACTTTTTTGCTATATTTTGCACACACACGTACAAAAAATTTCAGCAAGTCAGATTTTTAAAGATTGCGATCAGCCAGAAAATTGCTACCGGTGCACCTTTAATGAATGTAAAGATCAGTACTACAAACAAAATATACTTAGTGGTTATTAAAGAAATACTTGAACATCTTGAGTATGTCTATTCAACAGAGCTTTCCTAAGGAAGAAAAATTGGACAATGTTCTCTATCCATCCTCTATGTGCAGTATTTATTTATCCTTCTTCATTTCTATCTTTATCTGCTTGTCTTTGGAACAAAAATGCACTGTTGCATGAAAGTGTTGTATTGGGTGTGTTTATTTCCTTCTAGTGGGTCTGCCGATAGAGGGAAAGTAGCTTCTAAATTGGCTACTATCAATTGTAGCAACCTGCGGCACTCCAATATGCTTGTATCATATTGAGCATGAGGGCCAGAGGTAAGGCAAAGGCAGCAGGACAAAATCAGTCTGTTCCTTCAGGTAAGAAAACTCCAAGAAGATTATCAATCAGTTGGATCAGTTTGGAGGCGTGTCTGAACAGCTGGACCTTTGGTGAGCTTAGTTGTCATGCTCCATGTGGAACTGAGGGAATCTGGAGTAAACAACACCACCAGTGAAAACCATCTACTAATGTGGCTACACATTAAGTCATGAGATTCAGTAACAACAGTAATGATGGCAGAGTCACCAAGACAACATCAGTCACACTGAGAAGCTGGATTTCCAACTGACTAGCCAGTTAGAAACAAAAAACTCTTTTATCTGGTCAGTGAATGCACCATACCTAAGAGTTAGCAGGTCAGTGGCGATACTCTGTAGAGTATATGTTGCTACTGAAGGGAAGCGGCTCAGTGTTAGCTATAGTTAGCAACAGTGATGAGGTTAAAAAGTGGGAGGAAAAACCAAAGATATTTAAAGAGGAACTATATTGTCATGGAGACCATTTGGTTCAGGATGCTGCTACTGAACGCTAGAACGCAGCATGTGACTGTTAGCTCTAGCTCAGAAAGCTCAGAAAGAGGAGGTCTCTTAGAATAGGGGATGGAGTGACTATGGGTTAGAGTTAGGGTTAGGGTTAGGGCCCAGATGTCACTGAAGACCGAGTGCATTCCAGCAAATCTGTTTTCTTTAATCCTTTTGACTTTTGTCATGGAACATACTGGACTGACTGACAGCTGACAGACTGATACTAGACCAACTACATTGCTCTAGTGTAGGGGTCAGCAACCTTTTTGAGACTGGGAGCTACTTCACGGGTCCAGAGTAACACCAATGGCTACTTGTTTGATACAGACAAATTTTCTTGGCTCAGCTTTTATAACAATAGTATATATACGTATATATATGATTACATGCTGCCTGATCATATTAATGCTAGGGACTACTGACAATAGTTATCAGTAATAATTTACCATGGCAGCTATGGTTAATTACTATTATGTGATCAGAAGTTCTTAGTTCAGAGTGATGAGTGGAGTTTGAATCGCCCATAGTTCTAAGATCCCGGCTGAGCTTTTTACAGTGTGCAGTTCTGGAGAGTCGCCGGTTTATTAGCTTTTTTTATGGTTTCACAAACTTAAAAGCTGACGGGTCACCTGTTGGCTGACACCAGCAGATGTCGGAAAAAAAATGTCTGACAGATTGGAAGGTACGTACAAAAGTATCACTGCACCTGACCTGCAAGAGCACAACCACCTTTCCAACGCGCATCATGTGTGCGTCGCACAAAAGTCGCACAAACCTAAACCACTAAAGCAGCACACCCTTTTTTTTTTCTATTTTTTTTTTTACACAAACGATGTTAAATATTAAAGACATGGAAGCGAAGCCTACCCGTGAGATCCACGGAAAGAGGAGTATGTTGCTTCCCAGGTTCAGGTGGCGTCAGACATCCAAAGGAGGAGAAGGTGAAGCAACAATGTTTGTTTAATTTTTACTCTTTTGGGGAACGTTTCCACTAGATTAAATTGTTTAACTCGCAGTCTTAGCGCGACGCTCAGGAGGCGCGGCAGATGTCAGCTAACGGGTGACCAATCAGCTCTCCAGTTCGGGAAACATCAAAGAAGCTCCAGAACCACACATGGTGAAAAGCTCAACTGGCATCCAAACTGCTCTTAGAACTACAGGACGTTCAAACTCTGCTCATTCATTTTTACCTTACAGAAAAAGCGCCAAGCCGCCAAATAAACAAAAGCAAACTGACCAATGAGATTTAAGCTTTGGCGTGCCCTTTGACCCCAACAGACTCAGATGTGTGCTACAAGATGTTTTGACACATAAGATCTTTTTTTCTCCACAATTTTATTAATTGTAAAGAGGGTTCGATAATAAAACTTTCAGAAATTATTCTTTTCTTTTTTTACTTCAAGGAAAAGCTTAAGGTAGGCAGAGTGTGCAGCCGTACAGCTGCAGGCGCTGCTGCCCTCCGATAAAATCCTGCAGGCGTCTGAGCATAGTTCTGAACTTTAACCATCAAAAAAGAGATTTATGCATAAAGCAATTTATTTTAAAAATTTGTTATAATTTACTTTTTTAAAAAATCTAAATATAAACAAATGTTATTAATTCAATGTAAAAACATTAAATTAAATAATTTCTTTGGCAGTGCTCCCTAATGATATTTTTAGAACTTGCTCCACGGCGACTGACAATGTCCCCTCAGGAGAAAGGGTGCCCGCGGGCACCGTGTTGGTGACCCCTGCTCTAGTGTTTGGAAGATGTGGGGAGCTGTTAGGTTCCAATATTTAATTCAAACAGTAAGGTTCACATAGACCAGACTGGGACTAGTTTCCTGCTTTCCAGTAGATTCATCTGTGCAGAAAGCTGCTGATGTGGCTTAAAGTCTAAAACTTTAAGTCTAGACTTAAAGTCTAAGTCTTTACTTAGACTTGCTCAATATGACCAAATGTTCCAGTTTTTGACGTAATATTACACGATATGGGCTTCACCTCAGTTATTCAGTTTCTTTCAGTAAATGATTTTGTGAAAAGGGCTGCCAACACCTTTTTTAACAATGAAAGCCTAATTTTGCTGCCTTGGGTGAAGAATATGTAACTGTTATAAACATCTCAATGAGCAATGAAAACACCTAAAGGATAGATTGTGTCTGGGCTCCACTTCTGGATCCAGCTCTGTCTGTCAGTGGGACGCGTGAGCATGGTTCTGAGGGCAGAGCTCTGTGAAAACACTCGGACCTGTTCTAGCAGAAGGAATCCCGTCCTGGAGGTTAAAGAATGAAGCTTGTTATTGGTAAGAGTGAAGCTGAAGCGAGTCAGACCTTGGCTGCTGTTGAAGCCGTAGTCAGGCGGTAAAGGTGCAGCGCTGAGGCTCTCCAGGTGCTGCTGCAGGGTCTCCAGATCCTGACCCAAACCCGGTCTGTTAGATGTGAAGAGGCGGTTCTGTTCAACCACTTCACTGATTCGCTCCAACAGCTGAGTCACTCTGGAACCAGATGGATATGAAACACGGTCAGGTCCTGGTTCCAATCAAACGTAACAGTTTACAGTCTGACCCCATCATGACATTCTTCACTTCTCGTTTGTCTTGTTAATGTAATTACTTTGACCAGTCCTGCCAGGATTTTACAATTATTGGTATGATTATTTGCAATCAAAATCACTCATCTTGTAGTGCTATTTAAGAAATATTTGCAAAGAATTTTGCAGTAATTTTCCCCTACTCATGGAGAACAAAGGGATTCTGATGTGATCTGTTCTTATGTTTAAGGGTAAATATTAATGTCAAGTTCACGGTTTAGAACTTGACATGAGTTACTGGATGTTTTCTCACTGGTTTTCATGTCCAGTGTTTTATCTAGGGCTGGAACTAAGGATTATTTTAGTATTTGTTTATTCTATCAATTATTCTGATGATTAATGGATAAAAAATTGGCACATTCTGCATATTTTTCAATTAAGCATTTAAGCCCATTTTAGACAATATTAGCAATGCACTAAAACACAAATAAACAATTCAATTCCTTTTTAAATCAGAAAATGAACATTTTATTTCCTAAGATGCAATAAGCATTCATTTAGTGAAAATGTTTATGTTGGCTTCATTACTGCTCTGACTGTGTTGCTCTTTCAGCAAATGACCTGTTTATGTGTGTGTGACTCCAATTAATGATTAATCAATTACTAAATTAGTTCAATTCAATAAGCAATTAATTACAATTTGTCTGATTTATCGTTTCAATCCTAGTTTTGTGATAAAGTCACCTCTGTTGTGAAACCAAGCAGCAAATAAGCAACATTTTCCATCCAGATTTAAATCCTATTAGAATTTCACCTTTTCAATTCATTTAACAAATACTTTGATTATATCATGGTCGTATTTAACAGCTGATCAGTTCACTTTTGGTGAAAGCTTTTCTGATAGTGGTAGTTACTGCTAAAAAGACAATCAAACACAAAGTAACTCAGGAATGTTTAAGAGCAAATCCTGTGCTCCGTTCTACTCACGTAGAATTCTTATACTGCAGGAATCCAAACTCATCCCTCTGTCCATCTGGGCACAGCGACTGCATGATGGGAATGATGCCGGCAGAGGTGAGCGGGGCGGCACTGTAAAAAGCTTGGTGGAAGAAAGAAGCAAAAAAAGATGGAGGAATAAAAAGAGTGAAAAGCCAGAGATAAAGGAAGAAGAGTGGTAGACAAGGAGGTGGTGATCAGAGTTTGAAATAGATCAAGTAAAATTGGTTTTATCGTGAAATGTTCAATTAGACAGTAATGAAAAAACACAGAAAGTTTCTGTGCTTGTGTTAGAAAGAAGGAAGTGGTGAGAGAGGCTCCTGCATGTCAGCACTGCATTTAGACACCATTTCTCATTGTTCAACATAAACAGCCTCCATTTTTCAGAAACATTGGATGAAGCAGCTCTCAGCAGGACAAAGCCCCTGAAATTTTACTTCTTGCCAATAGCACCTTGTTTCCATGGCAACTGTCATGGTTTCTTGTGAACAAGCATCCTTTTTATCTGACCACAAAAACACTTTTTATTGTTCCCCAGCTCACTCTTCCGTCTCATCTACAGTACAGACCAAATATTTGGACACAACTGTGTGTCCAAACTTTTGGTCTGTACTCAATACAGACCAAAGGTTTGGACACACTTTCTCATTGAATTCAATGAGAAGGTGTGTCCAAACTTTTGGTCTGAACTGTACATGAGCTACCCAGAACTTTGATAGAAATGGGAAATCTGCTGCTGCACATAGAGCGGTGCAGAGGCAGCTCTGGATGGAAGAATGCAAAAAGCAGAAGTGAAGACCGTCTGTATCCCTGGGAAAGATGTGAAAAGAACAAAGGTCTCTTCCTGAGCTTCTTTCTACAGACCTTAGGTCTGGGGCAGGAGGTTCAATAGAGTCTGGTGAACCATTTCTGTGTTGATTTGGTCATGAGTGTTAGATCATTATTCAGCTGACAGCCTCAAAAACAACCTATTTACACTTCACCAAACTCTTACTTAAAAGCTCATACAAGTAGTAAGTGCTGCTGAGAACCACATTTAGAACAATAAGGGCTCATTGGCTGGAGGTGCCAGATCCCAAAGAAAAGAAATTTACTTATGCAGATTACAGTACATTTATAGGTAGACCTATAACAAAACATCCCATGTGAGATGACTCCACATTGGTCCCAAAAGGATGTATTTTGAGTGTTGCTTATATCAATAAAAATGTAACCATTTTAAAACAGTTATATAAGGTGCAATGTTTGCTGTTAAACATGCATTCATTCATAACTCTGAGCCCTGGGCCCCCGCCCCTGGAAGAACCAGGTGATGTCCTTCATACTGACGGCGTTCAGGGCCATGTGGAAGGGAAACCGGCCCCCAGCATCCCAGAGCTTTCACCTGCCTTGCCATCCCTAATAAATATGGCTGCTCTGCACAGTGACAGCAGCCAGGAGAAATGGGTTTCTGTTTTATACAACATGAGCACAAAGTTATGGAAAACTCATAAACGTAATAGAAACTTTGACCAAAACTAATAAAATTACATATAATAACAAATAAATCTCTCAGTCACATAATAAATCCTTCACCCAGGACACAAACTGTTTGTACTGCTACAATCAGGGAAAAGGTACAGACACAGTGAACAACCACCTAGCTAAAAAACAGCTTTTTCTCCAAGAGCTATGAAACACACACTCTTATGCAGCTCCCTCAGGACTGATTAAGACTTGATTTATCACTGAAGGTACCACTCCAATTTCATTAGGTTCTAGAAATATGACTAATAAAAATCTTATGTCTGTCATTTTGTCACTATTGTACCACGTTTACTTTACAACAAAACTATTATCTCCTGACATGGTTTTCCATGTATTCCAGATTTAAATGTATGCTAACTAATGGTTGGATTTTTGCATAAGCTGCTGCAATATATAAAGCATGGCTTTTAACACATTTACTTAGCATGCCACTCCATGTGATGATACTGTATGTTACATAGTTAACCTTTTGCAGAAACTATCAGCAGGCTGACATGGGTCCTCTTTGACCATCCAGGTGGGAATTCAGGATAAGTACAGAAAATGAATCCATCATCAGTAGAATAGAAAGACATTATGAGTTTTCATCCTGCTGAGTGGAACAGAGTTAAACAAACTGGAGAGTAGGTAGCACACCACAGGATGGTACTAGAGCCAGCATTGGTCCATCAAAACACACTGCTGCTTTAAACAGTTACATCAAAGTTATTTAGAAAAGTGATGGAGAATATGATGTTCAACAAATGTTCAAAGAGGAAGTTTGGTGGCCAGCAGTTTTTTAGACCTAGTCGGAGTTCTTGTTTCTGGACACAAAGTTTATTTCTACATTTAGATGACTCAAACCATTCATAATAAAAACACAACAAATAGACAGTTAAAGCTGCCAGTTGGTGCATCTTTCTTGTAGTGTGGTGAAGTTTTCTGAGCTCCACAGTGAACCTCATCACTTTAGACTTCCTCCATGTAGGGCTGCACTCTGGTCTTTTACATAAGTAGTGGAAAGCAGAAAGTTGCAGTGTGAGATGAGGAAGTTCATGCACTGGCTCCGTTACCACCCTGACACCAAGACGAGACTCAGAGGGACCTGCAGTAATCAGAGCTGCTGCAGTCGGTCGTTCAGCAAGCACAGACCAGCTTAAAGGCAAGACATCTTGTTTGTAAGTTATCACATAAAAAACAGCTTCTGCTGTGGTTAAAACATGAAAAAACATTTATTCAGTTGGAGCAACAGTCTGTTCTTGTACAGAAAATGAAATGAAAACAGCAGTTACATAAAATTTTGTGATTGTTTTCATATTGTTTAAAGTTACTTCTGTGTCTGATTTATCAGCCTGATTCCAAATCCTTCACAGGAATAAAGGCGTCTGCATCACAAAGGAAATATCTGGAGTAAAAACAACAAATGGATCATGACAAGTGTTTTAGAAGGTTGTATGATTCTATTGCAAGTGATGAGTTGGAGGACTTCTCCCTCATCAGAAAGCTTCCAGTGCTAAACTTGAATAGTTTGGTGTTTCTCCACTGACAGCAGCAGCTGCTGTCAGTGGCTGAACCAACCAGGCTCATGGAGATCCACAACCAATCAAAACATTGTGAGTGCCATTTTTAAAACTTTGTAGCATTGCCCCAGAAACTCCTGAGCCTCAACATTCACAAAAAGTTGGATTAGCTGAGGAATGACATGAGCTCCCCATCTCTTCAGATTAGAGCTGAAGTAGGTCGATGTGTCGCACAAAGCAGCAGCAACCGCATCCGTCAGGGTTAGCCTTTTATTAAACACTTCTGGTCTCAAATCATCTGGTGGGGGTACCGAATCTCACTCCAACCCCACTGAGAGACTGGCACTGCTCTTGGTGGGAAGTCCCTGATTGCCATCCGGTTGCTCATGTATGAAGACTGGAAACAGTTTGAACTGTCAGAGTTTAGACCAGGTGGGGACAGAAAATTCTCCCTGATGCTCTGAGGCTAAACTGAAACTTCACACAAAGTTTGGACTTCTGTTGCTACTTTAAACCTTCTAACTCACAAACAGCATTATTTTTATGTTGCACCATAGACAAAAGCTTTCTGTGTTGCTGAATGACCGATTTTTGCAAATTCAAGATTCAACATTTAGTACAAAGATACACAATGAGATAAAGACACACAGGTAGAGGAGGATAGCACATCCTGATTCATGTGTCTCATCACCAGGGACAGTTTTCTGTTCATTACACACTTACACACTGCTCCATCCAACAGGTTGGGAACATGCATCATGCACAGGAACGAAAAGAACCGTGGACAGACAGAGAGAAACAAAGGAAGAACAGTAGACAGAAGGTAGAGGGAGGATGAGAGAACAAAAACAAAGGTGCATCAACTGGATGCTACTGTTCAACTAGTGCAAGCAACAGGGGGCGCTCCAGGGAACCAAAGTTAAAAAGAATCTGGTAAGGATTGATCTGAACAAAAGGGTGGTGACAAGATATGTCACATCACTAAATTACATACAACTGAAACCAGAAATGTAGCTACACTGACTTAAGAGACACAGAAGTCGTTTTTCCTCATTGCCTGAGGATAATTCAGAACAAACTTCTCTATGCCAAAAGAAATCAGCCAAAATATCAGGAGGAGGACTGAAGGGCTGCACCAGTTTGGCTCATCCTTAGTAACAACTTCCGGATATCTGACGGTGAAGCATCCGTCAGGATTTCAGCAAATTAATGGCAAAAACTCTAAAGGTTTGGTGGACCAAACTGCCTTTGAACTGTATGACTTGGAAATCATACAGTTCAAAGGCAGTAATATACTGAGGAAATGTACATAAACTTCTGATTTTGAAGATATTCATAAATAAATCTTGCATGTTATTTATCTAATTAATGTAGCGTTTAACAAATACAAATAATTTTGGTAATTCTAACTGATCTAAAGAGTTTTATTTCAGATAGGGAGAAAAGGGCATATGTAAACTTCTGGTTTCAACTGTAAGCAAACAATGAAAAGATCAAATAAAAGATATGGTTAGACAACAATGTGCTTACAGAACACACATGCTAAATATAACTGAACAGCAATATAGGTCAGTATAAAGGTAGAGAGTAAAAACCTGCAAGTAAAACTGTTGTCTGTACAGTCACACACACACACCCCTACAACACACACACTACACATATATACAAAGATAGCACACTAATTGCAGTAAAAAGCAGAGCTGGACAGGTCAGAGCAGCAAACACCTCTATAGTCCCACTCTACTGGAAGAAGAAAGAAGCAGCTTGCCGCTTGTTGACAGTGAGTCAGAGCAGGACACCGAGCAAATAAATTCTCATTTCATCAGTCTGATGATGTCTGTAAGTTCTGAAATATCAATAACCTTAGAGAAGAAACTGCTGCTTGCCATCAATCTGAATAGTTTATAAAACCATCTAAACAATTTGAAATCCAGAATTCTTTGCCAAAAAGATTTGAAGGGAAAAACCTTGGAGACAGCTGCTGTTGATGTGGGCTTGTATTGGGTTGATTTGGATAGTTTCTTTCCCTTAATCAATAAAATCAAACATTGAAAACTACTTTTGCCATTTGTTCTGCTTGTCCTCGTCAGACATAAACATTTAAGTCCATTAAGAAAGCAAAAACAGAAGAAATCCATCAGGGGGAAAAACATTTAAATAGCACTATGCAATCCTAAATGACAGACTGCTAATGTTATGCAGAATATCAGACATCAATTAGGACAATATGAAAAAAGCAAAGTTGAACTCCACTGCTAAATGCAGAAACAGCTTCTCATAAGCAAAAAACCTTATTAAAATGTTGCAAAATCAGAAGTCACGGCTTCTTTTATTCTGGATAAAGGTGGGTAGGCTGCAACATTCTGTTACAATAAGACTCAGTCAAAGTGAAATAAGGAGGCCCGGGACTTTCACATGTCCATTTTGATTAATTACATTGATTTTAATGTGTTAAAATTTTTGAGGAAATTAATCACACTTTTTTTTGGTTTTCACACATTCTGATTAACTGCAAATGTAATGCACAAGCAGCATCTGGAAACAGCAGCGATGGACGACTAAGCCGATTCTGTTGGCCTCCTGGGGATTCATTCTGCTTCAGAAAGCGATCTCTTGGGATTCAGTTGTGCTAAAAGCAGTTAGTCTGTCAGTGAAGCTATCGCAGCCTGAAACAGCATAGTCTTTTCTTATTAGAACGAGATGAATTGTGATTAATTATTTACAGGTCCTGCAAATACTTTCATTAAAAATGTTAAAATATCTACATACAGTAGGTGTGCAGAGCCTATTTTATTGAGGTAAAGTTTTTGATTCAAATCCAATTAATTAATTACACACCCTGCAATTAACTCAATTAAAAACTTTAATCAGAGTCCGACCAGTAGGAATGAGCCAAACTGGTTACTGGTTACTGGTTACTGGTCACGCTGCTACAGTGAAAGATTCTCTGTTGACACAAGTGATCATTTCATGTAGAAACAACTTCAACCAAAACTTTAACATCATGTCCACTGTCAAAACAAAGACCTTCAGAGGCAATGACATTTTGATGATTGCTCTTCTAAAGAAATTGGAATTTAATCAAATTGTTAATTAAAAAAAAGAAAGACTTTTTTTAATGTTGACAGAAACTAACTGTTCAAGGGCCAGTAGCTTCACCCGCAGGACGAATCCGAGTCTAGAAAAATTGTTGTCATAACTACAGAAGTTATTCTACTTTAGTAAATCTACTGGGACAGGCAATTTAGAAACTATTCTGAGAAATTCCTCACTAGCTCGATACACCAATTCTGTAAAATAATCCTAAAATGTCTTTTTTCCTTTTTAAATATATACAGAATATTTATTTAGCAAATGACTATAAAAAGGCAGCATGTGCAGTTTAAAGCATTCCAGGTGTGGCACTGACTCAGCAATAAGGACTGGGATAAAAATGGAAATCTGTTGGTGTTTTATAGAACTTCCCACCCTTGGCTGGATGTTTTCCTCCATATTAAACATGGAGGATTTGTCCTTGGGTACAGGTGAGCTTTCCTGGACAACAAACTGCTGCTGTTGCACAAAGTTTTGGAAGTCACATAAAAGAATGCTGAGGAGTCTCTTTCCAGATATCTGTGTAAGCCTCAAACTTTTAGAGCAGGGGTACCCAGACTTTTTGAGACCAAGATCTACTTTTTCTCTCACCAGCCAGCTGAGATCTACCTCATGACACGAAGACATAAAAATTGTAAATTAAACTCTATTGTCTTATTTTATGGGCGAATAAACATCAGTTATAGCAAAAATAATAAAGTGATAGAAAACCTAATGCAGTTTCTTCCTCAGTGAGACTCTGTCACTGGGAGGAGGTTACTGGTTTCTCAGTCACAAGCTGGTTGCAAACCTGAGGCCAGCAGGTGTCAGTCAGTTATGGTAGATCTGAACTTTGACCTCAATATGAGAAGCTACAGACTGATAGGAGGAACCAAAGAGCTCTGTAAAGGTAAAGGCAAATCTTCTGAAGTTGGGATATAATTAATTTAATTTCACATAATTACCAGGGTAATTATGTGCCCATTTGTTTATTACAACTTAATGAAATATATTTGTCCTTTTTGATGTTTGTTGTGACTGACGTAAACTCACAAACAAACGAGGTAATTAATCCAAGTTTGTCGTTTATTGAAGGTTTAGAAACTACAGCGGCTGTAATGCGCCACAGCAAAGGTAAAATAACCTGAACAGGTGATCAACTCAAAACCACTCGTACCTTTTTACTCTCTCTTTCTTTGTCGTTTAAGCACACCCGTTGCCGTGGCAACCGCCTGCACCCCGCAAGCCGAGCAAAGATTACGTTAAAAACATAACATTCAGTCGTTACTATATCAGGTTTCCCGGCTTGATATTTATTTCTCGATTATTAATAAGCCTTCCCTGAACACAGCGATGGTTGAGTAGCTAATTTAAACTCCTGCTCTGCTAGTCAGTCGATCTTTGAGTCGCCTTTTTGGGTGTTAATGGAACCGAAACGCACTGAATTGCACAACACCTTGTTGAAACAATAATTACTGAGATTATTAATTTTAACAGGTTTTGTTGATTTTATTATTCTTTAATGAAGCTACAAACGTTTAGGATCTTAGTGAATATTTTGGTAAGCGCGTCAGAAGAGGAAGTGCTGGTCTCAGCATCCTGCGGCGTTCAGTTTGTCACCTTACTGCCGAAATCGACTCAAAACCTTTCCGCGATCGACCGGTCGATCGCGTGCGTCTCCATCTTGCGTACCTTCCTTGACGGAGATCGCTGGTTTCTTCTGCCTCAGACCCAGGAGGATGAAGAAGAGGACTAGTGGGATGAAAATTTCAAATGCCAGCACCCACTGCAGAGGAGAAAAGACAAGAGATGAGAACCTTACTGAGTATCTGCTGATGAATGGGGCCGGGGCAGCTCTGAGTTCAGCTCATTGCTCATATGAGATAAAGCAGGAAGAACAAGAAATATTCCTGTGCTAAACTCAAAGTGTGACCTTTTTCTTGTCCTCTCTCTTATCAATATAACAGAATAAAATACTGCAAGTACCTAAGAAAAAATTAATCTCTTAAGTGGATGCCAGAGCTGGCTGCAGAGATGCCAAGTATAGGAACCAATCCAGAGGCTAACCCCAACCCTAACCCGTTAGATGATGAGATTTAAAATAAACAGGGTAACTCTGGAATCAACACTATTTCTGGTCATGGAAACTTCAGCTCACATCAACATGAACTCACACAAACCTGGAACTTTCCAGATGTGCTTCAGCTGCATACAGACATTCATTTAATCCTCAACGTCATTTCTCCACTTCACTCTCCAAGAACTGGAGAAAAGTGGAGCATGATACCAGAGTCACATGAGGACACTGACCGCTCTGCCTGACCCTGAACAGGCCTCTCTTCTTACATTGTTCATCCAAAACTGTGAGAACCATAAAGTCCTTTTGTCTCTGCTTTCAGCACCCGCCAGAGAACACGCATGCGTGCACACCCCCACACCCAGCCTCACACACACGAAAGAGAGAGTCATAAACCAACAATTGTCTCTTGACAAGTAACCACTGACAACCAAACCTAAATGATTCAAATACATTCAAAAGATTACAGGCATTGTGCAAGCTGCAGCAATACAGACACACCAGCTCTGAATGTCATGAAAAACTTCCAAGATTTTTTGTCCCTCAGTATGTATGATAAAGAAAATGAAACATACAGTATATCGTATATAGACTCAGTACACAAAGAGTGGAAGATTTCAAGCTTTTATTTCTTGTAATTTTAATGATTAGACTTTACAAATCATCTCTCAAAAAATTAGAACATTGTAAAAAAAAAAAAAAAAAAAAGTAAAGATACTTTATTCATAGAAAGTTGAGTGGAGGGGAAAAGTGTGATAGGAAAAGATGCACCAGCAACAGGAAGAACTGAAGCATTTGGGAAAACTTCACAAGGTGTCAGAGCGCAGAGACTCTCCACACATGGAAGACACATGTCCCATTGCTCATGTCCAGAGACTGAAGAACAAGATGACATCCTCCATGCCACGCCACACTGATGCAGTAGTTCATACAAAAGGAGGCCCAAACCTGTACTAACTGCATTTAAATTACTATACTTTTGTCTTATAGATATTTGTCGGGAGTATGGGGTACCGGGCCCTTTGATACGGGCTGTCAGGTCCCTGTATGACCGGTGTCAGAGTGTGGTCGGCATTGCCGGCAGTAAGCAGGGCTCGTTTCCGGTGAGAGTTGGACTCCTCCAGGGCTGCCCTTTGTCACCAATTCTGTTCATTACTTTCATGGACAGAATTTCTAGGTGCAGCCACGGTGTTGAGGGGATCCGTTTTGGTGGCCTTGGGATTGCATCTCTGCTTTTTGCAGATGATGTGGTCCTATTGGCTTCAAGCAAAGCTTTCACTGGAGCAGTTCGAGTGTGAAGCAGCCAGGATGATGATCCATGCCTTCAAATCCGAGGACATGGTCTCCAGCTATAAACGATAAATCAATTAATCACACGATAAATTAAAACTATCGACATCATTTTAATTATCGGCATTATCGTCTCTTCCGGCCTTTTTCTCTTTCTTGTTAATGACACTGAATGAAAAAAAGGCTCAACTCCGGTGCTCTCCACTGACACCCCGCCCCTTCCTCATTTCCCTAGTGTAAAGCCCAGCGCACACTACACGATCCATTTTCAAAACCTGACAGACCACACATTAGCTGACAGAAATCCTAGGTATAAAGGTTCGATCGGGTTCGTTCTTGCCGTGTGGTGTCCAACAATGGCTACAAAATAATGGCTATAAGTCCAGTGAACTAATTTTAAAACCAGGCATTAATCAATGCTTTACTACAGTCTACCTGCAATGCATGTGGCTAGTGTCAGCGTAAAGTTCTGACTGAATGAAAATCATTACGGTAGTAATTTCGCTCCAACTCCTCCTCTTGTCATTTCTATATTCTTTGCATGTTGAATAAACATTAATGTTGTTTCCACATATCATCTCCGATGTCTGCTGGACTTCGGGTTGCGCCATATCAGCTGTTTGGGATTTCCCTCCGTAATTTCCCCTCAGAAAGCACGAGGAGAATCCTCGCTTTCTGATTGGCTACCTGTCACATTCAACAGGCTGCGTTAAAACTCCCAGTCGGGGAAAACCCCTGATTTAGATCAGAGCGGCAACGACGATCTACCGTAACACACCACACAATCTTAGAAAGACCAACGTTTTAAGATTGTCATAAGGGGAAAAATAGGAGCAAAAAATCATGTAGTGTGAATTATTGCATCTGGTAGTTGGATGTGCCCATCTTCTCTATTACTGAAGGGCAATATAGTATACAGACTTTATAATCTGCACTCTTTTGGTTGAATGCAGTATTTATTTCCACTTTGGCTTTATGTTGTTTAGTTTTTTTTCAAATGAGTTTTTTGTTAATGGAGACTGAGAATCCATTTTATTTTTGTTTTTGGTTGTTTTGTTTATCAGCTCCAGTGTTAAGTGTTCTTTTGAAAATAAAGTGTATCTTTGACAAGAAATCGCATGCATTATTACGTCATTTTCATTAAATCAGTGTAAAAAGGTCTTCAAACAATATTATTGTTTATCGCAATAATTTTTGAGACAATTAATCGTTCAGCAAAATTTGTTATCGTGGCAGGCCTAGTCTCGAGCTGTAAAAGGGTAGAGCCTTCTCTGGGTCGGAGGGGTGTTCTACCTCAAGAGGAGTTTAAGTATTTCAGGATCTATAGTCATGAACTTTGAGTCATGACCGAAAGAACGAGATCACGGACAGAAGCGATTGAAATGAGTTTTCTCCGTAGGGTGTCTGGACTCTCCCTTAGAGGTAAGGTGAGAAGCTCAGTCATCCGGGAGGGAATCAGAGCAGAGCCGCTGCAGCTTCACATCAAGAGGAGCCAGTTTAGGTGGCTCAGGCATCTGGTCAGGATGCCTCCTGGACCCCTCCCTGGTGAGGTGTTCTGGGACGTCCCACCTGGAGGACATCTCCCTCAGGAGAAGACCCAGAACATGCTGGAGGGACTATGTCACTTGGCTGGCCTGGGAACACCTTGGATTTCCCCCAGAGGAAATACCCCAAGTGGCTGGTGAGAGGGAAGTCTGGGCCTCTCTTCTTAAACTGCTACCCAACCCTGGATAACCAGAAGGAAAGTAAGATGTATAGATAGACAGATGGCTGGATGGATGGACATTTTCAATAAAAATTAACCTTGTTTTATTGATCTTATGTAATATTCTAATTATCTGTTACAGTAAATTTTGGATTTCCATTATCGGTAAGCTATAATGATAAAAATTGAAAAAAAAAAAGATAAAAGAAAAATAGACTTGAAATATTCCATTATGGGTAATAAATGTATGAGTTTCACTTTTCTGTATTGAGTAATAAAATATTACTTTTTCATAAATGTTAAATTTTGGAGCTGTTGTTTTAGATAAATGTTGGTTTTAGATAATCCTCTTGGTTTAACTGAATAAAATCAAGAGTGTGTGGGCTTTGAATAGAACTGCTGGCCTCAATGAAATTCCTGTACTTCTTATTGAGATTTTAATCTCAATAAGAAATGATTTTAATAAGAAAGCAGCTGATTCTGCAGACACACATTTACATGTTAGAGGTCATGTCGCCTGGAGACAATTGGATGTCATTAACTAATGCCTTCAATTATTCATGGCTTCCCTATAGTGATAGTGAGTAAGATCCCTCATCTTGAAAGTACCATGGTAAACCACCTGAGTGAAGTTGGCCCCCCCACCTTCTTCAAATCAGACAAAATTGGTGTCAAACGTTTGTGCTACGTTTGTGCTGGTTTGTGCAGCAAAGATTTTCATTTGTGCAGCTATCATTTTAAAGATATTAAGAAAAAAGTTCTAGGGGTCATCAGAGGTCAACCAGCCCCCCGACCTTCTTCAAATGAGACGAAATGGGGGGCAATCAACTCGGCTACGTTTGTGTAGCAAAGAGAACTGTTGCTGTCGATCATAACATTGACCTCAAAAGGGCTGAGTACATGCCAAGCACATGTTTGGTTATTTTCTTATTTTTTGTATTTAAAAAGTACAGTTTGTCTAATAGCACCCTCTAGTGATCAGAAGCTAAGATACAGGTCACCAAGATTGTTTTGGGAGGCATTGTAGCAACCTGTTCATTCGAAATAAGACCAAGTTTGAATTGAATTTCTTCCAGGTTAAAATTAAAGTATTCATATTCGTTAGCAACTTACAAAATGATAGCAGTACAAATTAAAATTTTTGCTATACAAAACATAAAATATTTAATATATATATATATTTTAAATACCCCTGGAGAACATTTTTCTTTATATCTTTAGAATGATAGGAGCACAAACGAAAATCTTTGCTGCACAAACGTAGCCGAGTTGATTGACACCCATTTCGTCTGATTTGAAGAAAGTTGGGGGGCTGGTTGACCTTTGATGACCTCTAAAAACATTTCTTTATATCTTTAAAATGATAGCAGCACAAATGAAAATCTTTGCTGCACAAACCAGCACAAACGTAGCACAAACGTTTGACACCAATTTTGTCTGATTTAATAAAAGTGGAGGGGCTGGTTGACCTTTTGACCTTTACCTTTTCCTTAATATCTTCAAAACCGAAGCAGCACAAACGAAAATCTTTGCTGCACAAACCAGCACAAACATAGCTGAGTTAATTGACACCCATTTCGTCTGATTTGAAGAAGGTGGGGGGGCTGGTTGACCTTTGATGACCTCTAAAAACATTTCTTTATATCTTTAAAATGATAACGGCACAAACGAAAATTTTTGCTGCACAAACGTAGCACAAACGTTTGACACCAATTTTGTCTGATTTGAAGAAGGTGGGGGGGCCAACTTCACTCAGGTATGCTGGTAGCAGTTTGCTTGACTTTAAAATCTGATCTGCTCCTGTTCTTTCAGGACCACCATCTGGCAAACGGTGTCAGCTTTCTGTAGTCAATGCTGCTTCTAAAAGAACAGCACATACTCGTACCATGAACATGAATGTCACAATATTTCTGGGACTGTATTGATTTATATTAAATATTCTTAATCCAGGGTGGAATGCTTCTGCAGCAGTGTTTCACTTGAAATCTGTACACAATTGGCTATTTTAAGTGAAACACACTGATATCCAGGGGTGGAAATTAAACAATGTCTCTACCAGCCACAGTGGCTGGTAGAGACATTTTTTTACCAGCCACTCAGACATTTCACCAGCCACTGTTTTTTTTTTCTTCTTTCGATTACAAACCCCTCAACTACAAGCAAATTATAGAAAATGTATAATTTATTCTTAACTCTATGAAAACCGATTTACTGACAATAAGTTTACCATACAGATGTACATATACAGAATAATTTAACATAAAGCATGGACACCTTAACAGGGTTGTAGTGCAATAAGTTCATTTGAAGTAATTACTAACAAACTTTAACTACACAACCCTAACATTCTTGCAATCATATGTTGAACATTTCAAAATTTTGGCAACAACTCTCCCTGATAGTATTTATTAAAGATGTGTCTAGTCATTTCTAAAATATTTTTAAATTGCATCAACAGCTGTTTTGTAACTGTTTTATTTGTTTTCCCTTACCTATTACGTTTTCTATTGAAATGAACAATTATTTCTAAAATATCTCAGAACATCTTCATTATTAATTCCACGGGCCATCATCATCATCATCGTCATCATTCCTGTGTTATTCCAGAGTTTGTCTGACTACCTGGAGCTTAGTGTTAGCTTCCCCCTCACACACACCTGCCTTCCTGCCTGCATGAAACCTTTTCTTTATGAACATTTTCACTCCTCCTTACCGGGCAGCAGCAGCTAACCTGAACTCTTCCTCAATCTGTCCCTGGTCACGTCTCTCTCATCATCCTCCTCGACAATAATAAAGTCCCTGAATCGCTCATTCCCTCTCCTTGTCTGCTACTAAATCTCCTCCAATGGTCAAAGTTAGTGTGGTAATTAACATATCGGTTAGTTTGACACATTTTTCTGAATGGGCTTATGTGCTTTTTAGCTTTTGTGGTAGTTTTTCTGACCTGCCCCATCTCGTATCCGCTCATTTTCTCGGACTCCGGTTAGCTGAACTGGCGCTATTTATAACTTCAGAGGGGAGGGGCGGGCCAAGGAGTATTGAGGGATTTCATTGGATAAGCCCAATGAAATCCCTCAATAAAATCAATAAAATCAACCAATGGGCTGTCGCGGTAAATAAAAATGAGATTTAATATAATTTTTTTGTTAAATTATGACAGCGAAGGGCTGCCAGATATGGACAGTAAATGCATCAGTCAGTCCTCCCCTGGACAGAAGTTCAAACTGAATGCAGCTTTTTTTTTCTGTCCAAATTGTCAACCCACCACAGTGGTGGTGCGTTGCTCCAATTTACAAGCCACTTCATACTTTCACCCACATTTGGCCAGTGGTGGGTGCTAATTTCCACCCCTGCTGATATCAAACAAACCAATAAAATATTTGCCATTTTTAGGCATTACTGATGCTGCACAGTTCCATTCAGTTTATTTATGTAGCACCATCCACAACACACATTTACAAAATAGTGAATTTAATCCACTTATACAGACAAATCCCATGACCAGTGCATACATTCTAGCTGCACTAAGTTACCAAACAATGCAGTCACATTAAGTTCGCTGTTTAAAACCCCCCAGCAGATTGTATTGAGCTGCTGACTTACATCACTCACTCATTCTGGACGAATGCTGGCAACAGTAGACAGACTTGCATTGCCTCATTGATTTTACACCACTCTCTCATATAGGTCATGCATGTAGTGACAGTGGAGATGAAAAACACCCCTTTAACAGGAATAAATACAAATACAACTTTTGTATTTATAGATACTGCAGTGTGGCTACACAAGGTTTTTGGGTTCATGTTCCTTCAGATTGTTTACCAACCCTCCATAGTGCAAGCTTCTCATTTGTGTTTATCTTTGGTTCCATATTCTGTTTATTGAATCTTTGTACTGACATTATGAATCTTCATATGAGCAGAGAAAACATTAGAAACGCAGTCAAACTTTACATTTCAACATCACAAAAATCAGTTTACTTGTTCAGTTTGCTAGATCTTGACTTGAGTTGTTAATAGTTCTATCTGCTGCTGGTGGCTGAATTCAGATTCTCGTGTTTTATGGAAAGTGTCATGAATTCTACATATATTCTACAAGGGACCACAAACAAATTCACATTTAATTATTTAAAGATCCAGTTAAAAACAGTTAATGGACCTTCTTTGCAATAGAAGAACTCACTAACCTTGCAATTTAAGGATATACAGTATATGTACAGTATATATAAATATTCATGCATGTTTTATATACATTACAGTCAGGCTTCATAACGCATTTATTGCCTGTGTACGGTAATTATTCTGAAGACATGAGTTTAACCTTTCCAAGCCGTCCTCTCAACCATAAAACCAGTGAATCTGGAGTATTTTCCCACTAATATTGAAACCACTGAAGGTTTTTCCACCAGACAGAGCCAGTCTGTCCTCTGGGGGCAGGGTACATATAGCTGACAATAACAATAAGGCTGAGCACCTAAAAGTGTCATCAAGATGTAGCAGCAGCTATAAACAGTTAGGGGATGTTTGCTGGCACAAGATAAGATTCTGTCAAGATTTTTTGAAGGCTACGCAGGAGCTGTGACATTTGCTTCCAGAGTGCAAGCATCTGCCTCACTTAGCCAAGATGCCGTTCAGCATCAGTTACCTAACTGTACTCTCATTTACAACCCTGAGCGAGGTGAACCACTGATTTGAAGGTCCTAGGAAGACTTTGAAATGCTTCAAGAATCTCTGACTGCTTCTGGCCTTGCCCTATGATGCCCTTCTTCTCATGCCCTCCCCAATCGTCTGCACGTGACATGGGTGAAACGAGACGATTTTATGTTTATTGTCCATGTCTCAATTCTCACAATTCTCACGCTG
The DNA here is from genome assembly GCF_001444195.1 of Xiphophorus couchianus. Classification (NCBI taxonomy): domain Eukaryota; kingdom Metazoa; phylum Chordata; class Actinopteri; order Cyprinodontiformes; family Poeciliidae; genus Xiphophorus; species Xiphophorus couchianus. Next base: position 328,421 of record NC_040239.1, read on the forward strand.
GACATTTGTGGAATTTTTCACGCTGGGTGGCATGGATGTTTGCCATTTTCGGTCACAATTCATGTCGACAACTTTATCATTTTGAATGTTCGTGTTTTAACTGTCTCGAGGTCCTTCTGCTGGAACCTCAGAAAGCACACAATGAAAGCCCTTGGCGGGACTCCAGGGCTAGTTGGGAGCAGTAATCGATCAGCATGCTCTAAATCCAGCCCCCCCTGGAGAATCTCAAGGAGAACAGTAGTCAGAAACAATATGGCATATTTACCTTCAACACATTTCAGGAAGCCCAAAATGCATAGATGGGGGCAGGAGTCGCAGTGCTGCTTTGCCAATTCCTCCAGCATATCCACAGGAGTCACCATTCTATTTAGTCTTGTTAGCATGTCGCAAACGTTTCTACAGCTCTTCTTGTTTCAGACAGGTCCTTCTTAATGTCTGCAAAAATATTTGGCTTGGTCATTCAGGATTTTAGTTTGATTGTTTGCCAGTTTCTGAAGAAGCTCATCCATTTTGGGAATGGAGGGGGATCCGTTCACGTCTTCCTGAGTCGGTGATGGCTAGCTTTTAGGCTAGTAGCAGCCCTGGTACCTTACTGCTATTGGGAGGCGGTTGCATCGTTTTCTGGAGCTTCGGCATGTCCACGCAGCATATAATCGTCAATCTGCAATCCATGGAATGATATAAAAAAAAGAAATGTAAAAAACTATTGTATTACTTCAAAAATGAGTTGGCAGTGCCGCGAGCTCCAGCCTAAGAAGCCATCACATGACCCTATAGATTCTGTCATTTAATGGGTCCTTTTCAACAAGCACCATGTCAGATGAGCAGGTACAGGCTGCAGGGAGACTGTCTATGTCAGAAAGGAGCCACATGTACTTGTGTCCTTTATTCTTGTCCCCCTGAACTGACAGAACATCCACCAAGCTCTCCTGCAACCCATCACTATAGATACCAGGACAATTTGGACATGAAAGATTTAAAAAGTCAATTTTTTTAAATAAACGCCTATAAAGTAACCAGCAGTGCTGATACGGATTCAGGCCTGGTACTGATTGCTTGAACTAAGTATTGAACTGCTCTATCATCTGGATATATGTAAAGGCAAACGGTCATAATGTTATGTATAACTGATGTAAAATACTCAAGCTCGTATGTTCAGTGTTGGACAAGTTTATGATTATCGTCCTCAGTTTCTGCTGGACAGTATCTTTTAACAGGGCAGAGACAAATATTTGTTTTAGTGAGGCTATGTAGGATGAAAGACAGTTTTTGATACGTTTGTGGGAAGTTAGAAGGAGAATGAAGAACAGCTACCAGAGCCTGATGTCTTATCTTAAGAAACTTATCCAGTCATCCATAACATCTGACCCTGTAAAGACATTCAGAACAAATGAGACAGTGTCACTGATATCTATCAGCCTGGAAAGGCTTCATTTTGTAACCCTTTCCTTTCACTAGAAAGGATTATGATATAGACAGTAGTGAAGAAAAGGGGTACTGCCATGAACTGCTCCAGGTGTGGCCATCCTAAAAAATTACTCCAAGTGCGCTTTGATTCTATTTAAATTAAAAAGTACTTTATCCGTCTCATAGAGAAATTAAACTAAGATTATATTTTCACTATAAAAATATGAACATGAACCCCATTGTACAAGTTGATCGGCAAAGAACATGAGCATCCACCATAGTGGACTGCAAAAGTTAAAGCTGCCATGCCAAAAAAGCTAACCACACTTTAGCTGTTCGCACTACCCTGGTGAAAAGTAAATATTCTAAGTATGTTAAATTTTATCATACTTGAAGCCGGACTAAGTCTTAGTCTTATCAAGAATACTGATAAGACTAATCATCAGTGTACATACAGTGTAAGTATGTTATTTTGGAACAACAAATTTTGTGCTTAGTGTATTTTAATAGTGATTAAATTGTAGAAAATCACAGTTTAAAGTGTACCAAGTGTGCAGTGATGGCCAAATGTTTTGAGAATGATTCAAATGTTAATATTTACAAAGTCTACTGCTTCAGTTTTTATAACGGCAATTTGCATTGCCGTTATGAATGCAAATGTTACGCTGCCGTTGTCAGCGTAACAGCAATTAATTGCAAAGTCAATATTTGCCTAGAAAATGAACCTTATCCCCCAAAACACATTTCAACTTCATTGCAGCCCTGCCTTAAAAGGACCAGCTAACATTGTTTCAGTGATTGCTCCATTAACACAGGTGTGAGTGGTGATGAGGACAGGGCTGGAGATCAATCTGTCATGATTAAGTAAGAATGACACCACTGGACACTTTAAAAAGAGGCTGGTGCTTGGCATCATTGTTTCTCTTCTGTGAACCATGGTTACCTCGAAAGAAACATGTGCAGTCATCATTGCACTGCACAAAAATGGCCTAACAGGAAAGAAAATCGCCGCTAGAAAGATTGCACCTCAGTCAACAATCTATCGCATCATCAAGAACTTCAAGGAGAGAGGTTCCATTGTTGCCAAAAAGGCTCCAGGGCGCCCAAGAAAGACCAGCAAACGCCAGGACCGTCTCTTAAAAGTGTTTCAGCTGTGGGATCGGGCTACCAGCAGTGCAGAGCTTGCTCAGGAATGGCAGCAGGCAGGTGTGAGTGCATCTGCACGCACTGTGAGGCGGAGACTCTTGGAGCAAGGCCTGGTCTCAAGGAGTGCAGCAAAGAAGCCACTTCTCTCCAGGAAAAACATCAGGGACAGACTGATATTCTGCAAAAGGTACAGGGAGTGGACTGCTGAGGACTGGGGTAAAGTCATTTTCTCTGATGAATCCCCTTTCCGATTGTTTGGGACATCTGGAAAACAGCTTGTTCGGAGAAGACAAGGTGAGCGCTACCACCAGTCTTGTCTCATGCCAACTGTAAAGCATCCTGAAACCATTCATGTGTGGGGTTGCTTCTCAGCCAAGGGAGTCGGCTCTCTCACAGTCTTACCTAAAAACACAGCCATGGATAAAGAATGGTACCAGAATGTCCTCCGAGAGCAACTTCTTCCAACCGTCCAAGAGCAGTTTGGTGATGAGCAATGCCTTTTCTAGCATGATGGAGCACCTTGCCATAAAGCAAAGGTGATATCTAACTGGCTCAGGGAACAAAACAGAGATTTTGGGTCCATGGCCTGGAAACTCCCCTGATCTTAATCCCATTGAAAACTTGTGGTCAATCATCAAGAGATGGGTGGACAAACGAAAACCTAGGAATTCTGACAAAATGCAAGCATTGATTGTGCAAGAATGGACTGCTATCAGTCAGGATTTGGTCCAGAAATTGATTGCGAGCATGCCAGGGAGAATTGCAGAGGTCCTGAAGAAGAGGGGTCAACACTGCAAATATTGACTTGCTGCATTAACTCATTCTAACTGTCATTAAAAGCTTTTGTTACTCATAATATGATTGCAATTGTATTTCTGTATGTGATGACAACATCTGACATACACACATGAAAACCAGAGGGCAGCAGATCATGTGAAAATATAATATTTGTGTCATTCTCAGTACTTTTGGCCATGACTGTACTTTCACATGCTTTTTTTGGAAGAAGTTACACTTAGTATACTTTAAGTATTTTGCTTTTTATGTAATATAAACATGCTTGATTAGTATATTTTGAGTGTACTATTTTTGTGATTGAATTACATTTAAAATATATTTAGAATGTATTTTCAGTATATTGGCATTACATATTTTATATATTAGTAGTGTGATTACAGTATGCTACAGTTACACTATTGGTTTATTATAATTGCTAATGAAGTACACTTCTCGGTTACTTATCAATATCTTTTATTATGGCCACTTTGTACATTACATGCTTAATACACACTACAGTACTGCAAACATATTAGGCTAAAAGAACACAGAAGGATCAACTATAACACACTTTCCGACAAAAACAAATTACATTGTGCTTTCAATATATTACCATTTTTCAAGAGTACATTGACAATATACTATCACAGAATTGTACAAACTGTCAATATATTAAAAGTTTATAAACAACATGCTTATGAAAATTAGCACAATAAAACAATAGGTACACTTAAAGTATACTTTTATTTAATATATTTCTTAAAAGTCTATGGGCTCTTTGCACCTGCCGCGCTGACGTCACAACCGCATGCGCAAATGCGGCTCTCTTTTTTCCGCTTTGAGTTACCATGACAGCTAGAAAAGACAAAGTCCTATTTCAGACACAAATAAAACAATACTATGAACATTGCTGTCTTCCTAATATAATGGGCTTTTAAGTTTTCATGGATTTCCAAGCGGTCCTGAATTAAGAAGACGGTGGCTTGTAAATATTCGTTGCTACCAGTTAAAGCTAACGCTGCATAGCAAAGTTTGCAGCCTTCACTTCACTCCGGATCAACTTCTTCAGCCTAAAGAAGAAGGTAAAGGAGCCTCCTGTGTTATTTCCATGGAATCACTTCTGTATTCAGCCTGAAAGAGAGTTTATGGGAACAAGAGAGCAGACCAGAGCCAGACAGCCGAACAATTGAGCCGCCTGTACACACTGCTGTAAACACCACCCTGCTTCACAAGAAGCATGCTAAACTAATAAAGCGAAGTAACACAGAGACCTTAAGGAACATGGCCATATTTTTCTAAAAGCAACAACTTTGAACCCGAACAGTCAGCTGAACTAGAACTCCGACACCAGAGCTGCTCTACTGTTAAGCTATGGGCTTGTTGTTCCTCAGGCTTCAGAAGCAAAAAGCCTGAACCGTAAAATCCCCGTTACTTGGTCTCTGACACTAACGACAATAAACACACGTAATATACTTGAAAACAAGGTAAAAACATTGTCCGTTAGAATGGATGAAAAATGTTTAGATATTTAAATAGCATATTTTTACAAGAAAAATGTCTAGCATAAGCTAAAGCTAATGTTACCAACAAAGTTTAAAGAAAGTAAAACTCACCTTCGTATCTGTGTATAACGAGGCGAACATCTTAAAACCTTTCTCCAGCTTACTTGTCGGGGCTTCGGATCGATGTACATCATTAGCTGTTACCTTGGACAAGCCCTGCAAACCCCCAGTGTAAAGTGCCTTTTTCAATAGATCGGAAACGATTGAGCCGCTTTTCCCCGAACGCGGAAGCTGAGGTGCAAAGAGCCCATTGTGGTACAAATATATTTAAGTGTGCTTAAAGTTATAATGTCAAAATTGGTACAATCATGCTCTTCGTATACTTCCTACATATTGTTAAAGAAAAATGATTATTTTTAGTGCTTGATACAGTTAATCTTAAAAGGTATATGGAACACTCTTATTTGGAACAGTTTTGTGTCGAGCATTTGGGATTGAGCCAGATGAGCAGGCAGTCAGACAAGCAGGGGCCAAAATGCAGATCACTCAATGGAGCCTCCCCACTGTGAGGCCGGGCCACAGGCGAAGCCATAAAATTAGCATTTTCCTTGGGAGACAGAGACGTTAGATTTCTCAGGTATCTGTGAGGTCTTATCTCAGGATCATTCTGTACTCAGAATGACCGTGGGAGCTACAGGGGGTCAGAGCGCAGCGGTTTGCTTCTTTGTCTCGGTAGAAGGCAGATGGTCCTTTGATCTTTGCGTAGATCAGGGGGAGTTTCCAAGTTTCTCTGAGTGCTTAAGGGAGTTTCCAGTTGGTCAACAAGAGGAACGCCTTGAGTGCATAAATTAAATAGAGAAACACCTCTTTAGTATAAGATTTCGCATCGGGAGAGAAAATTCAGAGAGCGGCCACCATTTTTGCCTTTTTGCATTGGCTCTCTCTCCAAAGACGTCTTTGCTTTTTGTTTTGTCTTTTGTTTTGTGTTTGTCTGTCTTCCCCTTGTCTGTCTTTATTTTTATGAGAAAAATGCATATCTCTGTTCCTCTGCAGCTTTGTTGTTGATTGCTTTGTATGAGATTAAACTCTGTGATCTGTGACGTCAACGCGCTTTGTTGTTGCTTTCACTTTAGAGCACGCCGCCACTCGTCGAGGATCCGGGAAAATTAAAGAGGAAAAGAGCCAAACGTTTTGTCCAAAGTTAGCATTAAATTACCTCTTTTTTAACAATATTTATATGTAGTACACTTAATACTTGACATACTTAAAATTAGGAATTCTCCAATCAGGATTTTTGCTGCCGATTCCAATCACCCATGAGGGCCGATCACTGCTGATCATCTGGATTGGCTGTAAATTTTTCGCTTAAGGTATAAATGCTACTATGTGATCTGGCAAAATGGAAAACAGGTCCGGCCATGAATTCACCTAATTTAGTCATAAAATATTAAAATACTTGCAAGAACAATACAGAAGCTACTCAGTCAAAAGTACAACTGAAAAACCTGCAATCAGTAAAACAATATTTAACAGTAAGGCTTTCTATACCCTAAGGCTTTTTATATAGGCTGTGTTGTCAAATAAATCTTACAACACTGTCTTTATCAAATAATGACAAGTTGGTAGTTGTGCGTTGCTTTACCTGCTGTCTGGCCGCTCTGGATGTCTTTTAATTCTGCAGTGAGCCATTTAGCCAAACTCTGTTAAGTGCTTGTTTTGTAAATGTTATATTAGATTTGTTGTGTTGATGCATTTTGACGTGTTTCACCCCCGCGGTATTTTCGCGTCGCAACAGGCAAACTTCCCCATTCACTCTCAGAGCGTTATAGTTTCACACCTCATGGATTTGTTGCGCAGTGCGAAGGAAAGAGAAGACAAGCTGCACACACAGGCTCTGAATTGAGATACCGGTGATCGGTTTTGGTGATCGGCAACAAGAGACAGTGATCGAAGATCACCAACACTTTTTCGCGAAATTCGGCCAATTATGATCGGTCTCCGATCGATCGGTACACCTCTACTTAAAATGTACTTACACAAATGTAAGTATGTTTGAAATATACTAAAGTAAATTTCTTTTCAATAGGGCAGCAGAGATGCCGAGTTATCATGGCTGAATGATGAGCTTAAAATTGAAACGGAATCCGTCCAACAGAGGCTGAACTCTGCTTTGGTTAGCAGCAATCACCTCCACAGAAACAGGACTTTTACTGAAACCTCTCATCAAGACAATTTCCTTGAGTATAAAATGTGTCTGTATTATTTCAAATGACTAATGTTAAGGAAATATGGCTATTTATGATTGTTTAATATAGTTAAGCTAATGCCATGTGCGTTTAAGTAGATCAACATTCCTATTTGGACAAGCTGATGCAAGGTAAACGATCAGAGATAAACAGTCTCCTGGCAGGGCTGTAACTTAGAGCAGCCATAAAACACTATGCTCTTGAAAGGCTTTAAATTAGTAGGCCATAAAGAATATCTTCCCCGGCTCACAGGTCAGAGGTCGGGGGTTTCCCAGGAGCTCAGAGTTACATCTGGAGTTGATCACAGCTTAGAAATCTTGGAAACACTTAAAGGTTTAATTTCTGATACACCTTTTTAATATTGGTAGCAATAGTGTGTTAGATTAAAGTATATTACCCAAGCTACAAGTACTAATCTAGTAAATCGAATGTATTTGAAAATGTACTAACTATGACAATATCGGAATCAAAAGAGAATGATTTGAATGTTATGTTTCACAGGTTGAAAAAGACTTCTATCTCATTATTGTTTGTGATAAGGCAAAGATTCAAATATTTGGAGAAGCTGACTGCAGAGGAGCAAGATAGGTTTTGTGAAAATAACTTATAACTTTAATAACTAAAATGACTCTTGATATTTGTCATTAAAACTCAGGGGAAGGTCTAAGTTTTTTCCAAGGTAGCTCTTGGTTGGTCAAAACAGGGGTACGCCCTTATTTGCATATATTAACAAAGAGAAATGCCTTCACTAGAAAAGGGAATGCGCAACAATAAGAATTCAGACAACTGCCCTGTTTTGCTTTTAAGCATCAGCTGTCTCCAAAGGCGCCTTTGTTTTTTTTTTTTTCTTTTAATTCTTTTGTCTCAGGTAAAGAATGTACTTCTGTGTACTCTGAAGTTTCTTGTTAAATTCATACGGTGTTTTCTATTGAATTAAACTCTGTATCTCTGTGACGTCATCGAGCCTCGCCGTCTGTCCTCCAACCGTGACGACATCCGCTCGGGACCCGGGCTAACAGGAGGAAAAGAGAGCCATGCTTTTTCCAAATCTTAAGCTAACCTAATAAATTTCCTCCTTAATACTAATTTAATGCATTTCATAAAACGCTTTTATGAAACATGAGCATCTCTACAGGATCTACCTCTGCTTTCTGAACTCCCTGGTGTATGAGAGTATAGTCCAGTTTGTGAGACCGATGCCATCTTAGCTGAGTGCTGACTAGCTCATTCTGCTCCTGTCATCAATTCTGTGGACAGATTTAATGAGGCCAGACCCCGGCATCTTCATCTAGACAGAAATGACGCATCTGCTACTATAATTAAAACAGAAGCTTATCAGAGTATCTCCTGTGCCTCTCCTGAGTCTGATGTCAGCAGGTAGACTTGCTAAAAATACTCTCCATTCCTCCTCAAACAAAAAGAAAAAACCCCAAAACCAAACAAAAAGCAGTCCTAACTACGTCCATGCACAGGGAGAGAGCCAGCAGCCTGGGGAGAGAGGAAGCCTAAACTCTTAAGGTGCTTTTCCACTGGTAATTCACGCACCAACTGGTTAATGTGCGTTTCGGTTCTACCCCAGGTAGTGAACTTTTCTATTATATGGTCTGTTCCTCACTATTGTGGGCTGGACTTGAGCAACAGCAGCTGTGTTCAACTCTCTGCTGAGTTTTGCAGTATTGGAGAACCTCGAGGTTCTGGTTCTGATGGACTAAAATAATCCCAGATATTTAACTTTGTCTTATAGAAATTCATTGCATGATGATGAAGGCCCATATCAGCTGATTATTTCACTATGCATGTAAATATAGTTACAACCTTTTAGATTTAGGCAATGCAGTCAAAAGATGTAAACCAATAGCCATGCATCAATTTTATTATTTTCTAAACCAAATGAAAAAATTTTTTTTACATTGCAAGTTAATATTATGTAGGTCCGGTGTTTAACACAGTTGACGCAAAACAGCAGCTCCATCAGAAAGCTGACCAGAGCTGCACCGTTTCTCTCTTCTTTAGTAGCTACTGTCCATATTTCAGAGAAATGAGCTGCTAACAGCTGCTAATTCAGTCATTCTGCTGCAAAATACTGCATGTGTTCCTGCCGCTGCTCCTGGTTATTCTCATAATTAAACTCCTCCATACAGCTCTCTGATAGCATGTCTGTTGCCCACATCTAAAGTTGAATTCTAAACGCTAAAGGTTGTTTTTGAGTTGGTAGTGATGTCGATCACCAGCTAATCCATAGATGAGGTCAGCTGTCAAATGGTTTTGGTGCAGTACCTCGATCGGTCCTGGTAGTACTACCCCTGAAGTAGGTATTAACATCTGAGAACAGCCGGGCTGAGCTGCGGTGGATCTGCTAATGGAAAACTAATCTGGCCGAGGCGGACCGAGACCAAACCGGTTAGAGGCAGGCTAGTGGAAAAGCGCCTTTAGAAAAAGCACAAACATCCCAGGAATAAACTGGTTGACAGAGAAGAGCATTTCTGATATCCAACAAAGGATTAAAAGCTTCAGAAAGTGCAGACTCACATGCACCACTTAGCTTAGACTACAGAAGGAAAACATAACAGGTGAATGTCGGTTTTTTAGTTATTGCCCTCAAAACTGTTTTATACGGCCCACATCATTGAAGAGCACTAAATAAATATGCATAAAAGATATTTATATAGAAGTGTTTGACTTGTTTCAGGGAAGAACTGTCTGATTATGAAGAGACGCCAGTTAACTACCTGAATAATTCATCATAAAATAAATGTCAGGATGGGCAGAAACATATTTCTGAAAGTATCTGAGACAAACAGGAAGTCATGTTCCATGCATCATAAGCATTGCACAACAATAACCAGTAGATTCCAGATGGTGTTGTTCACATTGATAAATTATTTGCAAAGAAATATCCTAAACCAATAAAAACCCAAAACAGACTAAACAACAAAGTTCTTCCAATTTAATTCAAAACGTAGCAGCAACTTTATTAAACTAAGAAATAGATTCATGGTTTTGAAAAGATGTGGATTCAAAAAGAAAGCATGGTGTCTGCTCTGCACCAATAGGCACCACAATAAACCAGCTGAAGCTTAAATTCAGGTGTGAAGTGACTGAATTCTAGAAAATACCGTATTTTCCGGACCTTACTATAAGCCGCACCTACAAATTTTTTGAAAAAGCTCCAGAGAGCCACTAGGGCAGCGCTAAAGAGCCGCATGCGGCTCCAGAGCAGCGGGTTGCTGACCCACACCTTATATGTACATAATAAAAAATAAACAAAAATCTGATTAATCTGCACATCCACACTAAGTCTAGAACCAATGCTATACAAAAACATAACAAATACAGAAAAAAATCCATTTCAACTACTTAATTATAAAAGCCTAGAAGAAATTATAAGTCAATTAAGCTCAAGTTAATGCTGTCTGGATATCCTACCTACACATTTCTTTAAGAAGTTCCTGTCTGTCATTGCTAATGTTCTGGTCCAAATAGTAAACTCGTCACTCTCATCAGGTGTTTTCCTTCAGGCTTTAAAATCAGCAGGTGTCAAACCACTGATAAAAAAGAACAATCTGGACAAATCACTACTGCAGAATTACAGGCCGATCTCCAACCTCCCATTCATCAGCAAAGTTATTGAAAAAGCTGTTTGAACAGTTAAATGGCTTCCTAATGATAACCAACTGCTTTGACGTCTTACAGTCTGTCACCACAGCACAGAGACTGGCCTAGTCAAAGTGTTTAATGATATCCATATAAACACAGACTGTGGAAGAAATACAGCGGTGGTTGTTAGACCTCAATGCAGCTTTTGACCCTGTTGACCATGGCATATTCCTGAAACGACTGGAGAGTTGGGTTGGACTCTCTGGTCCAGAACTCATCCCTATTGTTACATGAACAATAGGGATTTCTTTGTTTCAATAGGAAACTTCTCATCGAAGCGGACAGAAGCCACATGTGGTGTACCCCAAGGTTCAATCCTAGGACCCCTCTTATTCAATATCTATATGATCCCATTTGCTCAAGTTATAACAGGAAGTAAGATTAGCTACCATAACTAGTCGGCCTTCTGAAGAACATTTCCAGGATTAGAGGACTAATGTCTCAGCTAGATCTAGAGAAACTCATCCATGTGTTTATCTTCAGTCGCATTGATTACTGCAGCAGCGTCTTCACAGGTCTGCCCAACAAATCAATCCTCCAGCTGCAGCTGATCCAGAACACTGCAGCTGCTGTTCTGACTAAAACCAGGAAGATGGAGCACATCACCCCAGTTTTAAAGTCCTTCCACTGGCTCCCTGTAGCTCAGAGAATAAACTATAAAATACTGTTAGTTTATAAATCACTGAATGGTTTAGCACCACAATATATTAAAGATCTGCTGTTGTTGTATCAACTTTTCAAACATCTCAGGTCTTCTGGTTCTGCTCTGCATCCCCAGAACCAGAACCAAACATGGAGAAGCAGAATTCAGCTTCTATGCACCACAAATCTGGAACAAACTTCCAGAAAACTGCAAACAACTGAAACACTGAGTGCTTACAAATGTAGACTAAAAACCCACCTGTTTAGAATTGCTTTTGAAACATAACCATGAAACATTAACCAATAATCTGATGTGCAAAATAAATAAAATCATTTCATCCTAGTTTCGTCACAGTTGGAGGGAAAAAGAAGATGTAGCTGCATCTATCAAGGCACGTGATAAATTAAGCCTTCAAAAATTAAAAATGCAGCGGCTTGAGCGAGAGGAGTGCAAGTTACAAAATCAATGTGCTAAAAATAAAACCTCTGACAACTGCAGACGCCGCAAAGCTGCGTGTGGGAGTTGCGCCGAGTAAAGAGAAGTGATCTGCACTGGCTGCGAGTTGTGAATTATTTTATTACCCTAATTGTAAATTGTTTAAATAGTTAGACTAATGTACTCTTGCCTGCGTTCTGAAGGCGACATGCGCAGTAGAGTGGCTGATGGAACGTGACGTCGACTGATAATCCCTCAATATGTTTCTACAGTTGATCAATTTCCTTCAACTTCATTTGTTTTTGTTTTTAGACCTCAGCATCCACAATCCACATTTTTAAAGTTCTATGAATTATCAGGCATTCCTGAAACACTGGAAAGATGGATGGAAAAAATAAAACTGATCTGATGGTAGAATAACAGATTGAAAATAATAAATATCTTTGTTTTTGAGCTCATATGACTATTTATTTATTCATTAAATTGTTGATATATGGCTTATTAATTAGAGCCCTTAATTAAAAATTTGCATTTTGTAAAACAGCTTCCATTTCAATTAATTGTTATTTTATGGAAAGGATCTTCAAATAAAAAAAATATAAAGGTATAAGGGGAAGCAAAATTTTAGGAGACAAGAAACTTTAATGTCTTGTTGATTGCAATGAACCCAGATTTTTCTCCCACCTCCGTCTTTTCCATCATGACCATGTCCCAGCACTCTCCCAGAGTGAACTGAGCTGGAATTATATAAATCTCATATTCACACACAGAGCTGCTGTGTCAGTTCTCAATAACTAAATTTACATTAAAGCAGGACATACAACCAGACCAGGCACGTGCAGAGGGGGGGGGCTGGGGGTGCTTGAGCACCTGCCCTTTTTGCTCCTTGCCCTAAAGTGCCCTTTTGGTCCAATTTTTTTTTTTTTTTAAGTTAATTTCCCAAGCCCTCCTCTGATATGTACTAAAATTATTATTTTTTGTTGTTGTTGTTTTTATTTAAAGAAAAACAACATAATAAGCCCTTCGGGTCACCTTGTTACCTTTGACCTTTTGTCCGTGACGCATGACGCAGCTGCCTCCCGCTCAGTCAGTGAGACTGCGCAGTAGCTTACTGCGGAGCTCAACATGGAGGAGGAAGGAAGGAAAAGTAAGGGAAAAACTGTTCTTATCTATCGATTCAGTATTTTATCATACAGACATTAGGCTGTTGTTGTTGTCCTATTAGCTAGCTGTTAGCTAACGAGTTTGGTAGCAAAGCAAGATAACTAAAAAGCTTCTTCCCTGTATCGCTAATGATAGCGGTCATTCTTCATTATAGCTGATGGGGCCACATCAACGATCCAAAACCGATCATCTCTCTATAATGAATATATGTCCGATTATCTAATTTCCTTTGCTGCATAATGTATATTAATTGCATTTATTCTGGCATTAGGTTAATGTATCTTGAAGGGGAATAGAATTTACAAAACTGCTTGAATTATAATGATTTATTTTTTTTAAACAAAAAGTTTTATTTTAATTTTTTTAATTAAATAACTAAATTTTGTCTTGTTAACTTAAAAAGTTCTTTGCAAAACAAACTTTTATTTGCACACATCAGAATTCTTTTGTTGCAATTTTCGGCCCGCCCACGACGTCATGTGAGAAGCAAGCAAAACTTTGAATCATAAACAAAAACTTACAATAGCAAGAAAAGATTTATGACATGAGCAAATAAGTTTGTTCACAAATAATTTTTCTCACTTTGAGACATAAATCTCTGATTTTAATTTAAAAAAAAAAATTTTTAAGCAAAACTTTTGTTTAAAAATTGTTTCAATTCAAAATGTATTGATCACAATTGTATTTTATTTAATTGAGGTTATTATTATATTTTTAATAGAATAATTGTGAAACATATTGAGCTCCACAGCAGAGGCCTCCTTTTCTCTGAAATTAATATTATGTTGTGCTAAGGACTGAAAAACATATTGGTTTAAACACAAAGGTAAATAATTGGTAGTGTGGTTAATACAGTGTTCTTATCATAATTCATTATGTTTTGCTTTTTTCAGTTCAAAGATGCCACGTAAAGAAAGACGGCAGAAACAAAAAAGAAAAGAATTGATAGATGCAGCAAAAGGTAGTGGATTGTTGACCGACTGGGTCAGAACGAGTACTGCAGGTATGAACAAAAAAAAAAAAATGTTCTTAACATTATCAACATGTAACTTTTGGTAGTGAACAATATATTTAATATTACAGGGCATCTGTTGTGTTTTTCTTATGCTAAGATGTACTAAATTTAGGTGTAGAATAATGATTAGTTTGTTTCTTGTTCCCAGATGGACAGAAGGAAAGTGATAGATCGGAGGAGGAGACAAAAATGCAGTCAGCAACACAGGAAGACAGGCAAGGAGAGGGACAACAGTCAGAAATAAACACTATGGATGAAAATGCAGAGCAACAAGTCAGAGAGAAGCCATTCGTATTTTTAATGGACCTTCCACACCAAAAATGACCCAGCACATGTCTTGCAATTCAACATAAAATATGATGAAGCATTTATCCAAAATTGTGTAAACCAAGGACCATGCCAACCAGAGCTGTCATTTCCTAAAAATGAAGAAGGAAGGTCTTTTCAGAATAAATGGTATAAGAGTAACCCATGGCTGGCGTATTCTCCCAGTTTAAATTCCATGTTTTGTTTTAGCTGTCGTGTTTTTTTGAATGAAGAAAAGCACATGTTCCGCAAATCATGGAAGACAATAGGATTAAACAGATGGAACAAAGCATTACAGAAAATTAAAGAGCACAGTGGATCAGAGTCCCATATGTGTGCTATGGTAAAGTGGAACACTTTTCAGAAAAAATCCCTGGAGGCAGTTTTGGAAACAGGTAACCTTCAATCACAAGCTGCAAAAGACAAAGAAAAGCAGAGGAACAGAGAAATTTTATCTCGGTTGATTTCCATTACACTTTATCTGGCAAGACAGGGCATGTCATTTAGAGGAGATGATGAGACTTCAGGAAGCCTAAATCGAGGCAACTTTTTAGAGCTTGTCGAGTTATTCGGCAAGTATGATAGTGTCATTAAATTGCACCTTGATAGATTGAAAGAAACACTGGACAGTAACAAAAGACCACTGGTCTCACTACTATCAAACAGAACACAAAATGACATAATAAAAGCATTAGGTATAGCAGTAAGACATGCAATCAAAACTGAAATAGAAGAAAGTGAGCTGTATTCCATTCTTATTGACAAAACCACAGATGTTTCACACATGGAACAAGTGTCATTTGTGGTCAGATACATGCACAATATGCAGATTAAGGAGCGATTTATTCAGGTGTGCAACATTCAGTCCACAAGTGGAGAAGCCCTTGAAAATCTGGTTCTGGACGTACTGAAGGAAAACAATCTAAAAATGGATAACATCAGAGGTCAGGGATACGATGGAGCAGCTAACATGAGAGGACACTACAAGGGACTTCAGGCAAGAATTCTCAGGCACAATCCCAAGGCTTTGTATGTCCACTGTCAGGCACACTGTCTTAATTTGGTGTTAGTTGAAAGTGCCAAATCAAATATATGTTTTGTCACATTTTTCAACTTGGTTGAAAAACTTTACGCTTTCATTGGGAACTCATCAAAAAGACATACTGCATTTATTGAGGTTCAGAAAGGAATGCAACCACATCAGCGCCCAGTTGAACTGCAAAAGTTGTCTGACACTCGTTGGGCCTGCCGAGAAAGAGCCCTGAAGTCTCTCAAGAAGGTCCTTCCAGCTGTTATGAAGTTCTTAGAGAATATGACTCAGGAAAGCCCCCCTGATCCATCAGCAGGTGACGCAGCAGTCCTTTTGAAGAACATCAATTTTGAATTCTTCTTATGTCTGGAAATTACTTGCCCCATCTTCCCAGTAACTGCAGTTGCATCAGATGCGTTACAGCAGAAAGATATGGACCTGGCTGCAGCCTACAAAATTGTTGAAGGGGTACTACAGACACTGGAGCATTGCAGATCAGAAGAAGAATTTGAGGAAATGTATAAGAAAGCCACAGAAAAGGCTGCAGCTGTGGGGCTTGACCCCACTGAAGAAGTCAGTGGACACAGAAGGAAGAGGAAAGTGCCAGCAAAGTTTACTGTGGTTGGTACAGGCGCTTCTGATGACCATGTTTTCCATACCTTGAAGGAGTCCTACCGTGCACAGGTATATTATGTTTTTGTAGACTCCATTACACAAGAGCTTCAGAAACGGTTTAAGGGAGTAGATAATGCTACCTGGGAAATATTAAATGCCCTCCACTGCCTTACTGTCCCAGAAAACTGGACCAATGCAACAGTTCCTCCAAAAGCACTTCAAGCTCTAAAGATGCTCTGCCAGTTTTATGAAATTGATGACCAAGAAAAATTGAAGACAGAGCTGAAGGTTTTTCACAATTCATATTTGGAGTTTTCATCTTACAGTGTGTCATCAATGCTGTCTGTCATCAAAGAAAACAATGCTGATCTGGTTTTT
Source organism: Xiphophorus couchianus (assembly GCF_001444195.1). Taxonomy (NCBI): domain Eukaryota; kingdom Metazoa; phylum Chordata; class Actinopteri; order Cyprinodontiformes; family Poeciliidae; genus Xiphophorus; species Xiphophorus couchianus. The sequence continues at coordinate 344,742 of NC_040239.1, forward strand.
CCCAACCTGACTGGACTATTGAAAACATACGCCACCTTACCAGTGTCTACAGCAACCGTTGAGCGTTCCTTCTCAAAACTGAAGCTAGTGAAAACAAAACTACGCAGCTTATGCAAGGAGGATAGGTTGTCAGACCTTCTTTTGCTGGCAATTGAGAAGGATGTGCCAATCATTCACAGTGAGGTTATTGACATTTTTCGAGACATGACCAACAGAAAACTGCTGCTGTGAACAGAAGAGAACAAAAATAACAAAAATGCTTAAAAGTTGGAAGTTTGTTTTTAAACAGTTAAATCACCATGAAGGAAAATAAGATTTTGGATAATAATCTTAGATTCAGTTTGGGGGAAAAAAGAGACTGAAATAAATAAGAGACATCGGCCTCCACTCAACACAGAGAAGATGAGACAATGAAGAAAAAAAAGAGAAACTGAGAAGAAAAAAAGAAGAGGAAAGATTGAAGAAAATGTATATAGGTACTTACAAAATACACTAAGACACAAATAGAGATATAGGCATACATTTTGGTAGGCAGTAAGTCTCAGGAGGCTTTTCTCATGGTGACATGCATTAACAATTCAATTTGTGCTTTTTTTTTCTGCAGTTTCACGTTAAAGTTTGATGCAGCTCTGCTTTCCTGAATCTTCATTTCCAATGTAAGTGCAGCAAACAGGCAGCTCTTTTTTTTTAAATAAATTACAGTACACTAAAAGGTTGTATTGTGCCCTTGTTTATATTTTTAATAGTGTCATTCTGTAAAGACAAAATATGTAAATCGGAGCTAAACCATCAGCTCTGATTTACATATTTTGCTAAATTGCGGGTTTGAATATTGCAATACTTTCCTATAACAAAATAGACCTGCAGAAAGAAATTACTAATAAAATATCTAACATATGCATAGTGTTATGCCAGGCATGTCCAAAGTCCGGCCCGGGGGCCAATCACGGCCCGCGGTCAGATTTCATACGGCCCGCAGCTTCGGTCTTATAATGTATTATTTATGGCCCGCCTGCACTGTCAAACAGAATAAATAAATCATAAAACTTGAAACTGTAATTCCTCCTTTCACCAAATGGTGGCAGCACCACTTTAATACTATCAGTCTGCCCCCGTGCAGCGAACCGCTCTCCACTCATTTCTGCCATGGCCACTGCAAAGAAAACAAGTTTACAGTGAGGGCCGCCGCTTTCAAGAGAGATGGGAATTACAATACTTCTTCACTGAAAATCAAGGCAATTGTGCTTGTCTAATTTGTGAGACGGTTGCCTTGTTTAAGGATTTCAACGTAAAGAGACACTACCAGACTAAACATGCTAACACATACAACAAGCTAACAGGAAGTGACCGTGCTGAAAAAGTGAAGCAGCTCCAAGCTGCACTGGCATCACAACAGCGATTCTTCACGCGGGCCTGTGAGTCAAAAGAAAATACCACCAAAGCAGCTACGAAGTTAATGTTAATAGCTAAACATGGCAAACCTTTTACTGAAGATACATTTATCAAAGACTGTGTTATGAAAATGGTGGAGAACATTTTGCCCTGAGAAGAAGCAAGAATTTGAGAAAAATGTTTGCCTGGCAGTAACAGTGTGGCACTGAGAGTTGAGGACATAAAACTGAGTATTTTGAACGGTAACGTCTGTCACTATCAGCAGTGAAAAGCCAAAAGAACATTTATGCACCTGGATTTATGGCACTTATTTTTATTAAACTCTTGAGTAAGATTTGGTTATGAACCTGTAGATATTGTAAATGACGAGCAAAATTCACTTGTTTTAAGATTTAATAATAACAGACAACTTTGCATTACTTATAACTCCTGTTTAAAATGTTCTTGAGGCAAAGATATTTTTAAACTCATGTAAATTTAAGGTATTTCATACAGTTTGTTCAATGTTATCTGACTCTCCAGATATGAAAGAAAGGCAGAATTTGGGTTTTTAGAGTTGTTCTCATTTGCCTGAGTGGCTTATATTTGGTTATTTTTTTTTTGTCATTTGAAAAATAAAGATAATTGTGACAATGAAAATTGTTTTATAACAGTGTGTGAAACTTTTGTAGTTAAAAAATGTCCGAACAAACTATTGGCCCCCGGGCATCTTCACTTTATCAAATCTGGCACTCTTTGCAAAAAGTTTGGACACCCCTGTGTTATGCTCCATATAGAGTTTTTCCTTAGCTTATATTGTATGTCTCACAATTTTGTAATTTATCATTTTATTAAGCTCTGAAAGCTGTGTGGTTTTGTTAATAGTCTTTCCTAGAATGCGGTTAGATGTGCCCTTTTTTTTTTTTTTGAGCACCTGCCCTTTCAGTGGTCTCTGCACGGGCCTGAACCAGACAGACGCAGTACAGTTTGCTGATGTTAATCTTGGAGCTGAGCTGCTTTCCTCAAGTCTGTAATTTCTCCACAATCAACAACCTGTTTACAGCACTCTGGCCAACTTCCTCCTTCCTCTCAGCGCGGTGCTCAGGCAGTAAAGGTGCCTAAACGAGCCCAACCCAGGCTCATCTCTACCCGGCTGCCTCTGTCATCATCTGAGAACAGATCGGGTTCCGAATCGGGCTCCGGTTAAATAACGGAAGCAGGTGATGCAGCAGAGCTCAGGATGGCTCCCTCGATTCCCGTCTGGTTCCCCAGTAACAGCCCAACAGGAGGGAGGGGTGTTCTGTTGTGCGGGTGCAGAATGCTCTTACCGGCCCTCTCCTCTTCAGAGAGATGTTCTTCCACAGCAGGAGATGTAGCTGGTGCAGGAAGCCCATCTCGCCTCCCTCCTGCCTCGGTGTGTCCTATATTTACCAGATGAGCACACCAGCGGTGGCCTGTGGCTGGACGGGAGGATTCTTCCAGCGCATCCCGTCTGAGCCTGGCACGGCCCGGAACGGCACGCCTTTCAGCGGCTCGGCAACCTGGAGGAAGACCGGTTCGGGTCGTGTTCTGTCTTTCCGTGGTCCTCTATATCCCGGTGGATCTATCCTTCTTCCAAACGCAGCGGCTAGAACTTGAAGCCAGAGAGCAAAGTAGGAACGGCAGCTGATGTCGTAAAGCTAATCACGTTAAGCAACACATCCGCTTCCTGTATGGCTCTTCAAAACAAAGGCTCCAACATAAAACGCACCCTTACGAAAAATAGATCCATAAATCCTTATTTCATTTTCCAATTTAATGTAACCAGATGAAAAATGGGTACATGTCAAAAATGTATTTTGTAAACCATGTTTTGCTTTTATTTCACCGACTGATTGTAATTCTTGTTTTTGTCAGCATGTGGTGCTGTTGTTACAGAGAGGTCTAAAATTACCGGAAGTAGAAAAAACCTCTTGCGTATGTACCGTGGCACTCGAACTAGAAAAACGGAAGAGAAGGACATTTTGTGTGCCGAGACGTGGTGGAAAAAAAAAAAGACTATATGGCCACCTAAGCAGAGAATCCAAGTGTTCGGTAATTAATGTCGAAGCTGAATTATCTTCCGTGAACAAAGCTAAAGAGAGGATGTTAATGTTATGTTTTTCGTTGTTTGTCCTCCTTTAGAAGTGCCACTGCTGTTTATTACACCCTTTGCTAGAGTTCAGCTTTTATGTAAAGCTACCTTACTACATCGTGAGCCCGCCATTTTCACTGAAGCTGAGGCTTTATATTGATAGAATACGGGTCATTTCTTTCGGCCTATATTGATCCTCATTCTTTCATTTGTTTCTTTGCAACTCGAGAGAGAAAAGTGTCCTTTTTTATCTAAACAAATAAAGGACCCATTTTATTTGAAGCTCTGTGTGCTGCATTACTCCCGGCTTCATTAAAAAAACAAACAAAATTTCAAAATCATTATGTAATTAGATCTGAGCTATTACGTCACCGCCATCTTGCATGTGGCAGCAGAGCGATAGGAGCTCCCCAAGTCATGTGCTGTGTGGACTTGTTTCAACCATTTTACAATACAAACTGAATTCATTGGCATTACATTTCACAGGTAAGGATGAAAGAGCAGAACTACTTGACTTTGCAGCCAGAAACCCGCTTCTAAACAACCGAGAAATATTTCCTATGTAGCTAAATTGGCCCGAAGTAACCACTGATTGTAATTTTCGTAGTGTAGCTAACGTTTTCATACTGTGTTTTCTAATGAGAGAGAGCTGATGAGAAAACGCTGTTAGAGAGGAAGTGCATTAAAGACCAGGGGATTTTGTGAGGATAGGTCAGTCAGGATCACAGCTGGAGCTGCTGTTCTTCAGTCTCTGTTTCACAGCTCAGCTTCACAATGCCGGTATTTAGCTATGCTATAAAAGTGCTACGAGTCAGAGCCCCAACATGCTGAAATTATGTTTTTTTGAATGTGAAGGAATCAGATATGTATTTTCTATTACAGTTTTGGATAATTTCTCTTTTATCCTTGGCTTTAGCCTGTGTACCAGGACGTCTCAGAAGTCATTGGAGTTCTCCCAGTTTGACCAGCAGACTGACGCCCTGCCTGTGGCCAGTGTTCCCAGTATAATAAATAAATGTGTTTTATTCTTTCACTTTTTGTGTATTTTTAAATATCTCAATCTGAAATATTACTGTATTAATGCAGCTTATGTAATGAAATAAAAAAAATTACTCTGTTAGAATTATTTTCACTCTTTGCTGTCAATTGCAGAGTTGACATATACTATAATAATTTTTTTTTCTTTCCGGAAAAAGAGTAAGAAAAATATGTAGTTTAATGTTTGATAAATTAAGTCATTTTTCAATAATATATTAAAAAATAAATACAAGAAAATACTTTTTTTTCTTGTCTTGAAATGTTAAATGTACATTAAATTATGGAATCATGTAGATGTGTTCTTTAATAAAACACTGTAAAAGTGTTCATCAATGTCAATATGAAAGCTATCAGAATCATTTCTATCAGAAATACCCCAAAACAATTAAATAATCATATCAAAAGTTAAAAACTCTGTCTTTAGTGCTTTCTTTGATTACCAAATATATTAGTGTGTGAGAAAATGTGTCAGTTACTGGTATTAACTTAAAATGCTTTGTAGAACTTTCTGAAGTTCGGTCCATTTCCTTGAATTAGCTTACGGCACATAGGCCACATTCAATATGGCGGACGCTGTGAGTATCGCAGCAATGGGCCGACCCGCTCCATGAGGCCTCTACGAATGGGCTCTTTGCACCTCAGCTTCAGCATCTGGGAAAAGCGGCTCAATCGTTTCCGATCTATTGAAAAAGGCACTTTACACTGGGGGTTTGCAGGGCTTGTCCAAGGTAACAGCTAATGATGTACATCGATCCGAAGCCCCGACAATAAGCTGGAGAAAGGTTTTAAGATGTTCGCCTCGTTATACACAGATATGAAGGTGAGTTTTACTTTCTTTAAACTTTGTTGGTAACATTAGCTTTAGCTTATGCTAGACATTTTTCTTGTAAAAATATGCTATTTAAGTATCTAAACATTTTTCATCCATTCTAACGGACAATGTTTTTACCTTGTGTTCAAGTATATTACGTGTGTTTATTGTCGTTAGTGTCAGAGACCAAGTAACGGGGATTTTACGGTTCAGGCTTTTTGCTTCTGAAGCCTGAGGAACAACAAGCCCATAGCTTAACAGTAGAGCAGCTCTGGTGTCGGAGTTCTAGTTCAGCTGACTGTTCGGGTTCAAAGTTGTTGCTTTTAGAAAAATATGGCCATGTTCCTTAAGGTCTCTGTGTTACTTCGCTTTATTAGTTTTGCATGCTTCTTGTGAAGCAGGGCAGTGTTTACAGCAGTGTGTACAGGCGGCTCAATTGTTCGGCTGTCTGGCTCTGGTCTGCTCTCTTGTTCCCATAAACTCTCTTTCAGGCTGAATACAGAAGTGATTCCATGGAAATAACACAGGAGGCTCCTTTACCTTCTTCTTTAGGCTGAAGAAGTTGATCCAGAGTGAAGTGAAGGCTGTAAACTTTGCTATGCATCGTTAGCTTTAACTGGTAGCAACGAATATTTACAAGCCACCGTCTTCCGCATGCGGTTATGACGTCAGCGCGGCAGGTGCAAAGAGCCCATTCTATGAATGCGCAAATACAGCTCATTTTTTTCCTTTTGAGTGACCATGACCGCAAGGAAAGATAAACTCGTATTTCAAAGGCAATTTAAGCAATACCATGAACACTGTTGTGTTCCACGGTGCACAGCGTCTTCTAAATATAACAGTCATTTAAGTTTTCATGGATTTCCAAGCGATCCTCACTTACAAAGATGATGGCTTGTCAATATTCGTCGCGACAACATCAAGCTAACATCGCATAGCAAAGTTTGCAGCCTTCACTTCCCTCCGGATCAGTTTCATCAGCCTAAAACTCCTGGCGGGAGAAGAATGGTAAAAAAAAGGAGCCTCCCTGTGCTATTTCAATGGAACAACTTCTGTGTTCAGCCTGGAAGAGCCAGTGTATGGGAAAGAGTGAGCAGACTAGAGCCGGACAGCGGCGCAACTGATCCGCCTGTGGAATGCACATATGCAGATCACGATTATTGCTCTGTCCCAGAACCAGCTGGCCTGGACATGGTAATAAATGAAAACCATGAATTAAAAGAAGAAATAAAAGCCCTAACAAGCCAGATCGAAGAACTGAAAATCCATTCTACCTTCGGATTACAAAGGTTCGCAGGGTCTGATGATGACATCCGATTTTAGAGGTAAGCATCCACACCGCAACAAACCTTTTTCTTTTTAAAATGTGTGTTACTCGCCCCACCTCTGGTTTCTTAATTAAATATGTCTGAACTCAAAAATACAATAAACAAAAATTATGGGGCTTCTCCTGCTTCGGAAGCAAAAAGCCCGAACGTAATCTCGTTACTTGGTCTCTGTTTGACACTAACGACAAAAAACACACATTAAAGCAATAAACTTAAAAATGAATACAAAATAACGTAAGAACATTGTCCGTTAGAAAGAATAAGAATGTTTAGATATTTAAATAGTACAATTGTATTAGTAAAATGTCGGAGAATATTCCCTATTAGCATAAGCTAAAGCTAATGTTAGCCACGAAGTTTAAAGAACTTTAAAGTAAGATTCACCTTCATATCCATGAATGTATGACAATATGTACATCTTAAAACCTTTTTCCAGTTTGCTTGATGGGGCTTTAGATCCCGCCTTACAAATACCATGTACATTGTTAATTGTTAGCTTTGGCAAGCCCTGCAAACACCGACTGTAAAATGACATCTTTAATAGACCGGACAAAAATGAGCCGCTTTTCCCCGAACGCGGAAGCTGAGGTGCAAAGAGCCCATTCATGTCTATGGGGGTCTGTGTACCTCTAAATCTGCCCATAGTCGTATCTTTTCGGGTCTATTACTGCCTCTAGTGGCGTGGGGTGGTAACACAACTAACATAACTACATCACTAAATGAGAATAGCACAAAGTCTTTATTATTTACTATTAATTCTGGCATTACTGGCACCTTAAAAGATAAACTGGCTTATAAAACACCATATTTTTTAATTTTCTTAAGGATGTAGAGCTAATTAAATGATATAAACAAGACCTTTATATATTATAAATAATATCTGACTATCTCCATCAATTATAGGAGGAATAAAATAAATAAACATGAAAAACAACATGATCAACTACGATAAAAATTGTATTTATAACGTATACATAAGAAACTTAATTGAGCAAAAGTCAATGACGAACAAATGAATTACTAGATTCACAGAAGAATAACACATCTGGTTGTTATAACCAGGGTTGTTAAACAGATATAAGTAAAAATTCACATTTTTGCTTTTACGGTGCCATATATATTATTCTGAGAGATTTTTTGTTGGTACAGTCTTAGACATAGGAAAAAGTCATATTAAACAATATTTAATCTGTAGCCGGGGCATTTTGTCCCGGAAGTATAGTGTTGCGCATTCTTCCTTTTGCCCATATTTGGAAGACGCCGTGACAGAGCGCAGCTGGTTCGTTAGCCAGACAGGTAATCAGCAGTTGCATTTAAAAGCAGGTAGATCGCTGAGGAGATCAGATCCCAGGCTGATGATTCATGCAGAGGAGAGATACTTCTAGAGCGAGTGACATACAGAGTACAACTAACTGGTTTTGCATTAAAGAAGGTTGGCCTGCTACTGTTTCAGTTTTAGTTTAGAATTTCTTTCTTTTTTTGGGATAGTTATTATTGATTAATAGTATTTTCTTTTTGCTAGTTTTGTTGAAGGAAGGGGAGTTTTTATTGTCTAGCCTTCTGGCTTGTTTTAAACAATAAAAATGACCTATGCTGTCCCTGGGTCCCAAGCTACTTTATTCAGATTGAGGAGACTAATGGAAGGGTAGTTTTTCTTTCCCTTGCTGTATCACCAAGGCTTTTTATGTGAGTGTGTTTTTGTTGGGGAACACTTAGGTGCATTTAGTTGTATTTGTGTTTTCTTTATTATCATTCCTCCCCCAAACAGTCTAATGTTATTTAATTGGGTTTAATTGTCCCTTAGCTTTGAGGTTTCCAGGGCCAGCATAGACTTTTACTTTTAATGTGGTCATTTTTGTATAATAAAATAAACTGACTATCTTTGTCCAAAGGAACTTATGAAACCAATAAACTGTATTTAATTTGCAACAGGGGTGACCTGTGTGGCGGATACAATGTATATATTTCACACCCGAATGTATACTCTTATTGTGAAGGGGAGAAGGTGAGGTTAGAAGACACCAACGGTTGTCCTACATTCTATTTTTGGTTTTGGTTGGAAGACATTGAGAATAAAACAAGACACAAATTATATTTTTGTCTTTTTCTGCTGACTTCCACAATATAACAATTAACACAAGTGAGTAAAAAGACCTAAATATCAGCATTTATTCCCCCTGTCATAAGTGCTTTTTAAATTTAAATGATGTAGAACTTCATTTAGACTCAAACTAACTAACTGGTCAAAGCTCAAGACTAACAGTTAAATGCTAAACAGTTTTAATACAAAAACAACCACATTAAGAGTAAAACAGACATTAATAACACTATAGAAATATACTAGCAGCTAAACAACGCTGTCAGTAGTGATAATTACTAATAATATTGTGAATCACTAGAGCATTCACACTATAGCCCTACAGAACATTTCTGGACTCCTCAAGATGTTGGACTTTTTGTAAGGGAAGATATTTTGGAAAATCAAAAATGTATGCTATTAAGATGTGTGCAATATTTTTGAGGCTGTAGCTAACCTTAACAAGCAGTATCATTTAAAAGAAAAGTTTTACTCTTAAAAGCAAACAAACTGGGAGCCGGTTGCTTCCCAGTCTACAGTAAGAACATCTAGGATCCAGCAGTAAACCTGCAACAAAGTGCTCTGGTAGTAACATGTGGACCAATCAGATTTCTGATGTACAATAGAATTAGGTTATTATGGACTTTATATGTGGAGGATCCTTATAGGGTTAGGATACAACTGAAGGTCTGTACATGAGCCAGCAGTATGCAATTTTAAACGATTATTAAACGATAGGGTTTGAACAAACAGGGTATGAACAAACAGTCAGGACTGAAACTCGGTCTTAGCAGCAAAACTGAAAATAAAATCACACACAAAGTATGTCTGTCTGTCTTCACGGAGACTTTACATTGACGTGAATTCATTTTTTATTCCTTTCTAGAGCCTAACCCTGACTATTACCCTAAAGCCAACCTAAACTCAATTCACACCTTACTCCTAAACCTGACTCCTAACCCATAAACAGCACCTCTTCATATGGGAGCTGGGTTTTGGGCCCTATAACATGCACACACACACTCAGAGTCCTCACCACTGAAAACAAAAATCTACCACCAGCTACCGCAGAGATCTGCATCTACTCAAAAAAATAAATCAGTTATGCCAAGAAATAACCCTTGAAGTCTGAAAGAAAGAAATTGAGAATGCACCGTGTGCACAATTATTAGGCAAGTTTTAGTTTTCACTATATTCTTTTTATACATATTTTCAAACTCCAAACTCAATAAATTGAATGCTTATTGAATATAAACATATCAGCTTATATGTATTTGTTTAATAATGGATGGTGGGGCCAAAGGAGTTCAACTGACTCTCAATGACAGCTAAGCCCTTGAACAATTTGGGATGGAGGCAGCAAGACAGACATCAACAAAACAAGATTGATGTCACCTACCAACAAAAAAGAAACCCAAAATAGCCAGGCAGATGCCCACCCAACAAAGTAAAGTCATTAACATCTGAGAACACAGAGGCCAGATACCTCAGTGTTCTCAGGCAGCATGCGGCCGGCATAGTGAAGATCGCATGGAACGGAGCTGCAGGACGCCACACAGCGCTCCTGTGGTAGGGTAAAGCTTTCAGGATCAAATTAAGAGCAGAACCAACAAGACCAAGGTGAACAAGAACATGATACACAACACAGGAAACCAAAACCTCAAAACAAAGCCCACAGAGATTAAGAAAATCAAGTAAGCGTCATCTCCTTAGAACAATGTTTCCCAACCCTGGTCTTCAAGGCGCACTGCCCTGCATGGTTTAGGTATTTCCTTGCTTCAGTCCAGCTGATTTCAATTGATGACTGATTAACAGGCGTTTGTTGAACTGCAATCAGTTGAATCAGGAACATTAAAGCAGGGAAACCTCTAAAACATGTAGGACATTATGCCTTGAGGACCAGGGTAGGGAAACACTGGCTTAGAAGACACAGGAATTAAATGTGTAGCTGCAGGACACAGGCAGAGTTCCTCAATCATGTTGTTGTGTTCTGGATTTCAAATACATGCAGACCCTGGAGCTATACTACTGCTTTCAGTAGTTGTGCTGTGGTTTGTGTTTTTCGGCAGTCGTTTAACTCTGCAGTGCAGCAAGAACAGGAAAGGGAAGGGCAGATGCATGAAGATAAATCAGTAATAATGTAAAGTGCCACTAATTCTGAAAAAGAATAGGTGCTAGAGCTATTTCACAAGTCAGTTACAACTTGTGAAAGTGGGTGGCATGAGTCGGAAGTGCTGCAGGGACTGCCAAGGTTTCGTCTATCCTCTAACACAGTGTTTCTCTACCCTGGTCCTCAAGGCACACTGTCTTACATGTTTTAGAGGTTTCCCTGCTTTAATGTTCCTGATTCAACTGATTGCAGTTCAACAAACGCCTGTTAATCAGTCATCATTTGAAATCAGCTGGACTGAAGCAAGGAAATACCTAAACCATGCAGGGCAGTGCGCCTTGAAGACCAGGGTTGGGAAACACTGTTCTAACAAACTGTATTAACCTCTTCTAAATTTCATCAGTTTTTGCTTTTTGTCAAATGCTTTAGATCATTAAACACCTTTAAACATTACAGTAAGATAATCTGAGTAAATGTAAAACACAGTTTCCAAAGAGAGTTTTCATCCACAAGAAAACTGGCCCTGTGTTAAAATGTAACTGTAACCTAAAGGTCGGTCATGCTGCCCTGGCAACAAGTGTCTGTGGTAACTGGCAGTCTTTTACATCACTGTGGGGGGATTTTAGTTCTTCAAATTACTCTTTTCATAATTGCTTAAATTCAATCTAGCGTGAATGGTTTAAAAACCTTTGTTTTCAAGAGAGACTGTGCATTGCAATGCAAGGATGACTTACTATGCCCATACTTAAGTTCAATAACTAATAGCATTCTCCTTCAGGAATTTCTGCTAGAAAACAAAATTCTAGCTCCTGAAGGCGGATAGTATCTCACTACCACAACAGTGTTTAAATGACCTAGAACTTCTAAAATTATACAGTAAGAATATTTCAGCATGTTTTGGATAGCTTTTATCCTTTAATAAATGCAGTTATTAAGTAATGCATATCCTTTAGTAAATGAAGTCCTCAACTGAAAACATTTGTATTGTATTTACTCTGTCATGCACTTTTCTGTTATTAAACTTTGTTGAAAAATGTGAAAATTGAAATGGAAAAAAGACAAAAACAGCATAACTCTGAATAGGAAAAAGCCTTTTCATACCACTGCATATATTAATATGATTAATAGACAGAAAAACCAAATAACACAAATTTAAGATAGCTGTACAGAAAACAAATATTCACATAATGTCATTTTGTTTGCACGGTGAGGATTCAAATGCAGAGAGAAGGCAGGCAGGGTTAAGGTTATGTTGACTTAGTGAGGAAAATAAATTGCACAAAACCCACAGAAACAAATCCAAAGCAGAGAAACAATGGAGAGAACAGGAGAAACAGAAAACCTGGGAAGACAACCAGAGTCCAGCAATCAGAGAACCCAAGAATTCAACAATAAATTGGTTAAAATTTAAGTATATTTTTGTGTTCGTCTGTAATGTGCCTCTGTGGGATGCATAAGTGAAGACTTTGTAAGACAGACTTAAATAAATAAGAGCAGTTATTAACCAATGCATATGCAGGTTAAGCAAGCCCAAAATGCATAGTTTAATGTTAGTTAAACATTACAGAGTTAGTGAAAATTTAGAGACCGGTCAGAGGGACAAAGCCAATAAAGTCCCACCCGTTCTCTGGACAGGGTCCCTCTTTATAGAGCTCCGCCCAACACCTGTTTTCCAACGTGAGCATATTCACATATTCCACACTGACATCTTATTTGTCTCCTTGTGCCTCTGGAATCTTCCTCGTGCCTTCAAGAAAACTGAATCCATAGATAAACAGATAAACGTGTTTTTCAAACTCAATGTTTTTTGTGCTGTGACCCGTTCCAGGTCATTCCAAAAGGTCCATTTGTGTGTCCAGACTCTACTTCACTCATAGCACGATGGCCTCAGCTTTTGTGTGATACTGAGATATAAAGATATAAACTATTTTCAAACACTACAAAGTCAATGATAAAATTGCCTAAAAGAGGTGATCAGAAGAACTGATCTGTTGCAGCTGAGAGCCAAGCAGTCCCGTGGAGTCAATGAGAATGTGAAACACACAGACTACCTTAAACTAATTACAGAGGAAAACATAGGAATCTGGTAAACAGCGGACATACTAACGTGGACGAGGAAGTCAGTAGATGGAAAACTAATACTAACGTTATGAACCTGACAAAGAAAAAAAAATGACTAGAAAAAAGAACAAAGAATTCACAGTATACAAAATAATACAAAAATAAGAAATGTCCTAAAATCCCCGTAAAGACTGTGACACTCAGTGTTGTTGACCAGATATAGAGGATGTAAAAAGACGGGTACACCACAAGAAACTGAGAGGGTGAAGCAAAAGATGAGTCAAAAAGTCTCTGTAGGCAGGATTTCCTCTACCAGAGGAGGACAACGCCATAATCTGCCAGCAAGGCGCCTGCTGCCTAGTGCCATCTCTGGAAGGTAAGCTATATTATCTCCACCAAACTCTTGATTTTATTTACCAGCATAAATTAGCTTAGCTATAGATTTAGTTCTGGAAGCTGTGTGTCTGTGTCTGTTTTAAATGAAGGGTTTTTATCAAAAAGAGCTGTGAGCAAGTATCAAATATGCAACCTGTCAGTTTCATTTTACAATTGGTCTTAATGGTGTGACACACAATAAGGAGAATTCAGAAATGCGCTCTTAGATCAAAATAACCAAGATACGTGATGTTTCCACTGTTCAATCTTTTCAGCTCTTTTTAGTGTTTAATTAGCAGAACCAATAATGAAAACACGGGGGTGACACTGGATCCAGCACAAACTGATAACCAGAATAATTTGTTGTCTGAAACAAGTCTTTAAAACATAACAGACTGGTTGTGTCAGCTACCAGTGGTATGGAAGTTTCTGTTGTTGATATAGGTTACTCTGCTGTTTAAGCATCAATGAACATGTGAGAATACAATTTCTCTGATTCACTCTTCCTTCCATTCAAGTGTTCCATTCCAGTAAATTGTGACCTTTCGACGTGGATCACACCCAGCAGCCATGGTGACATGTGGGCTCAGACCATTGTTCCTCCTCGCTGTCATCCTCCTCCTCCTCAGCTCCCTCCCATTGCTGCTTTATCACAACTTGGTTATCCAGATGCTTTATGTCCAGCAGTACCCTGCGCCTGCTTCTCAGAGGAATCTCAGCATCTTGCTGTGGCACTGGCCATTTGGACAGTCCTACAGTCTCAGTGGGAACAAATGTCTAGAGATGTACGGCATTGGCCACTGTTTCCTCACTGATGACAGATCCGCCTACCCAACTGCAGATATAGTTGTATTCCACCACCAGGAATTAAGCAACGCTGCATCGGCTCTGCCAATGCACCTGCCTCGGCCAACGGCCCAAGGCTGGGTGTGGCTATCCATGGAGCCTCCAGTCAACAATGCAAATGTCAAGCGGCTTAATGGTGTCTTTAATTGGACGATGAGCTACAGACGGGACGCGGATGTTACCGTTCCTTATGGAGAGACCCTTCCAGGAGCTGGAATGCAAGGTTTTCAAAGTGCGTTAAAGCATTCCTGCTTTGCAAGCTGGGTGGTTAGCAAATCTAAGCCCAACCAGACCCGTGTTGATGTTTACCAAAGTCTGCAGAAGTACATCCCCATCCAGGTGTATGGAAAGTGGAAGAAGAAGCCTCTCCCAGACGATAGGTTGCTGCCCACCATCTCTAAATGTCTGTTCTACTTGTCTTTTGAAAACTCAGAGGCAAAAGACTATATCAGTGAGAAGCTGTGGAGGAATGCATTCCAAGCAGGGACCATTCCAGTAGTTCTTGGCCCTAGCAGGCCCACCTATGAAGAAGTGGCTCCGCCTCATTCCTTCATCCATGTTGCTGATTTTAAGAGTGTAGTAGAACTGGCTGCTTACCTGAATCATGTGGCTGCAGACAAGCAAGCCTATGAGGAGTACTTCAAGTGGCACAAGACTCACAGGATTAAAACCTACACAGACTGGAGAGAAAGACTGTGTCAGATCTGCCTTAAGTACCCCAGTTTACCAACCAGGAAGGTTTACCAGGACCTGGATGGCTGGGTTAACAGATGATACTCCTAACACTGCTGGCTGACTGCAGGAAGATGCAAAACGTCATATTTCTTTGGTCAGACACGAAGGTCCTATAAACAGTAAGAAACTTCACCATATCTTAATGGTTGACAGAGCTAGATGTGTAAAAATTCAGAAGTGAGAAAATGTTTAAAGAAAAACATTTACCCACAGACATGCAGTGGTGGATGGATGGATGGATGGATGGATGAACCAGAAAAATTGTTGAAATCTTTCTTTTCCAATTACTTAAATTGGGGAAAAAAAGGGTCGCGTCGAGCTGCAAAATTTTGAAAAGTATCTGAATCATTAGTTGTTTTTTTGTTGTTGTTTGTCAACTATTTCCACCTTACCTGCATCAGAAAAAGAACAAAACTGTTTACTACATAGGAGTGATTGTGTCAGCAACTTCTGGTGAGATGGAGGCAGCTGCAATAAAGTGGTTTGTTTTTGTAGTAATCATATGCAGCCATCCAGGAGTTGTTTTTTTGTTGTTGAACTTTTTATTTTCAATAACTGTTTTATATAGACATATACACATGTCCACCAATATCTCAATTCACATCTTATTTACGCAGACCATTCCAGACATTTAACCCACACCAAGCAAACTGGTCGTACAATTCCAGCTCTGCCAAAAGTCTTCCAGGGAATGTTGATGGAGGAAACAGTCCAACAGAGATACATTTCCTTCAGATAGACATCAGACCCGTTAAGAGACACTTATATTCATCAACACATCCAGGAGTATTTTTAAAGTAATTTATCTTTGGCTTAGCTAGATTTAAATTGTTTGCTACCATAATCACTCACTCTATCTTTAAATGTGTCTGTATATAAAGGACATGTTACAATCACACACTTAAAAAGATCTATTAATACTCTTACATTTTGTAGTACTTACTGTGATAGCTTGTAGCTCTTGTAGGAATGTTGTTCAAGAAATTGCAAACACAGTTATTGAATTTTATGTTCAGTGTCTCACATTTGTAAGGTTCCAACTGTTGTCAGCACTCTTAATCTGTGAGGATTTAGTTGATGTCAGCCTGTCTGTCTAGTTCCTGTGTTGTGCTTTTCCAGTTAGCCTAAGCCTGAACCTGCTAGCCTCCCAGAGCAAGAACCAGAGGTGAGCTTACCTGTTCCAGCACCTCTTCGTGGCTCCAGCCGGCCTCTGGGACGTCGCCCAGCGCCTCTTCGTGGGTCTGTACACAGGTCCGTGGGGCCTCCCGGCCGCTGTCCATTTTTGTATTGGATTGAGTTATTCTGTGTGCTTGTATTCTTTCTTTGGTCCTCCATCCAGCGCCCCTCTGGACTGGAGTCTCACTGAGGACAGTTCTTTGTCTTTGTAGTGCTCTGCAGCAGTTATTATTATTCTATTTTATTAAATAGATATGTTTATTTAATCATCAAATAAATAAAATACAAGAACGTAAGATAATACACAGCGCATGCTCATTGCTCTTTGATTAGTTTCGTCACCTGTCATCTGCTGTCTGGCTTCATGCAGCGGGAGAGAACAAGAACAGTCACGGTTCTCCTTTTGCCTGGTTATTTTTTGCTTGTTGCTCCTTGGACAGTATTCATAGTTGACTGTTTACCGTTAGTGCATTGTCATGATTGCTATGTTTAGTGGTGCAGACAGTGGTGGTTTCTGACACAGGCTATATGAGCAACCACCCAGGGCGTTATCTTGTTAGGGGCGACATGAGACCTCTGCAGATTATAACTCAGAGACGGAAGCAAAGCAAAACAAAGAAGAATTTGAATTGATAATTATAATTTATTTCAGCTCTAAGCATTTAATATCTAGGTGTTCTTAGGAAAATGTGGATCTTTCAGATCAATTTGAGAAGCAGTTTTTTTTAATCATATTTCACATTTTATTGTGTTGTGTAGAGCAGGGCGTTGGTCTTGGTCTTAACTCGGTCTCAGGTTAGATGGTCTTAACTACAACACTGCCTGCTCCCTCTCTTGTCCTTGTCTGTTATCAGCCTGTGTCTACCTAGTTCCTGTGTTGTGCCTTTCCAGTTGCTACTAGTGTCTGAGCTTCTTTGCTTTTTTGAAGTTCTGTGGTGCCTGGACTTTGTGAACTTCATTAATCACCAATAAAACAATTTTTCACTGCAACCTGGGTCCACCGTCTCATTCTTACCACAATTCATGACATAGTCCTTGCAAAAGGACTATGTCCTTTTGCAAATTCTTCAAAATGTCTCTTTTTCTTGGATTCCTATTGACTCTCTGATCTGATCCCTTATATTTTTACTCATCAGGCCAGAATTTTACTCTTCCAACAGCTTTAGTCTGTTTCTGCTGTGCAAGACTGATATATTTTTCCAGAACAAAGAAGTGAAAATTTCAAGAAGGTGAGAATTTTGGGGGTGAAGGGTTTAATTATTTTTTATTTAAGAACCTTGTGAATGATCACCTCAAAGTATTCGCAGATGTCAGATTTTTTCTTCTTGCTGGCTCCTTTTCAATCAAGTTCATTTGTGTAGCACATTTCAACAACATTGAGGTTTCAAAGTGCTTTACATAATAAAAAACAAACAAATATAATGTCATAAAATATACCATAATCAACAATTGAGAAAATCAATAACAAACATTACATTTTGATGAGTGCCATCATCAAAATCATTAATACACATGAACTATAAAAGGTTCCTTTTATTTCGGCCACTGCTGAAGACAAATACTCCCCTGATGCGATCAAATACAATAACTCGAGAAGCAGCGGCTCATCACTCCTTTATTTTGAAAACCGACACGCAAAATGAAGCAGTCACGTGACCCATGCAATGCGAGGCCTCATGTGTCGTCTTTTCAACAAGACGACACAAGCCTCGAAGCCTGGCTTTAGATAGCCCATCACTAGTAGCCAGAGTTCCTTGCATTCTGGATTCCTCTCATGATGCCATGGATCTTAATCACTGGTTGCCCGAATCCATCTCCTTCTCGGCTGAAGATTCTCTGACAGTTCCTCGTGTCACGGCTGGCTATCGGACCGCTCCTTCTCACAAGAACTTACCTGTCCGCAAGCCTCGTCCATCAATCTTCAAAGAACACTCTATCAAGACCAAACACCGAAACCTGGATCATTTCAAGAACTCCCTACAAAGAGACCAAATCCCTGGAGACCACAGTACTTCTACCCCTGGTGGAAACTCATCTTCCAACCAAGTACGATCATTCCATTTCTCAGAATCCGATCAGTCTGGTTTACCATCAACTTACCTGTTCTCTCCAACTAACCTCAGTGTTCTGACGACCCCAGCTTTTCACCCACAGGACAAGAACCACATACAGTATCTCGCAATTCATCTTTGTTCAAAATAAGCTTTAGCTGATTTCTTAGATAAAGAAATCAGATAAAGATTTATCTGAGCACAAACATATACAGTGTTTGTGCTCTGTATGTGGATCAAAAGACTTGAACCCAACATGACAAATTCTTATTGGAGTGGACAGAAATCACATGTAAGATACTCCAGGCTTCATCATGTGGTTCCTCCTGTTTAATATTTACATTTATTCAATACAATACACCAGGAGACTACAAACCAATTCCAATTGTTGAGCAGATGATTAGAACAAATCAATATGTGTGGTGATGGACTCTGACTTGAACCTTCAGAGCCACATAAAGATGCTTACAAAATCAACCTTCTGTCACCTGAAGTCCTTCCACAGGAGACCTGGGCAGAAGTCTACAACACTTGCATATTACAAATTAGAGTTAGATTATTTTGCAGCATCAGCTTATACATTGTTCAAGGTAGTGCAATAAAACAAAACATGCGGTTCAAGACTCAGATTAAACCAGCATTGCAGCCATTTTTCCCTTTTGACAGTATTACACAGAATCCTCCTCATAGCTCATGAAGTATGCATAAAGTTCAGCTCCCTGATCCCCATCCAATCTTGTCTTGTCAGATAATCAGGCCTCCAAGTGCTGCCTGCTAACTTACAGATTTTGTTCAGTTACTGTGAAGCTGTTGAACAACCGTCCTCCTGGCTAAGATCAACTGATCTTAGCCAGAAAAACAGTTGACTTTTTGTGAACAACTAAACTTAGTTGTTCACAAAAAGTCAACTGTTTTTCTGCTCCTCCAGGCCCCTCCATAACAGCTGAATATGCATCAGTCCCTGTGTTATGGTAGTGCCCTTTTGCTACTTCACATAATGACAGTATGTAATTTGATCATAACAATTTGAGAATCTGTGTTGTACGTTAGATTTACCATGGCATAAGCCAGTGTTTCCCTACCCTGGTCCTCAAGGCACACTGTCTTACATGTTTTAGAGGTTTCCCTGCTTTAATGTTCCTGATTCAACTGATTGCAGTTCAACAAACGCCTGTTAATCAGTCATCAATTGAAATCAGCTGGACTGAAGCAAGGAAATACCTAAACCATGCAGGGCAGTGCGCCTTGAGGACCAGGGTTGGGAAACATTGATGTAAGCAGTGAGTTTCTAGGTTTTATGTGAATTTTTGGGATTTGTCATCTGTTATTAGTCTGTTCCAAGTCATTCCCCTGAAAAATGAAACAGATGATATGTTTGACTCGTCAAAAATACGACAGAAGCTGTGTTCCACTTTCAAATCTGCACTTGTTGCTTGTTGCAGTACCTCAGCTAAACAGAATCCAACATTTACTTAAGGTTTCCCTCAAAATGTTTGCTTTTTAAAAAGCTCATTGGCTTATTTTTTTACTTGAGAGAAACTTTACCTTATGATAAGAGTATAACAAACTATACCATCTCAGCCATTCCTATGAAATGTTGTAGTAAGTAGATGAATATTTTGTTCTCGGGCATTGTAAAAAAAGAGGTAATTTAATGCTAACTTTGGACAAAACGTTTGGCTCTTTTCCTCTTTAATTTTCCCGGATCCTCGACGAGTGGCGGCGTGCTCTAAAGTGAAAGCAACAACAAAGCGCGTTGACGTCACAGATCACAGAGTTTAATCTCATACAAAGCAATCAACAACAAAGCTGCAGAGGAACAGAGATATGCATTTTTCTCATAAAAATAAAGACACACAAGGGGAGACAAACAAACACGGAACAAAGACAAACAAACAGCAAAGACGTCTTTGGAGAGAGAGCCAATGCAAAAAAAGCAAAAAATGGCAACTTTCTGCAAATTCAGTGGTGACACTAAATTTTATACTGAGTGGGTGTTTTTCTATTTAATTTATGCATTCTAGGCGTTCCTCTTGTTGACCAACTGGAAGCTCCCAGAGAAACTTGGAACTCCCCTCAATCTACAGCCAAGATCAAAGAAACATCTGTCTTCTGACGAGACAAAAGAGCGGATAGCTGGCCCTGACCCCCTGTGGCTCCCACGGTCATTCTGAGTACAGAACGACCTGAGATAAGACCTCACAGATACCTGAGAAATCTAAAGTCTCTGTCTCCCAAGGAAAATGCTAATTTTATGGCTTCGCCTGTGGCCTGGCCTCACAGTGGGGGTCCCATTGAGAGATCTCCCTTAATCTGCATTTGGTTCCTGTGTCTCTGAATGCTTACCCATCTGGTTTAGTTTTAAATGCTCAACACAAACCTGTTCAAAATAAGAGTGTTCCATATATCTTTTAAGATTAATTGTATTAAGCACTAAAATAATCATATTTCCTTAACAGCATATACACTGAAGCTGCATGAACTCTAACGCAAGCCAATGTTTTTTTCCATGCCACGTTTAAAATTTGGTTTGCATAAAAATGACAAAAAAGCCAAAGTAAATGAAGACCTACCCAAACTGTACATATAATAGTCTTTGTTCATATATTTCATAGCTTTAACAGTTTTGTATGATTTGTCGGCATGTTTTAAGGGCTGGTTCAGGATACTTTGAAGTGAGGTTCTGTGGTACCATCAGTAGAAGTTCCCTCTCCTAGCAGATGTGTCCTATAGCTGTTTACTTGTTGGAAATGAATAAATTCTTAGTGGTTTAAACTGACAGACTGTGTGAGACCGCAGACAATGCATCTGCTAACATAGATATATTAATAATAGTTATGGCATTTCCACCATTATTACATATTCTTATGCACTTCTGTAAATATTTCCCTTCTGTTCACCATATGCTGCATTTTGGCCACTGTCTACAATAAGAAACATACAACTTCCACACATTTCCATGTAGGGTCAGCAAAATCCCATCTTACAGGAATACAACAATATTTGTTGGTACTTTTAATTTGTGTTGTACAACAGAATATGATATTAACACCCCCCAATTCCCTTATCGTTTTTTTTTTTCTTGGTTTCTTCTTGCATTCACTGAGAGGTGGGATCAGACTAGGGGGGATCAGCTGAGGGTCAGATCATCTCAGACCCTCAGCTGAATGTGGGTCTTCATGGATTAAAAACACACATCCAGCCTGTGTATGGAGGGTGTGTATGATTTACTTTTCCCTTTACATATGACTAAACTGTTTTCTAGACACAGAGTTCAAAAGGAGATTCATATCTGTTTCTTACAAAAAATGAAAGGACAAAAGCAGTTTACACTTAAGATCTTATAAATATTTATTTATTTTATTACAGCTTTGATATATGCACATGCAAGCTAAACATACAGAGAACATATAAAGAGGCCAAAGACAGATTGTATTGTTCTAAAGCTCCTTTACAGAATTGTTAATCCGGAAGAGAACAACCTAAAGAAAAATCAGCAGGGATTTGTGTTTAGCTTTCAGCAGAGGGAAAAAAGAACATAAAAATAAATAAAAATGCAACATGACAATTTGATCTTTGCTTTGCATGCCCCATGAACTGTCCGTTTTGCTCCACAAGCTCTGTCAATCTGGATAAACCACACGTCTGCTGGAAGGGTTTGTGTATTTGACGAGCTCCTTCACATCTTCACTGATGGTGAGACAGAGCCAAGGCTTCATCTCCAGATTCCTGCCTCAAAGTGTCTCTGGTGCCCATCCTGGCTGAGCTCTGTTCCGGAGCAGATGCAAAGAGGCAGGCAGAAACCTCCAGACTCAGACATGTGAGCCTGTGGAGCAGAGGAGCTCGTCTTTAGCAAAAGAAAGGCAGAGAACATCGATCTGAGGTTGAGTGGGTAACAGTGGTCATAGCAGCTTTACAAGACACAGTTAGTTCTATTCAAACACATCACTGAAACAAGACAGCTATATTAAATATATCTAAATGTCTGATCTCTAGAAGTGTTTAATGAATATTCATTCAGTCGTCAGATTGCTGAGTCCACAAAGCAACAGTCAGAAAAAATCCCTACATGTTTCTGTGTCGATTCAGTTTGGTCATGCTTTTAAATCATTGTTGGCTGTATCGGAGTCATCGACCCAAACACCTCTCTGCAGAGCTAGAGGGAACCCGAATGCTCTCTGGTTTTCTCTGAAAACAGAGAAAATCTAAACAACTGCAAAAAAACAATGTTTGTTTTTCAACATCATGTTAGGTTTCAACTTTGTTCCTCAATTCTTTAATCTGGGCAGCTTAAACTCAGCTTTTAAAATTAACTTTTGTATTTAAAAATGGTATCAGTAAAAATAGTCACACTTTAAAAAGCTTTTCTCAGTAAGGACTCAGCAGGATGAAGACATCTGTGTTTTTACTAGAGATGCAACATCGACCTGAGAGATACGGCTGTTAGCAACTAGCCAGGCTAACTACTCCAACTATTCACTGTTCAAAGGTAATAAAGACAGTCAGACGTTAAATCTCTTTTTACAGCAATTTCTCCTTCGTACTTATAGCCTGATGCAGCCTCTGCTCTGGATTGCTCACAGCAGGTACGGTGGACCAAAAGGGCCATAATTCAGTGACCAAAATCGTTCTTAAATAATAGTTCATATATGTGACCATTTAAATAAAACAGGCTTGCACACATAAAAAATATCTAACATTTTAATAATTAAAAAAAAAATGAAATAACATAATTAGAATTTTCATTATTTTTATGGTAAAAGTAAAATGAATAATTTTAGAGTTTCTAAGTGGATACAGCACACCATGTATTTACGTATTTATATATTTGTCATCCTGACCCATTAAAGTCAATCAGTTTATGATTGGTCAGAAGTTAAACAAATCAAAGAGCTGATGAATCATTTCATTACAGACTGTAGCAAATCTGTAATTAGGGATGAAATTCAATGATCAAATGATTGAAAGTTTTTGTATTCTATAACTCAGAAATGCACTATATGTTGCATGCAGTCTAATTTAGTGTATGTAATTAGTTTTATTTTAATGATCACATTTGCAATATTCATTTGAATTTATTGGTTGGATGGTGGAAGTTTTGGTCGTCTATTGCCAGAAAGACTAAAGAACACACCTTTTTAATGCAGTTTATATATATTTTTGTAATTTTTAAAGAAAAATCAGAGTTGTTTAACACCAGGCCTGAGCTTTTATAAAAAAAAATGGCCCCCAAAATCTGATTGATGCATCATTCAGATTTCCCACATGCCTCACCAAAAAACCGCCCCCATCTTGAAGTAAAAACTAGAAATATCCTGGATATGTGTTTGGACTTGAGTGGCCCGGCTCCTATCACCTGCTTAGTCTCTGAAAATAAAGAAAGCAGCAGCAGAGTTTGTCCCAGCATTCAGGCAGTGACAGACCAATGTGCCCTGTTCCATCATCTGCTATTTAAACGTCACTAAACCATGAGGACAAGCCATGGTAGTCAATACCTTGTGTACAGGATGGACTCTCTGGTTCAGAGCTCCATCCTGTTTCAAATGACCTTGAAATCGTTTTCATACAGTTTATGTATAGGATAAACATTAGCAGCAAGTTTGAGGTACCAACTTGGAAAAAACTAGAAATGCATATTGAATGATTTGTTACATGGATGATACAGTGGATGTTCTCAGTCACTGTGCTAGGCTGAGAACAGTGGCTACATAACATTCTGACACAGGTGAGGATGCTGCATGCATTCACACTCATCAAACATTAAAAACACTCCTTTTTAAAATCAAAGCAAAACCTCATAGTAAAACCACAAATTGTGGTTAAAACTCGGGGAAGAAAAGAGCATTTACTGATGAATCAAAACCGACAGCCAGAAATCAGCTCAGAGTGATACTGCCACCTGGTGGCTTCAGCAGGCTCCTGCACTGCACTCTGCTCCAGCGGATCAACACACAGTCAGTCCACGTGTTTCCTTCAGAGCCAACACACACAGACTCACAGCTGCACTGAAGATGAAACAGAACAGAGCAAGGCTGCAGAGCATGAGACTCACAGCTTCAGTCATGAACCCAACATTTCACATGTTCTTCCTCCTTCTCCTCCTCCTCCCCCTTTACAGGGAGACAATCTTGCTCTCCACATGGACTTGGTTGAGTGTAGCAGTGCATGTGGAGAGTGTGTGTGGATGTGAATTCAGGGAGCAGTACACACAGGTGATGCACTTCCAGTGTGACGGTCCGGATTTACTTGTGGAATCTGTGTAGGTAAAGGTTGGCGTCGTCAAACAGCGGGTTCTTCACCTCCATCTCTCCTGTCTGAACAACAACACAATTTAATTAACAAGAGACCATGTTTGCTATTTATTGCATGAATAAATATATTTTACTTTGCTTTTTCAAAAAGTGCAGTTTTGTACTCAATTTATTCAGAGAGTAAAATGCAGTTTATATATGTTTAAAAAAATATGTAATACCTGCTTTGGCAACTGATGAAATAAAGTCATCTATTACCAACAACTTCTCATTGTCTACTGTGTTTATTTGGCTCTGATAAATATTATTATATCTGCTTAAAAACAAACACAGTAGCCCACCAGGAAAAAAAAAGATCTATTGCCATCTTCATCTTCCTCCTGCACACTAAGACCACTAAAGGTGTCTTCTTCAGTGTGGGAGTTGAACAGCCTCACACAAACTTTCCCAGTCTCTCTTTGATGTCATTCTCAATAGATACACTTCTCTTAACCATAAAACTGTGCAAATTGAAGTTCCAAAAATAAATTAGCTTAATGGAAACATGCCAACTTTAAACAGAAAACTGCCAGGGAAATGCTTTTATTTATTTATTTTTTACATCACACGAGTTACATGATAAACATTCAAATGCTACCACTGAAGCAACCACAAAAAGAAGACGACAGAAGGTGGTAGGAGGATTTGTATTTTTTCTAACAATGTGCAGCTGGCTCCACCAGCGCTCATCTGATGACTTGCTGGTCGCCACCATAGTTCATTTTCAACCATCAAAGTCCAGACAGCACGTTAAATTGTGTGTTTGCTTACTGGTGCCAGCCCAGGACACTCGTAGACGGTGAAATCTCCATCATTCTCCTCATCTGTCGATGTTCCTGTGTCAGGTGGTCTGAGCTCATCCCTGTGTCTGCATAGGTCAAACACCCAGAGTCATCCAACATGTAACAGAGAAAACACAGACCTGACAAGGCCGAGTGGGCAGGGACAGGAACATGAAGAAACAATGAGGCCCAGCAGGTGACTTACTGCTGCAGGGAAAGCATCTGTTGTTTCTGGTGCTGGTAGTGGTACATCTGGGCACTGTGGGCCAGCTTCTGGTCCCCAGGCTAAAAGACAGCAGAAAGCCAGATCAACAAGCTGTCAAACTATACAGATGACATTTTCTTTACAGGAGCATGTGTCTTTACTGCACATGCTGGTTAAAGGGCGGTGGCCTTATAAATACTTGCTTTATGCCTTTACGTAAGCAGTTGCTGGGGACATGAAGAAACATTAAATCATGTAAGCAATGAAGATCATTCAGAGGTTGAGAAAGTTCGATTGGAGTTATCTTTCCATATCTAGCAGTGGTAAAAAGCGGTTTGAAAGCTACAAAAGAAACTTTTCATAGAAAGAAACAAATAGTTATCTCACTGTCGACATGAGTGCCACTAAGACTTTTTTTGATCATTTGTACAAGCAAATTGACATAAAACACATGAAATTCTAAGCTGCTGGAGCATAATTACACATGTTGCTGTGGAACTTCAGTGTTTTTATCCTCCTTCCCAAGTCCTACTCACAAAGTTTCCAAAGTTTTGGGTTTCACATGCAGGATAGTCCAACTTCTGAGCTTCCAGATATGCATCTCTCACCATTCTGAAACCAGAAATCAAACATTGATGAAACACACTTGGAGCTGACACCCATCTTCTGACACATACAAAGATAGCTAAGCATGCAACAAATTACAGAAGTCTTACCTGACACAGCAGATTCCAGATATGACCAAGACCAGCAAGCATACTGTGATGATCACACTGGTCATAACTGAGAACACATAGCAACAGAAGATGAGAGGGAGGGAATGAGCTGCAGGTCTCTGACTGTCAGAGGAAGACATGATCTCTGGATGCTGCAGCCTCCACACTGAAGACAGCAGTGTGGCAGAACCAAAGGTCTGTAGTGGATCAGCCCAGTCACAAGGCAACACTCACAAAGAACATCTTTGATCTGAGACACACAAGTTGAGCTTGTTGATGTTGTTAATGTTTCTTTAAGTCAAGAGGATGGATGTTTATTGGATGTAGGATTGATCCTGCCTGCCTGCACTGAGGATGGATAATCAGAAGGATTCTGCCTCTTTGCTCTCCTGCATCCATCCTTCTGCTTAAACTCCAACTACCTGCTGAATCAGGAAGGGGATTTCCTAGCAAAGCTCCTAATGAGAATAAAAACTTCATCTCCTTAAGTGACTGTCATTCTGAGCTCTCCTCAGGGTCACAGTCAGTACTTCATGGCTAACAGAGACTTACTGAGAAACACTTGGTCATTGGGGGGGTAGGCGGTGATGCGGGGCTCGCCCAGCCGACCAGGGCTGCAGTTGGTAGTGGAAGGTGCACTTGTAGTGCTGAGTGTGATGCTCAGGCGGGTGGGCTGGTCTGTGGGGGATCCTCTGTGTTTGGAGATCGGCCTGATGAGCTGCTCTGCCTTCATGTCCTGGGAGGGTGGGACTGAGACACATGGAGATGAGCTTGGACCAAATCTAGAAGCAACCATGTTGAGGTGCAGAACTAAAACAGATGAAGACTTTCAGGTACCTGACATCTTGGACTCGGATCTCTGCTCACTGATGATGCCCGACAGGATGTCAATCTCCTCATCCAGCTCAGGGTAAGCCCTCACCTTACCTGCAGCAAAGCAAAGGTTAAAATCAGAAATCAGTTAGTGACTGGGATTAACCCATTTTATGTTTGATTGACCAAATTGCTGATTGGCCACAAACTAAAAATCAGACCTATTTTCCAATCAGAGAACCCATTAACAGATCGCACTGACAGCACTGTTTGGTTTGGAAGTTGTTACAACAGGAAGAACTTCCAAACCAAACATAGTGGTTTATAATTATAAACCATTTAAAAATGAATTAGTACTTAGTACAGAATCAAAGTTTAGCAGACAACAGGAAATTGAATGATGTTCATCCATCCATCCATCCATCCATCCATCCATCCATCCATCCATCCATTTTCTCACACAGTGTGATGTCTCTGTCAAATTAAATTTAGGACTTAGTAAGGCCTTTAGATTCTCCTAATGGTTTAAACCTAAGACAGAATGAATTGTGAAAGAGAACTTGGGTAAATGACTTGAATAAATTACTTATTATGTTACCTATTCAATTAAGTTGATAAAGCTTTATTTAACAAACTGCATTTAAGGGTTTACCAAACTTCATCACCGTTAAAGGTCACCATGCATTCGGTTGGCTGCAGGTATGTTTAGTCACTATATAGTTTTTTACAGGACTACAGCCACACATGGTCTCTAACAGAGTTCTTATGTTGCTTTTATGTCACCTTTAAATGTTTCAGATCATCAAACAAGGTGAGATTCGGGTGAGATTGGCAGATGTGGGGTTTCCTTCTCCAGTGTTCATTAGTCTTTTCTCGTTCACCCGAATCTTTTCCTGATGACCCCTCCCACATCTCCTACATTGTTGGATTACTTCAAGGAAGCGCATTAAGGTGGGCTGAAGCCAAATACCCACAACAGACAGTTTTGCAGAGTTCATTCACTAATTTTATTTCCGACTTCAAACAGACCTTTGGATATGCCGAGTCAAGTTCTGAGATCACCAAGAAGTTATGGAGTTTTAAACAAGGAAATCAATAAGTAGCTGGTTTTGCTATTGACTTTCGCACTTTAGCGCCCTCTTCTGGCTGGAATGATGAGGCTCTTAAAGGTGCTTTCCTCCAAGCTTTAAACAAACCACTAAAGGATGAATTGGCCTATCGTGATGAGCCTGAGACATTGGAGATTTTGATTTCTCAGGCTATTAAGATTGACAACAGGGTCCGAGAACGGTCCCGCTGTAAGAGATGGCCCCTTCCTGTTACTGCACCAATTTTCTTCTCCCATTCTGTCCTCTTCTAACAGCAGTTCAGATCCAGTCACAGAGGAACCCATGCAAATTGGCCGAGCAAGGTTATCACCTGAAGAATGCAGCGCTGTATGAAAACTGGAACTTGCCTATATTGTAGCCAGTTGGGTCACTCTGTGGCTTCCTGTCCTCTGCAATTAAAAGGCAGAGTCCCCCGGTAGGCTCGGAAGTACTGGTGGGTGGAGGTAAGAAATTTGATTCCTGTGTTACACTCGCTTGTGCTCTTGTTGATAATCAGACCCATTTCCAGACCTACGCCCTGGTTGACTCAGGGTAAGAACAAAACCTCCTTGACGAGAACCTGGTAAATCAACTTCAGAATCCTGTTATCCCCCTCTCAGCCCCAATCCAGGTGTCAGCTCTTGATGGAAAGCCATTGCCCAGGTCATAAAACAAGGCCCACTAATCTTTTGGTTTCTGGTAACCTTTGGGAGACTCTTACCTTTTTTATTTCCTTCCCCTCAGAATTCAATTGTCCTCAACTTCTCTTGGCTGTCTCTTCATAACCCTCATATCAATTGGCGAGAGAATAGGGTGGAGTCATGGAGCTCTAGTTGTCTTGCTTCCTGCCTTCAATCTGCTATGGGCCCCTCACGGCCACCATGCCCTGAGGAGCAGGTTAGCCCCTCAGCTCTCTCAAAGGTACCTTCTGAATATCATGATCTGCACAGAGTCTTCAGTAAATCTCGAACATCATCATTACCACCACACAGACCCTACGACTGTACCAACGACCTCTTACCTGGCGCTCCACTCCCCTCCAGGCTTCTCTACAACTTATCCGGACCTGAAAGAGAGAGTATGGATAAATATGCTAACGAATCTATTGCTGCAGGCATAATTCGCTAGTTTTCATCTCCTGTAGGTGCTGGGATTTTCTTTGTGGGCAAGAAGGATGGAACACTCTGTCCTTGCATTGATTATTGTGGTCTCAATCAGATTACAGATAAAAACCAATATCCATTGCCACTCCTCACTGCAGCTTTTGAACCGATACAGGGGGCCACCATGTTCACAAAACTGGATTTAAGAAATGCTTATCACCTCATCAGGATAAGAGAAGGTGATGACTATAAGACGACATTCAAAACCCCCCTAGGACATTTTGAATATTTGGTAATGCCCTTTGGGCTTATGAACGCGCCAGACGTTTTCCAGGGACTTGTTAATGATGTTCTTAGAGACTACCTGAAGCATTTTGTATTTGTGTATCTTGATGACATACTCATATTTTCCAGATCCCTTGAAGGCACAGAAGGCATGTCCAGTTGGTCCTTCAGCGCCTGTTGGAAAATCAATTTTATGTCAAAGCAGACAAATGGGAGTTTCATGCCTCTTCCCTCACCTTCCTTGGGTTTGTCCTTGAGAGCGGGCAGGTGAAGTCAGACCCAGAGAAGATTCAAGCCGTTCTTGACTGGCCCACTCCCTCGTCCTGTAAACAGTTGCAACGGTTTTTGGGTTTTGCCAATTTTTACTGCTGTTTCATAAGGAATTATAGTCAGACTGCCCTACCACTTAGCAGTCTGACATCCATTAAGAAACCATTTGTCTGGTCCTCTGAGGCTGACAAAGCCTTTAATGATCTCAGGAAGAGGTTTTCCACTGCTCCCATTCTCACTCAGTCAAATCCATCCAGACAATTCATTCTGGAGGTTGACGCCTCAGATACTGGTGTTGGGGCTGTCCTCTCTCAAAGTTCCCCCCCAGACAAAAAGCTCCATCCTCGTGCCTTTTTTTCCCATCCTTTATCTCAAGCTGAGAGAAATTATGATGTGGGGGACAAGGAGCTCTTAGCTATCAAATTAGCTTTAGAAATGTGACGACATTGGTTAGAGGGGGCCAAACATCCCTTCAATGTCTGGACTGACCACAAGAATCTGGCCTACCTGCATGAGGCCAAGCGCCTCAACCCAAGACAGTCATTTTGGTCACTTTTTTTCTCTCGTTTCAACTTCATCATTTCGTATAGACCTGGTTCCAAAAATGCTAAACCTGGTCCTCTCTCTAGACAATTCTGCCCAGACCATGAAGAAATCATCGCTAA
Source organism: Xiphophorus couchianus (assembly GCF_001444195.1). NCBI lineage: Eukaryota > Metazoa > Chordata > Actinopteri > Cyprinodontiformes > Poeciliidae > Xiphophorus > Xiphophorus couchianus. Next base: position 375,051 of record NC_040239.1, read on the forward strand.
CATTATCCCTCAGTCTTGTGTAGTTGGGGCTCTCTGTTGGGACATCCAAAGGGAGATTCAAGAAGCTCAAAGACTAGAACCAGACCCAGGGTCTGGACCTCCTAACACAATCTATGTTCCTGCCGCAGTCAGATCAAAACTCGTCCATTGGGCTCACACAGCTAAATTCTTCTGTCATCCTGGAATCAATTGCATGCTTGCACTAATTGTCAATACTTCTGGTGGCCTAATCCATATGCCAATGTTAAAAGTTATGTACTTGTTTAGTCTGTGCCAGAAGTAAGGATGCAATCAGCCCCCCAGTGGGCTGCTCCAACCTCTCGCCATCCCAGGACGCCCCTGGTTTCACATAGTTCTCAACTTTGTTACTGGTTTGCCATTTTCTAAGGGTTTGACTACCATCCTCACTCTAATCAACCAGTTTTCAAAGGCTTGTCACCTCATCCCATTACAAAAACTCCCCTCCTCGCAAGAGACTGCTCAGCTCCTCATTGAACATGTTTTTCGTCTTCATGGAACCCCCCTTAAAATCCTGTCTGACCGAGGTCCCCAGTCTGTTTCCAATCGCTGGAAGGAGCTTGGGAGGGCATTGGCGGCCAGGGTGGTGCTCAGTTCTGGTTTTCACCCACAAACAAACGGCCAAACTGAGCGGCTGAATCAGAAACTTGAGGTCTCTCTCTGCTGTGTGTGCACCTCTAACCCCACCTCTTGGAGTTCACAGCTACCCTGGATTGAATATGCTCCTAACTGTCATGTCTCATCAGCTACTGGGTTAACACCATTTGAATCTTCCCTTGGTTACCAGCCACCATTATATCCTTCACAGAAACAAGAACTCTCCGTCACTTCCGCCCAGCACCATCTCCACCGATGCTGGCCCATCTGGGATCAAACCATCACTGCCCTCAACTGCTCTGCATCTCAGAATCGGCACCTAGCTGACAGGAGGAGGATCCCTGCACCTCAATACCAGCCTGGTCAAAAGGTATGGCTCTCTACCAAGGACATAACACTGAAATCTTTTAATAAAAAGCTGTCTCCCAGGTTCATTGGACCCTACGAGATATCCTCAATTCTCAGCCCCACCTCAGTACGTCTCAAGCTCCCTAATGGTTTACGAATCCACTCAGTTTTCCACATCTCTTTGATTAAGACCGTTGTCTCAAGTCCTTTGTGCCCTCCTTCCAAACCCCTGGGACATTGATGGGGGGGGGCCCACATACATGGTACGCTGTATCATGGATATTTGATGTAGTGGTAGAGGTTTCCAGTACCTGGTGGACTGGAGGGTTATGGCCCTGAGGAACAGTGCTGGGTCCCCCGTTCTTTCATCTTTTATCCGCAGTTGCTCCATAATTTTGAGGCTTCTCGTTCATCCTGGTCATCTTGGCCTCCAGGTGGTGGCCGTTGAGGGGGTGGGGGGATATTGTCAAGATCTGGGTTTATGAAAGTGTCTCTCCCATTGGCTCCCTGCTAGGAGCGGCCTGGAGCAAAGCGGCGCACCTGCAGCTTGTTGGGATCATCAGCCAGAGAGGATTTAAGGAGCTGCCAGACCTCACCTCTCCACTGGATGATTACTTCCTCACGGTAGTCTCTAGCTCGCTAGACCTTCTCCTGAGAAACTCTAGTTATTTGTGACCGTCTTGAAAAAACCTGAGCTTGTTGTCTGCTTCCCTCACTCGTTCTCTGTCTCCCATTCCCAGGTACAAGCCAGACCCCAAACTCGTAATCCCACCTGTAGCTCCGAACCTCACCTGCCTGCCCGCTCCAGCCCACAGTTCATTCCTCGGAGAAACTTACCTCGGACCTCCCGATTGGTTGCCTGGATCCAAACTGCTCCTTCCCCCCTCCCATTGAGAAGCCTTCCAGGAGACATAAGCTAATTTCTCCTGCTGTCCGATCAGACATTCTGTCCACCCCTCGCACGGTCATTGACCCATCTCTCCGCTTTCAAACGAACCCCGGATTCGGTCCAAAGGATCACCTGCAAGACACTTGTGATTTTATTTTGTAAATAAATTCTTAACTTACTGTTGCTGCCCTACCTTTAGCAGCCTGAGCAGAATGATGAAGATGTCTTCTCATGTCAACACAGCGGCCATGATGATCCTCCACCAGAGGGTACAGGCAGGGCCCGCAGTGTGAGCTGCCTTGTCGGCAGAAGTGCCGTCCTGCTCGGGCACAGTCCAAACTGCGAGGACATAAGTTAGAACCTGAGGAGGAAGACACAGCACAGGTTGGACATGCTCAAATGTCTCAGGTGCTTAAGTTTTAAATTGCAACAACACAAACAACTGTGCTTTTGTCTATTAAGAATTAGATTAATTTATTTTTGCTAAACTATTAATGTTACAGACCCAAGATTATGCAAATGGTAGAGCTATTGTTATTTATCTGTTGTGCTTAGACCTTCTTCCTTGTCAGTCAGCCTCCTGTTGTGCTTAACTGATTGTTTGGTGAAGGAGTGAAACAGTTTTTCTACCACACAATTAAAGTTTATATTGACATTTTTTGTATGAAGTCAATGAAGAGAATATTTCTATTTAATTTTTTTAAGTAAAGAAAATATTCTTTTTGAAACCAGAAAACTCTCCGTGAGTGCTTTTTATTTTGAGTGAGTTGAAAACCTCCTCCTGAGAAACTACTCTGGCATTTTTTGTTTTTTGGACTTAATTATGATGCAAGAGTAGCCACAATAGCTTTATAATAATGATTCTAGATATTTTTTTTAAGAAACAGCCATTATTTATGCTTTCATTGAACCAACAGTTGAAAAGAAAGTTCTGCACCAACTGTATCACCAGTGTTTAGGGTCTTACAAATTACACCAAGTAGAGTTCAGCATTATGATCAAGCATGCAGAAAAGTATGATTATTTAAAATATACAATAAAAATGTAGGTATTTCCTAAGCAGGAAATGTTTGAAATAATGTGCCAATGTTATTGGATTATTAAACGATTAACTAACTAAATGTTTACCTATGGAAGAGGATTAGGAAAAAAAACCCTCAGAATTCTGACTTTAATCTAAAATAAAACATCAATTGGCGTTAGCCAAATGTTAAGGGGCCCTTATCCTATTCCATGGTTTACCACTTCATGATACTTTTTCACACTTTTATCAGTGAAGTATGACTGTCCAATAGAAATAAAAACCTTTGCTCCCTTCATGAGACTATTTACTTATAAATTATCGGTCTCAACTGATTAAACATAATGAACAGCTTTAAAGTATTGTACATTATTCCTTTGCTCTGGATTTATGAGCAGCAAACGTTAAAAGAATTGTTTCACATTTATTTTTTATCAACCTATTTTTAGCCTGAGTTGGTGCTTCACAACTTGATGATTTATTTACAGTACCTATTAATTTCTCTTATTTTGTATCGGATTGTAAACTCATATTTTACAAAACAAGCAAAGATAAAATGTTTTCATAAAAATGTATTTATTAGAATATCAAACAAGCAGATAGTCAGCCCATATTTGGGGAATTATGAAAAAATATTCCTACAATTTAAGTTGATAAAACATGAGGAGACAGTGGCAGGTCAGCAGGAGAATCATTGGGAGATTCTTTGAAGCTGCATCCAAACCTGGAGCTGTGGCCTCTCCTCCTGAACAGCTGCCTGCCTGGAACAATAAAAAATAAATAATAATGAAGTAAGTTCACACTGCACATAAGAAGCTAGTCGAAAGAAAGTGTATATTTCTTTCTTTCTCTCACTCTCACACACACACACACAAAATAATATGAATTTACAAATTAAAAAAATTCACAAGGGAATATTAGTAATTGGAATTGGAAGAAAACAGTGTGTCAAAGTTTAGAAGATACTAATATCTTCAGAAGTATCGAAATCGCCAGAGAAGATTGTTATATTTTGATACACGTATCAAATGGTAGATATACAAACACAAACACTTCATATTGCACTTTGAGCCACTAAGAACAGGTAACAAGCAGCGGAAAAAGACAGAGTGACTTGATGAGATCAGGTCGCAGTTAGTGGGGAAGTGTGTCAGCCAAGCCTGCAGCTGTCCAGCCATGTTAGTGGAGCTAGGCTGCTCCAAAAGAAACTTCATCTTGGATTAACTAAGTGGATAGATGTAGCTGTAAGGGCTACTTTCTCACCTAAAAACATCTTAAAGCACTTTTTGTGACAAGTTAATAGTGTACTCACTTCTATTTACCGCTGCTGGCGCAGTGCAATGGAGGCCATCTTGTTGACTCAGGTCTGGAGAAGAGACAGGTATGGCTGCTGCCTGCTGTGGAAAGCCCCCAGGCTCTGGCTTTTCAAAATAAAACAATCTGAAATAAAAACTCAGGCTATTCTTCTTGAGTGACCAAATGTCCGTGAAACGATCAAGATTGTCTGTCTGCAGTCTGTATAATGTCTAAATGACTCCTGTGTAAGCGGCAGGGCTGGCCCAAGCCTCCATGGGTTAGGTTAACCCTGAGCAACATGTGGTTTTGGGGCCATGTTAGCAGAGCTATGCTGCTCCAAAAGAAGCCTCAGTTTGGATGAACTAAATCCAAAATAATTATTAGCATTATTTTTGCTAATAATGTGGATTGCTGCAATCAACAGTCAGATGATCAGATCATTCATACACCTGCTATAAACTTATTGCAGCTCTGACAGTGCTGTTTACATTATATTCTATATTTATGTGTCATATAGAATGCATTTATTGGCCAACCAATACTTGCTTGTGAAGCCAATCTTATCCACTGATCTTATCTATCTCAGAAAAGGTTTAAAAATCAGCCACGGTCCTCGTCTGCTCTGCAGTGAGAGGTGTGACTGACCGGCCCACCAGGTCATGTCTGCATGTTTAAAGTTAACAATATTTACCCCACTGTGACTATTGTCACTCTTCTTCCTCTTTCCTTTCTCTCTCCCTGATGGATAAGTCCTTTTTTGTGACATTGTTTTGCTAACTTATCTTCTGCTGGTGCTTTGGAGGTTTGGATGTTCAGCCATTGCAGCTCATATAACTGGTGAAGCTGCACCAGGGGCCCCCAAGAGCAATTAATGTTTTTACTTTTCTTTTTGTCCAAATTTTTGCCCAGGGGCCCTAAGTGGCAGTTTAGTTTGCATATGCTTTGGGTTGGCCCTGGTAAGAGGGGCAGAGAGAACTTCTGAGTCAGGTCACTTGTCTAATTAGTAACAAAGAAAACTGAAACTGAGCACTCCTTTTCTGTTTTTTCCATTTTCATTTTGTGCACAAAATCATAAATTGGATAAGAGTTCGGTTCAGTTCGGGTCCGATTTCTCATCTTGGTTTAATAAATGAAAAAAAACTAGCCTGTTTTTTTTTTCAAATGAAAATAAGAACTGCCTGTCGTGTTCCATGTTTTTCTGTGTGTTTATTTTGAGTTTCCTGTGTCTCCATGTTGTCCTGTCTTGCCCTTGATTACTCCCAGGTGTTTCTTGTTCCCTAATTACCTCCTGTGTATTTAGTGTCTCCTGTGTCTCTGTGTTTTGTCGGGTCCTCGTCGTTTGTCGCGTCATTTCTGTTTGCCTGTTTGTTTGCCAAGTATAATTTCTGTTGCTACCAGTGTGAGCCCTGGCTTCTGCTCAGCTGTGCCACCAGAACTTTATGGACTGTTTGGAGCATGACTTATTATTAAAATTACCATCTTTCACTACAACCTGGGTCTACAGCGTCTGCCTCACCACCTTCACCACCACACTTCATGACACTGCTTGTACAAAGATCCCGATTGACTAAAGACTTTCTTACGCTAAGAGGTGTTGTGTTGAAAGAAAAAGTCAGTAAACTTCACTGTACAGCAAACAAAACTGGTTTATGAAGCTTCCAACAACACAGTAGAATTCAAAAATGGCAGCCCTTCCATCAATCTTCTTGCTACATCAATAAGTCCATGTAGGAGCTATTTCTCTATTTTCAGTTAAATCTTAGAATTTTTTTTTACCCTTTTCTTTTGTGGGCTCTAGTGTCCCTTATATGATAGTAGGCTGACAGGAAACGGGGAAGGTGAGGGGGGGGGAGTCGAACCCGCGACAGCCGCGTCGAGGACTCAAGGCCTCCAAATACAGGTCGCACTAACCACTACGCCACCACGGCACGCCCCAAATCTTAGAATTGTGATTATTTTTATTTACGTGCTTTCTGGTTGATCTATAATTAGATTTTTTGTTTGATTTTAGTTATTTAGAATAAGTTTGCTGACTATAAATTTGTTTAATTAGTTAATTTCAGTTTGGGACATGGGTGTTTCATGAATAAATACATAGGCATTAAGGAGTTCTTTATGCAGATGTGGGGGTCACATGGTTTTTTTAACAGTTACTTTGACAGTCAGTCTATACAGCCAGTCTAGTCACCACTCAGCCAGTCACCTGGTGAGACAATCAAGTAGCCAAACAATACAGCAAGGGCTCCTTTGCTTGTATCATGTTTTACCTGCAACTGTGGAATAAACAAAGAAAGAAACAGAATTTTTGACTTTTGATCTTTTTGGAACTGCATAAGAAAGAAACCCATGGTGCATCAAGTGGCTATTTGAGTTGAATTCACTTTTACTTTAATCACCTTGAAGTCTTAGGGTTTTTTGACAAATAGTCACTACAGTCCACCTGCATACTTATGCCTGCTCAACTTAAGCTGGCCAATCGAACTCCAGCTCTTATCACTGCTTCTTTATCCACCTTATTCCTGGGTGGTTTACTGTGGAAATTATGGGTCTTACTTCCGGAGCCCACCAGAAGTAGCAGTATTTCACTGTAATTTGTAGGGATTTTTTGCTAATCTATATTTATGATAGAAGTTACATCTCTCTTTTCGGTTATTATACAATATTTAGTAAAGCTTGTTTATGGACACACCATATGCTATCAGAGAGCTGCTCAGTACAGAGGATCGTAATTGTGAGTTTAATCACAGGGAGCGACAGAAACATGAGTGTTAAGTTTAGTAACAGAGAATGACTGTGAACGTAAGGATTTAGTTTTTCTGTGTATTAATTTAGGTTTCTGTGTTCAGTTGAGTCCCTGTGTTGTCCTGTCTACCCCTTGATTGCTCCCAGCTGTGTCTCATGTTCCCTGATGTATTCAATCACCTGTGTTCCCTACTCCTTGTCTATACTGTCGTGTCAGCCTGTGTCTCCCCAGAGCCTGTTTTTTTAGTTAATCCAGTTGCTACCAGTTCTGAGTTCCTAGCCTTCTGCTCACCTGTGCTACCTGGATTTTTTTGTATTTTGTATGTCATCATTAAAACCATCATCATTATTACATTGAACCTGGGTCCTCCGCTTCTATCCACACCATTCTACAACCGCACTTCATGACCGTGAGTTAGCAGCGCTGCTAGCAGCTCGTTTCTCTGAAGAACTGACAGTAATAAAGAAGAGAAAAGCAGAGAAGCTGCTCAGAGATCTGAGCTGACGTTCTGCGCCGACAGTGTAAAACACCAGAACTACATAATATTAGCTTGGTGTGATGTGAATTTTATCTTTCGTTTGTATTTAAAAATAATAAAGTTCATGATCTGAGTCTTTATCATTGTGTCTGGGCCAGGAACATTTTTTTATAAGACAAAATAACATATCTGGGTTTATTTAATCCATCTCAACCAGAACCTCGAGGTTCTCCGTTGCTGAGTGTCGCTGCAAATCAGCGGAGAAATGACCGCAGCTGCTGCGCTCCAGACCGTAATATGGAGAATCTCCCCACTGGGCCAGAACCGAACCGAATCACACATTGACTTGTTATAAAGAGCATCTTGAAACTGGAAAGTGTCTGCCCTTGCGGAGCTCAGTAACTGTTGTGCTGTTCATGGTTGCACTTTAATAATCAGACCACGTTTAATTAGTGGCAGAAACAGGTGTGTCTTGAACGGCTCCCAAAACAAAAGCGGTAGTTCAGGAAACAAAAAGAATTTGGCTAAAAATTCTAAATTTGAACAGGGAACCCAAAATGCTTTTATGTGTGCTCATTTCATTGTGTGAATAAAAAGCCATCCGAAGTACAGGGGTTGGACAATGAAACTGAAACACCTGGTTTTAGACCACAATAACTTATTAGTATGGTGTAGGGCCTCCTTTTGCGGCCAATACAGCGTCAATTCGTCTTGGGAATGACATATACAAGTCCTGCACAGTGGTCAGAGGGATTTTAAGCCATTCTTCTTGCAGGATAGTGGCCAGGTCACGACGTGATGCTGGTGGAGGAAAATGTTTCCTGACTCGCTCCTCCAAAAACCCCCAAAGTGGCTCAATAATATTTAGATCTGGTGACTGTGCAGGCCATGGGAGATGTTCAACTTCACTTTCATGTTCATCAAACCAATCTTTCACCAGTCTTGCTGTGTGTATTGGTGCATTGTCATCCTGATACAATGTTTGAACCATTGGATGCACATGGTCCTCCAGAATGGTTTGGTAGTCCTTGGCAGTGCCCATCTAGCACAAGTATAGGGCCAAGGGAATGCCATGATATGGCAGCCCGAACCATCACTGATCCACCCCCATGCTTCACTCTGGGCATGCAACAGTCTGGGTGGTACGCCTCTTTGGGGCTTCTCCACACCGTAACTCTCCCGGATGTGGGGAAAACAGTAAAGGTGGACTCATCAGAGAACAATACATGTTTCACATTGTCCACAGCCCAAGATTTGCGCTCCTTGCACCATTGAAACCGACGTTTGGCATTGGCACGAGTGACCAAAGGTTTGGCTATACCAGCCCGGCCATGTATATTGACCCTGTGGAGCTCCCGACGGACAGTTTTGGTGGAAACAGGAGAGTTGAGGTGCACATTTAATTCTGCCGTGATTTGGGTAGTCGTGGTTTTATGTTTTTTGGATACAATCCGGGTTAGCACCCGAACATCCCTTTCAGACAGCTTCCTCTTGCGTCCACAGTTAATCCTGTTGGATGTGGTTCGTCCTTCTTGGTGGTATGCTGACATTACCCTGGATACCGTGGCTCTTGATACATCACAAAGACTTGCTGTCTTGGTCACAGATCCGCCAGCAAGACGTGCACCAACAATTTGTCCTCTTTTGAACTCTGGTATGTCACCCATAATGTTGTGTGCATTGCAATATTTTGAGCAAAACTGGGTTCTTACCCTGCTAATTGGACATTCACACTCTGCTCTTATTGGTTCAATGTGCAATTAATGAAGATTGGCCACCAGGCTGGTCCAATTTAGCCATGAAACCTCCCACACTAAAATGAGAGGTGTTTCAGTTTCATTGTCCAACCCCTGTAACGGAGTCAGTGAAGTAGCTAACTATGCTAGTGCAGGTTATTTGTGGCCATTTCTTCAAGTCGCCATGCCTCCCCGCATTAGCTGTAGGTAGCGGTAAAACAATATTGCCACATGTAAGCTGTAATAGCTGGAGTTCCTACATTCTTTATAGCCTGAAACCTCTGATGAAAGCCGGTTAGCGAGTTGCTAACATGTAAACAAATGGCTGTTTGCGGTGGAAATCGCAAAGCCTCATGGGGGCTCGGATTAAGGTGGATAGAAGGGTTTGAGGCGGGCCTCCTCCTCAGCAGGTTCCTTAGATGGCAGCTACAATGACAAACCCACAAGATAAACATTTCACACAAAGGTTCATTTACACACTCTAGAATTCAAAACATTAAAGAAAAATGTATTGCATCTTAACACCTGCTGATTCTGATTTTGGCTGATACTTATTTTTTTTGTCTGAAATGTTGCTAAATATAACAAGAAAGTTGCTGAGTTGGCAACAATGAGGCGACTGTTGTTAACTGCAAGCAGGTTTGTCAGTCAGACAGCAGAGCAATAAAAGACTGTGGTTCATTTTCAGACTTTTGCCAAGGTAGATAGGATCGGTGGATAAACTTGACTTTATATGTAAATGTTGGCTGATCAAAGATCTCCCAAAAATAAGAAAATCAGGCCAATTTATTGCCTGGCCGATTTATCTGTACATTCCAATATGCTGTTATATGTTTTTATAGAACTTGTTCTGGTGTCACTGAACACACTGTCCAGATAGCAGCAGGGGTGTGAGGCTGAAGTGGACTGAACAGGTTCTGGAGGTGCTCCAGCCACATCATTTTCGGTCTGCCATCAATATTAACCCCTTTGCTTTAGTTTCCTCATTAAGATCACTCCCAGCTCCACAGGAAACCTGGACATGGGTTGCTATGACAACTGCCATGGCAACTGAGGGCAGTGACATCATCAGAGGGAGGTGACTCACTGCAAGAATACACAAATCTTGAATGGTTTGTCTCAAGCAGGAATTTCACATTAAAAGGCAGGCACCAGAACAAGTGTCATGTAGCTGCTCTTCACAAATACACGGCAGGAAAATAGATGTTAGAGTTGCTGCATGTTGGGGTGCTGTGGTCGGCCTGGCGACCTTTGCCTCATGTCTTCTCCCTCTCTCATTACTCACTTTAATTTCTAACCATTCTCAAATGAAGACAGCCTGACCCAAAAAAGCCTTTTAAAAAATTGTTGCTGCATGTCTTGTAGCTGAAAGACATGCAAGACATGTCAAACTTTGAAACATGAGAGATTCAACAGCATTTTGATGAAAAGTGAACTGAACCCACTAATCTATGAAAAGCTTTATCGCAGGATGTTGCCGAGCAGAAGATTGTTCATGTAACAATAGGGATGAGTTCTGGACCAGAGAGTCCAACCCAACTCTCCAGTCGTTTCAGGAATATGCCATGGTCAACAGGGTCAAAAGCTGCATTGAGGTCTAACAACCACCGCTGTATTTCTTCCACAGTCTGTGTTTATATGGATATCATTAAACACTTTGACTAGGCCAGTCTCTGTGCTGTGGTGACAGACTGTAAGACGTCAAAGCAGTTGGTTATCATTAGGAAGCCATTTAACTGTTCAAACAGCTTTTTCAATAACTTTGCTGATGAATGGGAGGTTGGAGATCGGCCTGTAATTCTGCAGTAGTGATTTGTCCAGATTGTTCTTTTTTATCAGTGGTTTGACACCTGCTGATTTTAAAGCCTGAAGGAAAACACCTGATGAGAGTGACGAGTTTACTATTTGGACCAGAACATTAGCAATGACAGACAGGAACTTCTTAAAGAAATGTGTAGGTAGGATATCCAGACAGCATTAACTTGAGCTTAATTGACTTATAATTTCTTCTAGGTTTTTAGAGTTAAGTATGCCCCTTTTACACCGGCTCGGCTCGGCTCTACTCAGCTTGCTTTGCAAGTGTTTCCACTGGCTGCTGTATTACTTCATAGGGCTATTTTGTCCCTATATTTTTAGTCTAATTGCACTCTCTTTTTATTAAATCTTGCTAAATAGATGTTGGTAGCAAGATGTGAGGTTGAAGCTGTGTAATAGCCGTGTAATATTAGTGTACATTAATCATATCCTATCATTTCAGGAGCACAGTGACCTGTGCAGTTCGGTGGACACATTGTGGCTGTGCTGCATCTGATAAAGACTGTCATACAATGGATTAATACGCAAAAAAGAGTTGCGGTGATCAGTATTTGTAGATTTTTGTGTTTAATTTAATTCCAATAAAAACCTGTTTTCCATGTGTTTTATTCTTACAAACACTTTTGTAATTAATTTTTTTTTTAAATGTAAGATATTCTAATAAAAGGATTGGTGCATACATCTGCCATAGCTTTTGATTTTAAATGGGTAGAATATTCAGATGAAGTGATCTTCTTGTGGTTTCGTCGTGTATATAAATTGTTCCTATGCTATGCTAAGCATGACTCTTCAGCTTCCACTTCAGTCCTGTCACTCAAATAATATTATCCAATATATTTAACATTAACACAACCTGCTGTAGTTTTCGGTTTGTAAACATAATGGTAGCAGTTTTGGACGCGTAGCACCGACAGATAGACTTAGCTATCTATCCGTGCTATGGTAGGAAAATCTGATGAGGCAGCACTGATAGTCAAAACACCAGATCTGTGGAAACGCATTCACTCCGAGCAGAACCGGGCCGGGCCGAGCTGAGCTGCTGAAGTAGAGCAGGTGGAAAAGGGGCAGTGGTTGAAATTGGGTCATTTTTCTGCATTTTTATGTTTGAGCATAGCATTGGTGCTGGATTTAGTGTGGGTTTGCAGATTAAACTTCTGGTTTTTTAAATTTTCTCTTTCAAAAAAGCTGGCAAATCAGTTGCAGGCTGCATTAGATTGAAATTCAAGCGGTAACATCACTGGAGGGTTTGTGAGCCTGTCAACTGTTGCTCAAGCTTTGTTATTGTTTTTACTTATGATATCTGCAAAGAACGTTTCCCTGGCATGTTTTAGTGTTGAGTGATAGCTACGCAGTCTATCGTAGATTTCTTAATAAATGTGAAGTTGAGTCTTACACCATTTACGTTCGGCCCTATGGCAAAGTTGTCTAGCAGATCTACCTGTTTGTGCATTTCTCCATGGAGACTCGCTCCTCCCAGACACAACCTTTGCTTTAATGGGGGCAATAGAATCAATGATATCTGAAAATTTACAAAGGAGAATATCTACTACGTCTAGTTAAGAATATATTTCTAAAGCAGTGAAGAAAAAAAATCAAGTCTGAGCACAGAGCAGACAAAAGAAGAAAACGCCAATGTGACACAAGTGAAAATACAACATAGGTTTTATAAAGCAGAAGCAGACATATTGATCAGCAGTTAAATTTCCCTTCAGCAGGTTTCTCCTCTCCAGACAGTACTGATCTGTGCTTTGTGTCTTTTTAGGTCAGCTGTAAGACAGAAATTTGCTCCGCTGTATTTTACTCAAAACAAGCATCATTGACTCTGCATTTGATTTGACTCACAGTCTTATTTATCTTATATATTTCGGAGCTCATTTAAATTGGTGTACAGTATTTCAACGATAACAGTTTGAGGTCTCATTTTCAAGGTTGTCATTACAAAACAAATATAATAATAATAATAATAATAATAATAATAATAATAATAATAATAATAATATATACAAAACATTTAAACACAGAAACCACAACCACGCATACTTGATACTTCTCCCTAATCTAGCCAGTTTAGGGAGACAGGTTTATCACAGTAAACCTGTACATATAAGTTAACAAGTCCAAAATAAATGAGCCTTTGTGAGTATTGAAAGCAGGTGCAAGGTATTTAAAATCAGTAAGAATAGAAAATTTCTGGACAGACATGGTAGATCTAAGTGAGAGAGGCAGGTTATTCCAATCTGATGGAGCTTAAGCTGAATTGCATGACGATTAATTTCTTTCAAAATTCTTGATGTAAAAAAAAACGTTTTTCTCTGACTACATTGTGAACTGATCTGCATAATCAAGAATTGGCAGAATCAGTTGTGTAACAACTCTTTTACAAACTGAAAGGGAGAAACATTTATCAGAAACAATTAAGTGACTTTAGGTATAAAGGACAATCGTGAGTCAAGCCAAAGGACTAAATATTTAAATTCATCACCTTTTCATAATGTTGTTCTTGCTAGGAAATGAATATACCACCTGCTTAAAGGAACAGGTGGTATATTCATTTGGTTGAATCCAAAATAACATAGAATATAATTATTCTTATACTGAAAAAACTTATTTGGAGAAAACCACTTTTGGACTAGATTAAATTTGGATTGTAAAAAAATAATAAAATCATGAGATGTCAGAAATGGAGACGTAAATCATCTGCATATAAGTCAGAAACAGATTTGTGAATGATCATTAAAGAAGATGGATAATACCAAAAGACCTAGTGATGAAACTTGAGGTACCCCTTTTTCAATTATCTTGAAGTCAGACTGGCTGTCCTGGAAGGAAGTACACTGACATCTAGATTGACTAAAAGAGTTCAAAAATAAAGAATCGTATAGAGACTGAGAGAATTGATCTAAAGTTAGATAGTGACCAACCATGTCAAATGCTTTGGCCAGGTCAATGAACATTGCAACTGCAAATATCCTGCTATTTGCAGTTGCTATACTGATTGGATGTTATGATTAAGAAGAGCAGTGATTATTATTTGTTTTAAAGGTTTTATTGGCTCTAGTGGCCTTTGTTTGAAAGGACCCAACAGGAAGATGGGTAATGAGAGAGGGGGAAGACATGCAGCAAAGGTCATCAGGTTGGGACTTGAACCTGTGACAGCCATGTCAAGAACTAAGGCCTTGTTGCATAGGTTGTGCTTTACTGTACCACCACAGCAGCTAGAAGAGTAGTGATTGTTGCATAATTTGGCCTCAATCCCCATTGGTCTGGAGATAAGTTATACTCATCTACATATTTAGATAGTTGATGATTGTTGGTTTTTTTGCTATGCAGTATTATGTATTTTCCAGGCTCAGTTTGTGATTGGCTATACATTTCATTTACCTGACTGAGACAGTCCAACATGTTGAATATCCTGATTTTAGACTGGAGTGGTTCCAATGACCCTTTGAGTGGACTAAATCACTCTCAACACAACAACACATGGCAGAATATCTCTTACAATTATCTTAAGAGCCTCCCCCTCCTTAAGATTCTCAGAAGGGGGAAATTGGATTAAAAATCTTGTCTTGTGAATTAGGCATTGTGACGACCCCTCCACTTTAAATGAGGGGGTTCGTCCCTTTACATTAGTTGTTCTTTATTTTCAAGGCATACTGGAAGTAGTGTCATCCAGGATCCGCTTGGGCCCCGTGTTTCCTGGCTATATAAGAACCGTGCTCCTATTTGTCAGGGGGTCTGGTGGAGCTCGCTTGGGGCTGAGCTGACTTCTCCACCCGGCTCCGCTTTTCAGGCTGGCTCTTGCCTGTCTTGTCTGCCCACCCCGACTTTGCTTGGACCATTGGCCACAGGGGCCGCCTGCTTATTTGTCTTAGTTTTCTTTTATGTTTGGGGCTCAATAAAGACCGTAATTATTGTTGAAGTCCGTGTCTCCCTGTTTATTGTTAGGGCTCAACGAGCCAGGTCGTAACAGGCATCAATGTCCACACTGTTGAACAGGACACATAAAAAGCAATAATAGCCATTCAGTTACCTAAAGAAAAACTACAAAGAAGAAATAAACATTTTTATAATAATTTCCATTATTATCACAATACTACCACAAAATAGTTGAAGGAAACCCCACATACCTACCACTGAAGAGGTCTTGAAAAGAAATGCCCAGTCTCCATTACAAAGACATGGTGACATCACACTCAAGCTCTTCAGTTGACACAGGAATGTGTTCCAGAAAGCAGCCAGATGATGGTCAAAGCCCCCACCCCCAACTGATAACAGAGCCCTACACAGGTCCTGCATGATGAAAACATCTCCTCCTGGCCATTCCCTAAGCCCCTCTGTTTCCTTTCTCATTCCTAGCAGGAACTCTGTCATACTTTCTTCTTGGCACAAATAAGACTCACGTCACAAGGAGAGACAGCCACCATGGCACCAGCTTGGGAACGGCCATTGGTTGTGACAGCATACTTAGAGGCCCAAAAGCTCCATAACTGAAAAGGTTCCGTACTGACATTTCTCTGATAGACTCATTTGACCATTTTTTATATGGTACTTTAACTCTCCAGTCATCCTCTGATGATGGGGCAGTAATAAGAATACCACCATAAAATCTTCTACTGAAACATTTCTGTTCTCAACTTCAGGCATGCTTTAAATGTTCTGATACTGTCTATTAATATTTTTCTTACACTAACAAATTTCACAGTTGCTTGTCCTCTCCATGGAGTGCAATTTAAACTCACAAAGCTCAATTATGTCCTCCAAAACTAAGAAACCAAGAGCAATTTATGAATAATTTGATGAAGTCGTCAACTGTATTAGCTTGATTTGGCTACAGAATACTCCTTTAATCTAGTGGCTGAACATGAAAAACAAATATGTGGATCAATTTTTGCTTGATTTGTGTGAGGTGTTAGAGATTTTTTGGTATTATCATTTTATTTTCTTACTCTAGTTCACCTTAAGTCTATAGATCTTTGTGAGTTTCTGTTTAAAGTGTTCTCTTCTTTAAATGACCTGGAGGTCACTACTGTCTGTTATACTTTACGAGAAATAGATAACACTGAGTTTCTCAGACCTTAAATCCTTTTACAAGAATACCTCCTAATTTAGTAACTACCTGTGAACAGTCGTATTTTGTTTTCTTGACAGTATTGACCGAGATTTGAACCGGGCTCAGACCTTTGATCAGATATCACATCTGGAGCTGGGTTGCTAGATGTTTGAGTTAGAAGCTTTACGACCTCTGTTGTTTTTCCTGACTGCCCCTTGCCTGTTCTTCTTTGACAATAAAAACAGGAGTTTTTGTGAGGGCAGGTCAGAACGCTCTGTGGATTCTTCGGAGGAAGAGTTCTCAGAGCCTTCCCTTTTGCAAAAGCTCCACGTAAAATTCATATACGTTGTCTGTGGTTCTTTCTTTTATTTAGGTTCAAAAGGAAAATACCTATCATGAGGAACACTTAACTGCCACTCTAAAGGACAAGGAAAACAATTTAACATGGTATTTTCACATATATATATATATATATATATATATATATATATATATATATATATATATATATATATATATATATATATATTTTGTCAAAAAACAAAATAAAACAACAAAATATAAACTTTATTCAACGCTGACCAGCTGGACAGGAATGAAAGCCAGCAGCTAAAGTGTAGCCTACTGTAGACTGAAGATAGTATCCAAATACGATGGAGCCATATCAGTGTAACGGACACACTGACCTCAGTAATCTACAGCAGCATAGCAGCATTCAGAAAGCTCTCAGGATATCTCGCCTAGCTCTGACACCACCCAGCAGCCCCGACGGCTCTTTCTTACCTGTTAGGCAGGTACTGAGGGCCAACAGGGCCGCAAACACCGCAGTTCTGCCGAGCATCGGAGTCCGCATCCAGGCCACAGCTCCAGCGGCGCGCGAGGATCGAAGTACAGAATAGGCGGAGGAAGAGGAGGAGAAGGAGGGAGAAGAGGAGGAAGATCTTGCGGAGCGGAGTCGGTGTGGATCATCCCTCCATCCCCTGGCGCCTAAGGGAGGGAGAACCTCTGTCGAGCGTAGGAAACAGGAGCAAATCGGAGCGGGTCTGTTGTGTTGCGGATCTATCTGATCATCTTGACTCTTCTTCTGCTGCTGCCACTGAGCTCTGGTAAAAGATCAGAAGCGTGTGACGCAAAGACGCTGCTTCCTCTACCGCCCACAGGTAGCTGAATACAGATATCTCATGTTCACACATACTGACAGGATAAAAGTAGTTACTTACTGCAGACAGAACAGCTAAATAATTAGTTGAAACAGTCTTTATTGGAAAGTTTGGTCCAAAATGTAAAATGTAAAAGTGAACCGTCTGTAATTGGTGCAACCTGGCTACGTAATAGTTCAGAATGACTGGGCATTCTGACAAGTATTTAGTAAAATGAGCTGACATGTTGCAGTAGTAAAAGAAAAAGTCTGGTAAAGTTAAATGCCCCGGTTAATGTTATTTTCTTTCTCTCTCTGTCTGTCTCTCTCTCTCTCTATGTATATATAGACCCTGGTGAAAAATTAATGTACTAAGTATGTTAAATTTGAACATACTTGAGCTCAAGTTCACTTGGGAACAACTAACTTTGTGCTTAGTTTACTTTAATAGAATTTAAATTGTATTAAAGCACAATTTAAAGTGTACTAAGCATACTTCAACATACTTTTTTTTGGACAATATTTTGCTTTTTATGTAATATAAACATGCTTGATTAGTATATTTTGAGTGTACTATTTTTGTGATTGAATTACATTTAAACTATATTTAGAATGTATTTTCAGTATATTGGCATTACATATTTTATATATTAGTAGTGTGATTACAGTATGCTACAGTTACACTATTGGTTTATTATAATTGTTACTTAAGTACACTTTTTAGTTACTTAATGTCTTTTATCATTTTGCTTTGCCACTTTGTACATTACATGCTTCATACACACTACAGTACTGCAAACATATTAGGCTAAAAGAACACAGAAGGATCAACTATAACACACTCCACAGCTGAAAAACGTACGTTGTGTATTCAATATATTGACATTTTGGTAACATTTATTTGATGGGGTGTGCATAAGACTGACATAACACCTGTCATCCAACTTTTAAAGCAATTTTTTATTAAAAGTGTCATTATTTACTGAATGACACTTCATGACACCTGTTAGTATGTTCCTAACAGGTGTTGTGTTTATGACAGTATCATGTCAGTCTTATTCACACCCCGTCAAATAAAGTTTTACCCACATTTTTCAAGAGTACATTGACAATATACTATCCCAGAATTGTACAAATTGTCAATATATTCAAAGTTTACAGACAATATGCTTATGAAAATTAGCACAATAAAAAATAGATACCCTTTAGAGAAAATGTTTCACCAAGGAGTATTGTTTTAATTTAATGTCACAGTATTCCAGTATTACTGCAGACAAACTGACATTTCTCCTTCCTAAGAACAGTGAGGATCAGCAGAACATTCCCATTCACTGGACCACTGCACTTTACAGAAACCTACAAAAAAGTACAATAGAGCAATTAAACAGAGAAAGCACTTGTATTTTAAAAAGTACAGAAAAACGGCAAAGAAAAACACAAGACTTACAATTTTTAGACGTTGTGGACTCGCTATGTATGTGGCATCATCAGAACTGGTAATGATTGGGACCGGATGCCTGGGGTGGAAAAACATTTCTGGGTGACTTCTTTGCCTGTTTATGTTAGAAGTAGAAAAAATAGTCAGCAATATCGTAAAATCAGCTGATGCTGGCATTAACTATGAAGTTGTTTTAAGTGTGGATTTAAGGGAGACAAACTACCTTAAAATCTTTCCGTCCATGATCTGAACACGTTGATCCTTGAATGGTGGTGAGGGGGGCTGGTGGTGCCCGTCTCTAGCAGTCATCAGATGAGAGGCGGGGTTCACCCTGGACAGGTCACCAGTCCATCACAGGGCCCTGAAAGATAACAATGAATAAAATGTATGAACGAGAAATGGTAGATTAACAAGGGGAATAAATTCTGTCCAATTACTTTTTAATCAAATCATGTTTATTTAAGAACTTAGCGTTGGTTACATACCAGTTTTTGCTGTTAAAAATGTGGCCAGCTGCTCAGTGTAAAAAAACAAAGAGCCTTCCACCAGGAAGACGATGTGGAGGTTCATCCTCAGAACTGGTTGGTGATCTGGTGGAGCCAGAGCCTCTTCTGAGACAGGAAAGTCTTTAGGTTTTCTAATTCTTGTTCACTGGCTTCCTCTTTCATCTTAATTTGCATAGACTGCAAAAATATATTGAAGATAAAATCAATGATGAGTTATAACAACCTCACAATATCAAAGTCTCTTTCGCATAATGAGCTTAATTAAAACCAGGTTGAGTTTATGAAGAAGACTATATCAAGTTGCAACAAACAGCAGTTATATGCAGTTATAACATGAAGCTGAATGATTGTTATAGTAATAATCATAAAAATCCCAATACAAATGATAAAATAATTATTGCTGAAACCAACATAAGTTTCTTTATATCTTTACTGCACTGTTTATAATAAAACAAAGATAATTAGCATTTTGAAGCAAACTTACCACCAGATGGCAACAACTTAGCAGCCTTCGTCCCTTTAGGCTCCTTTTGTGACCCACATTTCATTTCCATCGGCTGTTGTCCTGTTGTTGTGTTGTCTAACTCGGACTAGGACGTCACCATCTTGAATTTACCAAAATTACTAAGTATTATAAAAGTCCTCTCTACTTTTAATTCAATGTTATGCGTATAAAAATGGCGAATTTGGACAGGATCTGTTATCTTCGCTATTTTCATGGCTTTTCTTCTTCTTTTGCGCTTTTCAGAAAAACTGAAAGTGTGCATTACCGCCACCATCTGGTCTGGAGTGTGAACTGCAGCTAATGCAGTTTACCAACAGATTTTCCATCATACTTCTGAAAATATATTAGGCAAAGACAGCTTCCGTGTTTTAGTTAAAAAACTGAAAACAACAGATCATATTCGGAGAGATGTAAAATTGAAGATACTTGCAACATTTAGTGATAAGGACAAGTATTGTTTTTGTTATAGCACCTCTGTCACTAAACTGTCAATGTTTAATGACGCATGAGCACATTAGTTACTTTGTTAAACATTACATCAAGTTTCGTTATAAGGATTATTTTTTTTTTCTTTGCCATTTTAACAATAATAGTAAAAGATTATTAAGGCACCTAAAAAGGCATACTTTATTAGCTTAAAGTATATACTGAAATGCAATTTAAGATATACTGAAATTAATCATTTAAAGAAAGCGTTAAGTGAATTTAAAAAAAATCTATTTTGAGCATATATTTTAAAATATACACAAAATATCTTTGACAGATATTTTAAATATTTTAAATATTGTATTTGCAATAGTGTATGTTAACACTTGGGCAAATACATATTTTGTTCACTTAAAGTATTGGTAAAAGTATACCTTTATTTAATATATTTCTTAAAAGTGTATTTTGGTATAATTATATTTAAGTGTGTTTAAAGGAATGATGTCGAAATTGGTGCAAGCATACTTTTAGTATACTTTATATATATTTATAGGTAGTACCCTTGTTTGAAATATACTAAAATAAACTTTTTTTACTAGGATATATATATGTGTGCGTGTGTGTTAACACTTTTTGACTTCCTCTGAAAAGTATAATGCAATTGCTAAATAGTTTACCAATGTTGAATTTTTCCAATCTACTGAGATGACAGCATTGGTTTTGAAAGATTAATTTATTTGAATAGAAGTACTTGCCTTTATATTCTACATGCCAGTTGATATTTATAATGAAATACTTTGAATCATCAAAGATGTTTGAAATTCAAAACAAAGTCAACATATCGACAGGAATATGAACACATTTCTGCAATAGACTGACATGCTCCAAGTAGTAGCGATAAACCGTTGAAAGATGGCAGTTATATTAACGCGTCGGTTTTAAAAAAAAGAGGAGGTAGTCAAGGGAAAACGTTATTTCAGTGTATTGATTTATTGTTCACGTAACTACGGAGCC
Source organism: Xiphophorus couchianus (assembly GCF_001444195.1). Classification (NCBI taxonomy): domain Eukaryota; kingdom Metazoa; phylum Chordata; class Actinopteri; order Cyprinodontiformes; family Poeciliidae; genus Xiphophorus; species Xiphophorus couchianus. The sequence continues at coordinate 396,069 of NC_040239.1, forward strand.
CTCTAGGGGACATGGGGAATTTTTTTTCTTTTGCGTTCCCTCGCAAACCTTTTGCGTTCCCTCGCAAAACTTTTGCGTTACCTCGCAATACTGTACTGGTCAGTTATGCAGCATAATTGAATACTGTAACCCTTTCTTACGGTGGGCGCCGTACTTTCTGCTTTAATATAAGGTTATGTGAGGTTTTTCCATGAATGTTAGTATCTTTTTGTGAAATATCTGAAGTTTTATATCTTTCTTTAGGATAGAAAGGCACCACAAACCTACGATATAAACAGAAACCTTCCGTAAGTAGGAAAGAAATAAAAATACATTATAATTTGGACTATTTCTGAGTTATTATCGCGGGTAATAAATCATCTGACAGTTTTGATTGTGTCTCTGTTGTGTTCGTAGTCTGAATGGTTTAAAGAGCTGCTTTCAGTGCCGCTCCATCTTCGCCTTAACAGACATAAACATGCAGTAATAAATCGATTTTCAATCAGTGTTTTGCACCAAACAGTTAATAATAATAAACAAGTTTTCACTGAGGCTCTGTAAGAGCCATATGAATGAAATAAGTAATTATTGATATGACAGGAGCAGCGACTTTGACACTTGTGTGGTGGGTGTGTCGATGTGGGAGTGACGTCACCAGGTATGAATGGGAAGGATACTGGTTTTGTGTGTATTAGGAAGCAGATGAGCGGGGCGGTCAGTCCTTGCAAAGTTTGGAGCCTGATCATCAAAATGGAATAAATCGATAATTGTGACAGAACAAAGAAAAGGTTTGGAGTTGATTGATAAACGGACAGATGAGATTCCCAGAGTTAACCCAGTGCGGCCCTTTACCATCATTAGTTTGTCGTGTTTTTAATAATAAAAACTTGTTAATAGTAAAAACTGTTTGGTGCAAAAACACTGATTGAAAATCGATTTATTACTGCATGTTTATGTCTGTTAAGGCGAAGATGGAGCGGCACTGAAAGCAGCTCTTTAAACCATTCAGACTACGAACACAACAGAGACACAATCAAAACTGTCAGATGATTTATTACCCGCGATAATAACTCAGAAATCGTCCAAATTATAATGTATTTTTATTTCTTTCCTACTTACGGAAGGTTTCTGTTTATATCGTAGGTTTGTGGTGCCTTTCTATCCTAAAGAAAGATATAAAACTTCAGATATTTCACAAAAAGATACTAACATTCATGGAAAAACCTCACATAACCTTATATTAAAGCAGAAAGTACGGCGCCCACCGTAAGAAAGGCTGGCAGTGTTCAATTATGCTGCATAACTGACCAGTACAGTATTGCGAGGTAACGCAAAAGTTTTGCGAGGGAACGCAAAAGAAAAAAAATTCCCCATGTCCCCTAGAGGGCTCCGTACGTAACAAATCCGTGTATGACTTTCAATTGGAAAGATTTAAAATACTTAATAATTCTGTCCTAGTTTGTTGAGGAGAACGCGTCCTTATTTCAGCAGGTGGCAGTGTTTCCCTGTATATACCATATTCTATCTTCGAAGAAAGCTAGTAGGAAGCAAGCTTGTATTTTTTCCATCTTACCGGAGTAGCATTCATAAGCTACTGTGGCAACTTAATACCGGTTTTGGATTTAATTGGTAAGCTGAATTCCTTTCCTCTACACCCAACTCTCGTATCACCGTATTTTGTTTTCGTAAAGAAAATATCTCGTTTCCTGTGATGCCGTTTTAAAAGATTTTCCTTGTTTCCGTTTCGAAAGGATTTTACGTCAGTTGTATTACAAACTAACAAGTCGTGTCAACAAATATAAATGGTTTTCCAAGTAATCTTCTTCCGGGACGAGTATTGTGTTGACGTTTCAGTTGCGCTTTAATCAGTTTTTATACTTTTGCACGTCATAGAGAGAATTATAGCACAAAACTTGTGAACAGAAATAAGAAAACATATAACTGACGAGTCAAAAGTAATCATACCATTGATTTCATAAATAGTAATATCTTTACAATAAAACAACATTAAAGACAAGCAGGTAATATCGAGGCATATAGCTAAACTAATAGGAAGAACCAACCAAATCTATTGCATAATGGTCACCTGAATGTTACATTTAGTCTCTGTTCTGTGTATCCACCTCAGAAACTTCCAAGAAATGCCTCTGCCAAGATTATTGATGGTGATCACAGGAGACGATTTTGGCTACTGCTCCAGAAGGAACCAGGGGATTGTGGATTGCTTTTTGGCCGGAGGCATTTCCAATGTATCCCTGCTTGTTAATGCCTCGGCTGCCAAAGAGGCAGCTGGCCTGGCTGGCAGGTAGCTTGTTCCACAATATTTTTTAAGATTCTAACACAAGCATGGTTAGGCAAGATTTTAAAGATACAAACTGATTAGGAATTTAGGTTTTCTCCTACCCCTGATTTTGCTCATTTAAATAACATTTAACATCAAATTAATTTAATATTTAGCTAACATTACTTACATTTTAATTAATTAATGCTCTTAATTCTTACTAAATGCACATTGAACTTTGAAGTGGCTTTATGTCGGAGTCTGTGGTGACCAGTTCATGTGTGAAGGTGATATCTCACAAGCTCCTTGAATCATTCAATAGTAAATATGAGCTAGAGGAATCCTGGCATTGGCATCTTAAAATATTCTCTAGCAATCAGGGGAAAAAAATCCCCTGATTTAGTTGAGGGGATCTCAGAGCTGATCCCCTGAACTAAAAATAAAACAAACATCTCTCCTCCTTCTCAAACAATGGACCTTCCCAGTAAGGTAAATTGGAAACACCAGGTCCTAGGCATCACTGCTCATGGGCGCGCCTCCATGGCAACACATGACCTCAAAGGAAAGAGAGGATGATCAAAACAAAATATTAAATAAAGCAACAATACAGGAAGCACAAAAAACAACACCACCTGTTGAGGGGGTAAATCCCTCGCAACTACAATTCTAATGATGTTGGGATGTTGTGTAAAAAGAAAAACAGACTCAAAAACATCTTCTTCCTAAAAGCAATTAACACCCTCAACGCTCACATGCACTATTTATGAGGTGGTTTTATGTGTGTATGAATGAATATATAAATTTAGCTGATTTAATATTGTAAATAACGTCATCACATTTATGTTTATTTGTTTGCGCTGCTGGAGCTGACTTTAATCTCATTGTGCCAACAATAAATTCTAATTCCAAAACATAAATAAAAGCAGAATCATTTTCAACCTATACTTAGTTGAATTCACTGTAAAGACAAGATATTTAATTTTCAAATGTGTTTTTTTTTTGTTGTTGTTGTAAATATTCACTTTTTTGGATTTTGTTACCTGCAACACGTTCCAAAAAAGTTGGGACAGGGCCATGCTTACCACTTTGTTACATTACCTTTCCTTTTAACAACACTCTGTTTGCTTCAAGTTTAAGCTTAATTGTTGGAGCTTCGTATGTGAATTTCTTTCCCATTTTTGATTGATGTGCGACTTTTGTTGCTCAGCAATTTAGGGTCACTGTTGTTATATTTTGTGCTTCATAATGCGCCATACCTTTTAAATAGGAGACAGGTCCGGACTGCAGACAGGCCAGTCTAGTACCTGCACTCTTTTACTATTGTTGTGGAAATTTTCCTTTAACAAAGAGTGAGGCAAAATTGTTTCAAGAACCAGAGAAAGAATATATTCTTAATTGGTATTGGAAAGGCTTTACAGCGTTCGAAGTCTCTGCTCACTGAATCCAGTCAGGAGAAAGAGCCTGGAGCAGAACACAGCTTACAGTTTTATAGGGAGAGGTTCATAACATTCACATAGTTTGATAATCTACTTGGTTACAGAACAGACAGCGAGCGCACATCTTTCACTAGGAGCCATGAGAGATAAAAAACAATTCAATGACTTCATGGTAATGTTAAGGCCAGAGAAACTAAACTCCTTCAGAAGTCTTTTTCATGAGCTCAAGCATCACACAAGAATCATAATACTGCTATGCATAGATTCAGCTAATAATCATATTACCCATAAAATTTTCCCAGGCCATGCTGTTGTAATTTAATACATACAGAATGTGGTTTGGCATTGTCTTGCTGGAATAACCAGGGATCCTTAAAAAGGATGGCAGCTTATGTAGCTCCAGAACCTGTGTGGTCCTGTTTGGTATGTGTGGCTCGGTGTGACTGTGCGTTAGTGGAGTGGGGATTCAGCCTGTGGAGGAACTGTCACACCTCAACATCATGCAGCATGCTGTTTTTTCTTTTTTTTTTTCAGCGCCAAAGAGTTGCTTGGTGCCCCGCCAAGATCAGGACAGCCCATTCCTTAAAACTGCCAATTGAGTCTGTGTGGCGCTTATTAAAAATTCAGCAGTTGGAAAATGGAAAACCTTGGTCTCTACTAGCGCCTCATAAATTAAATCTATTTCTTTGTCCCTCTGCATCCAATACAGAGATGTGCAGAGCAACTGATTTAGCTCGTCATGCAGGGCTGGTCCAATGTGGTATAGGGCAGGGGGGGAAATTAAAACTTTCATGCGCACAATTTTATACACCTGAATTTTTTGTGTGTGCCACACCTTTATAAATTTGTCCTTACACCAAGTTTTAGTGTTGCGCACACTTTTATAGATAAGGTCCTAAAAGTTTTTGTCTTATTTGATGTATATGCTGATATACAGTATGTAGGCCTGTGCGATAAACTTTAAATCAATTAATCGCACGATAAATTAAAACTATCGACGTCATTTTAATTATCGGCATTATCGTCTCTTCTGGCCTTTTTCTCTTTCTGTTGATGACACCGAATGAAAAAAGGCTCAACTCCGGTGCTCTCCACTGACCCTCCTTCCTCATTTCCTTAGTGATTCCACTAAGGAAAGCGCACACTACGATCTCAGAGCTGTGGATTGTCGCCCATTTTCAAAACCTGACAGACCACACATTAGCTGACAGAAATCCTAGGTATAAAGGTTCGATCGGGTTCGTTCTTGCCGTGTGGTGTCCAACAATGGCTACAAAATAATGGCTATAAGTCCAGTGAACTAATTTTAAAACCAGGCATTAATCAATGCTTTACTACAGTCTACCTGCAATGCATGTTGCTAGTGTCAGAGTAAAGTCCTGACTGAATGAAAATCATTAGAACCTATTTATGTCACGTTAACGAAGAACAGCTGAAAAGTTACCGGGTTTATCAACTGCGGTAGCAATTTCGCTCCAACTCCTCCTCTTGTCATTTCTATATTCTTTGCATGTTGAATAAACATTAATGTTGTTTCCACATATCATCTCCAAAGTCCGCTGGACTTCGGGTTGCGCTGTATCAGCTGTTTGGGATTCCCCGACGTAATTTCCCCTCAGAAAGCACGAGGAGAATCCTCGCTTTCTGATTGGCTACCTGTCACATTCAACAGGCTGCGTTAAAACTCCCAGTCGGGGAAAACCCCTGATTTAGATCAGAGCGGCAACGACGATCTACAGTAACACACCACACACTACAGCAGTGGTTCTCAAACTTTTTTCAGTGATGTACCCCCTTAAAAATATATTTTTAGTCAAGCACCCCCTGACACGGGCAAAACATTTTTGGAATAAAAAAGAGGTACAGTGCTGTAAAATCACTGTCTGATTTATTAAAGCCAAACAACTTATATCAGTGAACCTGACAAATACATCCATATTGCAAACATTGCATGGTTAAACAAAAAAGAAAAACAGAAGACGGTGACCACCAGGAAGGTATAAAACCAGTCAAACCGTTTTATTTTAAAGGATATTGAAACTAAATACTGAATATAAAATTCAGTGCATGAACACACATTTATATTTTATCGAACTTTTTACAAAATAATTTTTCCCAAGACGTATTATTAGAAGCCTACTGACTTTTTAAAGATATTTTGAAAAGCTTCACGTACCCCCTGCAGTACCTCCACGTACCCCCAGTGGTACACGTACCCCCATTTGAGAACCACTGCACTACAGGATGATTGGTTACGAAATCGCAAGAAACAATCTTAGAGAACGCCCAACTTTCTAAGATTGTCATATGGGGAAAAATAGGAGCAAAAAATCATGTAGTGTGAATTATTGCATCAGGTAGTCGATGTGCCCATTTTCTCTATTTAAATCTAATTATTACTGAAGGGCAACATAATATACACACTTCATAATCTGCACTATTTTAGTTGAATGCAGTATTTATTTCCACTTTGGCTTTATGTTGTTTAGTATTTATTCAAGTCCATTTTTTGTTAATGGAGACTGAGAATCCATTTTATTTTTGTTTTTGGTTGTTTTGTTTATTTTGTTTATCAGCTCCAGTGTTAAGTGTTCTTTTGAAAATAAAGTATATCTATCTTTGGCAAGAAATCTCATGCATTATTACATCATTTCCATTAAATCAGTGTAAAAAGGTCTTCAAACAATATTATCGTTTATCGCAATAATTTTTGAGGCAATTAATCGCTCAGCACAATTTTTTATCGTGACAGGCCTAGACATATATATCTGACTATGATTAAGTCAGTGCCTCACCAGCTATGAACCTCACCACACGCCACTTATATATATATATATATATTTACTTTTTGCGTTGACACAATGCATATTAAATGCTTTGTCTACTTAAAGACAAGTAAAGTTGCTGTGCAGCCACACTGCGATCACAACAATTTGTCCCAAGAAGCTCAGGGAACCAAAACAGTTTCTGTGACGCTCATTAAAAACTCAACAGACTCTTAATAGAAGAGATTCTAAAGCCACATAGATTAAATCTACAATCAGCTGCAGAGATGCTCAGTGCAGCGGGTCTAGCTCATCATATAGGGCTTTTCCAATGTTGAATTAGGCCTTGAGCCTAATTTGACTTAGGGGCCCCTCTTGATGTTAAGAACATCAGTACCACTAACAGTATTTCACCATGGATTTAGTGAAATCTGGGAGAGGAGCCTAGTTTAATTGGCAAAGTTTAAAAGCAGCCAGGGATAATTGTAGTTTACTAAGATGTATTTATGAACAGTTAAAACTCAAAGATTAAACTGAGAGCATCAGATTGTAGCTACAATCTAACTATGAAGATTGTTCTCTAAACTTTTGCAAAGTAAATTTGCCAGCTCCTTAAAATCTTAAATTTAAATGTTAAACAATTTGATATCTTTTAATTTATCTATGCTGAAACCATTAAATCAAATTTAGCTTCATTAATATTCTCTAAGTTCATATAATTAACATATCCATCCATCCATCCATCCATTTTTTGTACACCCTTGTCCTTAGTGGGGTCACAAGGTGAGGGGTGCTTGTGCCTATCTCCAGCGAACGTTTCGGATGAGAGGCAGGGTACACCCTGGACAGGTCGCCAGTGTGTCAACCTACTAGCCTACTAGCATATAATTTAGTAATATTTTACGTTTCCTGTCAACTTAACATCTTTGATAACACTTTATTTGATGAGTTGTGAATAAGACTGTCATAACACTGTCATAAATATGACATAACACCTGTCATGAACATGAGTAAGTCTTCATGAATATTTATAACTGTTGTCATAAAGTGTCATTCGGTAAATTATGACACTTTTAATACAAAGTTGACATTATTCAAAATGTCTTTGTTATGACTTAACTTTAAAAATTGTGTAGCTTTATGTTATTAAAGCTAAAGTTTAATCAGTAATACTTTTATAACAAATTTATGTCAGATCATGATTTCTTGATTAATGTCAAGTTGTCATAACAAAGACATTTTGAATAATGTCAACTTTGTGTTAAAGTTGACATAGGGTTAACTCGGTAAGTCATTCGGTCATGATTTACCGAATTACACTTTATGACAACAGTTATTAATATTCATGAAGACTTACTCATGTTCATAACAGGTGTTATGTCATGTTCATGACAGTGTTATGACAGTGTTATTCACAACCCGTCAAATAAAGTTTTAGCACATCTTTTAATACAAAACCCCGGAGGACTGCCTCGGTGCCCCAACCACCAGGCTTAGCAAGTTTTCTGGAGGAAACCCAGCTATTGCATTCAGTTTGGAAGGTTTTACAAAATATTCCCAAAGGAAGGTTAAAAACAAAGGCAAGTCTGTCATGAGGTGCGGTGTGAGGTGGAGGTGAGGCAGACGCTTGTAGACCCAGGTAAGATGAGTAATGAAGGTTTAATGTTAAAATAATCCAGAATACACAGTCCAAACACCTGGCAGCACGGCTGAGCGGAAGCCAAGGCTCAACGCCGGTAGCAACAGGTAACTGAAGGACAGGAAGACAGACTGGTGCATACGACAGAGACTAGACGCCAAATGAGACGAGGACCCGACAGAGACACAGGTGACACTAAATACACAGGAGGTAATCAGGGAATGAGACACACCTGGGAACAATCAAGGGGAGACAGGACAACATGGAGACTCAGACACAGAGAACCCGAAATAAATACACAGATCACAACACAGTCAATAATTAGCGCTCTCTTGAAATTACTGAAATATGCATACCATATATTGCTCAGCCACTGGGGATTTTAAAAAGGTGAAAGTACAAATTGAATTTGAATTGTTCTTATATAGCAACATTTTGGTCTTTTTATTTAGGTCTCTGCTTTCAACCGTCCATAATTTTTGGATTTTTATGCTATTTCTTCATATTTCTTTGATGTATTTTGCTAAAGTTATGTGTCTGACTTGTAAAGTACTTAAGTAAAACAGAGTTGTTTTAAACAAAATGTACTAGCAAAGTTGGTATTAATCTTGATAGAGATGCTTATTTCTGTTAATTTTTATTATGTAGAAACACCAAATTAAGTCTCAGGAAACCTTACAGAGGACCATTAAGATATTAAAGAAAATGCACAGTTTTCTTTAAATTGTGCATTTTTATCTTATGTTATTCACATAAGGTGAATAACTGTTCTTCTCATCTTAATTTTTTTAATTTGATCTCTTAAATTAGACACAAAATCCCCATTGGCCTCCATGCCAACCTGTCTGAGGGCACCCCTGTGTATCAGCACCTCCAGCAGATTTCCACACTGGTTAACCCTCAAGGCTTCTTCCATGGAAAGATGGGTTTTCGCCAGGCCTTGGAGAAAGGCCAGCTCAGCATGAACCAGGTACAAATGAAAAGGCCTAATTTTTTGTTTTATTATTTGACATTTTATTTATTTTATTATTTATTCTTTGCACTGAAATATTGGTTCTCTTGCCCTCAGAAATTAGTGCTTGGATGGGATTATACATTTGATCTTAAAGAGTACTGCAAATAGAATAGAAAATTTATTTATTTGTTGTTCCATGGGGAAATTGAGCTTTGCATGATTGACTTGATTAAGTCAGATCTGCATATGGTATCATGGGTCCTGCTTCTCTTTGTTTTTAGCTGTTTCACAAATCATTGGGCTTTTTGAGGCACAGCGGCTTCATGAAGTGCACGGTGTTCATGCCTGCGGTAAACAATAGGAACATATTTTCCATATATGAGTAATTAAAAATAACAAACAATTGCATATATAAAAGTAAGAAAACAAAGAGAAAACCCAAAAGTGCAGGAGGTTTTACAATGGTATTTTAATTTTCAGGTTTTTAAATTGAACAACGCTCAAGACCTTGGACTTGACACAGCAGATTTTTATGTTTGCTTATGACTTGTTGATGCTTTAGTTTTTTAAAAGTTGTGAAAGGAATTAAGGTAGCAACATTATCATTTCGAGAGGGGGTCTGGATGCCTGAATATCTTTTTCAGGAATACTCTACTATTATAAAGACAGTTACAAAGTCGGCCTTCTATCACCTGAAGAACATTTCCAGGATTAAAGGGCTAATGTCTCAGCCAGATCTAGAGAAACTAATTGATGCATTTATCTTCAGTCGTATTGATTATTGCAACAGCATCTTCACAGGTCTGTCCAACAAATCAAACAGCTGCAGCTGATCCAGAATGCTGCTACTTGCATTCTCACTAAAACCAGGAAGATAGAGCACATAACACCAGTTTTAAAGTCCCTCCACTGGCTCCCTGTAGCTCAGAGAATAGACTTTAAAATACTGTTGTTAGTTTATAAATCACTGAACGGCTTAGCACCACAATACATTAAAGATCTGCTGTTGTTGTATCAACCTTCCAGACCTCTCAGGTCTTCTGGTTCTGGTCTGCATCCCCAGAACCAGAACCAAACAAGGAGAAGCAGCTTTCAGCATCTATGCACCACAAATTTGGAACAAACTTCCAGAAAACTGTAAAACAGCTGAAACACTGACTTCTTTTAAATCTCAACTGAAAACCCACCTGTTTAGGATTGTATTTGAAATGTAATCAATTACAAATTTAATGATGGAACTTGACTTAATGTCATGTTTTGATTGTTGATTCTATGTTGAAATTGCACAAAAATCCGTGAGGGACGGCGGAGTCCCAGAGCGAAATTCCGTGAGAGGTGTATAGAGCCCCGTGCAGGAAGAAAAACAGCGAGTGACTGAGGGTCACTGCGCGTAACACAAACCCTGTAAATTCTAGACACTAACAGGTACCATAGAATTGCACAAAAATCCGTGAGGGACGGCAGAGTCTCTGCTCGAAATTCCGTGAAAGAGGTGTACGGAGCCTGGTTCCAGAAGCCCATTAAAATGCTGTCTACATCGTTTTAAACTGTGGGATTGTGAGCGTGAGTGGGAATAAAAATAGCAATAGGTATTTTGTTCCATGGAAATTATGAATGTTATTAAAAACCTCAAAAACAACAAATCCCCAGGGACAGATGGGCTGCCAGGGGAATTCTACAAAACATTTAGGGAAGAACTAACGCCAGTATTATGCAAGGTATTCAACTATGCACTAACGGACGGGGACCCCCCTAAATCATGGTCTGAAACCATTATATCGGTAATCTATAAAGAAGGTAAAGACCCAACTATGTGTGAAGGCTATAGACCCGTGAGCTTATTATGCAACGATTTAAAAATACTAACAAGTATAATGGCAAAAAGAATGCAAAAATATATAGCTAAATTGATTAAACCAGACCAAACGGGATTTATTCCGGGGAGGCAGGGAACAAACAATATCAGAAGAATATTAAATGTAATGTCATATACAAAATTTAAATCACAATCCTCCATTTTAATTAGTTTAGATGCCCAAAAGACTTTTGACAGGGTAAAATGGAGTTTTCTATACCAGACATTATTGAGATTTGGATTTTCACAGCAATTTGTTAAATGGGTGAAAGTAATCTATAAAAATCCAAAATTCCGAACTGTTCAGAATTTTTTGATCTCAAGAGAGGAGTTAGACAGGGGGACTGTCTAAGCCCTCTACTATTCACGGTTAATAAGAAGCAATAAGACAGAATAAACAAATCCAGGGAATAAGAGACGAGGGAGGGGTGGAACATAAAATATCACTGTTTGCCGACAATCGATTAGTACTCCTAACAGAACCACTCCAGTCAGTACCAGCTCTACTAGAAAGCCTTAAAGAATATGGGAATATCTCATATTCCCATATATTTAATCTACAAAAAACAGATTTTTACAGATACTTGCAACTTAGACATTATCTCCAGAATCATAGTGAATGGCAAAAAATCTCAACAGATATGACCAAGACTGAAGAAATTTTATTATCAATAGCAAAAGGTGAATCAACAAAAGGCCTGATCTCAAAACTATACAAAAGCCTACAATATGAATCCAGTGTTAATAATAAGGAAATTAAGGAGAAGTGGGAACTGGAGGCTAATATAATAATAACAGATGAAGAGTGGGAAGAAACATTTAGATCTGGACACAAATTAACTAACAGCCCGACATGGAGGGAATTTGACTGGAAGGTTAAGATGCGTTACTTTAACACCCCGGTTATCACATCTAATTATGGTAAAACATCTAGGCTTTGTTGGAGAAATTGTGGAAAGGTTGGGGGATTTTACCCATATATTTTGGGACTGTCCGAAGGTGCTCGAGTTTTGGAAGGAGGTGCAAACAGAGATAAAAAATATTTTAGGTATCTATTTGGATTTGGATACATCTGTTTATATTTTAGGAATAATTACCTCGGACATGATCGACAAAAACAATAAATACTTGATCAGAATTTTGCTTATGATTGCGAAGAAATGTATAACATATGCTTGGTTGAGGCCACGGCCTCCCAGTATTACAGAGTGGAGAGATAGAATTAGAAAAGTCTACACCATGGAAAAAACAACCTCTAAACTACAACTCAAAATGGAGACCTTTGAAACAAAAGGGAGACCTATAACTAATTTCATATTGTAACCTTGACACCTCTATTTGTTTGTGTACCGTTCAAATTTATTTTGTATTATTATCTTTGTGTACTTTTATTGCTTTAGTTTGTATTCTCATTATGTCTACTGTTGTCCCTATCACCGTAATTATTGTAACGTATATATCCATGGCTGTTGATGACTGTAAGTGTCTCTTAACGGGTCTGATGTCTATCTGAAGGAAATGTATCTTGGTTGGACTGTTTCCTCCATCAACATTCCCTGGAAGACTTTTGGCAGAGCTGGAATTGTACGACCAGTTTGCTTGGTGTGGGTTAAATGTCTGGAATAATCTGTGTAAATAAGATGTGAATTGTGAGTTGTGACAGGGGTAGACATGTGTATGTGTTGATATAAAACAGTTTTTGAAAGTAAAAAGTAAAAAAAAAGAGCTGTTTGTAGAAAAGAATGTTGGTCCAATATTGAGTTTACCTTTTTAATTTTTTCTTCTTAATTGTCTGTGCAATAGTAATCACAAACACCCTATCCTACATACAAAAATAGCTTGGCCCATTAACACAACTTTGACACATGTTTATGAGTTTATTAAGGTGCACTGGTAAAGTATGAAATGCTAGTGGAAGAGAGGAAAATATGCAGCTTCAGTCTGGTCACTTTGATATAAACATTTGCTGTGACTGTCACTTGAGGAAAATCCTGCAAGACACATCGATAGCCCTGCGGGTTTGCTCTCCAATTCACCGTCACCTGTCACTAGTGGCCTCAGCTCTGATGGTGTTGATAAATTTAATTTATGTTAGAGATGTGTTGTAAATTATTACCAGTGAAAGTTACAATTAAAGCACACATAGGAAAACTGGAAAACAGTGATAGTTTGTTCATCCATCCATCCATCCATCTTCTTCCGCTTGTCCGAGGTCGGGTCGCGGGGGTAGCAGCTTCAGAAGGGAGGCCCAGACTTCCCTCTCCCCGGCCACTTCTTCCAGCTCTTCCGGGGGAATCCCGAGGCGTTCCCAGGCCAGCCGAGAGACATAGTCTCTCCAGCGTGTCCTGGGTCTTCCCCGGGGCCTCCTCCCGGTGGGACGTGCCCGGAACACCTCACCAGGGAGGCGTCCAGGAGGCATCCTGACCAGATGCCCAAGCCACCTCAACTGGCTCCTCTCGATGTGAAGGAGCAGCGGCTCTACTCTGAGTCCCTCCCGGATGACTGAGCTTCTCACCCTATCTCTAAGGGAGAGCCCAGCCACCCTACGGAGAAAACCCATTTCGGCCGCTTGTATCCGCGATCTCGTTCTTTCGGTCATGACCCAAAGCTCATGACCATAGATGAGGGTGGGAACGTAGATCGACCGGTAAATCGAGAGCTTCGCTTTTTGGCTCAGCTCTCTCTTCACCACGACGGACCGGTACAGCGCCCGCTTGACAGCAGACGCTGCGCCAATCCGCCTGTCGATCTCCCGCTCCCTTCTTCCCCCATTCGTGAACAAGATCCCGAGATACTTAAACTCCTCCACTTGGGGCAAGACACCCCCCCTGACCCGGAGAAGGCACTCTACCCTTTTCCGGCTCAAGACCATGGCCTCGGATTTGGAGGCACTGATCCCCATCCCGGCCGCTTCACACTCGGCTGCGAACCGATCCAGCGAGAGCTGCAGATCACGATCTGATGAAGCCAAAAGGACCACATCGTCTGCGAAAAGCAGAGATGAGATCCTGAGGCCACCAAATCGGATCCCCTCAACACCTTGGCTGCGCCTAGAAATTCTGTCCATGAAAGTGATGAACAGAATCGGTGACAAATTGCAGCCCTGGCGGAGTCCAACTCTCACCGGAAACGAGCCCGACTTACTGCCGGCAATGCGGACCAGACTCTGACACCGGTCATACAGGGACCTGACAGCCCGTATCAAAGGGCCCGGTACCCCATACTCCCGGAGAACCCCCCACAGGGCTCCCCGAGGGACACGGTCGAACGCCTTCTCCAAGTCCACAAAACACATGTAGACTGGTTGGGCGAACTCCCATGCACCCTCCAGGACCCTGCTGAGGGTGTAGAGCTGGTCCAGTGTTCCACGACCAGGACGAAAACCACACTGCTCTTCCTGAATCCGAGGTTCGACTATCCGACGGACCCTCCTCTCCAGGACCCCTGAATAGACCTTGCCAGGGAGGCTTAAGAGTGTGACCCCTCTTTAATTGGAGCACACCCTCCGGTCCCCCTTTTTGAACAGGGGGACCACCACCCCAGTCTGCCAATCCAGGGGAACTGCCCCCGATGTCCATGCGATATTGCAGTCGCGTCAACCAACACAACCCTACAACATCCAGAGCCTTAAGGAACTCCGGGCGGATCTCATCCACCCCCGGGGCCTTGCCACCGAGGAGCTTTTTAACCACCTCGGCGACTTCGCCCCCAGTTTGTTCATTTTTTAAAAAGTAAAACAAGCACTAAAAAGTGTATGCAAGGCTACTCCATTAGGCAGTAGCCTTGTCATGAAAATGAGCATACAACTCAAGGTGCAGTTTCATGCAAATGTAATTGCTAAAAACTAGCTAATAAGCACGCTACTGCTCTGAAAGTAGCCTTATTCTTTATTAACTGACTGCATTGATGAAGCTTTGGAGTCTATGTTTTCGTCTTAAACATCTTAAAACTAATTTTTGTGACAAATAATGTGGTTTAATTAGTTGCTGTTGCTGGTGGCCCAATGCATTGTGGGATACCTTACTGGCCAAACTCCACTGCCATTCAGGTGCTGGTCATAAAATTAGAATATTGTGAAAAAGTTGATTTATGTCAGCAATTCCATTCAAAAAGTGAAACTTGTATATTATATTCATTCATTATACACAGACTGATACATTTCAATTGTTTATTTCTTTAATGTTGATGATTAAAACTGACAACTAATGAAAACCCCAAATTCAGTATCTCAGAAAATTAGAATGTTTTGGAAAGGTTTAATATTGAAGATACTAAACCTAAAGTTAATCAGCTAATTATCTCAAAACACTCAAAGGTCTTTAAAGAGGCTGGCTGTTCACAGAGCTCTGTGTCCAAAGACATTCACAGAGAGGTGAAAGAAAGTAAAAGATGTGGTAGGGAAAAAGTGTACAACTAGTCGGGATACCCACACCCTGAAGAGAATTGTGAAACAAAATCTATTTAAAAATGTGGGGAAGATTCACAAAGAGTGGACTGCAGCTGGAGTGCTACAAGAACCACCACACACAGACATATGCAAGACATGGATTTCAGCTGTTTCATTCTTTGTGTCAAGCCACTCCTGGCATCAGAAGTGTCTCACCTGAGCTGAAGAGAAAAAGGACTGGACAGCTGCTCAGTGGTCCAAAGTTATGTTCTTTGATGAAAATTTTGCATTTCCTTTAGAACTCAAGGTCCTAGAGTCTGGAGGAAGAGAGCAGAGGCACAGAATCCATGTTGCTTGAGGTCCATTCAAAGTTTCCCCAGTCAGTGACGGTTTGGGTGCCATGTCATCTGCTGGTGTTGGTCAACTGTGTTTTCTGGGGCTCAAGATCAACACAGCCACCTAACCCTACCCCTCCAGGAAGTTTTAGAGCATTTCATGCTTCCTGCTGCTGACCAGCTTTATGGAGATGGAAATGTCATTTTCCTACAGGACTTTGCATCCACACAGTGCCAAAGCTACCAGTTCCTGGTTTAAGGACCATGGCATCCCTGTTCTTAATTAGCCAGCAAATTTGTCTCAATAGAAAATCTATGGGATATTGTGAAGAGGAAGATGTGATACTCCAGACTGAAGAGCTGAAGGTCACTATCAGAGCAACCTGGGCTCACATAACACCTGAGCAGTGCCACAGACTGATGGACTCCATACCACACTGCATTGCTTAATTACAGAATTAAGACAAAAGGAGCCCCAACTAAGTACTGAGTCCTGTACATGCTCATACTTTTCATGTTCATATTTTTCATTTGGTCAACATTTCTTTTTTTTTATTGGGGTTAAGTAATATTAAAATTTTCAGAGATGCTAAATTTGGGGTTTTATTTGTCACTAATAATCATCGACATTAAACAAAAATAAGCATTTGAAATATATCAGTTTGTGTGTAATGAATGAATATAGTAATATACAGTACATATACTGTAATATGAAGAAGTAGAAGGTAACACAAAAAGAAGAAAACTCAAGTAAAGCACTTTGCACTTGGATGTAGTATTATGAAAGTAAAGTCAAAGTTTACAAAAGCCTCAGCTTATCGAAGTGCTTCACAACAAGCACATCCCAAGTAGATAAATGATAAAATACAAATAAAATTAAGTTTAGTAAAAATAAGACAATTATAAAATTGGCAAAGATACCAAAAGCTAATAATATTAATAAAAACCAAAGCAATACCTAATTTTAGCTGCAGCAATTTTCTTCCATCCTTTACCTTTTCTCTTTAACTAGGGTTGAAGTACATTCCAAAACAGAAAAAAGCACATTCATCAAAAAGGTCCTCTTTCTAAGTTAACTCAGCTCAAGCAGAGTGAGTTAGAGAGACTTTTCATCCACTTTTCCTAAGTCCAAGTGACTTACTAAAATTGAGTGTTGATCGCAATTTTAACTGATTTAAGACTATTTACTATTTTAAATTAAATACAGTGTTTGCATTTACAGTGCATAGGTGGGTTATGCCTTACCCCTGCACCACCACAGTACCACTATCTCCCACTTCACAGAATTACTAATTACATCTGTGATGGACCGAGTTAAAAACAGGAGGAGTCACAGGACATATTAGAAAATAGGGTTTTTATTTTAACCCAAAGATTATAAATAACAAAGGATAAACTGAGCTCATAAAAGAGGTCAAAGAAACAAAACTGAACTCAGGCAAAAAATGTAAACAAACTGGCTGCACAAACAAACATAACTGACCTAACAAAGAAATGACACACAGGGGTTTATATACTGGCTGATCAGACCAATTAAGACACAATAGGGGTAACTAAACAGAATACAATTACAAATAACACAAAACAAATAACAGTACAGCTAAGTTTGGCTAAACTAAAGACCCAAAACTGAAAATCAAAAATATTAAACTTTAAATACTAATATTTACTTAAATACAAAACTTATCTAAAGAAAGAAACTACAAATCCCCCTGCCAGCAGGAACTAGTGGTTCAGTCCAATCAGCATGTAAGCCTGCTGAGCCCTGGCCCCCATCCTCTGTCTGGTAACTCCAAGGCAGGTAAGTACCGGAGGGAAAAACAAACAGAATTAATCTTAAGCAAACAAATTAATTTTAAGTTGATATAAATACATATGTTAACTAAATGTGCGTGCTAACAAATAGAACAAATACATTCAAATCAACTAATAAATGTTTTTATTGAAACTAAAGTGTAGTGTTTGTATGAAAAAATAAACTGTGCATAAAAAGAGTTACCGACAGAGTGTGGCCATGGATTTGGCCATCACAACATCAAATATTTGAAGTACATAATAAATACAAAAATATATAATACTAGTTCTGGAAAAGAAAGAAAACTCAAGTAAAGCATTTGTACTTGGATGTATGCATTAAAAGATAGGGACTATAATTTGCTGGTTGAAATGTTCAAATCACTGTGGTGAGTCTGGTCAGGACTCCAAAGAAACATAGAGTGGGTTTAACTTGACCTTGCTATTTATTTCTTAATTTGACTTAACTGTGTGGTGCTAGAACAGATAATAATACAGCATCAATGTCTGAGTAATCCATAAATAAATGACTGAAATAATATCACAATTATTAAATGACTGCAATATTAAATATGCAGTTTCTAAGTAATTACACCACATGACAACCCATGTACTATAGCTCTTATTAAATGTGCACGTGAACAAAGCATGCTATCAAATAAGAGTAAAAACTGCTATATTCGACTAAGTAAACAATGTTCTTAACTTCCAACGTCACTTACTTGCATTAACACACACACAAATTAAAAGCTGATTACAACAAACTCCAGACAGTGAGTTAAGTTACACAAAATCTGAATGGTAAAAAAAATATTCTGCAGCTCTTTTTTCATCTGTCCTTTTCCTTGTCTGCATGCTGCTTGCTGATCCCCTAAAGCAGTGGTTCCCAAAGTGTGGGGCGCAGTGCCATTGCAGGAGGGGTGCGGGAAGCGGTATGGATGAATGAAAAAAAAAAAGAGTTACATAAAAGTGTTTCACTGTAAAGATGGTTTGTACTTTTTGTTGCAACCTGAAGTGTGAAATAAACTTCAGTGGAGTTTGAAAATAAAATATGTGTATAGGTTTATGTCTGGTTCAACGATGTGTGCCCGGGGGGGGGGGGGGGGGGGGGGGGGGTGTAATCCATAGGGGGGCCCAGAAAATCTTTGGGAACCACTGCGGGGGCCATGAAGAAAATCTTTGGGAACCACTGCCCTAAAGGGCCCAGTATGAAAGATTTTTTTAGGCGGCCTTTTTCACAGCCGCCCCTGTATTTACCTGTGATTACAAACAACAAAAACAGCTGAATACAAAGAGGTGATTAATTGTCCTTGGGGAAGGCAGGCAGGCTGACAAGTCTTGCCACAGGTCCACCTAAGTGTAACAGATCTTCTACTTGTAGACTGGCTGATTCAGTCTGCCACTTCTGGTGGGCTTGAAGTCTTGGCAGGTAAAACGTCAGGAAATTTTGCCAGAAATGGTCAGCTGGAATTTGTCTGTGCCTCCATCTCCCCCCCACCAAGAATCTCTGGGCTGTAGTAGATCACTTGCGGAAGTGAGGCATCCCGTTATCCCATGAGGAAGATAGTTGGGAGGTCACAGGGTCAGGATCGTCTACTTCAAATGAGGTCTATCTCAGGGGTTTTGAATAGAGCATCCCCTTAATTTTAGTCCAAACAGTGTGCAGCACCTCTTCAGTGATGATTTGGGCTAAAATGATGACTTGAAGAGCAGACTATAGTGAGCGAATTTCACATTCCCAGCAACCTTTAAAGTGTGGGGAACCAGGAGGGTTGAAGGTAAACTTGATTTGCTGGCAAGCTTGCTGCTCTTTAAAGTCAGGATGAAGAGCTTGAAATGCTTCCTGAGCTCACGTTCTCCTCCTCTGACGTTTGTCCCCTAGTCTCAGAGAATCTCCGTGGGTTTCCCATGCCTGGCCATAAAGCGTCTCAGAGACATTAAGAATGCATCTGTGTCCTTACTGGGAATCAAGTCAAGGTGGACTGCTATTGTAGTTAGACATTTAAAAACTATTCCCCACCTTTTCTTGTTACTGCTTTGGATCTTGATGGTGTACAGCCCAAAACAACACAGTACGGCTGGAGGGAGGGCTACCATCCTGGGTAGAACAGGGTGAGCTTTCCACCTCTTGCACTCAACACAATATCTCTGATGGTGGTGCACTGCTTCACGTCCACATAACACCTGGTATCTCTGCAAACACCCTCCCCGGTCCAGGATGTTGTAGTTGCCATCAGAGGTGGGGACTCGAGTCACATGACTTGGACTCGAGTCAGACTCGAGTCGTTAAAATCACGACTTGAGACTTGACTTGAAAAAATGCTCAAAGACTCGGACTTGACTTTGACTTTCATGCCATTGACTTGGGACTTGACTCGACTTGAAGCTGTTTACTTGAAAAGACTTGATATTTTTTACTCAAAGTCTTAAAATTTAAAACACATTATTTATAAAGTGGCGTCATTAATTAATGTCACTCATTCCGTATCAATATGCGCAGACCGTCACTATGGTTTTCCTCTCTCCTTATGTATGTATGTGTACGTAGCTGCAGCACAACCAATCAAATTAACAGGATTTGGACGTTTAAAAAAACGTGGCAAAGCTACAGAGCTCAGGGAATGAAATACGAAATAACCGCTCGAATATGCTTCCGCGAGTAATTTCTTCGTGTTAGCATGTGTACTCCGGGTTAAATTGGTGATGATTTACCATAAATCCGGTCCTTCAAATGCCTCCACAAATAATGTGCACCGTGTTAGCTCAGGAAGCCGGTGGATAGTGAGCAGGGCTCCGGAACAGAAAGCAGATTCTGGACCTGAACACAGGGAACAGAGTCTCTCTGTCCCATCATGATGATGAGCCGGGTCTAGTATCATCTAAGGATGGTTGGTATATTTGAAGACATCTACGTTGGGAAATTATATTGACAATATATTGTTTCGACAGGTCAGAGAAAAGAGGAAAAAACTGCTGTTATGGTTCTTTGTATTGTGCTGTGGAAATGTCAGCATTTTCCTCTTTTTTTATTGAGTATCAAGTTTAACAGAACTGGGCAATAAAGTGGTCCAATTTAAAAATGTTTTTTATACTTTGTGTTCAGCTACACATGTTCTATCATTTGAGATAAATACATATTTTAAAACGAACAAATGGTCTATTATTTGAATTTTATGTATAATTGCAAATAAAAAAATAAATAAAATAAAAACGACTCGAAATGACTTGAAATTAAAGGTTCCTGACTTGAGACTTGACTCGACTTTTGCCTGTCTTTACTTGAGACTTGACTCGGACTTGAGGACAAAGACTTGAGACTTGCAACACAGTGACTTGGTCACACCTCTGGTTGCCATCATATTGTTGTATGACCAGAAACCAGACTGTAAGACGTCAAAGCAGTTGGTTATCATTAGGAAGCCATTTAACTGTTCAAACAGCTTTTTCAATAACTTTGCTGATGAATGGGAGGTTGGAGATCGGCCTGTAATTCTGCAGTAGTGATTTGTCCAGATTGTTCTTTTTTATCAGTGGTTTGACACCTGCTGATTTTAAAGCCTGAAGGAAAACACCTGATGAGAGTGACGAGTTTACTATTTGGACCAGAACATTAGCAATGACAGACAGGAACTTCTTAAAGAAATGTGTAGGTAGGATATCCAGACAGCATTAACTTGAGCTTAATTGACTTATAATTTCTTCTAGGTTTTTAGAGTTAAGTAGTTGAAATTGGGTATTTTTTTCTGTATTTGTTTTGTTTGGGCATAACATTGGTACTGGATTTAGTATGGATGTGCAGATTAATCCTCTGATTTTTTAAAATTTTCTCTGAAAAGAAGCTGGAAAACCTGTTGCAGGCTGCATTAGATTGAAATTCAAGCGGTAACATCATAGGAGGGTTTGTGAGCCTGTCAACTGTCGCAAATAAAGCTCAAGCTTCCTTTTCATGTTTTAGTGTTGAGAGACAGTTATATAGTCTTTTCTTTATAGATGTCATAATAAACACGAAGTTGAGTTTTCGTTGGGCCCTGTGGCAGTTGTCTTGGAGATCCATGGAGATTTCTTCCTACCAGACACAACCTTCACTTTAATGGAATCAATAATATCTGAAACTTTAGACTGAAAATCATTTACTAACTTATTTACATCATTACAGCTTAAGAGTGAGGAAGAAGAGTAGATTTGATTAAATGTTTCTGCTGTTTTTTCTTTGAAAGAACTTTTTGTGACAGTAGTTTGTCCAAGTGGGTTAACGGATAAAGAATTTTCAAAGATAACAGGAAGTGATCCAACAGGGCGACATTGGAAATATTCACACCCTTACTGATAACCAGGTCCAGTGTGTGTCCTTGAGTGTGTGTTGCTTGTTTGACATGTTGTGTTAGACCAAAAGTCTCTAAAATATTAGCGAGCTTTTTTGCCCCTCTGTCTTGGGGGTTGTCAACATGAATGTTGAAATCACCGACAGTTATTAAACAATCATAATCAATACATATAAGAGATAGAAGCTCATTCAAGTCAGTAAAGAAATTTTCCACAAATGTTGGAGTTTTGTATAGAGTTAATGTCAAAGTTCGTTTGTGGCCTTTAACCTCAATTCCAAGATACTCAAAAGAGGTGAAGAGACCCAAAGAGATTTTACTACAATTTATGGTATTCTTAAATATTGAAGCCACGCCTCCTCCTTTTTTGTGTTTTCTATTCTCACTGAAGAAATTGTAGTTAGGAGGCGCAGATTCAATTAGTACAATCGATTCATTATTGTCATTCAACCATGTTTCTGTCAGAAACATAACATCTATATTATGCTCAGTGATGAAATCATTAATTAATAGAGTTTTAGCACAGAGAGATCTTGTATTTAAAAGAACTAGTTTTAGTGACTTGGAGGCCAAAAGTTCTTCAGTCTGATGTTTGAATTAAAACAGCTGTATTTTATGTTTCTGTTTCTTGTAAATTTTCTTTTAGTGATCCGGACAGGTAATGTCCTGTTCTGCAGTGCCGGGGGGCCAGACACATTCTGGGGTAAGAAGGGTGTAAAGATAAAGTCTGGACCTCGGCCTCAGGCCTCAGAAACACAGGGTGATGGATCCTCTGAAGTCAGAGGCAGGTGGCTTAGATTAAGTGAGGTCTGCTACGTGAGCGCTAAGGAGAGACGTCCCAAGTAAAACCTGTTGATTCATTCCATCTGTAAATTTAAGAAACTCCGGTCCAGAAGACATTTCTTCTTCAAAGGTATCTTGTGAATCCTGTGAATGAGTGGGTGAGCAGAGAGGGAGGGGAGAAGAAGGAAGGGAACCAGTTGCTCTGTCTGGAGTGTTTTTCATCTCCCCATTGAGGTGATAGAATTGGACCACTGAGAAATAACTTCATTTTTCATTTTCCCATAGTGTTCAAAAGAGTGATAAAGTCCTTTTTCAGAATCTCAGATTTCTGCTTTGCCAGATCGTTGGCTCCAACATGCACAACTAAAGACTCAATATCTGGCTGATCAGTGGTTAGAGAGAGAACTTTGTGAGTTAAGTCAGATACAGTGTCACCAGGAAAAGAAATCACTCTTGTTGTCTTGGCATTGCAAACGTGACTGGACCCCGGCCTCAGACCTCAGAGACGCAGAGTTTTTTTAAACGTGACTGATTCCATTTACTGCCTCATCTCCAATAATAAGCACTTTTGGCATACCTTTTGTTTTCCTGGTAGCCGCTTTGTCCTTTGGGGTTTTAGGGGGTGGATGTGTTGGTCTTGCCTCATTGTTGATGTTTGAAGGCGAGGTTTCACTCAGAGGCTCAGGCTGGAGTACAGAAAATCTGTTTTTCAGTGGGATTCCCACAGAGTCAGAATGTTTTGAGGCTCGGGCTGGTCGCTCTGTCCTGGGGAGCAGGTTCAGTGGAACCGTTTTGGTTGCAGCTGCTTGTTTGTTTTTCTTTGGTGGAGCAGGTGTTGAGGTTGAAGGTGGGTTTCAGCTCAGAGCCGGCCACACTGATTCGTCCAGGTGAGGGGTTCTCCCTGTCAGTCGCCTCATCGGGTCTGCAGTGTGAGACTTTTGCTTCGGCTTGGCACCCAGAGCGTTCCAGGGTGAGCTGCTTGATGCGAGGCCTACGACCTCTCCATTGATTTGAGGAAGAGTTGTCTCATTTCCACAGGTAGCATTTATCTCAAAGTTCACCTCCAGCTGTTGAATGTTCATTTCTATAGACTGAAGTCGTTGTATAATACTGCTAATGTCCCTGGGGTCAGCCGGAGGCATTTTTTTTTTTAAACCCCTCCAGGGGGTCTTTTTTTGTGGGCTCTAGAGTCCCTTTTTCAAAGTAGGCTGACAGGAAAGGGGGAAGGAGAGGGGGGAAGACATGCGGTAAACGTCGCCGGGTCCAGGAGTCAAACCCGCGACAGCCGCGTCAAGGACTTGAGGCCTCCAAATGTGGGTCGCGCTAACCCTTACGCCACCACGGCACGCCCGGCCGGAGGCATTTTGCCCTGGTTCAATTTGGAGGTGAAGAAAAGTAAGATAAAAATAAAAGTAAGAAAATCCCCCAGTCATTAGGTTTGAAGTAATCCAGTTATGATGTCAAAAATGTAAATATAACTATAAAAACTGTCAGTTTAAAAATAACTCCCAGGCAAAGTTATCAGTAAAGACGAGAGAGAGCAGGACAAGCTGTTCCTCCTTCAGCTGTCAGAGCGCATCTCTGACAGCTGAACAGTTATTATTACAACTATTGTAAAAATAGTTATATGTTTTATTAATAGGTGCTTGCTTTCAGGGCACATAAAGTCACCTAAAAGAAAAAAAAATTAAGAAAAAATTCCAAATAGAAAAAAGAAAGAGATTCAAGTGCAAGTGCTTGTTTGAACAGCAGAGCAGTCAGCTGAGATTTGCACTTTGGCGCACAGGCCAATTCGTTATTTCTTTGTGTGACAAAAACTGAGAGAAATTACTATTTACATTGGAGTGAGGTTTTCACATCCTTTAATTTTTGTTAATTTATTTTGTGTGTGGACTTAGGTTTCAGTGTATTTAGGTGAGTTCTGGTAGTTTGCTGTTTGTCATTGTCCACAAAGAAGGTTTGTGTGGCTGCTGCACATTTTCATGGCAGGTAAAAAGTTGTGCTGCTGGAGCTGACAGTCCCATGGGAATGTCACTTGAAAGAAAAATGTCACTTCAAGAAAAATCTTCAAGTATGTAGGGTCGGTCAGTCACTGTAACGGGGCAGGATGGAGAGTGAGCTGCTTCACCACTTGAGTTTAATTGCAAAGGTTTTGCAGCTCACTCTTTCGCCAGAGCCTTGAGTAGACTTGGCATCAAGGGAGAATGCAGAAGGAGAGCCATCCTTAGCACCACTGAAACAGCAGAGAGGGCTTCAAGATGGTTGTGGCTTAAGAGAGGAGAACTGGAGAGTGAATGTAGCTAGTTAGCCATCTTGAAACAAGCTGTGGACTGATCATCCATGGAAGTGGGAGTATGATGTTGAAAGACCCGAAACACCCAATGATTCCGGGAACATCACTGATAATGTGTCTACATGCATCAGTGGATGTATTCACACATCCACATCATTCAGAAAATTCATTCATTTTCTGAACAAATTCACATTCAGAAAATCTAAATGGCTTCCTTCTATACAGCCCTTTTCAGAACCAAAGAAAAATGAGAATGCAAATTCTTCATGTTTTTCCTCATCCTAATCAACTTATTGCTATCTAAAGATAACATATATAAACTTGCTTCTGTGGTGAAGAAAATGTAGGTGACAGTAAATGCAACTCAGGTTCATGGGTCACTAACGTGATACAAAAAAAATGTATTTCTTTTGAAGTTTTTCTCATTTTTATTTTGGGTTTGTTCCCAGGTAGAGCTGGAGCTGAGGGCCCAAGTCAGGCGCTTTATAGAACTGACAGGTCACCTGCCTCATCACATGGACGGACACCAGCATGTTCATGTTCTGCCAGGTATTGCAAAATGGTTAGCACCTCAATTTTTTTATGTGTGAACTAATCTAAATGGCATTCCAATAAAATACCAACTACTTCTGAGTGGATATAAGTAAGGTAAAGTAAAGGTAATTTTATTTATATAGCATATTTTCAGCAACAAGGCGTTACATTAATTAAAAGGAAATACAAACAAAATAACAAACCAAAGGAAAGAGCAAAAGAAGAAAAAGCTAATAATGTTGATCCAAAGTAAATAAACTAGATACTCCTATTCAGGGTTGGTAGATAAGTATAAGTA
Organism: Xiphophorus couchianus; assembly: GCF_001444195.1. Taxonomy (NCBI): domain Eukaryota; kingdom Metazoa; phylum Chordata; class Actinopteri; order Cyprinodontiformes; family Poeciliidae; genus Xiphophorus; species Xiphophorus couchianus. The sequence goes on from NC_040239.1 coordinate 421,725, forward strand.
AGTATCCTCTGGTCTAATTCCTTTTCTGGTTTAGAAGAATAGGAGTCTAAAAAGTAGTTGCTAAGGGAGTTTTTCTGGGTTCCAAGTTCTAATCCCTGTTCTGGCTTGCTAAATAAGTGTAAGTAAGTAAGTATTCTCTGGACTTTCTAAGTGTGCTCTAAATTTGTAAAAGTAATGAGTACACCACAGTTTCTAAGTAATAATAAAAACTAAATGTTCCTGTTCTGGAAGAATTTTTTCTGGATTCTAAGTTTGTTCTAATTCTTTTTCTGGGTTAAAAGTGAGTACTCCACAGTTTGTAACAAAATAAAAAAAAAAAATCAGAGAAAGGACACATTAGGACACAAGGAGGCAACATTCAGACAAACCAAAGGGCAAAACAAAGACATGAGTGAAGTGAAGGCGGTGACATCACAGGGCCATGAAACCACTTTGCTCAGCCTCTCAGCAGAAGTCCGATAAGATGTAAATAAGATGCTTGTTGTCCAATGTGGGAAATTTTGACAATGTCCATTATGTAAGTGGATACTATGTAAGTGGACATTGTCACTTACATTGATCATTTTGGACTGTGTGCAACCATTTCTGAAAGTGACTACACAGTTGGACTGAATTGGAATAAACAGGATTATTTGATTTTATTTATATGATTTGGGTTTTTGGAGATTTTGTAAAGTGCTTTGGGCTGCCACTTGTAATTAGGAGCCACAAAAATAGTTTGAAATGAACTTGATGGCAAGAAGATTTAGTTCTGTGGTATTGTTTATACTGTCCAGATGTTCGTGAAGTGTTTGCACAGGTCCTCTCTGACGTAAGGATTCCATTCACTCGTGTTCCAATGGAGCCAGGTTTGCACAGCTGTCCGTGGGTTCCAGCACACCTCCACACTTTTTACATGGAAGTGGAAAAGGATGCCCTGGACTCAATCCCTGTCTTCAAACACCATGGAATCAGGTATATTTGTGTTTGTATGAGCCAAAGATAAAGCATCTTCTGGTTTGCTATTTTTCTTTTTTTTTTTTTTTGCTTTTTGTTTTCAGCTTGGGTTCTCCTTAGTTTCAAAACACACATGCTTACATTGCTGGAGAGAAAAGATGCTAGAAAAGAGGGGGGAGAGCCATCAAATGTGGCATATGTCAAGATACATTATTAACCCCTTAACCTGCACCGGAACATCTGGTGCAGTTTTTCCATTGTATTTTCCAGGGTTGAGATTTAAGGGTTTAAACTCTGCCGGTGTCCATTATGATGCTTTTATTGGACAGCCTAGAGCCCCCCTTTTGATTGATACCACATTCGACCAATGTTATGAAATGGCTTTTTCCAAGCCAATAATACCCAGAGAGCGACTTGAGCTCATTTTGACATGTCTGTATTCTTTCTGGAATATTTCTGACTGGTCAACTTGGAGACTAAATCTAAAGCCACTGATGTGTAGCCAACACGTGTCCTGTCTTAAGAATACAAAGCATTTTGGGGTTTGTTTTGACATGAATCCACCAGCTGCATGCATAAACACGCGTAATGTGTGCACCTTTGCTGCGTCAAAGTCAGGCTCTGTGCCATCATGCGTAACTGTGTTTATAGGACGTTTTCTCACCAACAGAGAGCCACGGAGAGACATGTTGTCAGAACGCGTTCAAACCGGATGTGTTTCTTCAGCAGAACTTCACAACTCACTGGAGTGGATGATTATGGCCATAAGAGTGCTGACAAGTTTTGGATTTGAGAATACTGGAAACTTTTAATCGTCCCCTGCTACAGTCAGAGTGATGGGGGTAAAGCGAACTGGAGAGCGAGAATGGAGGGTCAAGGGAATGGGACACTGGAGGAAAGGTGAGGAGGGGACTGAGGGGTTTAGCATACAGTTAGAAGTGGGGGGGGGACTTCCGGTTTGGCAATGTAGAAGAAGGAAGCAGGGTGAAGGAGTTCTCGGCCAACTTTCTTTAAATTTCTTTAAAGCACCGGACTGACAGAAGCACCGTTCCTGAACCCTTGTGACGATATAATGACCAGTGATAATCCTAAACAACAAAAGCTTTCTACTTCAACCAGGCGAATGAATAGCATAGCTAGCAAGGTAGCCTCAATGGCCGTGGCTTCCTCTGACACTGAACCACCTGGCGAAAGTAAATGCGGAGATCTTGTTTCCATTTCCCAACTGATCACAGAACTAATCTAAGCAGTGGAACAACTTTAAAGAGGATGTGACCACATTAATTCAAGAGTCGATTCGGACTCTGCAAGCATCTGTAGACGGACTGTGAGACAAAGTGGGCTTTTTTCAGGGCTGCCTTGTAGTAGCAGAAAGCCTGGCAGGCAATAACTTTCAACTCATATGCGAAGCTGAAGCTGCCGTTAAAACTCTCCAGGCCCAAAACACAACCTTGCTGGAACGCCTGGAAAACCTGGAAAATTGATCTCGCAGATCCAATCTACGCATACTTAACATACCTGAAGACAACCAGGATCCAACTACGTTTATCTCCAAGTTGCTAAAGGATGCTATGGGGGACGACATATTTCCTTCTCCCCCAGAATTGGAGCGTGCTCACCGCACAGCTGAACCCAAGCCCACAGCAGGACATCCGCCGCGACCCTTCATCCTTGCATTCCATCGATACCAAGAGAAGGAAGTCGCTTTAAGATGGTCCAGGCAGCACGAAGTGAACCATCAGGGAACCACCTTGAGAATATCTCCAGATCTCAGCATCGCTCTTGCAAAGAAAAGGTCGACATTCAACGATGTTAAAGAAGCTCTTTGCCAGAGAGGTGTGTCATTTCGTCTTCTTTTAGTCGTCTTAAAGTTACATTTAAGGGAGAAATCCACTTAATTGAAACGCCGGAGGAAGCCCGGGTGTTCTACGACCGCTGCGTTGCAAAATAAACAAACATCAGCCAGCAGACTTATTTTGGGGGGTGGAGCAGGAATGGAGAGGATGGACAAAGAGGGCAAAATAATTCAGGGAAGAGGAAAAGATAATACTCTAATAAATTACTGAGTTATGCACCTACGTACTCTGCACTGAACCACTGGATAAAATAATATTTCAGTTTCAAGTGGATGCACCGTTTTTCTCATAAGGGACATACTGTATATCCATACACCTGAGTATGTTCTCGCATGTATGCATGTACTCAAACATGCCCCTTATTATAAATATTATTGTTATATATTTTTTATTATATTATTATTAGCTATTATTGTGGCCCAATGACTTAAAAGCCGGTCGGCGGCGCAGCTCATATCACAGATCCAAAAGACCTTTGATGAGCAAACTGTTGATCCAGCTGAAATAAATCAAGTCTTTGAGAAATTTGATTCTGATCTATAGTCATCACAATTCCCAGAGGATAATTCAGATATGAATAATTTTCTAGACTGCTTGGATATCCCTGCTAGGGAGAGGGATATGGATAAGCCCCTTACTCTTAGTGAAGTCATCAATTCTATCTCAGCAATGCAGAGTGGCAAGGCCCCTGGACCAGATGGCTATAAAATCGAATTCTATAAAAAAATTCTCATCCAAGTTAGCACCTCTTTTACTTGAAATGTTTACCACTCACTGGATCAGGGAACCTTGCCACAGACCCTTACAGAAGATAACATTATACTCTTACTAAAACATGGTTAAAATCCAACAGACTGCGCTTCCTACAGGCCTATTTCATTCCTAAATGGAGACGTTAAAATCTTAGCTAAACTTCTGGCTATGAGACTGGATGCGGCGATTGCAGACATAATCTCCTCAGATCAAACTGGGTTCATGAGGGGTCGCCACTCTTTCTCTAATATACGCAGGCTTATTGGTGTTGTTCATTCTCCTTCATTGGGGGAGACCCCCGAGGTTGTGGTCTCCTTCGATGCGGAGAAGGCATTCCACCAGGTCGAGTGGCCCTACCTATTTGCAGTATTGGCAAATAGGTAGCAAATTGGCAAATTTGGGTTAGGGCCCAAATTTACATCATGGGTACAACTGTTGTATACATCACCCAAAGCAAGTATAATCACTAACAGACTAAGGTCTAGGCCCTTTTCTTTATCCAGGGGTGCCCAGCAGGGTTGTCCTCTCAGTCCGCTCCTCTTCGTTTTGGCTATTGAGCCACTTTCAATTATGCTTAAGACTTCACGGGGGTTTAAGGGAATTTATAGAAAACAGCTGAAACATCAGCTGTCCTTATATGCTTATTACTCTACATCTAGGACCCAGTATCATCCATCTCCAACATTGTGAGCTTGCTAAACTGCTTTGGTAAATTTTCAGGATATAAGTTGAACTTCTAAAGAGTGAATGGTTTCCAATTAATAACTCCACACGTCAAATTACAGAAACTGACTTGCCCTTCTCTCTCTAGAACAGGATTCAAATATTTGGGAGTCAATGTGACGCGAGAGGATCTGATCCGTTTGAAAAAAATGTCACCCCTCTACTTAATAATCTTAAACACGACTTCCAGAAGTTGAGTGTCCTAAATTTATCTCTAGCTGGCAAAGTAGCATGTGTTGAAATGAACATTTTGCCAAGATTTATGTATCTCTTTCAGAGTATTCCAGTTTTTATCCCAAAATTGTTCTTCAGACTTATTGATAAACAGCTGTCCTCGTTCATGAGGAGTAATAAACACCTCAGAATTAATAGGCATTTCTTCAGAGACCCAAGGAAGACCCAATGGCTCTACCTAATCTGTTGTATTATTACTGGGCAGGAAACCTACAAAAAGTAGTCTGCTTGCTCCACCAACCAGATGTTGACTGGCGCCAATTAGAACTGAATGCATGTAAGCCATCATCTTTCCCTGCATTAGTTACCTCAAAGCTTCCTCTCCTTCTCCTAAGCAACATTCTTCATGCCCAGTTGTAATCTCCACCCTAAAAATATGGTCACAATTTAGACAAAACTTCAATATGACAAACTTCTCTATCTATAGTCCCATATGTGACAACCATGTTTTCCTGCTATCCATATTAAATCCTATCTTTGCCCAATGCCAGAGCAGGCTTAAGTAAATTTAGTGACCTTTATATAGATGGTATTTTTGCTACCTTTGATGCTATTTCCTCTAAATTTAGTTTATAGCGTTCCTCACTATTCTGATATCTCCAGATTCAAGACTTTGTTCGTAACATCAGTCCTTGCTTTCCCAATGGACATCATTTTGCAAACTCCTACACAATGTAGAGGTCTAATCTCAAAACGCTCAGACGAACCCTTCCCCCCTTATTGCAAGAAGGGGGAGGAGGTCTGACTGTACGCTGACCTTCCCTGCCCCCCCAGATATGCTATATTATTTATATAATTATAACGCCACCTTATCGTGGTGGAGGGGTTTGAGTGCCCCAATGATCCTAGGAGCTATGCTGTCTGGGGCTTCATGCCCCTGGTAGGGTCACCCAAGGCAGACAGGTCCTAGGTGAGGGACCAGACAAAGTGCAGCCCGAAGACCCCAATGATGAAGGAAAACCTTGGACTTGGTGTTCCCTCGCCCGGACGCGGGTCACCGGGGCCCCACTCTGGAGCCAGGCCTGGAGGGGGGGCACGATGGCGAGCGTCTGGTGGCCGGGCTTTTACCCATGGAGCCCGGCCGGGCTCAGCCCGAAGAGGAAACATGGGCCCCCCCTCCCATGGGCCCACCACCCGTGGGAGGGGCCAAAGGGGTCGGGTGCACTGTGTGATGGGTGGCGGCCAAGGGAGGGGACCCTGGCGGTCCGATCCTCGGTTGCAGAAACTGGCTCTTGGGACGTGGAATGTCACCTCTCTGGTGGGGAAGGAGCCGGAGCTAGTGCGTGAGGTCGAGAGGTTCCGGCTAGAAATAGTCGGTCTCACCTCGACGCATGGCTCTGGTTCTGGAACCAGTCTCCTTGAGAGGGGCTGGACATACTTCCACTCTGGAGTTGCCCAGGGAGAGAGACGTCGGGCAGGAGTGGGCATACTTGTTGCTCCCCATCTCGGCGCCTGTACGTTGGGGTTTACCCCGGTGAACGAGAGGGTAGCATCCCTCCGCCTACGGGTGGGGGGACGGGTTCTGACTGTCGTTTGTGCTTACGGGCCGAACGACAGTTCAGATTACCCACCCTTTTTGGAGTCCTTAGAGGGGGTACTGGAGAGTGCTCCTCCTGGGGACTCCCTTGTTCTGCTGGGGGACTTCAACGCTCACGTGGGCAACGACAGTGAGACCTGGAGGGGCGTGGTTGGGAGGAACGGCCCACCCGACCTGAACTCGAGCGGTGTTCTGTTGCTGGACTTCTGTGCTCGCCATGGATTGTCCATAACGAACACCATGTTCAAGCATAAGGGTGTCCATATGTGCACTTGGCACCAGGACACCCTAGGCCGCAGTTCGATGATCGACTTTGTCATCGTTTCATCGGATCTGCGGCCGTATGTCTTGGACACTCGGGTGAAGAGAGGTGCGGAGCTGTCCACTGACCACTACCTGGTGGTGAGTTGGCTCCGGTGGTGGGGGCGAAAGCCGGTCAGACCTGGCAGGCCCAAACGTGTTGTGAGGGTCTGCTGGGAACGTCTGGCGGAATCCCCTGTGAGACGGAGCTTTAACTCCCATCTCCGGCAAAACTTCGAACACGTCCCGGGGGAGGTGGGGGACATGGAGTCTGAGTGGACCGTGTTCCGTGCCTCCATTGTCGAGGCGGCCGATCGGAGCTGTGGCCGCAAGGTTGTCGGTGCCTGTCGCGGCGGCAACCCTCGAACCCGTTGGTGGACACCTTCGGTGAGGGATGCCGTCAGGCTGAAGAAGGAGTCCTATCGAGCCTTTTTGGCCTGTGGGACTCCGGAAGCAGCGGATGGGTACCGGCGGGCGAAGCGGCATGCGGCTCGGGCGGTTGCTGAGGCAAAAACTCGGGTGTGGGAGGAGTTTGGAGAGGCCATGGAGAAAGACTTCCGCACGGCTTCGAGGCGATTCTGGTCCACCATCCGGCGTCTCAGGGGGGGGAAGCGGTGCAGCACCAACACTGTTTATAGTGGGGATGGTGTGCTGCTGACCTCTACTCGGGACGTTGTGGGCCGGTGGGCAGAGTACTTCGAAGACCTCCTCAATCCCACCAACATGCCTTCCACTGAGGAAGCGGAGCCTGGGGACTCTGGGTTGGGCTCTCCAATCTCTGGGGGCGAGGTCGCCGAGGTGGTTAAAAAGCCCCTCGGTGGCAAGGCCCCGGGGGTGGATGAGATCCGCCCGGAGTTCCTTAAGGCTCTGGATGTTGTAGGGTTGTGTTGGTTGACGCGACTCTGCAATATCGCATGGACATCGGGGGCAGTTCCCCTGGATTGGCAGACTGGGGTGGTGGTCCCCCTGTTCAAAAAGGGGGACCGGAGGGTGTGCTCCAATTATAGAGGGGTCACACTCTTAAGCCTCCCTGGCAAGGTCTATTCAGGGGTCCTGGAGAGGAGGGTCCGTCGGATAGTCGAACCTCGGATTCAGGAAGAGCAGTGTGGTTTTCGTCCTGGTCGTGGAACACTGGACCAGCTCTACACCCTCAGCAGGGTCCTGGAGGGTGCATGGGAGTTCGCCCAACCAGTCTACATGTGTTTTGTGGACTTGGAGAAGGCGTTCGACCGTGTCCCTCGGGGAGCCCTGTGGGGGGTTCTCCGGGAGTATGGGGTACCGGGCCCTTTGATACGGGCTGTCAGGTCCCTGTATGACCGGTGTCAGAGTCTGGTCCGCATTGCCGGCAGTAAGTCGGGCTCGTTTCCGGTGAGAGTTGGACTCCGCCAGGGCTGCCCTTTGTCACCGATTCTGTTCATCACTTTCATGGACAGAATTTCTAGGCGCAGCCAAGGTGTTGAGGGGATCCGATTTGGTGGCCTCAGGATCTCATCTCTGCTTTTCGCAGACGATGTGGTCCTTTTGGCTTCATCAGATCGTGATCTGCAGCTCTCGCTGGATCGGTTCGCAGCCGAGTGTGAAGCGGCCGGGATGGGGATCAGTGCCTCCAAGTCCGAGGCCATGGTCTTGAGCCGGAAAAGGGTAGAGTGCCTTCTCCGGGTCAGGGGGGGTGTCCTGCCCCAAGTGGAGGAGTTTAAGTATCTCGGGATCTTGTTCACGAATGGGGGAAGAAGGGAGCGGGAGATCGACAGGCGGATTGGCGCAGCGTCTGCTGTCAAGCGGGCGCTGTACCGGTCCGTCGTGGTGAAGAGAGAGCTGAGCCAAAAAGCGAAGCTCTTGATTTACCGGTCGATCTACGTTCCCACCCTCATCTATGGTCATGAGCTTTGGGTCATGACCGAAAGAACGAGATCGCGGATACAAGCGGCCGAAATGGGTTTTCTCCGTAGGGTGGCTGGGCTCTCCCTTAGAGATAGGGTGAGAAGCTCAGTCATCCGGGAGGGACTCAGAGTAGAGCCGCTGCTCCTTCACATCGAGAGGAGCCAGTTGAGGTGGCTTGGGCATCTGGTCAGGATGCCTCCTGGACGCCTCCCTGGTGAGGTGTTCCGGGCACGTCCCACCGGGAGGAGGCCCCGGGGAAGACCCAGGACACGCTGGAGGGACTATGTCTCTCGGCTGGCCTGGGAACGCCTCGGGATTCCCCCGGAGGAGCTGGAAGAAGTGGCTGGGGAGAGGGAAGTCTGGGCCTCCCTTCTGAAGCTGCTACCCCAGCGACCCGACCTCGGATAAGCGGAAGAAGATGGATGGATGGATGGATGGATGGATGGATAATTATAAGTAATTTCCACTATCAGTAATGTTGTGTCTACCAGAGGATTCCTCTGGTCATTATCATTCATTAGAGCCTCGTTGATGACTGTATGTTGAAGCACTGAGGAGTTACAGTCACTTGAAGTTTGTATATCAGATGTTGTCCAAGTGTGACATCTGGAGACTCCAAATGGAGACTCCAAATGGCACACTTGGACAACACCTGTACATCCTCAAAAATAAACATGTCAAAAATGACATTTCTTTTTTGTGCTACTTTCATCAGTCTTGAAATCCATGAGCAGAATACTTTATTCTACAGATTTATTGTATTTTCCAGTCCATTCAACACTCAATGTGCATTTACAAGAAATAAAAATGAAAAATCTGGGTGAAGCAAAATTTTTAGATTTTTTTTGTGTTAGAAATGTGATAGCTACAGATTACCTACAGTTAAAGTATTTTTGACTGCAAAAGTAGAAAATTCAGCTTGTCATCTTCATATAGAGACCAAGCTTTTGCATGTACTCCAAATTGTTCAAGAACAGCAGCTGATTTAATTTGGGTGATTTAGGGGGTCAGGATTAAGGGGTTTTAAAGAAGTGAAAAGGAGTAAGATATTTAATTTACTCCAACATTGATTAAATAAACAAGTAATATGGTACATAAAAACAATATTGTCAGTATTTATTTGTCTTGCATATATACCTATAAAACTATTTCATGCAGAGTTAAGCAAACAGTAGAACTTGTTTTGATTTGGATTTGACTGGTACAAATGGAGACCACTTACCAATAGAACCTGGAATCCAAAAACTCAGACATGAATCCAACAGTAAATTTAATCAGAAAGAAGATGCCTAGCACACACATTAGATCAGGGGTGTCCAACATTTTTGAGACCAAGGGCTACTTTTTCTCTTACCAGGTATCTGATAGCTACCACGTGACACAAACATATAAAAACACGTGTAACTTGTCAGAATCCACAAAAAAGTCTCAAACAAGTGGTTGGCCATTTTTTATCAAAGACATAATTTTGTCTCCTTTACATATGTATCTGAGCGAACTCATCCCAAATCTTTTGACATGCAGACTTCAGAATCACTCAGCAGATTTTTGAGGCATTGAAGAGGAAAAGCTTTTGGCTGCATCAAAGCATGCAAGCATAGTCAAGCACCAAGATCTGACCATTTGCCATAAAACATCAAGGTGGAATAACTTCCTCATACAATCTCCCAGCTGCATCACACTTTCTGTGTCATAACAGACCAGCACTAGTCAACTGGTGACACCACTTTAACCCCACTCTCTTTGAAATGAATGCCACCTGTTTTGCTGCTGGATGTCTTACTTTTACTCTTTGATTCATGTAGATTTAATCCTGTGTCTGACAGACAATAATGTGATGCTGAAATATTTTGTCAACACTGTCTACTGGCTGGACAATGTGGGTGTGTCAAAAGAATGTTCTTAGAATAATGCCTGTATATACATATATCTACATATGTAGATCTGCATATCTACATATGTAGATATGTCGATAATGACCAATATCATTATTGGCATTGGTCCCCTCAAATGACCAATATCAGGGTCACCCATCCAAAGAAGCAAGGAAATCATTAAAACGTGCACTGCTAATAAGCCTTCACATTATTTCAAATATTTTGCATGGCTCACCCATAGTTAAGGCAAAGCAACAGGCTCACCAGGTGTAGTAAAAGATGATGCTAGCCTCCCTGCAGCACTTGCTGGGGGAGATTAAGCACCTGTAGCTGATTTAAAATTCTTAGAGTTGCTCATTTTTGATGGAATAGTCTTAACACAAACTAATGCTAACTCTTAAGTCGAAAATGGAAAGTAAGGATCAATGAAATAGGAAAGAAGTATAGGGTTAACTGGGAGTCCTCTCACTTGTGTCCTCTCTCTACATTCCATAACTGGAAGACTCCCAGAAACACTATTTCCATCATAAGAGGTGGAGTTTCTACCTTCCTTCTGGAAGCTTTTCCTCTCCTCACCTGGACAGCAGACTGAATTGAAAACTGTACTGTCCCATCATCCATCTCACTGAGTAGTGAGTTGATGTTCCTTACATTCACACAGAAAAGTGATGGTTTAAAACTCTTTTGGTTGTCAGCAAGCCTAATCTGTAGCTTAGCCTCAGTCTTGCAGCCTCGATACTTCCTCCGCAGCTCCAAGAGCCAACAGCTCTTCTCTTGAATAAACGAGAGATGACTCTTTTGTCTGTTATACCCATATGCTGGTGTTAATTTTTGCAAATATATACTGTTTATATAATTTTTTTATCTTTTTGAAAAATGAGAATACTTTCTGGGTGCACTGTATATTGTTGAATGTTGTGGGTTGATTTAATTTGTTTCCTTTTAGAGCTCTTATTCCCCCTTTTGTTGTAATATTGTAATACTTTATAATGTTTGCAGGTGGCCAGACGTGTACTTGGGACTCTCCACCATGGGTCAGAACATGTCAGTTTCGAGCCTGCAGAGGGCTCTCAAGCAAGCTTTGGGAACAAGAACTTCTAACACCATCTCCAGAAGATCACCTGGCCTTCATCAACCAGTCGTCACAGCAGAGCTTATGGTTCATCCAGGTTACCCAAGTCATCCTGATGAAGGTGGCTGTGGGGAGGGCCCAGATGACTTCTCCCAGTCTGCTGAAAGAGAACATGAGCTGAATATGCTCAGAAGCCCATCTGTCCTGGAGCTTTACTGCCAGGAGGGAGTCCAACTCTGTGGTTTTAGAGACCTTTGACAACTGTTGTCATGGAATAGTACAGTTTTACACTTGTGGATAAAGTTTATATATGTAGAGTCATCAGAGATGTTTATAATACTAATTGAGCCTGAAAGGTTTAATTACAAGAACTTCAAATCCTGAACCATGTGGAACATTTTGTTTACTAAAATAGGTCAGGTAACCAGAGGGAATTTCTTAAATAATTTTGTTTGGATGAAATCGAATTACATTTAAATATATAAAAGAAAGTATAACTTAGGAAGTTAAACTAGATGAATACAGTCTAAAAGGTCATGTTCTACAATTATTTTTAATGCTTCCTTATTTATGATGACAGCATTAAAAAGGTAGCTCCCAGCTCGATGAAACTTTTTTTGTCATAACTTATCACAAGTTTATCACATACACATGATCAATTGGTGACATCAACTCACCCATTTATCCCCCTAGGAGGAAGTTGCCTTTTTCCTACTATTTTTTTTTTCTTTTTACTCTATGATTAATGCAGATTTAAACATGTACTTAATGAAATAGAACATGTTGGTAAATCCTTCTCGCTTCATGAGCTGCTGGCTGGAGCATGTGGGCGTGGCTTAATGGCGAATTCCAATCTGTTGCCATTCACATACATTTGACTCTAAATCACACATGCATCATCTGATTTGGACCAAACTTCATATGATTTACCTTTAACTTCTAATGAGCCCAGTTGCCTTAAATTGTAATTTGACTCCACTGCTCCCTGTAGATTATTCCAACAGCTAAACCTCCTTAGTACATCAACCAATCTGCATCAGATTTTATGTGCATCATCAGTGCTCAACACATTGAGAGTCAAGATATGTGCCTTGACTCACACATCTCAGAGGTAGTGTAGTCAGTTGGGAGGACAAAAAAAATGGTCAAACACAGAGTAGTCTATTTTATAAAATATATATTTTTGAATTTAGTGTATCCATCAGTTTCCTTTGTAAACTTAGTGATTTTCTTACTGATTTTAAAATAGAGGTTGAAAACCATAACACTTTGCAATAAAATACAGTCAGTACCACCACCATGTTCACTTAGTAACAGTAAAAAGAAAGGCAAACAGAAAAAAAAGACACCTGAAGCGATCAGACAGCAAGTAAAGCAGCTCACCTGGACCAACTCTCAGCTGGATGAGCATGACAATCAGAAGGCTAAATGAATAACCCGAAAAATAATTTGAGTCATCGTGATAGTTGTGTAAAATCCTGGTTCTACTCTCGCTGTTGGACTGCTGCCATGCGCTATTGATAAATAATATTTCACAGACATAGTGCCACTCAACCTTCATTCGGCAGTGAAATCTCACCAAATGTCTGCTAAAAGCTGCAGCGTGTAATTTAAAAAAAAAAAGATTTTACATGTATTAAAACTTTTGGTATGACCTAACATAAAACAGATAATCCTTAAAAAAATAATCGATCTCTTCTCCCTCCTAGCATTCTGCAGTGGTTTTTGAAGTTGTGACTCTTTATGGATCTCTGCCAGATTGTTGAATCTTCTCGATTTGATCATTTAATCCACAATCATCTCTTTGGCTGGTGCAACTTCTCCTGCCAAATGTTGCCATATCACTAGATTTCCATTGACATGCTTGAACACAGCTATCTGTGGACAGCCAGCATCCTTAGCTATGAACTTTTGTGGCTTACCCATCCTATGGAGGGTATCAAGTCTTCTCCATAATGAACGGAACTGAGACAATTGAACCAAACTCAAGCAATTTAATAACACCTGGTGGTGCTTTGACTTTAGTAGATGATTAGTGTGTCACACTCAATTTGCAACATTCATACCCTGTGAAATTTGGGCTGATTTCTTCAGAGTATTCTAAATTTTAATTCCTGCTTTTATGGACTTAATGAGCTGGAAGCCCAAATTATGTAACAATAAACAAACAAATACTTGAAATCGTTTAAACTGTAGGCCCTATATATATATATATACATATATATATATATATATATATAAAAATTCCCTTCTCACCCACCGCGGGTGGTCTCTCTCATCCTCTGAGCTCGGGTCCTCTACCAGAGGCCTGGGAGCTTGAGGGTTCTGCGCAGTATCTTGGCTGTGCCAAGGACTGGACATTTCTGGACTGAGATGTCTGATGTTGTTCCTGGGATCTGTTGTAGCCATTGGTCCAGTTTGGACCAATGGCTACAACAATGGCTATATATATATATATATATATATATATATATATATGTATATATTTAGCCAGTGGAGTCAGGTTCAGTCTGGTGAGGAGTCACGCATGACCCTGGTTTTATATTACTTTATTATTATTTTTGGTATTATTTTTCTGGTTACACTAAGCATCAAACCATATCAAATCCTTTGTCCACTTAGTCAGCCAGAGTTAATGCTCGCGGCCGCACGAAGATCAGAGAAACTCGTCCCTTAAATTTGGGCAACCAAAGCAATTTCTGTGACGCTTATTAAAAATTCAACAGACACAAAATGGAAGAGCTACTAAAGCCACATTAGCATCATTAAATTAAATCTCCCGTTTGTAGCACATTTAACTCGTCATGGAAGGCCGGTCCAAGTCTGTAGGAGGCCTTGAGCAAAATTTGATTTAGGTGCCTCTCTAGCTGCTAAAAACATCAGCACCTCTAACAACTTCTGTGTTAGATTTAGTGACATCTGGGAGAGAGGGAGTAGTTTAACCGGCCAACGTAAAAACAATCAGTTATAATTGCAGTTTACTCATTTGTATTTGTGAACAGAGGTCAAACTCAAAGATTAAACTCAGACCATCAGATTGTTGCTGTGGTAACAAAACAATCTAACTATGAATATTGTTCTTTGAACTTTTACAAAGTAAACTTGCCAGCTGCTTTAAGTCTTACATTTAAATAATAAATAATTTTAAATCTTTTAATTTATGTATGCTGAAACTATTAAATCAAATTTAGCAGCATTAATCATCTCAATAAACAAATGTTACTGTTGTATCTGTGGTCTGTATTAAAATATTAGCATTTATGGGCCCCTGAATTCCTGGGGGCCTGATGGAGTTGCTGACTTCATTTGGATTAAACAGAAGTGCAAATAATTGATATTCATTTTAATTGTATTTTTTTTAAATTTGTTTTTAAGAGTCTGTTGTGGGTTTAAATAGTTTCACTGGCGATGTTGTCCAGTAACATACATTTACCCAGTAATATTTTTACATTTCCTGTCAACATCTTTTAATATAAAAACATGGTGGACCGCCTCCAAGCCCCGGCCACCGGGCTTAGCAAGTTTTCTGGGGGAAACCCTGTAATATATATGTATATATATATATGCATCAGTGACGTGCGGTCAGGGGAGGCAGAGCCTCACCTGTCAACCTGGAAAATAATATATAATAAAATAATTTATATTGCTATTTTCACCCTGTGGTTTGTACTATAAAGTATTTATTTTTTATTTAGCTTAACCAATTCTGATTATTTTTTCTTCAAAATCGCTGAATTTTCCCAGTCAAATGCTCAGAAGCGAAGCCGGTGAGGCAGCAGCGAGTTGAGCCTCACCTGGGATTGATCAACCTCTCACTAACTGCACTGGCTGCCATTCTATGGTAGCATGCTCGTCCTGTCTGTGTGTCGCCAATAAAATGGCTAAAAAACATTTAATGTATGAACTGATTTTCCATAATTTAGCTTATTTATATAGTAATGTACAGTGTTTGCATGGGGGCGTAAATCCCATCTCATTATTGGGGGAGGGACCATAAACAGAAATTTTTTAAGAGTAATTTTTGGGGGGGTGGTTGGCAAAGTTACAGTCAAATGTAACGTAAAATGTGGTTTAACTTTTTTTAAGTTTTTTTATTGTGTTTAAGCTGCACCACCAAAAATGACTAGTATGTAGCAATGCATATCAAATATGTTTTTCTCAGTAAACAACCTGTTGAGACCCATAGAAGCCAAATTAAGATTCAAATGTTGATTAGATATGAGTTTGGTTCAGTGTCACCGATCTTGTCTCAGCTACACTTTTACAAAAATGTAAGGCTCTGACTAAAAATAAGTTTTAATGAGTGACTCCACTTAATAAAAGTCCTCATAAATATTGATTTATTGCAGTGGTTCTCAATACAAGTTATGTGTTATTTAAATTATAACTTAAGTTGCTTTAAACTTTAATATTTTGTTTGTTTGTTTTTCCATGTCCTGGATGGCAGAGAACCTATAAATATGTAGAAATTGAATATCTGGGAGTATCATAACTTAAACTTAAGGCTCAGCACCAGAGTTTTATAGAAAAGTATTCAGATTTTATTTTGTGGTTTGTTATCATCTTACATTGAAGATGATAACAAATAAAGGCATACTTTATTTTTTTTTACCGTCAGCTGCTCTGCAATAGCTCCTCTGCTCTCGGCTCCCATACAGAGCTGTCAGCACTAGCTGATAATGCTCATCCGCTCCCTCCAGTTTCAAACTCTTCCCATTAAAGTTAGAGAGCTAAATATAATTGAAATATTGGCTACCTTCGACAGAAAAAGGAGCCAAGTCTATGAAACCAACGTAGCAGTTTAGCTAGTTTTGATTTATGGTATAATGAGGCAGTTTATCATGATTCAGCCAAAGTAATGAAATAATGAACTGTAGTCTGATTTTTATTGTTAATGTGTTTCTTCCTATTGAGCAGTGAAAGTAAATTAAAGTTGTTACATGTTTTTTCCTTTAAGTGTTTACTTACTGGAGGTTTTAGTTTGTGCTGCAGAGCCACAGCTAATTGAGGTAGGTAGCTCAAATCTCGACTTTCCCAAGATTGCGGGGGTCTAATGTTCTGACTATCAGTGCTGCCTCATCAGATTTTCCTACCATAGCACGGATAGATAGCTAAGTCTATCTGTCGGTGCTACGCGTCCAAAATTGCTACCATTATGTTTACAAACCAAAAACTACAGCAGGTTGTGTTAATGTTAAATATATTTTATAATATTATTTGAGTGACAGGACTGAAGTGGAAGCTGAAGAGTCATGCTTAGCATAGCATAGGAACAATTTATATACACGACGAAACCACAAGAAGATCACTTCATCTGAATATTCTACCCATTTAAAATCAAAAGCTATGGCAGATGTATGCACGCCATCGTGCCCCCCCTCCAGGCCTGGCTCCAGAGTGGGGCCCCGGTGACCCGCGTCCGGTCGAGGGAACACGAAGTCCAATGGTGCCGTTCATCATTGGGGTCATTGGGGTACTATACTTTCTCTATTTTTAAATCATTAAGAAAATCATTAAGTTTACAAAAGGAACTAATAAAACAACAAACTGTGCAGCTGGACAATTTGTTATATTCAATATATGTAAAAAAAAAACAAAACAAAACAAAAAACTGATAAGACATGCTTGATTGTAGCAAGTGATATTTGTCTCAAAAAACACTTACTGACATTTTTCCATCATCTGTTAACAACTTCATCTAATTCTTTCCACAGATTGAATCCTTGCCATGTTTTATTGCTTCCCTATTGATTATCATTCTGCTGGTAAGTCATGCTTAAAATTAACACTGTGTTAAAAAGCCATAGATTTCTGTCGAAAATTACATACTACTGAAAGACACACTAAAGTGTATTTGTTTTTCCTGTGGTACAAAGTTAGATTCTTTGGAGGACCAAAACTGACAAAATGTACAAGTTTCATAGTACGTAATATTTAATAAATTAGAATGAGTGCCGATGAGTCTTGTATGTTAGATTAAAAGTATCTTTTGAAAATAAGCTTTAAGCAGGTATCACACATATTCTTCACTGTTGATGTAATATTCTAATCTTAAATGCCATGATTTTATTAGCTGCAACTAAGAAATCATTAAACCTAAAAACTTTAAAACATCTGTGTAATTAATCTATAATGGGTTTTTATTTGTGAACTTTTATAGTTAATATTCCAATTGATTTAATGCAAATGAGGATGGCTTGGCTGCATAAGGAAAAGTAAAAAGAATAAAGTATGGAAAGTAAAGTAAAGTATGGCAGCCTGCTTCTTCCACTGTGATAAAAAAAATCTCTTCATAATGACTTGATATGATGACTTAGCTATAATAATAATTTAATAATGAGATAATAAATACAAATATAATGATATTGTATGTCATTATAGTGAGATAGTAGCAGGTACAGCAATTCTTTCAAAGAATAATGTGTTTTTACTACACTACTCTTTTATGTGGTAAAAATGTCTCAACATTGAAGCAAACGCCATGGTTGACAGAAATTTTTGTAATCAGTTAATTTGAGCAACATTTCTAATGAGCACATGAAACTAAATGGTTACAAAAGTCATTTTGTAAGATGTTTGCTGTGTAGCTGTGTTTGATGCGCTATATTTGTGTTCATGTTTCTTTCTTCAAAGGATAGTAAAGAAATTGATCAAAGGTGTTGTAAAAGTATCATTGGTGTATGATAAGATCCTTCTGGAATCAGGGGTAGATGGCCATAAAGCTTAAAAATATCATGGTGTTGAAATGTTCCTGCTCAGATGGCAGTCTTTTTGTCTCGAAGAACAAAGGAGCGAATCCTAATTTGGTTCATTCAGGTCACTTGGAAGAGTTTCTTTGTCCATGAAGAGAAACAGTAGAGTAAGAGAAACAAGAGGGTTGGAAAAATGTTGCCAGGGGCTTTCCCTCAGTGTTACTCTGCTTCTTGCGGTGTTCCATAGTCCCTGCCACTGTTGACTGCTGGGAAAGGAGGACACCTAAACAGAAGAAAAATGAAACATGTGTTGTAGATGCCATACACTCCTGATGTAAGACTCTGTTTACTTTCCAACTTACAATCATTACAGTCAAGATTTTCTATTAAACATTTGTAGCTTGAAAACAAAGAAGACTAATTCACTTTACTTAACCTTACAGCAGTTTTTACCCTAAGAAAGTGACCTAATGGTTATTTTTAGAACAAGAAATAATAATATTTATAATGCTCTTTATATCCCAAATTGAAACCTCCAGGGGAACATTCACACAATGATGATGGAAAGCTACTAGATTGCAGCTACAGCTGCTCTGGGATAGGCTAACAGAAGAGAGACTAATTTTGCGCCTTCGGCCCTTCTGACCAACAACAGCAGGCAAGATGCTCAGGGACACAAACAACAAGGGCGAACAGACCAGAAATTGAACAGGCAACTTCTGTTTCAAGGATTCATGGTGATGGTGGTGACAGCACAGCCCTTAAAGAGTGAGACAAGGTATTATTGGAGAGGTGTTGATCTGTGGCAGCAGGGAGGAACCGGGCCAGAGGAGGAACTGAGAAAAAGGAAGTAAAACAGGGAAGTAAATGAAGAGAATGATGGTGTAACCTGGTGGTGGCTTACAGTCTGAGGGTTAGTATGAGCACCAGGAAGTGGTCAGAGCTGGTTCTATGAGGAAGGAATAGATGGGAGAGAAATCAGAAACAAGTTAAACACAGTAAATGCAGCACAGAGAGCTAGAGTGTACCACTGTGGAAGCAAAACCATCTGGCATCTGCCTCAGGGAAGCCCCTCCTATTTAAGGCCTTTGCTGATTGGTGATGATGAGCACCAGCTGGATCCCGTCAGCCTGCCACCCTGTAAATGTACACTCCCCTGCCCTGCAGAACCCAACAGTACACCCCCCCCCCCCCCCCCCCCCCCCCCCAAAGGACGCCTCCTGGCGGTCGACCTGAAGAAGATGCAGCGGAGAGTTCAAAAGAGGATATGAGGGATGGGTCCTGTATAAAGGAAAGTGGGACCCAGGACCGCTCCTCTGGACCATATTCCTCCCAGTCAACTAGGTACTTTCTACCCCACCCATGAGGACCCACATCCACAATGCGACGGATGGAGTAGGCCGGGTGACCATCCGGTGGAGGGAGCTTGGAAGGAGGGCACAAAGGAGTAGAGATGTAGGCTTGATCTGAGAAACATGAAACACTGGATGGACACGGAAATGAGAAGGCAATTTAAGGTGGACTGCAGATGGGCTAATGATGATTTCAACAATGAACAGACTCAGAAACCTGGGGGATAACTTGTGGGAACATGATTTTAGTGGAAAGATTTTAGACTATAGCCAAACTCTTTGGCCGGGTGAGGAAGTGGGAGCAGGAACTCTCTTTATATCTGCGAGATGCTTATTTTGGGCAGAAGTTCTTTGAAGGGCAGCCTTAGTCTGGTGCCAAATATGTTGACAGTTCTGTATGTGATGCCCGACTGATGGAATGACAGTATCTGGGAAGGATGTAGGTAGAAGAGATGGTTGAAATCCTTGTGAGGCCTCGAATGGAGATAACCCAGATGGAGATGAGATGTGCGAGTTATGGGCGTAAACCACCCACGGTAAGTGGACACTCCAAGATTAGGGATTGGAGGCACATGAACAGCGCAGGGTACAGCTTATACCAGGATGGTCAAAGAAACCTGATGAGTGTGCCCAATGGATGGCACAGGCCCGGATGGAGGTTGGGACATACTGGAGGTTGGGGGGTCCTCCTCCTGGGTCTGGATCAGAGGTGAGGGCCTCCCGGATGGCTCTCTCCAAGTCCCAGGTGAGGGACCCAGTGGTGCAGGTGGCTGGGAGTATGGCTCCAGAGGCCTCAGAAGGGTCATCTGGGGAGTGGAGCCTGGAGAGAGCATCTGGCTTAGTGTTCTTGGAACCAGGGTGGTAGGTGATGTTGAGGTTGAAGCGGGAGAAGAAGAGAGACCAACGATACTGGCGTGGGTTCAGGCATTTAGCAGACTGAAGATGAGCCAGATTATTATGGTCAGTCCAGATGATGACCGGGAGCTCTGTACCCTCAAGCCAGTGTCTCCACTCCTCAAGAGCCAGCTTTATGGCAAGAAGCGTACCTGCTCTCTGTGGTGGTAAACTTCTTGGAGAAAAAGGCACACGGATGGAGCTTGCCATCTCTGGGAGAACGCTGGGACAAGATGGCTCCCACACCAGTCTCAGATGCATCAACTTCAACTGTGAATTGAGCAGAAGGGTCAGGGTGAATAAGAATTGGAGCATCCACAAACCTTCTTTTTAGCTCACCAAAAGCGAGCTTTGCCTCCGTTATCCATCTGAAGGGTTGTTTGATGGAAGTTAGAATAGTGAGAGGAGTTGCGATGACACTAAAGTTCCGGATGAAACGGCGGTAAAAGTTAGCGAACCCCAGAAAGCACTGGAGTTGCTTTCTGGAGTTCGGAACAGGCCACTCCTCTATAGCCTTGATCTTAGCTGGGTCCGTCTTCACCTGTCCACCCTCAAACACGTAACCGAGGAAGGTAATGGAAGAAACATGGAACTGACACTTCTCAGCCTTGATGAAGAGCCGGTTCTCCATCAACCTTTGGAGGACCAACCTGACATGCTTGCGGTGTTCATCCAGGCTGTTGGAGAAGATGAGAGTATCGTCAATGTAGACAAAAACAAAAACATTGAGAAAGTCCCAAAGAACATCATTGACCAAGTTCTGAAAAGTGGCAGGGGCATTGCAGAGACCAAAGGGCATGACCAAGTACTCAAAGTGACCAATATGGGTTTTGAATGCAGTTTTCCATTCGTCGCCCTCTTGAATGCGAATAAGATGATAGGCGTTTCGCAGATTGAGCTTGGAGAAGATGGAGGCTTGGTGAACTGGTTCAAAAACTGAGGAATGGGGGGGAGAGAATATTTATTCTTTACAGTGATTTGGTTGAGCCCTCTATAATCGATACACGGCGGGAGAGTATTATCTTTTACAGTCACAAAGAAGAATCCTGTACCAAGGAGGCAAGAAGAGGGACGGATGAGACTGTCATGTTGGGGTCTACTTTTCTAGCCCACATGCAGAACACCACAGGGAAACGGATAATCAGTAAAAATGGTTTATTGAATAATCAGAAAATCAGCAGAGGTGCGTCTGCTCCAGGAAATACGGCTCTCGGGAAATGCGGCACACTATGGAGGCAACAGAGAGAAGGTGAGTTCGAGGGCGTCGGAAAAGGGAGTGAGGGAATGAGAAACGGACTGATCTTACTTGCAGAGTAGATGGTGAAAGTCCGGGAGGGTTTAACTGTTGGATCGAGGTCGTTTAGTCCAAAGGGTCTTCTCAATGGGTCCGGGCTTGTCTGAGAACCAGCTGGGTCCAGGAGCTGGCGGCGGAAGGCGGACAGGCAGGATCTGGCGGGCTGGAGACAGAGGAGTGTTCCGACTGACGAACGGTGTTTCCAAGGGTAGGTGCGGGGACTCGGGCAACCAGTGGGTAATCTCCACAGCTTCACAAGGCAATGGGTTCCGGAAAACCAGGGGGAAATAATCCCTTAACAAAGGAACTCAGTGTCTCGAGGAGGACACCTGGAGGAGGAGAACAACGAGAGGAATTACTCGGGAAGTTACTCAAGTGAACAAAGAGCTTTCGCTGGAGGGCTCTGACTACCATTGCTGGCAAACACTCAGGCATCGAAGAACCGGCAGTCAGCTCCTCTTGAGCTCCAGAGATGATGAGGAGATGCCAAACAGGTGTGTTGGAGGTTGGCATGCCCCGCCAGGAAAAGCAGTCTGTGGCACCATCTGGTGGAAGGCTAGTGACTAGCCGAAAAAGGACCCAGACATGAAAAACCCCCAAAAACCCCGGAATCCAACAGAGACCTGCTTTAAGTGAGTCATTTTAATACTGTTCCATAGTTTGCCTCTCTTGCTTAGAGATATTAAACAAACGGCTGGAAGGAAGTAGGGCTCCAGGAAGAAGGTCTATGCAGCAGTCATAGGGGCGATGAGGAGGGAGAGACTGGGCGAGATCTTTACTGAATACCCAGTGGAGGTCATTGTATTCTTTAGGAACATTAGTTAGATCAGGTTCACCAATGGGCTGGGGCGGCTCTGAAGGCAGAGATGGCTTAGCAGATTGCAGCATTGGTTGAGACAATAAGGGCTCCATGAGTCAATGCGAGCATCGGCCCAGTTAATGTGGGGGTTGTGTTTGCAGAGCCAGGAGAACCCAAGAACCAGAGGGGCACCCTTAATGGGAAACGCAAAGCATTTAATGTATTCTTGGTGATTGCCAGAGATGTGGAGGGAAACTGGGTCAGTTTGGTGGGTTATGTTGGCCATAGGACTACCGTCCAAGGCAGCCACCTACAGGGGGAAGGTCATGCCTGGACCGGAATTTGATATTCAGATCAAATTCTAGATCAGGGTGTATGAGATTTTGCTCAGAACCTCAATCTACTAAGGCTTGGAAGGGGTAGGAATCATGCTGGATAGTGAGTACAGCAGGAAGACTTAGCTGGAGGTAATCATTCTCTTTAGATCCGCCCACCAGGACCCTCAGACTTACTGGCGGGCTAGGGCTTTTTTTTGTGTACTGGACAAGAGGAGATGAAATGTTGAGAGGACCCGCAGTAAAGACAACAACCTGAGGATATACGACTTTGCCATTCCTCTGGACTTAGCCGGGCTCGGCCTACCTGCATGGGTTCTGGATTGGAGGATTGGGCGAGTCAGGGCTGGGAGAACCCCTCCTAATGGGAGGCAGAGAAGGCCGGGAATTTGAGGGTCGGGATCTATCTCTAATTCTGTTATCTATCTTGATGGCCAGTTTAATTAGTTCGTCTAGACAGCCAGGTTCATCTCGGCATGCCTGCTCATCTTTCAGTTTGTTGTTCAGGGCATGTTGGAAACCTCCTGTAAGAGCTGGTTCATTCCAACCTGATTCTGTTCCAATGGTGCGAAAATCAATGGCAAAATCAGCCACTGATCTATTCCCTTGTCTTAAATTCCAGATTCTTTTTGAGGCAGCTTCTTCACCAACCTTGGGACAGAATGTTTGTTTGAAGAGCTCAATAAATTCCTCAATATATGAGGTTCTCTTCATCAACTACGGTCTCCGCCCATCTAAGCGCTCGATCTCTTAGTAACAGAAAATAAAAGAAATCTTGCTGGCGTCATCGGGAAATGAGCGTGGGGAGCGGTGAAAAGCTAACGTACATTGAAGCAGGAAACCCTTGCTTTTCTCTAGCTCACCTGAGTAATGTTCAGGAGTGGGCGTGATGACGTCACAGGACAGAGGTGGCGCAGAAGCAGCTGAAGTTGAAGCCAGAGTGGGGGCTGGAACAGGAGCCGGAGCAGGGTTAGCTGGAGGAAACCTGTCCTGTAAAGTCTGGATTTGATTAGCCATTTGATGTAAATACTGAAGCATGGAGTTCAGCTGATGCAACACGACATTATTGGTGGCATCATGCCTGCCCAAGAGGACACCTTGTTTGGACAGCACGGTCCGTAGTTGTGCTGCAGAGTCCGATTGGCCAGATGGTTCTGTCATGTTGAGGGGTTAGCAGGACTCGAAGGCAAGCAACAACTACTTCATTTACCTGGTGATGGCTTACGGTCTGAGGCGAGCGATAGATAGATAGATAGATAGATAGATAGATAGATAGATAGATAGATAGATAGATAGATATCATTATTCATGAGTGTGCCCAATATATGTATATATATATATATTTAACAGTACAGACCAAAAGTTTGGACACACCTTTTAATTCATTGAGTTTCCTTTATTTTCATGACTATTGACATTGTAGATTCACACTGAAGGCATCAAAACTATGAATAACACATGTGGAAATATGCACTAAACAAAAAGTGTAAAACAACTGAAAATAGCCCTTATATTCTAGTTTCTTCAAAGTAGCAACCTTTTGCTGTGATTACTGCTTGCACACACTCTGCATTTTCTTGATGAGCTTCAAGAGGTAGTCACCTGAAATGGTTTTCACTTCATAGGTGTGCCCTGTTAGGTTAATAAGTGGGATTTCTTGCCTTATAAATAGTCATGAAAATAAAGAAAACCCATTGAATTAGAAAGGTGGGTCCAAACATTTGGTCTGTACTGTATATATATATATATATATATATATATATATATATATATATATATATATATATATATATGCATATGTACGTATATGCATATGTATACATATGTGAATGCAGTGTTATACATTTCCTATAGTCATAAATGCATAATACCCCCTTTAAAAAGAAGACATACATTGGATATGAAGGCTGCCAAATGTTGTACGCTCTCTCTCCCACAGACACACACACACACACCAAGCTCCTTCGACCTGAAATCCAAAGGTCCCTTTTCAAGATTTCTAACTTTTTAAACTCTGTAGGGCTGCTGCTTCATCAGGCTGGATTTTATAGAAAAGACATCAAATTGTGTAAAGGACTCAACACTAGGGTGCTGCTATAACTTATTGAGTTTCCTCACTGCAATTACACCAGCAAAAGACTCCTCTATTTACCTGTGTAGACAACTCCATTTATTTCTATTGACATGTTGATGCTGTTAATGCCGTTGGTAGACAGGTTCAATATGGACTCTTGTCTATCATCTGTCAAGAGAGAAAGCACAGGGGCAGAGAGGAAAACTCAATATGAGCATTTAGAAAAGAAATAGAAAAAGCAAGAGCAGTATTGCGAGAGTTTGGAGAGTGACAGGATAATAAATTTATTAAGTGTTCTGGAGACACAATTATAAAAAGATATGAGTTATGGAAGACCTCTATCATAGCACACAACTGGGAACCATTACAAATACAATCACAAATGGTTAATATTTTCTTCCAAGACACCTCCCCCCCCCAAAAAAACTAAAGGGAGTGATTTTTAGGATTCAAGAGCTTAGCTCAGTCCAGAAATTGCTTTTCCATACACAATGTAATGATTCTGTGTTTTAGTCCTTTTTTAGGGTCATGTTATGTGTAATTGTTATAAGTTAGCATCATATTTTGTTGCACATTGTTATGTGTAGTGAAGGGTTATGGGCTTGTAAACACCGTTTCCCGTTGAGAAGTTTACTGTGTGACACAGAGCACTCGTATGGTGTCATAAAAATTAACCTTAGCGCTGATGTCCGCGTTGAGTCCGCTTCAACTACATGCCGACCTCTTTGAATGCCCGAGTATGCTCAAGTATATTGGGACCTTTAGAATCCAAAACTATGGCACCACCCTGGTCAGAAGCTAGTAATTCACAAAGAAGTCAGGATCCCACTGACTGCCAGACCTGGATCACTGCTGAGATCTATGCATACTCATAGCATTCCTAGCAAGACAACTTGAATTTATCATCCAAATCATACAACCTGATGATTGTTGTATGACAGACAGGGCTTTATGTTATGCTGACACACAGTGACAGGATAAGAGACATGCCCACACACACACACGCACACGCCCGCATACCCCCTCCCCACACACCCACGCACGCCCACACACACACACGCCCACCCCCACAATATATATGTGTGTTCTCTACAACCTGCTGAGGGTGTAGAGCTGGTCCAGTGTTCCATGACCACACTGCTCTTCCTGAATCCGAAGTTCAACTATCCAACAGACCCTCCTCTCCAGGACCCCTGAATAGACTTTACCAGGGAAGCTTAAGAGTGTGAACCCTCTGTAGGTGGGACAGCCGCCTTTTTGAAAAGGGGGATCACCATCCTGTCCTTCTAATCCAGGGGAACTACCCCCGATGTCCATGCAATATTGCAGAGTCGCATCAAATCTCATGCACCCCCAGGTCCTTGCCACTGAGGAGCTCTTTAACACCTCGGCAATCTCATCCCCAGAGATGGGAGCGCCCGACCCACAGACCCCAGGCTCTGCTTTCTAAATGGAAGGCATGTTGGTGGGAAGTATTCTGCCCACCAGAACACAATGTCCTGAGTTGAGGTCAGCAGCACACCATCCCCACTATAAACTGTGTTGGTTCTGTACTTCTTTCCCCTTCTGAGACTCCAGATAGTGGACCAGAATTGCCTCGAAGTTGTGCAGAAGTCTTTCTCCATGGCCTCTCCAAACTCCTCTCATGCCCAAGTATTTGCCTAAGCAACCACCCGAGCTGCATGCCACTTGGGCTGTCAGTACCCATCGGCTGCTTCTGGAGTCCCACAGGCAAAAACGCCCGATAGGACTCCATCTCTCACCTTTGGTGCCCACCAGCGGATTCAAAGATTGCCGCCGCGACAGGCGGCAACCAACAGCTCCGATAAGCCGCCTCGACAATGGAGATGTGGAATAATGATCCGCTCAGACTCAATACTTCCCCCAGAACTTGTTCAAAGTTCTGCCGGAGATGGGAGTTAAACCGCCGTCTCACGGGAGTTTCTGCCAGACGTTCCCAGCAGACCCTCACAACACGTTTGTTGAGGCCAGATCTGATTGGCATCCTTGCCCACCACCAGAGCCAACTCACCACCAGGTAGTGGTCAGTGGACAGCTCCGCACCTCTCTTCACCCGAGTGTCCAAGATATACGGCCGCAGATTCGACGAAACGACCACAAAGTCGATCACCAAACTGCAGCCTAGGGTATCCTGTTGCCAAGTGCACATATGGACTCCCTTATGCCTGAACATGGTGTTCGTTATAGACAATCCAAGATGAGCACAGAAGTCCAACAACAGAACACCACTCGGATTCAGATCAGGGGGGCCCATTCTGCCCAGCCACACCCCTCCAGGTCTCACTGACATTGCCCACATGAGCATTGAAAGTCCCTCAGCAGAACAACACAGACATAGGTGGGATTAAATACACAGGGAAGGTAATCAGTGGAAACAGGGCACCGCTGGGATCAATCAGGGGCAGATGAGACAACATATGAACTAAATTGACACACAGAAAACCAAATCCTCACAGTTTTAGTAAATTTTCAAGTTGAACTTCCTAAAGAGTGAATGTTTTCCTATTAATAACTGCACTCCAAATTACAGAAAATGATTGGCCCTTCCCTTTCTTTAGAACAGAATTTAAATTGTGATGCATAGTAGCATATTAAAATGAGTATATTGCCAAGATTTATATATCTCTTTCAGAGTATTCCAGTCTTTGTTCACCTGGGGTGATGTACACCCCAGAATCTGTATGAGGTTCCATCTGAGACAGAAAAAAGGGTGTCTCTGGCTCTACCCAATCTAATGCATTATTACTGGGCAGAAAACTTTCACAAAGTAGTTTTTTGCTTCACCAACCAGATGCTGGCTGGTGCCAATTAGAACTGAATGCATGTAAACCATCATCATTCTCTGTATTCATTACTGAAGCTTCCTCTCTCCCCTAAACAATACTTTTCATGAAATACTTCAACTTAGATATGAATGCAAGGGTGCCACATAGGGGGGGAAAGTTATGACAATTCCAAGGGCCCCTGACCAACAGGGGGCCCTCCACAATTTTTTTTTTTTCATAGAAAGTAAAAAAAATGGGTCCCTGTCAATTGCAAAATTAATTATACTGTGTTTTCTAAAATTGTTTTTAGCAGTAAAAATCAAATGGTCTCCCTCACAGACCAAAAAGCACACATTTGCCCTGAACCCCCTGGATCTGCATGAAATGTTTCATTCCTGCTTGGAGCGCTTGACGGTGACATGTTCAGCAGCAGCCAGTAGATGACAAGAACTACTGTGGTTGTTACTGTGCTGCTAAGAAAACTAATAAAGTTAAGTTTTAAAAAGAATTAGAGAGACAGCGAGAGAAAGGGGTAAAGTGTCAATTTGTAACCCAGTTTTTCTCTGAGAGGTGGGTAGACTGTGTGAGATTATCAACCATTCAGCATAGTTAGCTTAGCTACAGACTGTTTGCCTCCTTTTCACTAGCATTTAATGAATTAAGGAAAGAAATTACCAACATATTCATATATTGAACATGTACCTGTACCTTTTACCACTTAACAACAGATGAGTCAGTCAGCAGCAGCTCTAACCCACGTCCCTCCTGACCCATCCTCTCCTAAGTGGAATTAAAGCTGCAGTATGTAACTTTTATAAAAAAAATTTTTTTACGTATTTGTTAAAACTCATTATGTTGTGACAGTATGGCATGAGAGATAATTTGTGAAAAATTTATTTCCTCTGCCGTGTCCCAGTGCGTTCTAGAAACAACCAATCAGAGGCAGGAGAGTTTTAGTGCTGTCAATCACAATCTCATGTGGCTGCTCATCCTTTCTCCCCCTCGCTCTGTGCTATGCTGTAGCTAGCACAGCCTGTTGTGAATGTTCAGTCTAGTTAGCAATGACAGCAGATAAAAATTGTTTATGTAATGATAAGTTGTTTTTCCACCATTAGCACATTTAGCAGTGAGTGAATGAGGTTGATTGACAGCACTAAGACCCTCCTCCTGGTTCTGATTGGTTGTTTTTGGTCAGAATGTTGTGTCACTTTAACCAGGAATAGCAGCTCAGGGAGCAGGTGGAGGAGATTGATCTATTCACAGATTATCTGAAATGGTGCCAGCTTTAACAAATATGAAGAAAACATTTTTTATTAAAGTTATATATTGAGGCTTGAATAAAATGCAATTACATAGCATTTTTGATAAGTCTGTATTGCTTCATGTATATTTTGCATCTTGCCTTTTACTGTTACTCATGGGGAGAGACATTTCAGTAATCTAAAACTAATAGAAAAAAATTAAGCAACCTACTTGCATACTGTATGTCGACTGTTGCATGTAAAATTCACGAGCAGTAAAT
The DNA here is from genome assembly GCF_001444195.1 of Xiphophorus couchianus. NCBI lineage: Eukaryota > Metazoa > Chordata > Actinopteri > Cyprinodontiformes > Poeciliidae > Xiphophorus > Xiphophorus couchianus. Next base: position 450,642 of record NC_040239.1, read on the forward strand.
ATTGTGCTAGTATCAGTATTGGACCAAAGAAAGCAAGGCAAGCCTTTAAAATTGTGACGCTTTTGATAGGTCAGATAGACTATTTCTAAAAAAAATTAAAGAATATTATAAAAAATTGTAACAGCAGCTGCGTGGGGGGGCCCAATTTAATTTTTTGTCATGGGGCCCAAGATTCCTGGCAGCGCCCCTGTATGAATGTAATGAATTGAATTGTGAGCAGACAGGTTAGTAACTCACTTTGAACATATTTGCAAAGGAATTTTAAGCTTGGAGATAAGCCTGGTAAGCTGCTAGTGTCACAACTCAAGGGCGACCAAGCCCCAAAACCAATTTATTATTAACCAATTTATTTACATTAGCTTGTGATGTGAACTTTTCCTTCCTGGATAATAATAATAATAATAATAATAATAATAATAATAAAAGTTCATGCATGGCTAAACCTTTACATTGCATTTAAAAAATAAGGTGCCAGAATGTAATTTTATGTATATGTGTTTCGAAATAATCAGCTGATCTGAGTCTTTATCATTATGTCACAATGAATTTCTATAAGACAAAATTAGGTTGTGGTTCAGTCCATCTGAACCACAACCTTGAGGTTCGCCATTGATGAGAGTTGCTGCTCACAGCCAGTCTACGATACTGAGAAACAGAGCAGATAATGGAAAAGCTCACTGCAGTAGAACCAAACCACACACTAACCGGCTAGAGCGCCACTTGCTGGTGGAAAAGTGCCTATAGTCACTTGATTGTGCTATCAGTTGGCACTAGGTGCCTAGATAATACTGGCTCTTTAAAATTAGTTGAAATGTTTTAGCACAAGTATCTGTCTTAATCTGGTCTCAAGTTGGTAACAAGTATCTTACCTCTTTTGACAGAAGGAGCCTGGGTGATAACGTTGCTTTGGTGAGAAAGCATTGGTACATGTGGCTGTATTTTTGTTGTTGGGAGAGAAGTCTGTGGGCCTGCGACAGAATAGCTGAAGATGGTAGAACTGTAGTTCTGCCTACGGCTCTCCCGACGGTTGCTGTCTATTGCTGCTTGAAGTTCACCAGGAGAGCTCAGTCCCTGCTTTTCACATTCATATGGATAGAGGTACTTCATATACCTGCATCAAACAGCACACAATTTCCTTTGAACAATGAGGCATCTTTCAATATTAGTTTGTAGCGTCAAAATACTATCTGAGTGTTAAAATTCACTTGTAATATAAAAAGGATTCTCCCACTCCCCTTACTGAATCGGTTGTGGAGGTAATAGAAGGATGGGTTAGGGTAACTACTCTATCCTACCCTAACTAGGTAGTCAGCTCTATTTTGAACAAACCAGTGGTGAGCACAGAATCACACACCACCACCCATTCCAAGTCAGTGTAAAGTGAAAGAAAATTTCTATGGTAGTGGACATTGCATGAAATTCAGTTACAGTTATAAATATATTTGATATATTAGATATATTTGCCTGAATCAAGCAACATGTCACACATAAAAAAATTTGATTAACGTAGACCAACACCTCTTAGAGACAATGTAGAATGAGGAGAAGATAAAAACAGATCTCGAGCTACAATCTTTGCTTCACTTGGTGTCATCCCTAAGGTGTGGTAAGTGGACCTTAGCTTTGGATGGTGAATGTCATTCTGTATCTTTTCCATTTGAATGAATTGTATGGCTTGCAACATTTGATCATTTTCAGCATTAAAGTCTGTTTTATACTTAGCCAAATCTCATTATTTCTCAAGGTAATAACACTAAGGGGTTTTGGTCGGTACGGATAAACAGACCTGGCTGTTGCACAGAAGGGAAACTGGCTGCACTGCAACAATACCCATGACTATGCTGAGAGAATTCATAAGCTTCAGCAGCCGAAATGTGAGATACTTTACATTCAACTGTCACCCGGGTTCTTCACCAGTCAAAGCTTTATGGGACAGTAGCAACTACTGAAGCATGCCTTTTGGCAAACTCTACTGTAGTTTTCCAAAAGGCATGTGGTAAAGTGGAAGAAAGTTCTTTGGTCTAATTAGACCATAATTTAGGTTTTTGGCCATCAGACAAGACGATGCATTTCATTTGGAGGACATCAAAAGCCATCAAAAGTGTGGTGGTGGCAGCATAATGCTATAGGGATGCTTCTTAGCAGAAGGCTCTGGAAGGCTTGTAAAGGTAGAAGGTAAAATGAATGCAGCCAAACGTAGGAAGACTCTGGAGAACAATTTGTTTCTATCTGCAAGAGAACTAAGTTGTCAGAGAATTATTTTCTGGCAAGACAATTACCCAAAGCATCCAGCTACACCTACACAGAAATTGCTTGTAGACTATAAGGTGGATTTTTTCTGAGTCAAAACCCAGACCTGAATCTGAAATAGAATTTGTGGCTGAACTTTAAAAGTTCACCACGCAACCTGAAAGAGCTGGAACAGTTTTGCAAAGAAGGGGTAAAATTGCACCATCCAGATGTGAAACCTGATTGAGACCTAGCCAGAAACACTGTTGTGACTGCAGGTAAGGTGCAGCTACTAGATATTGACTTGAAGGGTGTTAACATTTATCCAATCACTTATTGTTTGTCACATATCTTTATTTAACAGTCTGTACTTTGTAGAAATTTGTTTTCACTTTAACATTAATGGAATTTTTGTAGTTTCTTTTGTTAAAAACAGAAAAGTTTGTTTATCATGATTGATTTGTTTAAGCAATAAAAAAGTAAGAGATCCAAGGGGTGTTAATACTTTCTACAGATGCTGTTAAATAGAAATGCAATGATCTGTCTTGATTCTAAATTAATTTAGATTTAAACACAAACAAGAAAGCACTGAGGAATGTCTGACAGATTCCAGTTGCCATTAGCTGTTATGTTACAACACAAAATACAGCATTATGTACAATTTTAGTATTTGAAAGGAATGTTCTTTCTTTTTACAGACTGTAAATAAAAAGGATGTCTCACATATGAATAACACATCTAGTCTTAAAAATATTCTTGTTGAAGCTTATCTAAAACTAGTCATACTTACTGTGTTCGGAGAGTAAATGCTGCACTAGTAATAGAGGTTGGGAGATGGAGGCCTTTGGTAATCTCACGCCATATCTTTTTATTGATGACTTCCACTAAGCCGCCTTTTTCTGTGACAAGCTTGTAGAGCATGTAGAGATCCAGCACCTGCTTTGCCATGATAGGAATTCGATTCACTGGAGTCCCTGCAGAAAGTAAACACAATAACCAGGATCAATTCTATTACCTTGGTTCCTCCCGTCAATAGGCTTCTGCATCTTCTTATAAGGCCAATTTATCTTAAGCCAGTCAAATATCTGACAGTTGTGTTAAATGAAAAGGATATAGCTTTTAAAAGTTTTTAGCATTTTATCAGTTTGTATTTTTATGTTATCACATTGTCTACTGTTCATATTTGATGCACTAAAAATTTAAAATGACAGACAAACTTTGTTTTATTGGGGCTGTTGGAAATGTATTAATGTAAGTTAAAGAATCTTTAACTTTACAGATACAAAAGACTATTTGTCAAATAAAGATGGTCTAATATATTAAGTCTGCAGTTTAGTGCCACACATAAAGAGAAGAACAAGGTTTTTGTGACAATTCTATAGTAGCTGACCCTGAGATAATTAACCTGCATTTGCTGACAGAATTCTATTGTGCCCATTGGATTTACCATAATAGCAATCAATATAAGGCAGGAAAATAGTGCAAACAGCAGCATGTCCCTTTCCAGAGAGAAGAAAGCACTGAGGAATTGTCTACAGTGGTACAATTGCATCAATTACACCCAGTAATTGTAGCTTTGTTTTACTGTGATGGGAAGTTAAAGAATACAATTTTATTAACCAAGGCCAAAGTCCTCCTGTGCTTTCAATCCAAATCCACAAAAGGTGCAAAGTTGCATACATCATTATTCATTTAAGAATAAAAAAACTTAGCACAATAGCAGCAAAACAAATAATTTAAATTCCAGAACAGACAATCTGTCTCATAGATCAAAGTGTTATAACATTGGTATTGATGCCTTACAGCAATAATGTACAGGTATACAGGTTTTCTTCAAGTGCAATGATTTCTTCCAAAACCGTAAGATGTTCAAAGATCTTGGTTCTGTGTTGCTACACTATTTTAATCTTTGTAATAGGATGTGTTGAGACGCTTATCAAGGACACGCACACACAGTTTGTTACACACATGGAATTCTTCACTTTTACACAAAGGCCTTTGTAGAAATAGCAACTTAGCTGGCGTACGACATCAGGCAACCACTGGGCGTGTTTTTAGATATAACCAGTGATTCTTCCGTTTTTGATCAGATGCTGTGTAAATTCGGTCATATTCATTTTACAACAAATTAGCCTGTAAGGGTAAGCGTCTCTTTCTTTTTTAGCGCTAAAAAAGAATAAAAAAGATAAACTCTGGTTATTCTGTGTTGGCTGATTTCCTGTTCGTGCGCTCACACGTTTTGGTCATTCGAGTTTAAATTGCAACAGATGCAAATACTGCAAATTCATACTGGTCAACAGATGGACAATGTTTCAACTAACTCCTTGTATTTTAGGAAAATATTTTACTTAAATCTGACCATACTTCACACAATCAGGAAACATATAATGCATTTCTGACAGTAGCTGAATTGTTGTCGCTAACAAATAGTAAACCATTACCTCTGGCTTGGAAACACTGAGCTGCAAAACGTATGAAAAGAATGAAATAACATTAAAATCATTTGCTTAATCTGAACAAGAATGCCATGAGGTTTTTTTTTCTTTTTTGCAACTTTCTTTTTTATTGTTTTTTTTAACAGAACAACCAACCAACAAACAAACATGAGAAAGAACATGGAAAAAATATGACATCCCCATTACAAAAACGAAACAAAACAAAAACCTCAGTTACCAAAAACTGACAAATAAAATAACCATAAGATACAAAATAAAACTTACAAAGACTAAGTGAAATCTAACATAAAGACAAAAATGGAACTGGGACTTTCATCTCTTTTCAGAGCCGAAATTCTTCCATAGGAGTTGGCTCTTGCAGAACACTTGTGAAATAACTAGTAAGCAAGCCGGATAGTTTTAGCTTTGTCCACAAGATATTGTTATATGTCTGTTTCTTTTTATTAGGTGGTGTTTTGTTGAATTCATTTTTTCTGGCAGGTCAGCGGCTTCATTGGGAAAAGAGCTGTCTCTGCAGTCTCCCCAGAAATTCTTCCATGTTTAAGAAGCACAAAACCTTACCATCTGTGGTGGATCAACCCATAAACGAGTGAGAACAAGACGGCTACAGTAAAGTCTAATTGTCAGTTTGATAGAAGAGTGAACAATTTGATAGCATGCTGTGATGCTGTGTATAATCTCATGTTAACAGGAACACAAAATGCATCCTTGTGACTTTTTCTTTCTTTTTTTCAGGTTTTAAGGAGCTGATCAGAGGTCTTAAGTTCAGTGGATGAACTTGCATCCATCTCATGAATGCATATATGCTGACTTTAAAGAAATATCTTCAAATTAACTCAGTTGGCCTAAGAATGGTTAGGGTTCTTTACTGGCTTGCTGTAATTACTGGCTGTCAGTGTTAATCACCTCCTAGAAAGATGTTAATAAGTGAACTTAAAATGTATATGTTTGTGAATCCAGACAAAATAAATATTTGGTAAATTAATTAACTTTTAATAATAAAAAAAAATAATAGTTTCATAAAACTTTTTGGCTTATCCTTGACGATTCTATTCTTTTTTATTTAAACTAAAATTGACTTATTTGAGAAAAAAAAGCTGCTGGTGCTACTTTAATCAATTAATGACCCTATCTGGGTGCAACGCTAAATCATTAGAGAATTTATCAAAACACAAAGGAAGCCATTACAACCATTGTCTCTCCTGTTTTTTCTAGAATCTTTAAAAAGAGGGTTGTCTGTCTTTGCTTTCAAGTTAGAAGCACTTCCATTATTCCACATAGACTTATGTTTGAAATGATGTGGGCCGAATTAAAATTGGATATGGTCAGAAGACAGACTATATCTTCTGACCAATTTTAAAGTGGCCAGTCTTCCCTAACCACTTTAGAATTGTGACAGTATAATTGTTCATTATGAAAATGCCAGTGCAATATGAGTGATTTAATTGCATGTAGTCATCATAATTTACAAAAATTAAGGCTTGGAAACAGCTTACATGTAATTAATCTATATCATCTATCTATCTTTCTCTCTCCCTCTCTCTCCCTCTATACATATAATAATTCAATAATTTAAATACTATTTAAACTTTTTGAACATGGTCTATTTTCATGGTTTCAGTTTAAAAACAGTTTTTAATTGTCACTATTGACAAAATTGTCAGTGACAGTAAAAATTGTCACTAACAGTTGATTATTATTTTATCATAAGTTACATAGTTTAATAAATCAGTCACCAATGTCACTCAACTGAGTTGTACAATCTACTAACTACTCCATCACCACTGATGGTGATCCACCAGGGGAAAAATATTGAAAACCCCTAACTCAGTGGTGCCCAAAGTGGGTCCTGGAGGGCCGGCATCCTCCAAGTTCTAGTTCTCTCCCTGGTGGTACCAACAACCTTTTCAGCATGTCAGGCTCATTAGGCCTCTAATGAGCCATCATTTGATCCAGGTGCATTAAACCAGGGAGAGAACTAAAACATGCAGGATGCCGGCCCTCCAGGCCCCACTTAGGGCACCACTGCCCTAACTGAACCTAAAGTTAGCTTGATAATCTTTGGAGGTCATTTTTTAAACAATTGTATGGATTTGGGATAATTATTATAATCATTTACTTAATTGAGTTTTTTTGGGTAAGTGCGGTTAAGTCCCCCCCTCAACATAAAGATAAAGTCCTGTCTGTGGATTTAGGGATCAATCAGAATGGGGAAAAACTTGAAATAAAGAATACCATTGATTCCAGGGCCACAAGAAATCAGGTTATATTTTATTATTGTTCTCAAAAAGTTTATTAACAAAACAGGATAATACTGTTGGGATCCGGGTTCGTTTGAGTTTGGCTTTAGATTTTTGTTATTTTTGGTGTTCCTTAGGTTTCTCTATTTAGTTCTCCCTATTTTCCACTTTTGGTATTCCTTAGTGATTCTTGCTATGTTTTTCATATTTCTAGTTATTTTCTGTTCTAGTTCTTTAGTCTAAGTTATTCTTTAGTGCTAGAATTATTTACCGTTTCTCTGTGACACTTTCTCTCTCCTTCTCGCCCTCAGTTAGCTCCTGCTCTAACCACTTACACCTGTTATCAATTTACTCATCAGTCCACTGCTTCCATACCCTACCTCCCAGTATTTAAGCTCTTCTCTTTCTGTCACTAGTCACCAGTTTGTCTTGTTTCCTCATCTCACCTAGCCTATTTGTGATTCCCTCATGTCTTCAGTTTTTGGATATTTTTTCTGAGCTTCCTTCAATGTACCTTCTTGTAAGTTGGATTTTGGCTTTTGTTTAATTAATTACTCACTTAAATACTATGATTATGATACAGCCTACATATACAAAATACAGACAGACATTCCCAGGCATGGTTCAAAGTGTCGGACAGCCAAATGAGTGATATATTGAATGTAAAAAAAAAGAGGAAAAAAGAAAAAAAAAAGGGGGTGGAGAGGATAGTCCTCATCTCCAGTTGAAATCACGGTCTCTGGTTATGAAGTTATGAAATAAGCAAAATTGCTGCCATTTTACTAAATAAGCCCTAATAATATCTATTTAACCTCTAGAACAACCTGGCTTTATATAATAGTATATAAATATATAATAGTTTGATATTAGCACCTCTGAGACCTAGAATTATAAGACTGAGATATCAAGGCAAAGAAAACTCAGTAGCTGCTGGTAGGGGCCATTCAGGAGCCTCCAGACATTCAGGGGCCCCAAGAAATGGTTTAATTGTAACGCAGACCATAGATCTAAACCTGTAGCATCATTTATAGAGATGTTATTACATTTTATTTATTTAATGCATTGAGCTGAGAAAAATAAATAGTACATTTAGGATTTAATTAGGAAGTTTACTTTGTAAAAGTTTAAAGAATCATCTTGATAGTTTGATTGTTGTGTTACCATGGCTACAATATGGTGTAGCCATGGTAATCTAATCTTTGTGTTTGAATTGGGTTTGTTCACAAATACATCACAGCACATAACCAATAATCAGTGATTGATTTTAAACTCGGCCAATAAACCTGGTCTCCCTCTCACAGATTCACCTTATCTATATTTAAACATGTTAGTGATGCTGAGGTTCTTAGTAGGACGGGTTCCGGGGGGAGGGCGGTTCTGTCTAAGGCCCCATATTACCTTGATCCGGCCCTGGAGGAACAGCTGCTGCAATGCACATCTCTGGAATCTACCTTTAATCCCCCGGTGGCCCCTGTCAGTCCCCCGATGCTTTAGGGTCATTTTGATTCATTTCATTGTGGCATGTTTGGCTTTATGCTGTGGTTCTAATTATTGCTACAATATTTTCTCTGATGTTTATTTTGTGAACACTAAATGCTCTGGGCTGAATCTTCCTTTAACACTTGAGGTTCTGCAATAACTTCTATTTACAGCTGCGAACCTCCAGCCCAGATCCCATCAGCAGCGGCTTTAAACCGCCTGGTAGAAACGTTAAGGAGAAGCAGAGCGAACAGTCAGCAGGTGGTACCAGGTGGTACTGGGCTTTGATCTGTGTCACGACTCGCGGTGACAGTCGGTACCGTGTGTTGGGTCTATTTTAGTTCGTAACCTGCAAGGAATCAACCAGAGACACAAATTACTTTTCTGCAGAAGAGGGGAGCAGAGCCAGACGCGGAGAACCGCCGTTAAACACTGTCTGTGATCAACTCCGCCGGCTCTTCGTCCCCAACTGCCTTTTATTATGATTACAAGGAGGGAGGTTGAGCTTTTTCACACAGTCACACAAAGAATTGATCAAAGACCTTTACCACAGGATGTTCTGGAACATTCTGTGGACATGCCCTTACAAGGTCACAAGGCTGACCGTTACTAATTAGTTTCACAGGAAGCTGATAACACAGGAATATGTTAATGTTTCTAGCTTCCAGGCAAACATCCTAAATACAGTTAATAGTGTATCACAAAAGAAAAGAAGTCAAGTAAACAACACACAAAATAATAATATGAAAACATAACCTTTAAAATAAACTCACAAGTAAATGAACTTAGATCATTTTTCTAACACCATGTCTTATATCAGGATGTCTTGATATAAAGACAGACATTCTTTCTACCTGTCGGTGGACCGACTCAGACTGCCTGTAGTGAACCGGGCATTTAGCAGAATGATGAAGTTAAAGTCAGAGGTTTTTTCTGCAGTCGAAGCATTTCTGTGTTTAGGGGAGAGGCGGGTTTTTTCCTGCTACTGCAAGGACAAAATATAAATAGAAACAGTTTTTCTAACGTCAACATCAGACCTGTTTTTATTCACAAACCAGTGTATGAAAAAATATTCTTGCCCATAATTTGATAGTTAGAGGTACAGATCCGCCTCCTCCTCACCATGGACCCGGAGTCTGAACAACATGGAGGCTCTGAGAGTCATTATTAAGACTGAGGGCAGCCAGACTAGTTTATTTTTACTAAATTATTATATATAGCTAAATATTATTGCTGAGGGGCACAAGCAGGCCTTCTGACATACAGATAAAAATCAAAATCAAAATTTTTTGAAAAAAAAAACAAACTCAAAATGGGCACTAGGGGCATCAAGGATAAAAAAGGGCAGGGGCTCAAATCGATTAAATCTTTGACACTGAACCAAACTCATATCTAAACATTTGAATCTTAGTTTGATTTCTGTGGGTCTCACTAGGTTGAGAAAAACACATTTATTTTGCTACTTACTAGTCATTTTGGGTCCTAAGGCTTGAACACAAAAAATATTATTTAAACCACATTTTACGTTACATTTAACTTTAACTTTGCCGACCCCCCCCCCCCAAAATTGCTCTTAAGAAATGTTCCTGTTTATGGTTCCCCAAATAATGAGATGGGATTTTTAATATATATATTAAAATGGCCACAAATAGATCCACATTATTTGTGAAATAGCTTACCTCGTTTTTGCATGAAATTGAAAAGGTCATCAAGAAAGTCTTTGCGCTTTTCATCTTCATCAAGGTCATACAACTGAAAAACAGAGAAATCACTGGAAATAAACGTTTTTCATCAAAGAAAAATACCTTGATTCAGTGACATCAGAGACCTGGGGCCTCATGCATCAAAGAATGCACAGTTTTCACACTAAGACTTGGCGTACGGACAAATTTAGAAAAGTGCAGCGCACAAGAAAATCGGGATGTATAAAGCCGTGCTCAGGCACGTGGCTGCGCATCTTTCCTTTATAAATCCTAATTTGTGGGAAATTGAGCGCAGCTGCTGGTTAGCCCTGTCACTACCCATAAATACATATGTAAATTAGTATAACCATGGTACCGGTACCGGTACCATGGCTCCTTTTTAAAGTTTTGCTCAGAGATCCAGGATGATCAGTCTGGATTAATCTAAACACTAATAAACTATCATCAACATTTCCCAGCAGATCAATATGATCTCTGATCAATCGCTCCCTCTGAATCCTTCCATTGGCGATGTTCTCCATCAGAGCCAAAGAGCTCCACATTTACGCGGCTCACCTTTATGCAGCTACTGATATGCGTGTGATTGTCTCCACACCTGATCACCTTAAAAATAATCCAACATGACCTGCCTGGAGTTAATCTGCTGATCCAACCCTGTTTTCTTTTTCAGTCAGAATGAAATGACCCCATAGATGCATTTCATGCGCTTCGGCGCACAGACTGATGAGTTACATCTTTATGAGACAAAAACTGAGGAAAAGTACTATTTACATTGGAGTGAGGTTTTCACATCTTTTTATTTTTATTTTCTTTATTTTTTGTGCGTGTTTGGTTATTGTCTGAGGACCAATGCGGCTGAGTTTCATCGTTTACATTTAAACAATACAATATTAAAATAATTTTAAAAAAGCATCGGGTTTGAGACTTCTTGGTCTAAATAACGGAATGTAGTCAGATTTCAGTGTATTTAGGTGAATTTTAACACTTTTGCCGCTTTATACATGAGGCCCCTGAACTCTAAACTGATGTCCATTAAAAATATACAATAACCTCAAGTACCATGGCTGAAACAATACATTTTTGTTGATTATAAACAAAAATGTATTGTCAAATGAATCTGCAAAACACTTTCAAATAAATACATTCAGTTTGACCCATTGCAGCATGACATCACCAGTGCTAGGTCCATATCCCATGTTTCTCTCTCTGCCAAAAGGGTTTCATCACTATTGACTCTGACACCCTGTTCATTTGAACACCCTTCAGCTGATTGCAAGGTGAAAAGAAGAAGAACCAAGAATGTCACTCATGGATTGGAAGTATAACATTTGTGTGTCTCTGTTCTGTAGGTGTTGGTCCATTGGTTTTAAGGCTGGGCCATATCAAATTGTTCACAATAACACCGGAAAATACATTTTATTGTGATGTACTAATTTCATGGCGTAAATACGTCACCCTACCATCACACATGCAGCAATATTAAAGTTGTAAAGGTGAAAGCAAACACGACTGAACCACTATAAAAACAAAGAAGCTGGTCAGATGGTTTATAGTCTGACCAGCGACAGCGAAAAAACTCTCTTAAACACCAATGTTTCCCCCCAAAAAATAAATAACTTGAAGTTTAACTCAAAGCTCAGGGCCAGCGAGATGAAACAGGATAAATATTTCCTGACCGTTTTGTCAGCACTCGGTGGACTGGAGTTGCAAAGATATCAGGCTGTAATGGGTAGTGAGCTATTTCAAATTAATTGTCTAAATTATTTAAATTTGTAGACTATTTAAAGTGAATGATTGAAAGTGAATTTTCTAAATTAAGAATGTCGCAGATTGTTTATGGATGTTTGTCTGTTTTGATTTGCATTGTTGGTGGTTTATATTTTGTTTTGTTTAATGGTATTTACACTTTGTAATGTTTTTTTTTGTATTTACCTCACATATAAAAAATGTGAGGTACATACATTTTTTGTATGGACTGGGCCTGTCCGTAGTTAATGAGGACAGGGCCTGTCCGTGGTTATTGGGGACAGGGCCTGCCTGTGGTTATTGGGGACAGGGCCTGTCCGTGGTTATTGGGGACAGGGCCTGCCTGTGGTTATTGGGGACAGGGCCTGTCCGTGGTTATTGGGGACAGGGCCTGTCCGTGGTTAATGGGGACAGGGCCTGTCTGTGGTTATTGGGGACAGGGCCTGTCCGTGGTTAATGAGGACAGGGCCTGTCCGTGGTTATTGGGGACAGGGCCTGTCCGTGGTTAATGAGGACAGGGCCTGTCCGTGGTTATTGGGGACAGGGCCTGTCCGTGGTTAATGGGGACAGGGCCTGTCCGTGGTTATTGGGGACAGGGCCTGTCCGTGGTTATTGGGGACAGGGCCTGTCCGTGGTTAATGGGGACAGGGCCTGTCTGTGGTTATTGGGGACAGGGCCTCTCTGTGGTTAATGAGGACAGGGCCTGTCCGTGGTTAATGGGGACAGGGCCTGTCTGTGGTTATTGGGGACAGGGCCTGTCCGTGGTTAATGAGGACAGGGCCTGTCCGTGGTTATTGGGGACAGGGCCTGTCCGTGGTTAATGAGGACAGGGCCTGTCCGTGGTTATTGGGGACAGGGCCTGTCCGTGGTTATTGGGGACAGGGCCTGTCCGTGGTTATTGGGGACAGGGCCTGTCCGTGGTTAATGAGGACAGGGCCTCTCTGTGGTTAATGGAGACAGGGCCTGTCCGTGGTTAATGAGGACAGGGCCTGTCCGTGGTTATTGGGGACAGGGCCTGTCCGTGGTTATTGGGGACAGGGCCTGTCCGTGGTCATTGAGGACAGGGCCTGTCCGTGGTTAATGAGGACAGGGCCTGTCCGTGGTTATTGGGGACAGGGCCTGTCCGTGGTTATTGGGGACAGGGCCTGTCCGTGGTTATTGGGGACAGGGCCTGTCCGTGGTTATTGGGGACAGGGCCTGTCCGTGGTTAATGAGGACATGGCCTGTCCGTGGTTAGTGGGGACAGGGCCTGTCTGTGGTTAATGAGGACAGGACCTATAAAAGCTGGTAGAATCATTGTGCCAATGAATGACTTGAACTGTCAAGATGTTTGGCACAAAGAAATCAACACTCAGTGTTGATACAGAAGCAGCGAGGTACGTTTTGTTGTTTGTATTGTAAGTTTATGTTTTGTATTCTAATATCTGTATATGTTTTAGTTTTCACGGTGACTGAGGTAACTGTGGTGACTGTGATGATCATGGCTGATCTTCATCAAAGAAAATAAAACGCTAAATTCACCCGTCGAGCCTGGCTGAGTAATTCAAGCTGCTGCTGCTGCACAGGCTGCTCAGAAACATACAGAAGAAGCTAATCAGCTGCAGCTAGTCATGTCTGCAAATGCAATGAAAAACTTAGAGGTCTGCATACTTTTTGTCCTTACTGTATATTTTGCTCTAGAGCATTTTAAAAAATATTAAACAAGATTCTTAGTTTTGCACATAATGTTTGTGTCTAAAAAAAACATGAGGGGGAAAATACTTTTTAACATCTTGTAAAACTAATGTTCTGTTTAACCACAAGAGTTTGTTTAACTTGTCTAGTAAAGTATTGTTGTTTCCATTTGGTAGCTGATATCAGGCTGTTTTTTGTTAGTCACATTATTTTACATTTTTATTTATCAATTGTATATTTTCTTTGACTCATTAAACATATTGTGTAATTTTTTATGTCTTTATATTTATATATACAATATGACTGTATGAATTACTTTATAATGGAAAATAAATATATATATATTTAAAATTATATTAAGTTTTAATATAATTTAAGAGAGAGAGAGAGAAAGAGAGAGAGAGAGAGAACCCTCAAAAAGGCAGAAAATGTGGAATATCATGTGTGATATCATAATTGAGGTATTTAGAAAATATAGTGTGATATAATTTTTTGGCAGAATTGCCCAGCCCTAATTGGCTTTCATGTGTATTTCTGCTTTGATCATTTCTTTATTGCTTAGATCTTGCCATTTTAGCTAATTCCTTGTGTTAAATCAGTTTATTATTATCATTTGTGCTTTGGACTTGTTTCTTTAGACTAGTGTTTCTTTCTGTTTACTGATATATTTTATGGTTTCAGGTTTCTTTCAGGCTCTCTCCACTTTCTTTCATCTTTCTCTCTCCCTGCCAGTTTTCTGAAAAGTTGCTTTACAAAGATACTGCATCCATTTGTAGACGCAGCACATAGTTACCGTATTGTTATGAACCCAATTTGGCAATTTAATCTTTGATTTAACCATTAAACATGCAATGTAACAATGACCAAAACCTTCATGCAGTGGTGGTAGTTATACCATTAATCACTGCAGTATGCAGCTGCTCATGAGGTTGATCACAGGAATTTATCTCTCTTTTATATTTTTCCCTCGAAACGCTGGGTAAAACATGTCTTAAGTGCATGTTCCCCACGTATAACATTTTTCTCCGATTAGTTTTCACCTAACCTCTGTGACTGCAGCGCATCCGTAGTTATAAATCCCAACACTTTCTCAGAGGATCAGTCTCTCCAGGTGTTTATTTTGGGGCAAATTGCAACCCTCAATTAGTTAGCTTCTGACAAACCCACTGGATTCATTTACAGGTAGCGCATGTCAATAATTGTGGGTAATTTGAAAGTTTGAAAAGGATGACAATTTCCACTTTATCCATGTAAAGTATTTATTTTACTATAAATATCGTATAAAAAAAAACAACAATATTTTCAAACAGACCCAAATGACTTTAATTCTTTTAATAGATTTGAAAGGTCGCTACTGTCTCCCATGGGACCCACAGGCCAAGTTTAGTTGGTTGAGCTTAAAACCAATCACTGGTCATTGTAACTTGCCGAGATGTATTTGTGAATAAACCAAGCTCAAACACAAAGCTTAAACTTAAGATAAGACAGGAGCTCTGCTAACACAACAATCTAACTTTGAAGATTGTTTTGCACTTTTACAAAGTAAGCTTTACAGCTACTTTAAATCTTAAATTTAAATATTAAACAATTTAAAATTGTTTAATGTATCTACAATGAAACCATTACATCAAATTTAACAACTCTGTCACCAATAAACAGCTTTAAAATGTTAGTATGTATGAGGGACCTTGAAGGTCTGGGAAGTTTCTTAATTAATTTATTCCATGTAAATATATGCTCTAAATACTGTATAACCAGCACTACATTGTATTTTAAGATCTGATTGTTTAACTGGAAATTAATAGATTTTTACTTCAATTTTAATTTTCTTGGGTTGTTTTTAAGACTCTATAATTGTGTGTTTAAGTATTGTCTGCAACGTATCGTCAGCAAAAAAAGTTACCCAGTAATTTCTTTACATTTTCAAAACGAGAGAGAGAGAGAGAGAGAGAGAGAGAGAGAGAGAGAGAATAGACCCCCTGCATGTTATTGTTAACATAAGAAAATTTCGCGCATGCGGACAACGCTGGAGGGCAAAAAGACAATTCTTTTACATGTCATCCATAGCTGCGCTGCTGCGGTAGAATAATTCCGTTAACTCAATCAAACTTGGAAATTTAGGTATTATTAATTTCGTGCTATGCTCCACAGCAAAGGGGAAACCCATTGAAGTTCAACTCAAAACCACATCTTTCTCGCTCTCTGGATTGGCCAAGCTATACACAGACTCGTTGCCATAGCAACTAACAACAACGCCCCTAAAAAAACACCCAGATATTTCCCACACAAAGAGCAGATCATTCAGTCTGTTGCAGTAGTATGGTTTTAGGGTTAATGTTTATTTTGCGATTATTTATAAGTGATTGCTGTGGTACGAGGAGAAAACTCTAAATATATTGCTGCACTTTACTGTATGACTACCTCGCTGTTACTGTCTCTTACTCTGCAGTTGTGGAGTCACAATGTTTGGGATCATGAGCGCCCCCTCCTTGAGGCAAGAGAACTGCCTGCCTCACCTCGAATCTGTTCTCTGGTTTCTGATCGCTCCTCAGCACATGAAACACGTTACACACACAGTTGGTGACAAAAAACACTGGACATTATATGCATAAACTAAATTATGAAAAATCAGTTCATACATTAAATGTTTTTTAGCCATTTTATTGGCGACACACAGACAGGACGAGCATGCTACCATAGAATGGCAGCCAGTGCAGTTAGTGAGAGGTTGATCAATCCCAGGTGAGGCTCAACTCGCTGCTGCCTCACCGGCTTCGCTTCTGAGCATTTGACTGGGAAAATTCAGCGATTTTGAAGAAAAAATAATCAGAATTGGTTAAGCTAAATGAAAAATAAATACTTCACAGTACAAACCACAGGGTGAGAATAGCAATATAAATTATTGTATCATTATATATTATTTTTCCATGAGCACCTGCCTTCCCTGATATGTCTGTTAAGGCGAAGATGGAGCGGCACTGAAAGCAGCTCTTTAAACCATTCAGACTACGAACACAACAGAGACACAATCAAAACTGTCAGATGATTTATTACCCGCGATAATAACTCAGAAATCGTCCAAATTAGGATGTATTTTTATTTCTTTCCTACTTATGGAAAGTTTCTGTTTATATCGTAGGTTTGTGGTGCCTTTCTATCCTAAAGAAAGATATAAAACTTCAGATATTTCACAAAAAGATACTAACATTCATGGAAAAACCTCACATAACCTTATATTAAAGCAGAAAGTACGGCGCCCACAGTAAGAAAGGGTTACAGTATTCAATTATGCTGCATAACTGACCAGTACAGTATTGCTAGGGAACGCAAAGGTTTTGCGAGGGAACGCAAAAGAAAAAAAAATTTCCCATGTCCCCTAGGGGGCACCGTACTGTAGAACAAATCAAAAGGGCTTTTTTTTCCTAAAAGGGGAAAAGGTCGAGGGCTCTAGCACCACCTAGCGTCAATCTGTGCACACCCCGGAGCATAGACATTTTTAAAGTGTCTTTGTGAGACTGCAGTTTTCAGTTCTATTATTACACTGAACATAATTTAAGATTGTTGTCTACTGTTTGTCCAGGTTGATCAGAAAAGTGATCTATTATTGTTACAAGTTATTTTTTTAGTGGCCGATGAGTATTTATTTAAAAAAACAAAACAAAAAAAAAACAAAAACTGATGCTTGGATTTGCGCAGAGTATTCCGACTTCTTAAAACCACTCCTCTTGATTTTGGTTCCTTTAAGGATTTCGCCAGTTCAATCTTTGTAAGTAAAGCAAAATTAATAACTGACGAAAACCAAACTACTACATTAAATTATGAGTTTAGAGGTGATGATCAAATTAAATAGAGGCATTTATTGCCCTCTTACTTTTCAGATTAGTCTTTAACTCCTTTTTTGAAAAGGGTTATCAGCGAAGACTCGGCGTTCCCTTACCTGTTTAAATTGCTCCTCGTAGGTCCACTCTTGCTGGGAATGGAAGTGCGCGGACGGAGACTCTGTGCGTGAAACTTGATCAGTGGTAAGGAAGCGCACCGTAGCGCCCTTTGGAGACAAACAAGCTTCATGGAGTTGGAAAGAGTTTGACATGTCTTTGTGATTCTCCTCTTCATCAGTGATCTCCTGCCCATCTGTGACCCACACCTCCTCACCAGTGCAAGGTTTTAAATTCCCGTCCTTGTCCTCCCGGTGAAGACGCATCATCCCGGTGGAGGAACCAGCTCCAGCTGCGAGAGTGTTGCCAAGCGCGCCGTGGTAGTGGCTAAAAGCCACAGCTTGCTGGTGGATCTGGGACTGTACCACACTGCGGAAAGTTCTGTTTTTTCCCTCCTGCTGGAGCTTCTCCTCTACGGCAAAACGAGCTGCTTGTTGGCGCTGTAGATTGTCCATTACCGCCTCCAGACTGGTCCCGCCGCCCCCGGTGACGGCATGGTGGAAGCCGCTGTAGCAGGGTTCAGATGCCGCCTGAAGTGGAAGGCTGCGGGGGGCCGAGCAGGAGCCAGGCTGTCAAGAGATCATAAGTTAATCTTTTTACCCCTTGATTACTTGCATTTTCAGCTAAAAACGTCTGCTGTGATGAGTCTAATTGATTCAGAAATAATTTGGGTCACTTAAAATATGAAAATGTCTACAAGAAAGTAAAATATAAAATAACTTAAGTAACATCAGCTCAAGTTATTGACACACTGACAAAGTAAACCTGAGCTATTGTGAAGTTGCAGAGGTTTAACATCTAGACAGAAATAAAGACACTTACCATACGTTTGCTTGCCATCTTTTTCCAGGAGTTATTCAAAGTTGACTTTCAATCCAAGAATACAAAATTTAAATATTTGATTGACTAAAGATAAGTGTTGAATGTGGGTGACCTGACCTGAATTTGGCAACAAGTGGTGCTTGTTCATCACAATGAATGCAGAGACCAGCCCTACCAACGCATTAACACCTCTGATCCTGAGACACCTCTTTCATCAAGATGACTAGGCTACACCTCTGAGATGCCGAGCAATGGCTAAATCATGTTCCTGACACTCAGTAAACTTTACTTGAGGATATTGCATCTGAGTTATGAAGCATTTTTATCAGTTTTTCTGCTGTCTGATTTTCAGAATAGAATTTGCACACGTTTTACGCAGGATGACTGTGTGAATATTGATAAATGTCTACTAACAGGTCTTGCAGTTGTTTCTTTTTTACAATTCTCTGTGTAAAATTGTACACTGCTCAAAAAAATAAAGGGAACACTTAAACAGGTGTTTCACACTTAAAGTGTTCCCTTTATTTTTTTGAGCAGTATATTTCACCCACAATCAGATTCTAGTGAACGAATCTGATTGTGAGCACAGAAGTTTCTACTCATCTTCAAGACATCAACCACTGTTTGGTGGTAAATAATCTATTCATGGGTCACTCTAATAAAATGTTCACATGTGATTTATTAGGACTTCAGAAAAACTTATCCATCCATCCATCCATTTTCTGTTCACCCTTTGTCCCTAGTGGGGTAGGGACGTGCTGGTGCCTATCTCTTGCTAACGTTCCGGGCGACCTGTTCAGGTCACCCTGGACAGGTCACCAGTCTGTCGCAGCCGGGCAACACAGAGACAGACAGGACACACAACCATGCACACACACACACACACACACACACACACACACACACACACACACACACACACACACACACACACACACACACAGGCACACCCAGGGAGAATGTAGAGAAACCAATCAACCTAACAGTCATGTTTTAGGAATGGGAGGAAGCCGGAGTACCAGGAGAGAACCCACCATGCACCGGGAGAACATGCAATTTAGAAAACATAATGTTTCTTTAAATACAATCATCATTCAACCTATGAATATTTCCTTTATAATGTAATTGTTGGGCCATTTACCTGTTTTTAACATATATATGACAGAACTGATACTAGCTTACTTATATATACTTAAGATTTTTTTAAAATAGTCATAATGCATTAGTAAAACTTGCATTAACTTTGCACAAACAACTAAGAATAAATAATCTAATTGAAACTCGTGTAATTAAAGCTTAATCGTTTTATTGATTTGACTTGTTATTCTTGTGTAAAAACTAGGTTGTTTGTTTTGTAAGCTATCTCAAGACAAGATTTGTTGTGAATCATCCATCCATCCATTTTCTGTTCACCCTTTGTCCCTAATGGGTTTGGGAGGGGTGCTGGTGTCTATCTCCAGCTACGTTCCGGGCGAGAGGTGGGGTACACCCTGGACAGGTCGCCAGTCTGTCGCAGAGCAACACAGAGACATACAGGACAAACAACCATGCACACACACACTCACACCTAGGGAGAATTTAGATAGACCAATTAACCTGACAGTCATGTTTTTGGACTGTGGGAGGAAGCTGGAGTACCCGGAGAAAACCCACGCATGCACAGGGAGAACATGCAAACTCCATGCAGAAAGACCCCGGCCGGGAATCGAACCCAGGACCTTCTTGCTGCAAGGCAACAGTGCTACCAACTGCGCCACTGTTGTGAATCAGTGCAACGCAAATAAACTGACCTGAATTTAATGCATGGAAAATTTAATATTTGGTCTTTAAAGTGGAGTTGTTAAGTTACATTTAACATGTATCAGCTGAGAAGAGTCCACCTGCATGTGCAGATGTCATACTCAGCATGCAGAGGATGTAAGTTGTTAGCGGTTTTAATCTGAATTCAACACATATCACATACCACACACATTGGTATGTGTGTGGTATGTGATATGTTGTCTTGTCTCTGAGAGAGTAGTGCAAATAACCCAAACTAATCAGAATAAGATAGTGCTTTTTTACATTAAATTGCTTTAAAATGCATAACCCTTGCTTTCAGAGAAAAACTAATAATTAATAATGTGCTATTTATCCTCAGAAACACACGGCAAGGATATGCTTCGTCTTTTTCTGACCCCTAGTCGGTTTTGGCAGATGGACGCTCGAACTGAGCCAGGCTCTGGTTCTGCTGGAGATTTCTATAAAAGGAAGATTTTCCTCTCCACTATTGCTGCTGGTGTGCACACTTGGTATGAAGTTGTTGCTGTAAAGTCATCTAAATAACTCAAACTGTTTCCATGTGCTTGTCCAGAAGGAGTGAATGCTGCAAGTTAATGACTCAATGAAATCTATAGGTTTCCTTACATAGCCACGTTCTAAACATATTTGAATAATAAACTGAGCTTAATAGTAATCAATTAATTGTAACCAAGTAATTGATTACTAGAATTAATTGAAATGTACGTATAACTGAATTGAAATGATTTTTTTGTAAAGCGTCTTCAGGCAACATTTTGTAGTGTATATAATTCAACTGAATTGAATTGATTTATTTATTGCCCAGTTAGAATG
Organism: Xiphophorus couchianus; assembly: GCF_001444195.1. Classification (NCBI taxonomy): domain Eukaryota; kingdom Metazoa; phylum Chordata; class Actinopteri; order Cyprinodontiformes; family Poeciliidae; genus Xiphophorus; species Xiphophorus couchianus. Next base: position 471,539 of record NC_040239.1, read on the forward strand.
ACCTGTCAGGAATATGTAGTCTTAGATCATGTTAATAAATGTAGTTCAATTTATATAATTTAATACATTTTGTATGCCCAAAAAGTTATTTCTGCAAATAACAAATTAAATCCTGCAAATTACTCTCAAACTTTTTTGTAAATATAAAAGTTAAAGTTGAGGTACAGCAGTTGTTTTCCTTTTACATGTTGTACGGAAGAAAAGAGAAACTGTACTTGAAACGATGTTAATTTAGTGGTGAATGCAGTCAGTTTGTTTTCATTCAATTTGACCTGAAAGCACTAGAGAAGACAATAAGCCAGCTCCATCTAGTGGTCATGCAGAATTGTGCTATCCAATGAGATTTTGCCTTCTAATTTATAGGGGACAAAACCATTTTAAAAAGAATTTCTAGTATTCAGGCTGAATATCACTAATGGGAGTAAAACAGAAAGCCTGTGGCAACTGATTATAAACTACTGATTGTACAGGTGCATACAGATGCATGGTCAGTTGCAGACGGAGCAGCAAAGAGAGAAGGAAAGGGTTAGTGTTGCAGAGAACTATTCTGCTTGAACATTGGTTGCTGTATTTAAACAGCAACCATTGAATTAAAACAGAAATATTTAAGCAAGGTTTTAATATTTATTTTTCTTCTATTTCATTTTGTTTTGAAATGGTTTTACATGGTTGCAAACAACTAGTAAACTGTAGTGTAAAAGATTGTTGGGTAATAATATAATACCTACATACAACTATACATATACAGTTAACCCAAGTAGTTTTGTTTGTACTGGCACAAATATAGTAGTGGACAATTTGGTTCCCCTTCTCCTGAAGAGAAACAGTAACAACAGCCTACAAAACTATGTTGAGCCAAAAGAACAAGTAATGACAAGCGTCCTAGAAATATAGTGAAGTTGACAGAATTTGTCTTTGAAATGTATTAGAGTGAAAGTCACAAGCTTTCAAAAAAAAAGTAAAGTAAAAATACTCAAATATCAACTTTAGTACATTAGTCTAGTAAATGTATTCTGTTACAGATCACCACTGCACAAACAAAACTTTATGCCTTACGCCTTTATACCTTGTTCTACACATGTTTAACAATAGAAATATCATAAGTAGTGTTATGGCCCCTGGCCTCTTGAGGCTGTGCAGGCTCTTTGTTTTGTTTCTATTATGCAGGATCAGCTGTGCGGGCACAGCTTTCTGATTGGCTGTCTAGAGGCTGCAGGAGAGCAGCCACCCCATTGGAGCAGCAAAGCCAATCAGGCGTTGATGAGACCCACCTGCACCACATAAAAGACGTCTGAGTTCATTCCTCCAGTGGGGCAGCTAGCAGGAAGAGGTTGTGTACAGCTGACCTCCACCTTCTGTGTTTGGTGGCTGGTTTTGGACAGTTTGACCAATTTTGTTCTCGCTTATTTTGCTAAGTAGTGAATCTGCTTTAGGTAAATCTTGAACAAGCTAGAGGCTTGTGTTTGGGAGGTTTTGGTTCTCCCTTTTGTCCTATCTTTTTGATTGTTTTGAGTTACTTTAGACTGATGTGTTTGAACATCTTATTTAATTTGCACTGTGATTTCTGAATCTGTTGGTCCTTTACTTTTGTTTAATTGGGTTAAGTTGTATTGTGTTTTGTTTCTGTGAAAACCTTTGTTTTGTAATAAATCATATTTTCATTCCCCTTTTTTCTCTGGACACATCTTTATGTTACCGTCCCTGAACCTCTAGACCTTGGGGAGCGTAACATAAAACTTAGTATTTTTATTTATCTCTTTTTATAAAACAAAGGTTTTGATCTCTTACACATATATGGGAAGATACTATCATATGACAATTTCTGTACTAAATTAGATTAATTTGTTATATCAATCCTCTCTTAGGCCTTCTTGCATATCTAAAGGAGTAGTTATCCACAAACCTGATTCCAATTGCATGTCAATGATCACCTACAGGTCATACCTGTTGGATAAGTACAAATAATTTATACCAACATAGTGTGAAAGACTTTATTTACACTTAATTAAATATCTGCAATATCCTGCATCACCTAAATGTAAAAAAAAATCATTTCAAATTAATAAATGCCATCCATGCAAGATACTATTTTTGGACTGAGGTTTAATTTTAGAATAAATGGACTCATCACTACCTAATGTACAAGTCTATGAACTGCTTAGTTCCCCAGGCCGACAGAACATTTAATCGGTTGTTAATTACTTTTAAATGTATCTATTTTAATTTTCCTCTAGATAAAAAAACAAACAAACTTAATGCCATTTAGTTAAATGTATAGCCTGATAAATACTGATCAGTTTTTTTCATACCAAGGGTTAGAAAAGAAATTTAACATCATGTAATTTAAAGCTCCATCAGATTGGAATAATTTACGTCCCTCATTTACATGTATGGCCTCTTTTCATATTTTTAACTTGTCTTTATTTACTTATTTTCAAACATCTTGCTCCTGCTTTCAATAAGACCAAAAACTCATTTATTCTAGCCCTACTCCTCTGACATGGATATTCACATATACTCTGTACACATGCACTCTGTACATGTGAATATCCATTTGCATGTGAATATGCATTTTCTTATTTGGTATGAGTGTATGTAGCATGAAGTTGTCATGAATTTATATATACTTGTGTTTTGTCTTATTTTATTTATTTTGTCTGACTCTGTTTTGTTTTTGTTTTTTTCTTGATTTACTTATTTCAAATTCTATTATTGTTTTTTTGTTGTTGTTTTTTTAAGTACCGCCTCAAAAATGAGACAACACATCTCAAGGGGTTATACTTGAAGTAAATAATCAATGTTCATCCTATAGTTATAAACTAAATTAGTGTACACATTTTCTTTTGATGTCACCACTCGAACATTTTGGAAATGGTAATTAAATGTTTACTTAAACCGTGTATTGTCTATTTTGACATTTTATGTGGTTTATTTGTTAAAAAGATGACTAAATGATTTAAATTAATACAGTAATATTATTGGTAAAACACTACTTTTGCCCAGGCATAAATTTTTTTTAAAAAACCCATCTAGCCTGGTTCTTGTCTTCGCTAAACGAAGACACACATTTTCAGTAAATAAATGTGTCCCTGCTGTGTTTCCGTAGTGTTTTTCTGTTAATCCGGAAGTAGATCCAGTGGCCCGGCGACGAAAAAATGGCGGAGTCAAAGGAGGAGGTTGACGTTTTGGTCCAAAGAGTTGTCAAAGACATCAGTATCGCACTCAAAAGACACCCCAACATGTGAGTTGTTGAGTTTAAAGTCAGTGGAAGGCTGTGTTTGGGACCGAGTCAACCTTCATTTAAACAACATCCGAAATCAGATGTTTTACCTGCGGCTCACAGTATTGCATAGAATGTATAAAAACTTTTGTGTTTTGCAAGCCTGTTTGGCTAATTTTTCTTCATACAGTAGCATTGGCTTTTGAAACATTCCTATTTATACAAACAATATTTATATAGAGAGATGGACAGACGGATTACTCGCTAATTGAGTCTTATTCTCTTTGTAGACAAAGTAACGGCTGATTCGTCGCAAATTCAATCATGCCTGTACAATGTCATTCCAAAAACACCACAACATATGACAGTTTGATCTATTCTCAGTGATTCAATTTAATTCATTAGCACAAAAAATGGATTTCTTTACAACCAGCGAATGCACACTTTAACACATGGTGACGCACGCCATAGCAGCAGTGAAGCATTTTGTTGTTGCTGTCAAACTATGCAAGCTCTTCTCCTGGCCCCTGATTGTTCTTGTCTCCGTATTTTTCAGAGACGAGATCGGCCTTATCCAGTGTCCAGAGGCCCTCTACAACCGCAGTCCCATTGTGTTGGTGGAGAACAAGCTTGGTGTTGAGAGCTGGTGTGTCAAGTTTCTGTTACCATATGTCCACAATAAGCTGCTCCTCTACCGCCAGAGAAAACACTGGCTAGACAGAGAAGGTATTTATTTTGAATAATATGACTTATTATGATCTTTGCCTCTAACACGCCAACTGAAAAGAACTGATTCAAGGTGGTGTCACCAAATTCATACTAAGAGGGCATGATTGTCGTTATGTGTGGAGAAAGGACAGAGGGGGCTGATGCTGGATTTCTTCTGTACTTTATTCTACTCACACATATACATATAGTGTGTGATTTCCTATAAGAAATAACAACAGTACAACAAATTTTTGAATACATAAACATCTATGCATAAGCTTATCTTTCAACTGTTGCCAGTTTATAAACAAAAATAAATAAGGTTGCCAAATCAAATATTATAATCTTACATATTTCTCTTTCATGTCAATTTACCGTATGTATTAACGTAACACTTCCTGTAATGAGCAGGGTACAGCATGCTTATTGCATTCTGCAACCCAACACAAAACAGTAACACACTAGCTACTGCCTGGTGATATCTCTCATAATAATGTAAACTACTAAGCCAGTCGTTCCTACAAGATTTACACTTACAGAAACACTGAGGAACAATAATCAAATGCACTTAAACCATAACTGAAAACTGTAAACTACTGACTTTTGGGCCTTTTCTATCCACCTTAATCCGAGCCCCCATGAGGCTTTGCGATTTCCACCGCAAACAGCCATTTGTTTACATGTTAGCAACTCGCTAACCGGCTTTCATCAGAGGTTTCAGGCTATAAAGAATGTAGGAACTCCAGCTATTACAGCTTACATGTGGCAATATTGTTTTACCGCTACCTACAGCTAATGCGGGGAGGCATGGCGACTTGAAGAAATGGCCACAAATAACCTGCACTAGCATAGTTAGCTACTTCACTGACTCCGTTACTTCGGATGGCTTTTTATTCACACAATGAAATGAGCACACATAAAAGCATTTTGGGTTCCCTGTTCAAATTTAGAATTTTTAGCCAAATTCTTTTTGTTTCCTGAACTACCGCTTTTGTTTTGGGAGCCGTTCAAGACACACCTGTTTCTGCCACTAATTAAACGTGGTCTGATTATTAAAGTGCAACCATGAACAGCACAACAGTTACTGAGCTCCGCAAGGGCAGACACTTTCCAGTTTCAAGATGCTCTTTATAACAGGTCAATGTGTGATTCGGTTCGGTTCTGGCCCAGTGGGGAGATTCTCCATATTACGGTCTGGAGCGCAGCAGCTGCGGTCATTTCTCCGCTGATTTGCAGCGACACTCAGCAACGGAGAACCTCGAGGTTCTGGTTGAGATGGATTAAATAAACCCAGATATGTTATTTTGTCTTATAAAAAAATGTTCCTGGCCCAGACACAATGATAAAGACTCAGATCATGAACTTTATTATTTTTTAAATACAAACGAAAGATAAAATTCACATCACACCAAGCTAATATTATGTAGTTCTGGTGTTTTACACTGTCGGCGCAGAACGTCAGCTCAGATCTCTGAGCAGCTTCTCTGCTTTTCTCTTCTTTATTACTGTCAGTTCTTCAGAGAAACGAGCTGCTAGCAGCGCTGCTAACTCACAGTCATTCCGTAACAAAACGTAATGATCGTGTTCCTGTCATTCCCCGTGATTAAACTCACAATTACTATCCTCTGTACTGAGCAGCTCTCTGATAGCAGATGGTGTGTTATTGTATTATAACCGAAAAAAGATGTAACTTCTATCATGAATATAGATTAGCAAAAAACCCTACAAATTACAATGAAATACTGCTACTTCCGGTGGGCGCTGGAAGTAAGACCCATAATCGTTTCCACAGTAAACCACCCAGGAATAAGGTGGATACAAGGCCCATGGTCTATTCTAGCCGACATGCAAGGTAAAATAATATCTAGCTTTCTGTTTCTTCATCCTTTTACAGTATTTCTTTCAAATTTGCCTATATGAAGTTTCTTGCATACTAGCCATTACATCACACTTGTAAGGCTAGTGTAGTTAAAGTATTCAACAATCAGTTCAGCTTTAAATGACTGTCCAGACTATTTTACTACTTAGGTTTTTTTTTTTTAATACATGTCCTGATTGTTGGCACAGCACTGAGGCAAACGTTGTGTGTGTTTTTGTGTCCAACAGCTCTAGTGGATATTACTTGCACTCTTTTGCTGCTCAATCCGGACTTCACCACTGCCTGGAATGTCAGGTAAAAGAAATATTGCATCTTAATGATTACATAGTTGTCTTTACAGTTTTAAAAAACACAATAAATCCTGAGAAACACTACTAGAACATCTAAAAAAAATTTAATATTGTGTAAAATTGCACTATTTCAGGCCAGTTATCTCAGAAAGTGAAATTTATTTATTATATAGAATCATCAATCTTTGTTTCTTTTAATGTTGATTATGGTGTACAGGAAAAGAATACCCAAAATTCAGAGTCTCAGAAAGTTAGATTACTGTGAAAAAGGTAATTAATGACAACTTATGGTGTCATATCCTAAGCAGCTAATTAACTCAAAACACCTGCAGAGGTTTTCTGAGCCTTTAAATGGACTCACAATCTGGGACAGTAGGACACACAATCATGGAGAAGACGGCTGGCTGGACAGATGTCCAGACTGAGGACAGTCATTGACGCCTGTCAGAAGGAGAGGAAGCCACAAAAGGTCATTGCTGAAAAAGCTGCTTGAGTGTGGTAGGAAAAGCACCACAAATGCACCAGCAACAGGGAAACGCTCTGCCTTCTGGGATTGCTAAGCGAAATCCATTCCAGAGGAACCATATACCGACAAATTACTAGACATGAGGTACAGACTTCGTAATCCCCGAGTCAATCCACTCCTGAACTCGAGACGATGTCTGAGATGTCTTACCTGGGCTGAGAAATGAAACTGGACACTTGTGCACTGGCCCAGAGTCCTGTTTTCAAATGAAAGTAATTTCTGCATTTCATTTGGAAATCATTGTCTCAGGGTCTGGAGGAAGTGTTGAGAGGCACAGAATAGAAATTACTTGAAATCCAGTGTGAAGGTTCCAGTCAGTGGTTTGGGGTGCCATGTCATCTGCTGGTGCTGGTCCACTGTGTTTTCTGAAGTCCACAGTCAGGTCAGCTGTCTACCAGGAAGTCCTAGAGCACTTCATGCTTCCCTCTGCTGACAAGCTGGATGGAGATGCTGATTTTATTTTATTTTCCAGCAGGAATTGGCAAATGGCCACATCCTTAGGTGTGTGTGTGTGTGTGTGTGCGTGTGTGTGTGTGTATGCGTATGCGTGCGTGTGGTTATTGGTCCTGTCTCTCTCTGTGTTGCCCTGTGATGGCCTGGCGACATTTTGTTCCAATTGGAAACTATTTGTTTTTAAATCATCTCTGACAAAACTACTGTTTCATTTATTAATTTATTGCAAATCTTTTTCTGCATTTTAAACATGGCTGGCTCTTTCAGAGGATTATAATGATGTGTGTTGTTACAGGAAAGAGCTGCTAGAGTGTGGTGCTCTCAATCCAGAAAGAGACCTTTACCTGAGCAAACTGGCCCTCACCAAATTCCCCAAAAGCCCTGAGACATGGATACATAGGTAAGGTTTTAAGACTCAGATTTCCCTTTTTAAAGTACAGAACAAATGTTCTCTATTATTGCAAATATTTTTGTTGTGCTCACATTTTGGGTGTTGCGACGAGAAAATACCTTGGGGATGAAACACGTCAAAATGCATCAACACAACAAATCTAATATAACATTTACAAAACAAGCACTTAACAGAGTTTGGCTAAATGGCTCACTGCAGAATTAAAAGACATCCAGAGCGGCCAGACAGCAGGTAAAGCAACGCACAACTACCAACACTCATCTGGAAGAGCATGACGGTCAGAAAGCTAAGCAATTAACCTGAAAAATAATTGAAGTCAACGAGCCAGTGGTGGAAGACGCTGGTTCTGCTCTTTGTTTGACCGCCGCTACGCGATATTGGTAGTAATATTTCACAGACACCATCTGTGTGGTGTGAGAGTACCCGGCAGGGAACTCTCACACCACACAGCTGCCTAAAGCTGCAGCATGTAACTTAAGCAAACAAACTAACAAAAAATTTATACGATTTTACATATGTATTAAAACTTTCACTGTCCTAACAAAAGACAGATAATCTCTGAAAAAAATCAATCTCCTCCTCTCTGTGTTCTGCAGAATTACTCCGCTCAGTCAGAACCAGCATTAATCAGCTAGCCAAGCTCTCAGGAAGTTTTGATTTAGTAACTCAGGATTGTTTATTTTGGTTCAACCTGCATTTGACTTTGAATGAATGTTTCCTTTTTTACTTGTCATTATTTGATAAAGACAGTGTTGTGAGATTTATTTGACAACACAGCCTATATAAAAAGCCTTAGGGTATAGAAAGCCTTACTGTTAAATATTGTTTAAAAAATTCAGGTTTTTCAGTTATACTTTTGACTGAGTAGCTTCTGTATTGTTCTTGCAAGTATTTTGACATATTTTATGACTAAATTAGGTGAATTCATGGCCGGACCTGTTTTCCATTTTGCCAGATCACATAGTAGCATTTATACCTTAAGCGAAAAATTTACAGCCAATCCAGATGATCAGCAGTGATCGGCCCTCATGGGTGATTGGAATCGGCAGCAAAAATCCTGATCAGAGCATATCTACTACATAGTGGTAATGCGCAATATATATTGTACACAGTAAAAGCAATAGAAATTTGGACTACAATAGAGATCTATTGTCTAGATCTTTATCTTGACAATAGATCTATCTATCCGTTCATCACTTAGTCACTCATCTTGCCTGTTGGGGGTTGACTAGGACTAATCATGGTGAGTTCCTCCACCGAAAACTCTTTGTGCTTTAAATCAAGTGAGGCCAACTTGTTATTTGTCTTCTGACATGATATCATCTTGATTAGGTCAAGGGAGTGAGAGGTGGAGCTTTCCAAGAAAAAACAAAAATTGCTGGCTGTTCTGAGGGGGTGGGGCATAGGTGACATCAGAAAACGATGACATAGTCTATTAAGCCTTTGCTCAGATACAACATCCAACCTAAATCACTCATACCAAGTTTGGTACTACTTAGCCATTGAGAGCTTTCACTCCCAATGCTTTGGAGAGTAACCCTAGATCACCGCTTGGCCACATGCTCAAAAACTCATGATTTTGAGGAATTTTAATCCCCCATCCCTTAACTGCATATTGACCAAACATGAAGTTGATAGCTCAAAGTCCCTAGAAAGACTTTGTTAAAGTTCAAGGAGTGTAAATGTGAATAATGTAGATTTCTACATTTTAGAAATGTATTACATAAAAATAATAAGTCTTGCAATTACAATAGGTCTTTGTAGCCCTATTGCTGCTCGGCCTAATTATCTCCATGTCATACTTGGAAAAATTGGTCATTAACAACAAAGTACTTATGAAGGAAATTCAAAATGGCATTTTCTTCACAAAGAAGAAACTGATACAGTCAGTTACTTTGTGAAAATAGTTCACATTTTTTTATTCCGTAAAATAAAAAAATTAACACCTTAACCCTCACCCCCTAAATCACCAAAAGTGACGCACCAGATACTGTCACAATGCTTAGTGGGAGTGAAAAATCCACATAGGAGCTACAGAACTTCAAATAAACACACAAATCATGCACCTTAATAACAAACAAAGACAGCTAAAAACACTTATTATGCAAATACTGATATGTTATATCATGTCTCCACTGATAAAATTATACACCTGATTCTTGAATATTCTGTGCTTCCCTGCAGACGCTGGGTGTTGCAGCACATCCTGCGTCAGTTTTCTGCTGTGGCCCACAAGACTCAGCAGCGGGTTGAAGCAGAGCAGCCTGATGCAGAGAGGAGCCAGTTTTTGGGTAGTCATCTGGACAGATTAATACACCAGGAGATGAAGGTGTGCTCTGATGCTGCTTGTCGCTATCCTAGTAATTATAATGCCTGGTCCCACCGCATCTGGGTACTGCAGCACATGGCCAAAGGCAACATAAAGGTTTGACTAAGACATTATTAAAAAAATATTACCTTACATTTCACTTTTATTTGCTTAATGTTACTTGTTTATGTCTTCAAAGCAAGTGTCTTATTGCATTGAATGTACATATGTGTCAACATAAAGCTCATCTTACATATTACTTTATACATTTTTATCACTCAATAGCCACTGAAAGATTTTTTGTGTCAGGGTTTAAATATTGCAGCAAATTTACTAAGATGATTTCTTGGATTATAGCTGGTCAATCTAAATAATAGATTATCCAACCCACAAGCACAATATATCAAATACATTCAATATAGGGGTCACTATGTCCTCCAGCAGCCTATCTCTATAGCAGCATAGCTACAGGGTTAGCTCAAGCCAGTCTAACTGCAGGCTTTATCAAAAAGGAAAGTTTTAAGCCTAGTATTAAAAGTATTCAGGGAGTCTGCCTCATGGACTAAAACTGGGAGCTGGTTCCACCAGAGAGGAGCCTGAAAACTGAAGGATCTGCCTCCAATTCTACTTTTAGAACCTCCAGGAACCAGCAGGAAACCTGCAGTCTGAGAGCAAAGTTCTGTATTAGGAGCATATGTATGATGGAGCAGATTATTAAAGTTTATATGTGAGAAGGACAGTTTTAAATTTCATTCTTGACCTAACAGAGAGCCAATGAATATCATTTAAAATAGCAGAAATATGATCTCTCTTTTTAATTATCATCAGAAGTCTTACTGCAGCATTTTCTTTTAACTGCATTTTATAAACTTCTTGATTGTAGAGAATTATGATAGTCCAGCCTTGAAGTAACAAATGCATTGGGTGGTTTTTCAGCATAACTCCTGGACAGAATATTTCTACTGTTGACAATATTATAGAGAGAAAATGAATTAAATCATAGAAACCTGTTTAATATAGGATTTAAGTGACATATCCTGGTCAAAAATAATACCAAGGTTCCTTACTCTGTCACTGAGGGCCAACTTAATACCATCTAGATCAGGGGTGCCCAAAGTGGGTCCTGGAGGGCCAACATCCTGCATGTTTTAGTTCTCTCCCTGGTGGTAGTAACAACCTTTTCAGCATGTCAGTGTTCTTCTTTGGCCTTCTAACGAGCCATCATTTGATCCAGTTGCGTCAAAAACCAAGGAGAGAACTAAAGCATGCAGGATGCCGGCCCTCCAGGACCAACTTTGGGCCCCCCTGATCTAGATAAAGTGATTGTGTAAAGAGTTTCTTTTTCAAAGAACAACAACATCTGCATTTAAAAGCAGAAAATTTGAAGTCACCAAGTTTTTCAAGACATGTTTATAGTTCACCAAACAGATTAGATTTATGGCTAAAAATAGCAGAGTATTATTAGCATAGCAGTGAACATTTGCTGCTGATTTTAAACCTTCAGTCTCCTGTTGTTAATCTACCTTTATTGGATCATTTTCTCACAGGTTTTCCGTGATGAACTGTCATCTGTGCATCCATGGGTCTCCATGCACGTATCTGATCACAGTGGGTTTCACTACCGGCAGTTCCTTCTCAAGGAGTTACTGAACACTGAACTGAGCCAGTCTTTGTCTTCTGATTCTGCTAGCACAGTCTTTTGTCCATCCCAGCACCAGAGCAATACAGTCCATAGCACCTGTCCTCAGGCTAATGGTGAGCTGTCATTGGCTGATGCAGCCTGCGGGGATAGGATCACTACAGTATTTAAACTTTTTTACCAGGAGACTGAACTGTGCGCTGACCTGATTCAGTCTTTTCCTGGACATGAAACACTCTGGAGTCACAGGTGAGCGTTCATAATTTGAATACATGTTTTCTGATTTGAATACCCATTACTGCAGGAAAAAATATATCTGCAGTGCATAGTGGTTCAAGACATTTATGGAGATTCAATTTTATAAAGAGATTTTTGGTATTTGGTTCTGGATTTAATTTTGCTCTATGGGTCAGCTTATGCACTTTTGAAAATAAATAGCTTTTTGTTTTTGATGAGTGTTGAAACCATGGTTTTCTGAAACTAAGTCTTAATTCACATGTAGAAAGAGTTTTGACAACCATCTATTCACACTCATTCAGACCAGATTTGAATATTTGTCTATAACCAAGCTGCTTTTCATATTCAAGACATAAAACTCATCATCTGTTGCAGCAGACATGATGGGATCTTGTATTGAATATATACTGTAGATATACAGTCACTGGCCACTTTATTAGGTACACCTTGCTAGTGCCGGGTTGGACCCCCTTTTTGCTTTCATAACTGCCTTAATCCTTCATGGCAGAGGTTCAACAAGGTACTGGAAACAGAGAGTTTGGTCCATATTGACCTGATGGCATCATGCAGTTGCTGCATCCATGATGCAAATCTCCCGTTCCACCACATCCCAAAGGTTCTCTACTGGATTGAGGTCTGGTGACTGTGGAGGCCATTTGAGTTCAGTGAACTCATTGTTGTGTTCAAGAAACCATTCTGAGATGATTCACGCTTGATGACATGGCACGTTATCCTACTGGAAGTAGCCATCAGAAGATGGTACACTGTGGTTGTAAAGGAATGGACATGGTCAGCAACAATACTCAGGTAGACTGTGGCGTTGACACGATACTCAATTGGTACTAATGGGCACCACCATCACCAGCCTGAACTGTTGATACAAGGCAGCATGGATTCATGCTTTCATGTTGTTGACACCAAATTCTGACGCTACAATCCGAATGTCATAGCAGATATCGAGACTCATCAGACCAGACAATGTTTTTCCAATCTTCTATTGTCCGGTTTTAGTGAGCCTGTGCGAATTGTAGCCTCAGTTTCCTGTTCTTAGCTGACAGAAGTCAGAGATGTTCTTCTGCATACCTGGGTTGTAACAAGTAGTTATTTGAGTTACTGTTGCCGTTCTGGCATTTGCGCCCACAGAACAGCCGCTCACTGGATACTTTCTCATTTTCGGACCATTCTCTGTAAACCCTAGAGATGGTTATATGTGAAAATCCCTGTAGATCAGCAGTTTCTGACCAGCCCGTCTGACACCAATAACCATGCCATTTTAAGCTCCTTTCTTTCCCATTCTGATGCTCGCTTTGAACTGCAGCAGATCGTCTTGGCCACGTCTACATGCCTAAATGAATTGAGTTGCTGCCATGTGATTGGCTGATTCAACATTTGCCTTAATGAGCAGGTGTACCTAATAAAATGGCCTGTGAGTGTAAAATCAGTAATAAATTGCAGTAATAAGGATTTTCTCTCTTCTAGGCGGCATGTGTACTACTTATGGCACCACTGGAGGCAGGATCAAGATCTCTGCACTGATGGCAGAGAGAATGAGTTGAAGCCTACATGTATCAATGAGCCAGATGGCAGCCAGGGGAGGAATGTGGACAGACATAAACATGTTAGTGTTCCTATGGAGGTGGATAGGGTGTCCTTGCCTGACCATGACAGCAAGCGTCTAAGGAGAGGAATCCTTCTGCCCAACCTTCTGACCCTACAAAATGAACACACCTTTGTTAACAGCATACTGAACAGTTGCTGTAATGCTGAGCAGAACAACTATGCTGTGGCATACAAAAAGTGGTTAGATACTGTCATTAGTGCACAGTCTTTAGACATATAAGATCTAGGCCCATACATTCAACACTAAAGTGGCCTTTAGATACTGATTTAGGAATAACTTACTTACCTGTAGTTATAATTAAAATGAGGTGTATATCAACATGGAGTTACTTTCAGAACTATCTGCTATGAGGAGGCAGTATGCAAGATCAGTTTGAGTGTATTCTTCAGAAGTCCTGTTTGAGTGTGAGCTGAGCTACATAGACTCTGTTTGTGTCTGACAGCAATTTTTTTTCTTTGTCTGCCCAGGCCTTAGATCAAATTTCTGTTTCTCTTCATATGTGTAAGCAAAAAATATGTGAAGTTTGTGTAGCAGAATATAATCAGATGAGAAAGTGGACGAAGAATTGGTTTTACTAACAGTCGTTAAACTTGATAGTGTGAAGTTTTAAATAGCCAAATGGAACGAAAAAGTAAAATAATGAAATGAATTAATAACTTTTTGCAGTTTAAATTTTTTTTTCATGTTAAATAGCAGACTACTGGAAGCGGTATCACTTGGAATTTTTTTTCTGTTATTTTTCAGCTCTTCACACTGTATAAATCTGATATAAAATATTGCATACATGTTTTTGACCTTGAACATTTTACTAATGTATGTACAATATATTCTTTGGTTTGTTTTTTAATAGTGGTAAACATAATGGTAAAGTCATGTTAAAGAGCTTACAATAAAAGTTTACCCACTTGTAAATTTAGGCTGTTTGAGTGGATGTTTTAATTAAGCCAACTCAAGGTAGTAGTTCAAAACTGTGATGTGGGAGAAACATGATATATGGTTTTCAAAATGTTAAATCTGAAAGCTTTGCATATTTAGTCTTGGTCTTTTCTCTAATCCCCCATTTCTAGAATGAAGAACTGTGCAGACATCAGAGTGTCAAACAGTGTTTTCAGTTGGAGGTGTCTTCATATCAATCAATCAATCAATCAATCAAATGTTATTTGTATAGCACATTTCAGCAGCAAGGCATTTCAAAGTGCTTTACATCATTACAAACACAGAAACACAATGCAACATAGAATCAATAATCAAAACACAGCATTAAGTCAAGTTACATCAATAAATTTGTAATTGATTACATTTCAAATACAATTCTAAACAGGTGGGTTTTTAGTTGAGATTTAAAAGAAGTCAGTGTTTCAGCTGTTTTACAGTTTTCTGGAAGTTTGTTCCAAATTTGTGGTGCATAGATGCTGAAAGCTGCTTCTCCTCGTTTGGTTCTGGTTCTGGGGATGCAGAGCAGAACCAGAACCAGAAGACCTGAGAGGTCTGGAAGGTTGATACAACAACAGCAGATCTTTAATGTATTGTGGTGCTAAGCTGTTCAGTGATTTATAAACTAACAACAGTATTTTAAAGTCTATTCTCTGAGCTACAGGGAGCCAGTGGAGGGACTTTAAAACTGGTGTTATGTGCTCTATCTTCCTGGTTTTAGTCAGAACGCCAGCAGCAGCATTCTGGACCAGCTGCAGCTGTTTGATTGATTTGTTGGACAGACCTGTGAAGACGCTGTTGCAATAATCAATACGACTGAAGATGAAGGCATGGATGAGTTTCTCTAGATCTGGCTGAGACATTAGTCCTTTAATCCTGGAAATGTTCTTCAGGTGATAGAAGGCCGACTTTGTAACTGTCTTTATGTGGCTCTGGAGGTTCAGGTCAGAGTCCATCACTACTCCCAGGTTTCGGGCCTGATCGCTGGTTTTTAGTTGTAATAACTGAAGCTGTGCATTGACTCTAGATCTATGACTCTAGATCTATAACTCTAGATCTATAACTCTAGATCGTTCCTCTTTAGGTCCAATAATAATAACTTCAGTTTTGTTTCTGTTCAGCTGGAGAAAGTTTTGGCACATCCACACATTTATCTGTTCTAAGCATCTGTTCAGTGATTGGATGGGTTCTGAGTCACCTGGTGACATCATAATGTAGAGCTGTGTGTCATCTACATAGTTATGGTAGCTAATATTATTTCCTGTTATAACCTGAGCTAGTGGGAGCATATAAATATTGAATAAAAGGGGTCCTAGGATTGAACCTTGGGGTACCCCACATGTGACCTTTGACCTCTTTGATGAGAAGTTTCCTATTGAAACAAAGAAATCCCTGTTCTTTATGTAGGATTCAAACCAGTTAAGCACTGGACCGGAGAGTCTGACCCAACTCTCCAGTCGATTCAGTAATATGTCATGGTCAACAGTGTCAAAAGCTGCACTGAGGTCCAACAGAACCAGCACTGTGGTTCTCCCACAGTCAGTATTTATATGGATATCATTGAACACTTTGACTAGGCCAGTCTCTGTGCTGTGGTGAGCACGAAAACCAGACTGGAAGGAGTCAAAGAGGTTGGTTATTGTTAGGAAGCTAGTTAATTGTTCCAACAGCTTTTTCAATAACTTTGCTGATGAATTGGAGGTTGGAGATCAGCCTGTAATTCTGCATTAGTGATTTGTCCAGATTGTTCTTTTTTATAAGTGGTTTGATTACTGCTGTTTTCAAAGCCTGGGGGAAAACGCCTGATGAGAGCCATGAGTTACTATTTGGATCGGATCAGCAGCAATAACAGGCAGAACTTTCTTAAAGAAATGTGAGGGTAAAACATCCAGACAGCAGGAACTGGAGCTTATTGACTTATAATTTCCTGTAGGGTTTTATAATTAAGTAGTTGGAATTGGGTCATTTTTCCTGTATTTGTTTTGTTTGGGCACAGCATTGGTACTGACTTTATAGTGGATGTACAGATTAATCCTCTGATTTTTTGAATTTTCTCTGAAAAGAAACTGGAAAACTGGTTGCAGGCGGCAATACATTGGAATTCAGGTGGTAACGTCACAGGAGGGTTTGTGATTCTGTCAACTGTTGCAAATAAAGCTTGAGCATTGTTAATGTTTTTATTTATGACATCTGCAAAGAAAGCCTCTCTTGCATGTTTTAGTGTTAAATGATAGTTACGTAGTCTTTCTTTATAGATGTCACAATGAACGTGGAGTTGAGTTTTACGCCATTTTCGTTTTGCTCTACGGCAGAGTTGTCTTGCAGATCTAACTGTTTGTGTATTTCTCCATGGAGATTTCTTTTTACCAGACGCAACCTTCATTTTAATTTGGGCAATGGAATCAATGATATCTGAGACTTTAGCCTGAAAATCATTTACCAACTTATCTACATCATTACAGCTTAAGGGTGAGGAAGAAGAGTAGATTTGATTAAAAGTTTCTGCTGTGTTTTCAGTGAGAGAACGTTTTGTGATGGTTGCTGTTTGTCCAAGTGGGTTAAAAGATAAAGAACTTTCAAAGATAACAGCGAAGTGATCCGACAGGCGACATCAGTTACAGAGACATTGGAAATATTCACACCCTTACTGATAACCAGGTCCAGTGTGTGTCCTTGAGTGTGTGTTGCTTGTTTGACATGTTGTGTTAGACCAAAAGTCTCTAAAATATTAGCGAGCTTTTTTGCCCCTCTGTCTTGGGGGTTGTCAACATGAATGTTGAAATCACTGACAGTTATTAAACAATCATAATCAATACATATAAGAGATAGAAGCTCATTCAAGTCAGTAAAGAAATTTTCCACAAATGTTGGAGTTTTGTATAGAGTTAATGTCAAAGTTCGTTTGTGGCCTTTAACCTCAATTCCAAGATACTCAAAAGAGGTGAAGAGACCCAAAGAGATTTTACTACAATTTATGGTATTCTTAAATATTGAAGCCACGCCTCCTCCTTTTTTGTGTTTTCTATTCTCACTGAAGAAATTGTAGTTAGGAGGCGCAGATTCAATTAGTACGATCGATTAATTATTATCATTCAACCATGTTTCTGTCAGAAACATAACATTGATATTATGCTAAGTGATGAAATTACTTAGACAGAAAATTCTGCCTTCCAAAGCTATCAACAGCTACAATATATTTAATTTTCCTTTACCATAATGAAGAACTTTTGAATTGCATTAAGCCTAAAGCAGCCATGTCCTTGGCAGGTTAGAGTTTAAATTATATTCACTCTATTAAGAAATGTAATAGGAAATTAGACATATACTTTAAAGAATTTCTGTTTCCATTCATGTTTTTTTGAAAATATATTTTATTTTAAAATTTTATTTTACATCATGCCAAATGTAAGACCTTAATGGAACAGTCTTTAACATTACAGCAATTAAAAACGTAGAATTGCTAAAAATATTTTTGCATGTTTCTACTGCTATTTTGGATGATTTAACTACTTGGAAGTAGGGATGCACAATGTATTGGCATCAATACTACTGGCCAGTGTAAGTCACTTTTTAACACATCAGTTAAGTAAAAAGTATCCAATAAGAGCCAGCATTAATTTACATCTTGTTGCTGTTTAGCATTTAATAGTGAGACATTTGATGGGTGCATAACTGAAGCAAAGAAGCAATGTAGGCAGTCATTTTTATCCAGTGTCAAAAGCTGGTTTCCTCTGATGCTCCTCTGATGCTCCTCTGAGGGTAGAGAAATACCTGAGATTCGACAATTCAATTATCTTCATTGGTTCTCTGGTCGTGAAAACCATCTGGGTTTTGAGAACTTATTGAATATACGTATATAACATATATAATAAGAAAACTGAAGCATCCATATGTGAATATACAAATACACAACATAATACAAATAACTAAATTTGCATATTACATTATTTGACACAACCTCAATGAAACACCACGAGCAGAGATGGCTTTCTGGCTCAGGTTAACGTATGAAGACTCTGGCGTCATCATGTGGCCAGAAAAAAATTAATAGAATGGGGGCAGCCGGTGGCACATAATTGCAAAGGTATTACTGAATGGAAAGCAATTAAAGATGCAGCCGAAATGCAGCTACAAATAATAGAATTTAAGCATAAATCCTAAATCAAGGGCGTAAATCTCGGCAGGTCTGGACCCCCCCAATCTTGGAAAATTCCAGAACGATCCCTCCCGAAGAAGTCATAAAAGTCATTGTATTTAACAATATCAATATAAAGAGACAATAAAAACAAAGAACGAAATAAATCTGCCATTCGTCTAAAAAAAAAAAAAAGAATTTATTTTAGGTCTTAGCTGTTGAAGTGAGGAGCTAACTGTTAGCTGTGGGTCTGCAGCACAAACTAAAAACCTCCAGTAAGTAAACACTTAAAGGAAAAAACATGTAACAACTTTAATTTACTTTCACTGCTCAATAGGAAGAAACACATTAACAATAAAAATCAGACTACAGTTCATTATTTCATTACTTTGGCTGAATCATGATAAACTGCCTCATTATACCATAAATCAAAACTAGCTAAACTGCTACGTTGGTTTCATAGACTTGGCTCCTTTTTCTGTCGAAGGTAGCCAATATTTCAATTATATTTAGCTCTCTAACTTTAATGGGAAGAGTTTGAAACTGGAGGGAGCGGATGAGCATTATCAGCTAGTGCTGACAGCTCTGTATGGGAGCCGAGAGCAGAGGAGCTATTGCAGAGCAGCTGACGGTAAAAAAAAATAAAGTATGCCTTTATTTGTTATCATCTTCAATGTAAGATGATAACAAACCACAAAATAAAATCTGAATACTTTTCTATAAAACTCTGGTGCTGAGCCTTAAGTTTAAGTTATGATACTCCCAGATATTCAATTTCTACATATTTATAGGTTCTCTGCCATCCAGGACATGGAAAAACAAACAAACAAAATATTAAAGTTTAAAGCAACTTAAGTTATAATTTAAATAACACATAACTTGTATTGAGAACCACTGCAATAAATCAATATTTATGAGGACTTTTATTAAGTGGAGTCACTCATTAAAACTTGTTTTATTTAGAGCTTTAAGAGATTAAATCTTTGACACTGAACCAAACTCATATCTAAACATTTGAATCTTAGTTTGATTTCTGTGGGTCTCACTAGGTTGAGAAAAACACATTTATTTTGCTACTTACTAGTCATTTTGGGTCCTAAGGCTTGAACACAAAAAATATTATTTAAACCACATTTTACGTTACATTTAACTTTAACTTTGCCGACCCCCCCAAAATTGCTCTTAAGAAATGTTCCTGTTTATGGTTCCCCAAATAATGAGATGGGATTTACAGCCTTTTGTACCCCTATGAAGTCTTAACATGCCTAACCAGGTCCCAATCACCCAGGAAGCCCTACAAACATCACATGCCAGTCCTCAGTTTGCACACATGCAGAATTTAATCTATAATAACAGAATGGCGAATGCGATACCTTACTTTCCGTCATCAACGTAACCGAAAGTAAGTGATGCTCAAGTGGTCTTGAGCATCACCACTGAAGACTGCTAGAGGAACGCAGCCTAAAATACAACGAACTGAACTGAACACCTGATCTGTTGATTGCTCGGGAGTGGCTATGGTGGATGGTGGCAACGCAACACTAAACTTGTCCTTACGACAATTCCTAGAATAATACTTGTTTCTATTTTACAAAATAAATAAATAAAAAGTACAACAAATGTCCAAGCATTAATTGATGTTTTCACAGTATGTAAAGATGCTAAAAATTATGGACTGTGATGGACTTGCAATCTGTCCAGGTGTCATGGTTGGTGGTAGAAGTGTAGACCCAATTGCAGAGAAGCAGAAGTTGAGTTGGTGGTTTTAATGAAAAATCATAGAAAATACAAAGTCCAGGCAGCACAGGAGAGTAATAGTGACGTCATCTGAAGCCAGGCTTCGAGGGTGCGCCGAGTAAAAAGGGGGCGTGTCAGATGAAGCACCGTTTGGATACTTGTGTCGTCTTGCTGAAAACCACGTGACTGGCAACCAACGATGCCGCCATTTCATGGGTCACGTGACTGCTTCATTTTGTGTGTCGGTTTTCAAAATAAAAGCGTGATGAGCCGAGCAGCTTCATGGGTTATTAATGTATTGTGTTAGCTCCAGATTGATCGCTCATCAAAGGAGTGTTTGTCTTCAGCAGTGGCCAAAATAAAAGCAACTTTTATAGTTCATGTGTATTAATGATTTTGGTGATGGCATTCATCATAATGTAATGTTTATTATTGGTTTTCTCAATTGTTGATTATGGTATATTTTATGACTTTATGTGTTATTATTATGTAAAGCACTTTGAAACTGCATTGTTGCTTCTCTGCAATTGTTTATTTCAATCAAATAAACTTGATTGAAATGGAGCCAGCGAGAAGAAAAAATCTGACATCTGGGAATACTTTGAGATAATCATTCACAAGATTCTTAAATAAAAATAATTAACCACTTCACCTCCAAAATTCTCACCTTCTTGAAATTGTTCTCAGGTTAAATACTGTGAGGTTCAGAGTGGAAACAAAGGAGCTGACTTAATGAGAAAACTGGTGCAGGTGTGAGAAGTTGGCACAGCAGCTGACTGAGGGGTGGCAACAGGGGAGCTAAGAAAATATTTCTAATACTAAATACTAATACTTTCTAATACAAAAGGGAGAAAACACCAGGGAGCTAAGAAAATACTAAAGAAACACTAAGACTAAAGAAAACCTGAACTAGAAGAGAAAAAGACCTGAAACCTAAACGGAAACAGGGCCAATCTAACAATAATAAGGACATAGAGCTAGAATAACTAGAAAATCTAAACAAAGAAATAACGTAACTAGAATCACTAAAGAAAAGATGGACATAAATTCAGACAAAAAGACTAAACCTAAAGTAACAAAATAAGAAAACTAGGAACACTTTGGGGGAAAGCTAGAAGGACTTAAGAAATAACTTAACTGGAATCAATAAAGAAAGATAGACATAAACTCAGACATCAGAAAATAACTGAAACTAGGATGAAAAATAAACATAGCTAGAAATACTACAGGGGGCTGAAAAGAGGAAAGCAAGAACAATCGAACCAAAACAAATTACATCCAAATAATAAAACTAAAATGACAATGAAGAGCGAAACTAAAGTGAACTAAAACATAATGATAAACATGCAAAAGTAAAAACCAAACACAAAAACCCAGAGTCCTGACACAGGTGGACCCTCCTGCTCTCTGTCTCTCTCTCTCGCTCTCTCTCTTTTCTCTCTCTTTTCGCTCTCTCTCTTTTCCCTCTCTTTCTCTCTCTCCTCTCTTCCACATAGCAGTCGCTTCGTGGATGCTGGACAATAATTGCTGGTGGAATAAACCGCTCCACGCTGCTAACATTCCTCCTTACAGCTGGTGAGTTTGTCCAACAATCTACTGAAATTCTTTCACTGTCTAATAGAGCTAAATTCTGTAAATATTCCAACAAGCTGTGCTCTTTGAAAAGGTTTTCTTTCGCCGCCCACATTGCTGATTATCGGAGCAGTTACAGAAAAATATTCGCTGGCTTTCCGAACAGAGACTATCCTCAGATCCAAATTGACTGTAAAGTTAGGACATCGTATTCACGACGACGAGCTGGTTTCTCTAAATCCTTCAACAACAAACCTTGTTGGATGAATCGGCCTCAAGCTTTGTTATTGCCAGGCGCAGCTTCCGCAGTCCTGCCTAGTTAGGTTTTTATAGATGCTGTTTCAGAGAACCAGACCAATGTCTCTATCTATCCAGATAGATAGATAGATAGATAGATAGATAGATAGATCTGGCGCTGAAAGACTGTGATGCAGTGATTTCAAACCAGCTGAGGTTATGGGTTGTCATTAATGTCAAGAAATATGTTTACATGTCTATGTGTGTGCTAGTGTGTTTATGTATTTCAATGTGTCTATTAGCTGCATTGTAGGTATATGATGCCCAGTGGCAAGTGGTGGGAAAAAAATCTTGGTGGGGCTGATGTGACAATTGATTTTCCTTATTTGTTTAAAATAAGGATTCAAAAGAAAAATGAGTAAGTAAGCTGCTGTGTATCAAAGGTGTGAGGAATGAACGCTAAGATGTGACTCTGAACCAGTTTTTCAAAACATTTCATCACCAATGGGTTGAGAGCCACTAGTCTGTAGTCATTCATGCAGGTGATCTGTGATTTTTTAGGAATGGGAACGATGGTGGAGGATTTCAGGCAGGATGGGACTCTGGCCTGAGACAGGGACAGATGCAAGGTCTTAGTAAAACAGAAATAAACAAAATCCCAGAGTCCTGACAGTCTGATTTCTGTCCAGGTAGTCTGGACGAAATATTTTCTATAGGAAACGGTTTATTCACTCACATTATTGCTAAGTACTTTTCTCCAACTGTTAAAAAGGAAAACAAAGGCCAATTGAAAGAATTGTACCTTTTAAAAATATTTATTATAAAGCCCTTCCTTTGCATAGAACTGGCACTTTTAATATTAAATTACATTTTTTTAAAACTATTTTTGGGTCATACACAATGTCACTTGATCTTGCTTCTAAATAAGTCAATTCTGGCACTTCTATTTCTTTTTGTTAAGAGTTGTTGTTTGCTGTAGTGGCCTTTATTTGAAATGGTCACACAAAAGAGTGGGTAATGAGAGAGGTGGAAGAGGCAAAGGTCAATAGGCCAGAACTCAAACCTGTAACGGCCGCGCCGAGGACTAAGGCCTACTTACCCACGTTGTGCTCTACCCCTGCACCACCACAACACCCCTGGCACTTCTAATTCTAAATCATAACAAATACTTTAAATATGAAGATGCACCAGGCTGGCTCAAGTCAGACATTAAAATGTCATTCAATAAACTGATTTTCCCGTTTTTTTGACTAAAACAGGAAGTTGGCATTTAATCATGTGATCTAAAATCAGTCCAAACAAAACACTCATAGCCAGGCTATGTTGTGTTCAGATACAGATCATGAAATATTCAATCTTCTCTTAATCCACAAATCATCAACTTGCATTTAGCTAGATGTTTCTCTATTCTGGACAAGTTAGTCAGAGTCATTTGTTATGCTGGTGGGTATGTTTGTTGATTATTTCAGAATTCACAGGTATAAAACTGTTGTAAGTAAGAGGTGCAGCTGGACATGCAGTGGATGAAAGACTAATTTGGGTGTCCTATGAAATCAATGTCTTGATTATTATGTTGTATCTGAAAATTTTCTCTCTTTTCTATTCTCTTTTCAGTTTTTTTTCAGATGTCTTTGGGTTGTGTGGTAAGAGTTTTTTTTCACACCGTTAAGTCCACCAGATACCAAAAAGTCACCAGAAATCAAAACCTGACGAGGGAACAATGGAAGACACGGACACTGGACTTTGTCATCAGAACATGTGCGAAAATGGCCAATACTGTAACCTGGGCAACCAAGAGAAATGCATTAGATGCTTTGAAACCTCAACTGCAGAAAGTAATGGAGGAAGACTTAGGGTTCCTGATCAGTGCAGACCACAGAAGGTAGACATGGACCTCCAAACTCCTCAATCACAGATGGCTTATCCTGCCACCAGATCAGCAGGGACTAAAGCCCAGATGAAAGATGAGTGGGAGAGGCAAACATTGTGGCAACGGGGAGAGGCAGAGAGATCCCCCTATACACAGCAGACAAATAGTTGTTGGGGGTTAATGTCAGTAAATGAGGAACAATCAGTGTTAAAAGACCAGGTGAGGACCCATGTCCCCCAAGAACAATATAGAAAGAAAGAAAACAGAGAAAGTGCTATGGCTGAACAGCAACATCCTTCTTCACCTAATGACATCCCCTCTCAATTTCTGTCTCTGACATGCAAACCCATGCAAGACAGTCCAGATCCTGAAAGACCAAATGAAACAGATGAGATGCTGAATGCTGACTACACCGGCAACGTCTATTCCGAACCAGTTAGCTACTCTGTAGGCCAAGCTATTTGTGCAGCCTGTGAAAACTCAGAAAATGTATATACTGACTTGTATGAGATCTATTCATTCTCTGACCAAGTTTATGAAAAAATCTGTGATGTTCCAGCTTCCCTTTTTCCGTTTTTTTCAAATGAAAAACAGTCTCTAAATAAGAGAAAGACCAGCATTCAGCATTTGCAAAGTAAAGAGAGAGATAGGCATCACCATCTGAAGGAGGCTGTTGGCTCAAGATTGCGTCACTATACCCAGCGCTCTGATGGTGAGTTAGACAGTCCAGAAAAGGATGCAGAGTTTGCCCAGCCCCGAAGCACTGCTAGCTGTGACCTGGATGAGGACAATGAACAAACTGTAGCTGAGCTCAACCAAAGTCTAGGCCCTCAAAATCTTGGAAGCAAAGCAAAAGCTAAAAAACGGCCCCTGAAAGATCATTCTGAACCTACAACTCAAATCACTTCAAACAAAAACTGCGAAGCTGCAAGCCGGGAGGACTCAGTCACACACCAGGTTCTGAATTGTTCTGATGAGACTTTATCAATGAAGAATAGTCAGGAGAAGGCAGATGCTATCTCTTTGGTTATTAAGGACATTAAGGAGGCTATTGAAGAGGTGAAGACGAGAACTATAAGATCCCCATATACACCGGACGAACCAAAGGAACCAGTTTGGGTGATGAGACAGGATTTGAGTTCAAATACAGAGTATGATTTCCAGCCATTTCCTGGGGATGATGTAAGTACAAAGCTTTGATTTGCACTGCACACGATTATTTGAATTATGTTAACAGTTAACTTTAAGTCTAGGGTTCTTACACTCCTAGGGTAAATCAGATGACTGTCATTTAAGATGTGTGAGAAACAATTGTAGGAAGAAAGAGGATTGAATTTACACATTTGTTTCTCTTGGTGAATTCCCACCTAACACAAAACATCCATATTTCCTTTGGTTTTCATTGTACAGTGTGAGCCGTATGCTCACACTGTCCTGAGCCGTATGCAACGAAATTTCGTTCTGTATACACCCTGTGCATGCAAAATGACAATAAAGTCAGTCTAAGTCTAAGTCTAAGTAAGCAATGTTCCAGGATTCAGTATCAGTGTTCTGACAGTGAGTATCAAAACACTGACATTCATCCTCTCACAGATTAATAGGTTTAATGCATTACATTCACACAAAGATGTAGAAAAGACAGGGCACCGTCACTCATAACCAGTTTTCAGCTGTAATCTTAACAGAACTAAAAAGTTAATTTAAAAAAATCACTCAAGTAAGAGTCAAAACATAATTGGCATTAAAAAAAGGCAACTCAAATAAAAAGGTCAACACCTTTTACATGACCACATCTGACTTAATTTGTAAAAATTATGTAATTAGACAGACAAAAATAAAAATCATGATTGCATATCTGGTATCTCAAAGGAAAAAATATCATTACAAACAAACAGATCCAGTCACAATATACAAGGTATACTGTTTACTGTCACTTGACCTCCAAATGGCGTAGTAACCTGAGCAGATAATGAAAATAGAAGAAATGAGTTCATACACATAAGAAGGAAGTCATACAGTTACATAAACTGTTTGACAATTTTTGGTTAAAGATATTTGTTGTTTGTTTTTTATAATAATAATAATAAAGGTTTAAAGAATATATTATGATTGATCCACTTTAAGAAACTATTTCTATTTAAACATTCTGTGAAAAACAGAACTGATTCAATTTCCTGTCCAGTGTCCTCACAAAGTATTACTGAGATCTGAAAAGAAAAACACAGCACGTGTCCACAGGAGGGATAGACCAAGGTCAGAATTAATACATGTGACCAAAAGACTCAGTCTTTATCAGGACTAATGAGTCACAGAGTTTGCTGAGGAGGGTGTGCAACATGAACATGGCTTTCAAAGTTACCACTTATGAGCGTGAGACTCACATGTTGTCAATCAGGTGTTCACTACAAGATCCTCTCTGCAGTTGGAAAACGGATACAAAGCAAAAGTTGGAATGATGCATTTCATGAACATCACGTAAACTCAGCATTCGCTTAAATGTTTGTCTCATCCTTGTGGGCTTGCACACATGCATCCTCGCAATCGGTCATCACAGTAGCTAAACACTGACAGGGTTCTACAATATCAACAAAGATTGAAAATGTATAAGCTTCTTAAAATATAATCAAATATATCTGGCATTGTTTGCTACTGAGAAATTAACCACTCTAATCTGCCTTGGCAAGACTGTCAGAGTCATTGGTTCCAGACTTTAAGACCAGTGAAGCAGTGAGACATAGTGTGGGGCTCAGGAGACTGGAACTTTAACCAGGCTGTATTGTCATTTCTGATTGAAAATTCTGACGTTCTTGAACAGCTGTTGTTGTTTGAAGGCAAGGTTACCCTCAAAGATCTTTCCTTCTAGCCCTTTCTTTGACAAGTTTCAGCAAGTTGCTCTCCTTCCAGGAGATTCTTGCTCATTTGAAACCCAAAGTTTTTCCTGTCTCCTTAGTTTTTAAAGACATTTTCCACAAACAATTTGTGTATGCAGTTAATAATAATGTCATTGCATTACTCATTAGCGTTGCTAAATGCCATGTTTGTAGGGAGTTGTTTAACCCACATGCAGAATCAGTCAGCAACACCGTAATGAAAATAAAATGATGGTCTGGGCCGGGTTTCCCCCAGAAAACTTACTAAGGCTCTACAGACCTGAGTGAAGTTTGCCCCCCACCTTCTTCAAATCAGACAAAATTGGTGTCAATCAACTCGACTACGTTTGTGCTGGTTTTCTAACTTTAGCAAAAATTGTCGTTTGTGCTGCTTTGGCTTTGAAGATATTAATGAAAGGTTAAAGGTCAAAAGGTCAACCAGCCCCCCCACTTTTATGAAATCGGACAAAATTGGTGTCAAACGTTTTGCACAAACCAGCACAAACGTAGTCAAGTTAATTGACACCCATTTTGTCTGATTTGAGGAAGGTGGGTTGACCTTTGATGACCTCTAGAAACATTTCTTTATATCTTTAAAATGATAGAGGTACAAACGGAAATTTTTGCTGCACAAACCAGCACAAACTTTTGACACCAATTTTGTCTGATTTGAAGAAGGTGCTGGGGCCAACTTCACTCAGGTCTCTAGAGCCTTAGTAGTGGCATGGAGGCGTTGCTGGGTAATTATGTTACTGGAAGACAATACTTAAACCTACAACTATAGACAACAAATCAAAAAAATGCAATTAAAATACTGTAAATATCAATTATTTGTACTTCTGTATCCAAATCAAATCATCAGTTAGTGGATCTAAAAGCATAATGTAATGCTGATCACATTTAGACTTGGCCCAAGACATAAATTAACTATCAATGCAATTAAATCTGATTTAATCGTTTACATTGATATTCATTGCATATGGATTGAAGGCATAACTTCCCGAAGGTGTGGACATGTCCCAACCAACTTTGGACTGAAGGGGACAGTCTCCACCAATCTTTCTTGTACCGTTTTTTTCTTTATGTGCCTGAATCTATATGCAGACTGTGGACAGTAATTTGGCAGCAGCTGCGCCGAGTTACAGCCACTTAATGCTTTTTAAAATTCCTTTGTAAAACATAAATAGCAAGTCCTCTAGGTCAGTAGTAACCAAGCTTTTTGTCACAGCGGATCAGTCAAGACTTGGCAATTTTACTGCTGTCCGGGGAGGTGGAGGGGAGGGTCATGCGGCACAATTAAAATTTTGACGATCTTAGAGCGTACTGAGTTCTAAGCTTGTTGCTTGTGATAACGGTAACCGATCCTCTTGTATGGAGTGAAAATAGTCTCAAAATATCTGTGCGTGTATAAAAGTATCTGTGCATGTGTAAAAATATCTGTGTGTGTTAATTTTTATTTATTTATTTATTTTTATTATGAACCTTCTCAAAACAATTGACCTGTCAGTTATCGCTTTTGCACTGCTGCAGGCTATTTTTGGTTCCTACTGTAAATATTGTTCTGGGAGGATGGTTATTAGTGTTGCACAAAGTAAGGTTCTGTAACGTAGATGCAGCAGCCAGTCAAAAGCTGCCTAATTGAGCTGCTCGTAAGATGTGTGCTAATGCTACCTCTCACTCTCAGTAATGTTTATAACGTTACAAATAGTTCTCACAGTTTTTGTGCTGCATAAAAATATAATGTTAAGTGTCTTTAAGTGTTTTAAAAACTTTGGGTTTGGTTAAAATTAAACTGTTACTCTTATAAAGTTTGTCTGAAGTTTTCCCTCCAAAATGTGTTTGTTGGGCCGCAGACTGTGACTGTGTGTACCATACCCGGTGATTGAGTGTGTCCCACACTGTGTCTTATAGGTATGTGATGAATACACAGTTTTCTGTTGTAGTTTTATATCTTTTAATTTCATTACTTTATTACAGAATAGGTCCTTTACGCATTCTTTTACATAAAGTAAGAATTTTAAGTTTTGTATTATATTTTTGACTTTTATTTATATTATTTTGCTTTATGTATTAACATATTTCATTGATACTGATTTGTACATGATTTTATTTTTCTTTATTCCATTTGTTAATATAAAAAGGGAGAAGCTGCCTAACTGAGCTGCTGGGATCTGACTGTGACTGTGTGTACCATACCTGGTGGTTGAGTGTGTCCCACACTGTCTTATAGGAATAAACTGACACAGATCCTGATTCCAGTGTGACGTTATTGATCCTTTTTACAACTATTACACGTCTGTAATACTGGATTTGTAACTCATGTAAGCATCTTTGTGTGTAACTTTGGATCGTTGTGTCTGTGAAACATGATTTGTAAACCTTAAAAAAAAAACCTTCTCCTACGCCTACAAATGTTGAAAAAGTACGCACAAGTCACCTGGTACACACATAAAACTGCATTTACGCACAGATCTGGTTTTGAGACTCTTTTCACGCTTCGGGAGCTCCCAGATTGTGTGTAGATGGTGCATTTACATGCTAGTAGAAAGCTGGGTCATCTGAGTTTTACTCTGAGTCTAGTGTTTTTATCCTCTAAAACGTTTCTCACTGTGCTTGTGCCGAAGTGGCAAATACGTTAGTTCGGTGGAAAACGGTATTTTATATTTATCTCTACACAGGACGAAACGGCTGACTGATGGATCGGGTCTGGTGTTATTTTACTTACTGGAGGATCAGAAGCTTTCAGATCTCAACACACTGATCCTCCAACGGGATCCTCAGATCCAGGCATTGATTTCTGGTTTCCTGCAACATTTAGATACTTTCTGGTCCAACACAACTGAATTAAATGGCTGCTTAGGGGAGTCAAGTTCTCCAGAGTCGTGCTAATGACCTCTGACCTCATGATTTGACGCAGGTGCGTTAAAGAAGAGACATCTAAAGGTTGGAGGACACTGACCCTCCTGAACTGGAGCTAAAGCCCTGCTGTACAATTTTCACTCAGTTATAATCACATTTACTTACGTATATACAGTGGAAACTACCTGTGTTGAGGTAGATGAGGAGTATTCACAGTGTCTTTACTTTAAAACCTTTTTGGTTTCCATTTGTTGAAAGTGAATTACAAACATTTACCCGTAGTTTGACCATTGCTTTATGGCAGAAAAAAGTTTGATGTCACAAATATATGATTTTTATAGAGGCATCATTCGATTTATAATGTAGAAAGAAGATGACAAAAGTGTTTTCTGAATTAACTTTAATGTTCACCTCACTGCAGAAAGGACAGATTAAATATTTAAGATTGCAACAAATCTGTTGAATCTTTAACAAAATAGGTTCAGATTAACATGGGTGGTTTCACAGCAACCTAAAGTTAACAATGAAATGTCTTAAAACTTACATAGATGCTCAAATATTAACTATAATGAATTAACAAAAGAAAACACCATAAAGCTGTGTATTCAAAGACAACCAAGGACAGTCTCTACAGATAAACCATAATGTCTACCAACAGAGCACGTTAACTACTGTAGTTGTTTGAAAGGCGTCTTGGTCCAGTTGACGGCTCAATTTGAAGCTTGAGGTTTTGGTGTTGAAACTCCCAGAATCTCAGCTGTTGCAGATTGTCTGAAGATGCAGAGAAAAGAACAAGTTGTTAGTGTTAGAAAAAATGTATGTTGATTTTCCTGAACAGCTGATGCACTGACAAACCTGTCTTTGACAAAACATTACTGAACCTGAAAATTATTTGAATCATCACAATGTATGTAGAAATCTTTCTTTTTATGTTGATCAAATGTTTATGCATTAAATGTTTTGCTGTGGAGGCTATTTTTGCAGTGGTGCTTTAAATAAATGCATAAAATATATATTTTTTTAAGTATGTGTTTATTAGCTGTAAATTGTGTCAAACTATCAATTGAGAAAGAAATTTACTGCTTATGAAA
Organism: Xiphophorus couchianus; assembly: GCF_001444195.1. Classification (NCBI taxonomy): domain Eukaryota; kingdom Metazoa; phylum Chordata; class Actinopteri; order Cyprinodontiformes; family Poeciliidae; genus Xiphophorus; species Xiphophorus couchianus. The sequence goes on from NC_040239.1 coordinate 502,136, forward strand.
ATCTAAACCATCTGAATACATTTTATCATCTACATTAATCAACTTGAAATGAAGACAAACAGGAACAGCAGGTTTGCAGATGAGGTATATATTTGTTTAAGGGGCGATGAAATGGAGTCTCTGTGGATTTCAGAGATCGAGACACAAACACAATTTAATCTGAAGATTCTGTAGGATGTGTGAATAGGTCTGTCACAATGAAAAATTTTACTGTATGATAAATTGTTCCAGAAGTTCTCAAACGATAATATTGTTCTTTTGAGACCATTTTTTTAAGTAATAAGATGGTAAGCACAAAATAATAATGCAAGAACACACTCTCAAAGGTCATTAAACTTTAAATTCTAATGAAAATTCAACACTGGAACTGGAAGACATTTTTAATATAGAAAAAAAATAAAACAACTAATGAATTTTGAAGTCTGTGTAAACAAAATTGCCTTTACCAAAAGTACCAAACTGAAGGCTTTTATCATCCAGTTTTTAGTAGAAAGAGAGAAAAAAAGAGAAACAATAAATCAGGTCAATGGAAATGATTGAGTGTGTTTTAATTTATCATCTGATTAATTGATTATTGTGACAGGCCAATGTGTGAACATTAGACTAAATCCTTAAATATGTCGAGAAGTCAACATAAACGAAATACCTTTCAGTTTGTTCTTGTGAATAAAGTCCAGGTCTACCTTCAGTACTGCTTGTTACACCCACAGGGTCTAGGAGTTCAGGGCGGTAACATAAAAATGTGTCCAGAGAAAATAAGTGGAATGTAAAGGTTTTTAATTACAAAAGATGGTTTCACCAAACCAAAACACAATACAACTTAACCCAATTAAACCAAAAAAGGACCAACAAATTCAACAATGTTAAGTGCAAATTAAATTACAAAATGTCCAAACAAGTCAGCCTAAAGTAAACTCAAAACAACCCAAAAGGAAGGACACAAAGGGAGAACCAAACCTCCTAAACACAAACATCTAGCTTGTATAAAGTCAATCTAAAGCAGAGTCAAACTACTTAGAAGAACAAGTAAGAACAAAATAGTTCAAAACTGACCAAAACAGTTGTAAACACCAAAGGTGGGGGAACAGCTTAACAAAACCTCTTCCTACAAGCTGCCCCACTGAAGGAATGATTTCAGGAGCCTTTTAGCAGGTGAGGCTCATCAACGTCTGATTGGTTTGCAATTCTCTGCTGGTCCAATGGGGTGGCTGCTCTCCTGCGCCCAATCAGGAAGGTGTGCCCTCACAACTGAACCTGCATATCAAAAAGAAGCCTGCACAACCTCAAGAGCCCAGGGGCCCTAACACAGCTGAAGCAACAAAATACGGTTTCAGTGATAGTGACCAACATCCAACTGCCATAATGTCCTGAAGATGCTTGCTGACTTCAGCATGATAAAACTAGATCAACCTGGGTTAAAGTTAAGACTGAAGATAGACTCACACTGTGCTGAGTGTGACACTAAAAATACACGGATTTAGCTGCGAACAGCTAAAGTAGCATAGCTCACATAAACATTAGCTCCCGCTAACAGAAACATATGAGGAGGGCAGAGTATCAAAATACCAGCCATATAAAACGTAATCTGAAATTATTTATAATTACTCCAAGTCTCATTATAATTGGAGAGCAAAGCCTGCATTAGCTTCTACTTACTTCTGAGGGCAGACCATCAAGAAGTTTTGTTTCTTGATGTGCCTGCCTATTTTTCCGGCCAGCGAACCATTTCGCCATCCAGTGGTCGTTTATCAGACCACTTAGTCTCCTGTACCGCTCAAAAATGCACAATATGTGAATAAATAATTTTGAGATATTATAAGGAAGTGCTGAGATATACCGTTTTCCCACCGAACTAACGTATTTACCACTTCGGTACAAGCACAGGGAGAAACGTTTAGAGGAGGGTTGCTCAATACGTCGATCGCGGAAAGGTTTTGAGTCGATTTCGGCAGTAAGGTGACAAACTGAACGCCGCAGGATGCTGAGACCAGCACTTCCTCTTCTGACGCGCTTACCAAAATATTCACTAAGATCCTAAACGTTTGTAGCTTCATTAAAGAATAATAAAATCAACAAAACCTGTTAAAATTAATAATCTCAGTAATTATTGTTTCAACAAGGTGTTGTGCAATTCAGTGCGTTTCGGTTCCATTAACACCCAAAAAGGCGACTCAAAGATCGACTGACTAGCAGAGCAGGAGTTTAAATTAGCTACTCAACCATCGCTGTGTTCAGGGAAGGCTTATTAATAATCGAGAAATAAATATCAAGCCGGGAAACCTGATATAGTAACGACTGAATGTTATGTTTTTAACGTAATCTTTGCTCGGCTTGCGGGGTGCAGGCGGTTGCCACGGCAACGGGTGTGCTTAAACGACAAAGAAAGAGAGAGTAAAAAGGTACGAGTGGTTTTGAGTTGATCACCTGTTCAGGTTATTTTACCTTTGCTGTGGCGCATTACAGCCGCTGTAGTTTCTAAACCTTCAATAAACGACAAACTTGGATTAATTACCTCGTTTGTTTGTGAGTTTACGTCAGTCACAACAAACATCAAAAAGGACAAATATATTTCATTAAGTTGTAATAAACAAATGGGCACATAATTACCCTGGTAATTATGTGAAATTAAATTAATTATATCCCAACTTCAGAAGATTTGCCTTTACCTTTACAGAGCTCTTTGGTTCCTCCTATCAGTCTGTAGCTTCTCATATTGAGGTCAAAGTTCAGATCTACCATAACTGACTGACACCTGCTGGCCTCAGGTTTGCAACCAGCTTGTGACTGAGAAACCAGTAACCTCCTCCCAGTGACAGAGTCTCACTGAGGAAGAAACTGCATTAGGTTTTCTATCACTTTATTATTTTTGCTATAACTGATGTTTATTCGCCCATAAAATAAGACAATAGAGTTTAATTTACAATTTTTATGTCTTCGTGTCATGAGGTAGATCTCAGCTGGCTGGTGAGAGAAAAAGTAGATCTTGGTCTCAAAAAGTCTGGGTACCCCTGGTTTAGAGGATAAAAACACTAGACTCAGAGCAAAACTCAGATGACCCAGCTTTCTACTAGCATGTAAACACACCATCTACACACAAATCTGGGAGCTCCCAAAGCGTGAAAAGAGTCTTAAAACCAGATCTGTGCAATGCAGTTTTGTGTGTGTACCAGGTGACTTGTGCGTACTTTTTCAACATTTGTAGGCGTAGGAGGTTTTTTTTATTTATAAGGTTAACAAATCATGTTTCACAGACACAACGATCCAAAGTTACACACAAAGATGCTTAAACCGGTTACAAATCCAGTATTACACACGCACAGATACTTTTACACACGCACAGATATTTTGAGACTATTTTCACTCCATACTCCTGTCTGTAGTGTTTGGTGTGTCACGACTGATCTGGTCCAGTCGGTAGAATATTGGGGCCGCTCCGATCGGGCATATTCAACATGTTTGATTGTCTTGGCTCGATTATCTCAGCCTGTGGGGTTTTCCCTGACTGGGATTAGAACGCAGCCTGTTGAATGTGACAGGTAGCCAATCAGAAAACGCCATAACGTAAGCACGGAGGGAATCCCAAACAGTTGACATGGCGCAACTGAGAGTCCGGTTTAGCGCACAGTGCAGCAAATAGAGCGGCTCCACTCACGCCTTTTCTTTTTGTTACGTTTTTTATCGCTTAAAATGAGCCACAAACTATCACTACTGTTTCTACATCGTCATCCGTGTTAGTTTATTCTAAATTCACGTATGGTATGTTGGGGTTTTACGGGATTTTCTTCTGGAATCGGGATGAGTGAGTGGAATCGGTTCGTGTGTGGTGTGTTGCTCCTGCCGTGTGGCTGGACTCACGAACCGACCGAACCTGTTGGACTTTTATCGGCTCTGTGGTCACAGAGGTTTGGAAAATCGGTCGACAATCCTTAAATTGTGCAGCGTGAACCAGACCTAAAACTCACAAGCTCTACTCCTCTAATCTCGTCTCGACCACTGCCCTAACGCTCTCCGACTCTGGTCGCTATGGTAACGTTTACAAATCCCTTCAAAATAAGATACAGATGCGCAACAAAAACGAACATTTTAATTTCGTGAAAATTTTAACTCACGATAACGACCAATGGGAGCCCTGAGCTTGTTTCTCTGCAACGAGACGGTCCATCTGGGATGGATGGAAGACAATGACACCCGAAGTGTTGCTTATGCACAGGGTGCTTGGCACTGTGCATGGCACAGGGTGCTTGGCACTCATCCTTCAGTCGAGTGATGCCTGCTTTGTGAATGCGCCTTTAGGGACAGAAAGCGTATCTATTCTGTAAATGTAAACTTATAAGTACGATTCTACTATTAAGAATAAACGTCCACATTCCCCACTCAAACGACTCTCTGACACGCTGTCTACCTGGCTGAGCTGAACGCGCTACTGTTCAAACAGGCATTTGCACGATGTCTTTATTTGGATTTTTCTTTCTTTAAAATGCATTATTTTTATTTTTGTGAGGTGACCTTATGTGTCCTGAAAGCACCTTCTAAATAAAACATATAGTTATTATTATTATAAATATTTATACTGCTACAAACAAGGACGTTGCCATGGTTATTGTGTCACGTGGTGGCAGACTTCGGGATATTTATACTAATTTACATATGCATTTATGGGTGGGGACAGGGCGGACCAGCTGCGCTTTATTTCCTGCAAATTGGGATTTATAAAGGAAAGATGCGCAGCCACGTGCGTGCGTAGGCTTTATACATCCGAATTTCTTTGTGCGCCGCACTTTTCCATACGCCAAGTTTTATTGTGAAAACTGCACATTCTTTTATGCCCCTGGTCTTTAATGCACTTCCTCTCTAACAGCGTTTTCTCATCAGCTCTCTCTCATTAGAAAACACAGTATGAAAACGTTAGCTACACTACGAAAATTACAATCAGTGGTTACTTCGGGCCAATTTAGCTACATAGGAAATATTTCTCGGTTGTTTAGAAGCGGGTTTCTGGCTGCAAAGTCAAGTAGTTCTGCTCTTTCATCCTTACCTGTGAAATGTAATGCCAATGAATTCAGTTTGTATTGTAAAATGGTTGAAACAAGTCCACACAGCACATGACTTGGGGAGCTCCTATCGCTCTGCTGCCACATGCAAGATGGCAGACGTAAGTAGGACTCAGAGTTCAATGAGGCGTCTACGTATTCATGTCTATGGTCCCTCCTACTTGGCTAAACCAAAACAGCAAAAGAAGCCTTAGCACTGAGGGATATTTTTGTTCAGATCGACAGACTATTGACGTGAGATCTCGGGGGATAACTTTTCATAAGTATGATTCACATATTACCTCCTATTTTGCGTGAATAGAGTATTACTATACTGTATTTACGCCCACCGGCAAATTTCTAGCTAATATTAGCTGTAGTACTTGGTGTGTTACCGATCTGAATGAAGTTGGTCCCCCCACCTTCTTCAAATCAAACAAAATGGGTGTCAATCAACTTGACTCTGTGCAGCAAAAATTTCCTTTGTGCAGTTTTGGCTTTGAAGATATCAACTAAAGTCTAAAGGTCAAAAGGTCAACCAGCTCCCCCACAGACTTTCATAAAATCAAACAAAATAGGTGTCAATCAACTCGGCTATGTTTGTGCTGGTTTGTGCAGCAAAAATTTTCGTTTTTGCTGCTATCATTAAGAAAAATGCTTCTAGAGGTCATCAAAGGTCAATGAACATCAGTTCTTTTATAAACAGTTTATGTTAGTTTGTGCACTGTTTTGAAGTCGTGAAAATAAGTGTTGATGATGACTGTCGATCATGAAACTGAGATGGAAACAGCAGACTAGATAGTGATAACATGATAGCACATGTTTTGCTCTAGTCCTACTTTTGTCATGTTGGATTTGAGTTTTTTCACCCACATGCAGGTTCAAACTTAAGGCCGGAAGGTCTTGATTAAATGATTTATTCACAATAAATATTGAATGTAATATTAGGTTAGTGGGAACCAGGTTGAGGGAATCTTGACAGGGGAATGGAGAGAATGGCTTACAGTTCGTCTGATGGAGGTTTGCTGAGGGAGGGGAAAGGATCCGGGAGGCGCAGAAGCTCAGAGACGGTAGGGGAACACGAGCAGCAGGCAGCAGCGTCTGGCTGACAGAGAGCAGTCGCTGATACGTGGTTCCTGTCTTGATCCAGACAGCTTATCGAAATCTGAGAGATGGCAAAAACAGGAGTAAGTTGATCACTCATAAACATGACCGAGCGATGAATGGCTGCTCCACTGCTTCTTAAGAATCCTGCAGCCGATTGCAGGAATCCGCTGCAGGTGCGCCAGCCTGCCAGAACTCTCCCACGAAGATCGTCTATCTGAGGAGCACTTACACCAATTTGAATCCTAACAACTTTTTGTATTTCAACAGTACAGTTTGTCTAATAGCGCCCTCTGGTGATCAAAAACTAAAATACAGGTCACTGAGTGTGTTTTGGGAGATGTTGTAGCAGCTCATTCTAAATAAGACCTGGTTCCAAGTGAATTTCATCAACGTTAAAATTAAATTATTCCTATTCATTGGTTAGCACTTAACAATTTCAAATGAAATTCACAGATCCAGCATGAACTGATGTTCATTGACCTTTGATGACCTCTAGAAACATTTTTCTTAATATCTTTAGCAGCACAAACGAAAGTTTTTGCTGCACAAACCAGCACAAAAGTAGCCGAGTTGATTGACACCTATTTTGTTTGATTTTATGAAAGTGGGGGGGCTGGTTGACCTTTAAACTTTAATTAATATCTTCAAAGCCAAAGCTGCACAAATAAACATTTCTGCTGCACAAACCAGCACAGAGTCGAGTTGATTGTCTGATTTGAAGAAGGTGGGGGGGCCAACTTCATTCAGGTGTAATACCCCCTCAGGGCTGCGTCCTGAGCCCTCTGCTGTTCACTCTGATGACACACGACTGCGTCCCCAGGTTCGCCACCAACCACATCATGAAGTTCGCGGACGACACAACGGTGGTGGGCCTCATCAGAGACGACAACGACCTGGACTACAGAGAGGAGGTGGAGCAGCTGGTGGACTGGTGCAGAGACAACAGCCTGATCCTGAACGTTGACAAGACGAAGGAGATGATCTTCGACTTCAGGAAGAACCGGCCCAGCCATGCTCCACTGCTCATCAACAGCTCGGCTGTGGAGGTGGTCAGCAGCACCAAATTCCTGGGGGTGCACATCACAAACGACCTCACCTGGACTGTGAACACCACGTCTCTGGTCAAGAGGGCACAGAAACGCTTGTATTTCCTGCGGAGGATGAGAAGAGCACACCTGCCCCCGCCCATCCTCAAGACGTTCTACAGAAGCACCATAGAGAGCATTCTGACCAGCTGCCTCTCTGTGTGGTGTGGAGGCTGCAGCGCCTCCTACTGGAAGAACGTGAGGAGAGTGGTGCGGACAGCAGAGAGGATCATCGGGGCCCCCCTTCCCTCCATTCAGGACATTTCATCCCAGCGCTGCGTGTCCCGAGGCCGAAACATCGTCAGTGACGCCTCACACCCCCACCATGGACTGTTCTCCCTGCTGCCCTCTGGAAAGAGGTTTTTATATTCATATTTATATTCATATTTTATACTGTATTTTATTCTGGAGTAACCTCACAACATTGGAACCTCAAAACATTGTCCTGAGCCGTATGCAACGAAATTTCGTTCTGTATTCACCCTGTGCATGCAAAATGATAATAAAGTCAGTCTAAGTCTAAGTGGTTCAGCCCCTCTATGAAGGTTAACTGAGATTTTGTAAATCTGAAAAAGTTTTAATTATTTCCTAACATTGATTTAGATTATGTGACACAAGGTAGCAAAGACTGTTATATTTATGTAATTCATTCACTCTGTCAAAAGTAAGATAGTTCCCATTTTTGTTTTGAGGGTTTCATAAAGACATGATGTGAGGAAGAAGAGGGAGAGACGGATTCACTGCTGATGAATCTCAGCTGCTGAATCTCTTAAGCTGCAACTCCTCGGCTGGAAAACACAAATAAAATCTATATACACATTGTGTATATACGTATGTGCATATAAATATGTGTAGTTTAATACATTATTCAGTATTAATCATTATTTAATCATCTCTGTTTCTCAATGATTGTATTATTTTGTGTTTATAAATATGTATTGATATTACTAAATAAAATACTAAGAAATTCCGATTGGTTTTGTGCTTTGTAAAATGCTCATCAAACATCAGTATAAAAATATTCTATTTGAAATCTATTCTGTTTTCCCCATTAAGAATATTTAAATATGCCAAACTATGTATCAATCCAATTAAAAAAACGTAAAAAATAACTTTCTTGTCTTTCTTTCTATGGTAGTTGTTTTAATAAGGTTTACAGCAAAAAATCGTGAAAATCTGTTTAGTATTTAGCGAGTTATGCTCGATAAATTCGCTGACACTTACTGCGCCTGTCAAACATATAAGGCTGAGTAGAGCTGTCGACCGCTCCAAGATGGCCGCCCTAAATCCCGTCAGCGACAATAGACAGGAGCGGACCGTGACGCGTCTATTCTTTATGTGCCTATGGGGGGGAAACGGTGTATGGTGGGGAAGCGTGAATCACCTGTTCACCTGTAACACCTGTTCCGCTGTCGGCAGCAAAGATCCTAAAAGGAACAGGAGGTCCCACACGTATAGCCACCAGACACAGCAGATCTCAACACTAAATGTGCAGAAATTCAACAAGAAATCTGTTGTTAATTTGGATATTCTTAAACATCCATCCATTGTCTTACACCCTTGTCCCTAGAGGTGTCAGGAGGGTTGCTGGTGCCCATCTCCAGCTAACGTTCCGGGCGAGAGGTGGGGTCACCCTGGACAGGTCGCCAGTCTGATGCGGGGCAACACAGAGACATACAGGACACACAACCATGCACACACACACTCACACCTAGGGAGAATTTAGAGAGACCAATTAACCTGACAGTCATGTTTTTGGACTGTGGGAGGAAGCCAGAGAACCCGAAGAGAACCCACGCATGCACAGGGAGAACATGCAAACTCCATGCAGAAATTCCCGGGCTGGGAATCGAACCAAGGACCTTCTTGCTGCAAGACAACTGTGCTGTCAATTGTGCCACTGTGCAGAGCGGGATCTTAAACATGTTAATTTGTTAACATGTTTAACATGTTTAACAAGCCTATTTTTTTTTAAACTCACTTTAATTTGAAAAAGTCATGCAAAGGTAGTTTGCAAACAAGTAATGACCTTCATAGAAAACTAAATTTTTTTTAGAAGTATTTTAATCCACAGACGCTGGCCATGAAATTAAATTAACATGAAAAAGTTTATTTCAATCAGTAATTCCATTGAAAAAGTGAAACTTGTATATTATTATATTACACAGAAAAAGTATTCATACCTCTGGAAAATTTAATAACTCTCCATCGACCTTCCAGGTTGAAGCTGGGACTCTGGCTTTGTTTTGTCTCTGTTCCCAATCAGTTCTTTCCCTTCGCTGCCTCTGCTGTGTCATGGTGGTACTGCAGTAGATTTCAGCCTGAATTCCCATGTAATATTCATTCGGGTCACTTTCATTGTAAACCTTCTCACAGAAGAGAGCACCGCAAATCGCCATGATAGTAGAAATACTGCTAGTGGTGAAACATTCCCTTCTCAGCTGGATGAATCTCACCCAAGGTTTAAATATGTTTTTCCTATTGTTTTTTCCTTCTCACTGTGTCCAGACCTGTTGCAGCCTGAACATTCGCACTTAAGTTTTAATCACATTTGAGCAAACAAAACCTCCTTGAGCTCAGCAATCAGACCACAGCCGTTGAGCTCAGTTTTCCTCCAGTTACGTTACGTGAATGCACAATTTATCTAGGAGAGCTTTTTGTTGATTCAACACTTTAAAACATTCGCTAGCTAATTAAAGAGCAAATACAGCAACCAGGTTTACAATTTGACCTCAGAAAATAAAATATTTTCCTACCATTCAAAACTACCTTTAAAATGCACTTTAAAAATTCTAGCTTTTTTTGAATATTTTGCACAAGTCATTGAAGTAACCATCACTATCTGGGCTTTTGATATTCTTTATGGTTCTTTAGCAGAATTTAGTTGTTTTAGGAGTAGTTAGATGTATTCTTTTGTCCTTTTCCAGTTGGGGCTAAATGCAAATGTGGTCAATAGTTATTAAGATTATTGTTTTCAGTGTATTCTGACTCAGAATATAGTGTTTTCAGATAGTCAATGAGGTTTATGTGTTTTTGTTTTATTTGTAGGATTATTATGGCTTCTCTTATTTGTGGTATAAATTCCTTTTTGTTTGCAGTTTATTTTTTTAAGTTTTCAGTAGTTCATAATAATAATAATAATAATATGACATCTCTGCTTTTTTTCCTTCACTGTAACTTCAACATTTGATGTCCTTGTCATACATTGTGTTGTTGCGCAACACCCCCCCCTCCTTTCTGTCTCTACTCTCTCACTCTCGTACTTCCTCTTCTGAGAGGGGAGATGTGCTACCAGCTCTCCGTCTAACGGAGAGCTGGTAATCAAAACTTACATCAAAACTTACAGCCAGGTTGAAGTGTGATGAAGGTGGAAAAAACACAAAAACAAAACAGTTCCTTCTGTGGATGCAATCCATCGTGTGGGACACAATTAAGTCCTCCGGTTGCTTGTAGGCTTGTAAAATAAGCTTCTGATGCCATGCATTGAGGGGTGAATTCAGCTTGCGTTTGGTTTGATAACACACATAGACTGTAAAACATTTGAGCCGTCTTCAATTGTTTCTACTATCTTCTATTTGTTAAGTCAAATAGATTCAGCAAGTTTTAGATTTTAAATCTAAATGTGTGAGTCCATTAAAGATAAATTTAATCGTAAGTTGTTCTAATTACTTATTCATTTTGCAATCCTCTAAGAGTCGAATAAACTAGAGTTCCTAGGTCATCAAAAAAAAAAAACCCTGTTCATACTAGATGTTTCTGAGCAGAATTCATTGTGATGTACAAAAAATTTTATCAGATCAGAAATTTTATTAATGCAATTTGAAACAAAAATCTAAATAATTCTAAAGTAAAATAGGCATTTACTTTAACTCAATATTGTGAATGAAACTAACAGAGAAATGTCTGCTCCTTTACTAGGTGACAATAGTTTTCTCCCTCCTATTGTGAAATAACTATTTTGTTTAAATTTAAGGCATTAAGTAAAACGCAGAATTCAAGACAAAAAAATTCTAGATAACTTGTCTCTTGTTGTTAAATCAACTTCATAAACTAACTTCTGAGATAAAACCAAAACAATTTTGTGGACTTGAACTACATTTTCAAGGCAGCAGGTGGACTCTCATTTTCAAATTAAACCACCTTCAAATGTTTCACAGTGTACAAATGGCATCTCCTTTTCTTTAAAAAACAGATTTCCATCCATACCTTCCAGGTGTTGGGTCTGACTTCAATGCCTTGTTACAGAATTGATCTTGGTGATTTTCTATGACGCCGCTTCTTCCTCACGACTTCAGCCCCTTTTCCAGTTTAATCCATCAGGTTGTGACAGGAGTTCTTCTTTAGCATAGTCCAATTTCTTCACGGCCCTCCCAGTCCAAAGCCTTGAAGTTGTTCTTTGAACGGCAACCTTCCCGTAATAGTGGCCAGTCTACTGTAGGATGGCATGGTGCTTGATTCTCTGGCCATCTTCTCGTAATGTTCTGGTTTGCTGTAGCTAAGAACTGGCTTGAGCACTGCTTCCTCATGGACCCCTTTCTTCATCAGTAGTACTGTGTTGAAGTTCAGTACTTACTTTACAAAATCTTGGGCGTCGAATCTCAGCTTGATCACCGTAGTTGCAGGCCGATCTTGAGCTTTAATCCAAACTCTCTGCCCTGTTTTCAGTGACACTTCAAGCTGCAACTTCCCTTTTCCTTCTCTAAGCAAAAAGGAGAAGTGTCTTCGCCTCCCTGCTTTCTGTGACGTGAACGGAGTTCCTCTGCAGGGGAAGACCTGCTCTTCTAGCAGTTGTCACTGTGTCCATCAGCACCAAGAGGTACTTCTCACCTCTCTTTCCTGTTGTCCCCATTGGCTCTGCTACATCCATGCAGACTGAACCCCATGGGACTGTGCTCTTGATGAACAAACCTTCCATCCGCTGCCCTGGGTGCCCTGCGTATCGACCACATACCTCAAAGTCACACAGCTGCATCGGATGGGCTGAAGGGACATCCAGCAGTCCTGCTTGCTCAGTTCTTCACGGGGGTGTAGCACGCCTGCATATTCGAGGGCCTTATGCACGCACCGTACTACCTGGTCCCCGTGCTACTCTAGGACCACCTGTCCTTAGGTGTTCTGTCCCACCTCGACACCGGCAGAGACAACCTTTCTTAGTGGCACGAAAGGTCGTCATCTTTGCCCCTCCATAGGGCTTCTTCTCAGGTGTGCGCCTTGTCGCTGCACCTCAAGTTTCGGGCGGAGCCTCAGTTCTGCTTTCTTCTTCCATAAGTTGTGATGAGCTACTTGTTTCCCTCTCGCACTCTCAAGCTGCTTCTCTCGGGTCTGCGTGATGACTTTAACCATGTCTGCGTCTGTGGGATGATGTCAGCTGCTGGTGTTTGTTCCTCTGTTGCCGGATGTCTTCTCGATGGCTGCAGTGGAGGACGCGGTGTGCTTCCTCATCCATCGTCGGCTGATGACACCTTTCTCCGTCTCCTCTGCATGCTTGCTGGCTGGTCTTGTCAGCATTACATCACGAACCACTCCAGCAAGAGTGAGCCAACTTTCCTTTGTCTCGGGTTGATGTTTCAGTTCCTCATTCTTGGAACCAACTTCCCCACTTGCTTCAGGTCTGAGTCACAGTAGCTGTGCAGAAAGCTGATGCAGTTCTGTTGAGGTCTTCTCATTTTCCAAACGATCTGGACGGCCGGCTTCCTCCGGTTTCTTCCCCAGATTTTCCTCCTCGAAGTGATCATCCATCACTCCGTCTCTCTGTCGGTTCGAGTTGTCTATCCCCCAAAGCCTCTCTTTAGCCTTCGAGCAGGGATGGGTCTAGACTATGTTGGCTACTAGCTTCACTGTCTGGATCCGGTCATTTATCCTCAGTAGAAGCCTTCCCTCACCTGTATGCCATACAGTTACTGCAAGGGTTGTGACTGACGGCCTTATCAGTCACCATTAACTCTATTCCCTAAGAGTTAACAAACCAAGTGAGCTATTCAGATCCTCACATCTGTTTTTACTGACTTGGCACATAGGGCCATCCTACTCTGTTAGATCGAGCCCCACGTTGGGCGCCACTTGTTGTTGCGCAACCCCCCCCCCCCTCCTTTCTGTCTCTACTCTCTCACTCTCGTACTTCCTCTTCTGAGAGGGGAGATGTGCTACCAGCTCTCCGTCTAACGGGTCCGTTGAGTTTCCTAAATCTGCTGGGATTTACCCTGTCCAGAACTGAAGTAAACTCTGTTTAAGCTGGTTTCGAGAAACGATTCGCCTGGTTATCTGACGGCCTACATCCAGGTGTCCCACCCTTCTTCCCCCTGTGAATTAGCCAGACTGAGCAGCCTACAGCCAACTAGTTTCACAGAGCACACCTGTTAACGGTCGCTCGTTCTCTATTTTACAACTTGCATTTGTTATTGAACCAGGTAGGTTTTAGTAACTCGGGCGAGTCCCAAGGATGATGTTTTAAATATGGGCTACCAGCAACCTAAAAACATTTTCCACTTTTTCCTCTCCAGAATCAAACATCATAGCTATTTTACAACCATCAAAGAACTTTAAGGTGACTCATTAACTGAATGTCCACAACATCTTTAGATTTTCTTTATGCTAAATATTTTATTAGTAAGGCATTTTTGCAAGGGTCAGTACAGCTTAATTCAGTAGCAGAAATAATCAAATAAGTAAAATCAATCATCTAGTCTATCTTTCCCTACTGCTGACACTGAGAACTAAAAAAGGAACCTTAGAGCGAGACGGACGGAGTTTGGCGCCTCGAACCCCAGACCTGGCACGACGACGAAGAAGGTGCGGCAGCAGGAGGAGGAAGTTGATCGACGAAGGCAGGGATCTCTGTAGGTCCGATGAACTTCTTCTCCGCACGGATGGTGAGGTCACACAGGACTTGGTGCTGGCAGGAAAAAAGGCACCAGTTCTTCTTCCTTGTCTTTGTCTTCATCTTTGTCTTTGGGGTCAGAACCCAGCCGATGAGAGAAGTGCGATTCGAAGCCACAGATTGTGGGCCAGACGGGTTGGTCTCCATGTGCAGGACAGTCGTCGGCTCCGTTGCTCCGACTCTTCTTCAGCTGCAGAGTTCTTTGTCCATCTCGATCTTGGCTCGAAGCTGCCCGGAGGATCCAACGAACGGTTCCTCTTTTGCACCCACCTTATATAGGGTTTATCTGTCTGCTTAGACAGATGATCTCATATCCGTCACTGTCTTAAGAGACATCATGTCATGATGTCTGTGCCAATGTCTCAGGGTTGCTCAACCTCCTATGTCCAAATAAGGTGCTGATCATCTCTGCTCTCCTGTTAGTTCCCCTGTTTCCCTTAGCCTGTCACCTTTCACCTACCATCTACCTCCAACATATCAGTGATGTTTAATTGCAGTTTTATAACCTTTTACACCATTTCAAGTTCAATGTCAAAATCACATTTATATCACATTTATTTTCTTTAGCTTCTCTGATTTAGCATTCATTTATAATTTTATAACCATAACTTATTAATTATTCTTATTATAATCTTAATGTGAGTTATTACAGATGTTTTCTGAAAAGAAACCAAGAATAATCTATTATTCTAATTATTTGATACCAAAGTTACATTTGCTTGTTTTTCTTATAAGTGTTCTCACAAATATAAGTGTAAGTATTATTACAAGTAAATCAATATTAATATAAGTATTTTACTTTGAATCTTATCAAATTACTCAAAATGTTTAGATTTAATTTTTTTAAACTTTCATGCTTTAAAATAGTCTCAACTATTTTTATAAATCTGCAGGCTGGAAACTTCCTCTTTTTCCAGGAAACCTGCTTTTTCTGTTTCATGACTCTCTCTGACTGACTATGATTTCGTATGATTAGATAGAAAAAAGTAGAATTAAAGCAAAGTTTGCATGAGACAAAAACAACACACACAACCAGATTTATTTTATTGACACCTAAGTCTACTGTTGGGCCTTGATGTCACTTGAGTGATTCATTTTAAAGATAACTTTATTTATTATTACTGTTAAACTAAAATCTCCAGCATGGGGAAGTGGGATGAGCTCGGATTTTCTTGACAATTGTGTTTAAAGCATTTATTCTGTGACAAACAGTGACAACGCCATTATTACTTAGATAGATCTTATACCTGATTTACATAACACCGTTCTGTGTTAGAAAACACCTTTCACTCCGAAACAAGTAAATAAATTTCTCCTGTGCTGCTTATTAGACAGAGACAGCAGGAATAGGGAATCATATAAATTAGCTCACAGCTTCATAAAGTCTTCAAAAAGCACACAAAATCAAACTAATGTATTTTTATCCATAGTGGCTATGAAAGTTGGAATTAAAAAAAAGACTTTTATCTTTGTGAAATAATAAACATTTAACAAAGATAGAAAGACGCACTCTGTTTTGTAGTATGTGGGTTAAGATTAGCCACATATTAGTGATGAGTTATTTTAGCTGAATAAATGAACTATTGCCAGGATGAATCAGAATGTATGGTGCTGGAAACATTTTATGACCTTTTTAATTTTGCATCAAAATTAAAAATAATTACAATTGTGATATTCAAGTTATTTAAACAATGGTGACTCCGTTTTAAGATTTTGTGCAGCTCTAGTCTCTATATCAGTTTGCTTTCTTATATTTGTTTACTCCAGCAAAGTCCTTTTACCTCCCTTTCTTCTACCTCTGCCCACCTAATAATTTATTCATCACGGAACAAAAAAGAGAAGCGTATTGGATAACTCAAACTAAATATTTAATTTGGGATCTAGTATCAACATGGAATAACCTGTTAACCTTTATCCTCTTTCTAACACTATAATTACAAGTTTCCTGTATTCTTTGTTGTTTGAATGCTGATTTACTTATGTGTTGCGATTACTTGCTTCATAAATTTTGGGGGGAATTAAGGTTTATGTTTGACATTTTGCAGAGGAAAAAAACAAGATGACGTACCGGTCTGACATGATCTTCCCATGACCAGCCTGAATGTGTCACCTGAGCTTACTTTTTGTGACTTTGCTCATGCATTTCAACTACTCTGCCCTTCATGTGCATGTTATTCGGTGACTCTTTAAGATTAAACTACCTCCTGGCAATAACCAAAAACTATGGAAAATTTTTGGCTGTATCAGGTAGAAAAGCATGAGGAAGAACAAGCCAAGCAGAAGGAACAGACTGACCAGGCTGCTCAAAGTGAGGTGAGGATTTTTGAGGTTTTCCTGTTGTGTGGTGATTCTTTATATTTGCAGAAATCCTATTGTGTGGAGTGGGACATTCTGAAATAGCTAAAGAATTTAGATGTTCAACACCACTTTAACAGCTTAACTCCTTAAATTATTTATTTCTTACTCACTGTAAGGTGCTAAGTTATAATTTCTGGATTAATTTCTTGTGTTGTCGTTCCCACATTAATTACAGTTTTTTTTGTGAAAAAATAAATAGAAAAATATATAAATGTTTTGGATAAACCAAATAAAGACGCCTTTTTTATTTGGCAGAAAAGTTATATATTATAAGATATGTTTGAATTCGGAACTTAACAATCAGCATGAAAGTCAAGAGTAATGATCTAAAATATTTATGTTAATTAGTTAAGTTCAGCCATGTTAAATAATGATATTTAAAGGCACTTTTCAGAGACAAAATTGTTCAATTCATGTTCAGATGCACAGAATTCACTACAGTAATTAAATTAAATTATATTAAATTCAGTTTATTGATATAGCACCAATTCACAACAGATGTTGTCTCAAGGCACTTTACAAAATTCAATCACACATACATTCCAATTGATCCCAGTTATCAGACAGTGCAGTACGCTCCATTAATTATTAAAAGTAGATTAAAAAGTTTATTTCTAAGGAAACCCAGAAGATTGCATCGAGTCATTGACTTGCAGCGTTTGCTCCACCTGTAAGAGCACATAGCACAGAGGTTGAGTTATGTCATTGACTTAACAGCAATCCCTCATACAGAATCTGCAGTTGAAATCAATCAGATTCATTTCAGCAAAATCTACTGAAATATATTGTGATTAAGGTCTAATTACATACAATGAAGTTAAATCCAATTACAATCAAATTCAGATGATACAATGTAGATGGTAAAATATGGTTAAAAAATTATTTGATTTTTAAAAAATAAAAATCTCAAGTATGTATTGAAATTTATTCTTTTTAAACATTGACAGGCAAGTCAATGCAAAACTGGCCTGCATTATCAGTAGTTGATGTATGATGATAACAATATGTTAGTGACAACAAACTATGATAAATAAAAATTAAGAAAAAATTGCAGGTCTTGTCTAAACAGTGGTTGGGTTTACACTTGGCAAGGTTGATACATGAAACCTAGGCGTAAATTCAAACTGGAATACTATTCATCTCACCTACCAGCCAATCACCTCATCATGTTCCTCCTTCGTGGTCTATTGGCGTCGGTCTTCTCCTCATCTCCTCCAATCATTAGGCTTCGCTTCCTTCATAAGGTCTGGTTTTCTACTTGCTCCACAGTCGATCTTTAACTCACCTCCACCTTCTTCACCTTCAACTCTCGACTTCTTCAGTATCCCTTCAGTCCTTCAGCATCCACCAGTGTCCGAAGGAAGACACTTCTAATCCTTATCCACAGCAGCTCATCCTCTCTGATGGCGGTTACCATGTCCTCTGTTGAAGTTTGAGCGCCAAATATTACTTGCTAAATAAACTTTCTAAGAACTATTTTCTCTGTGTGTGAGTCTTTCCATTGTAAAAGTTGAAAGATGAAGATATAAGATCCATAAATGTTTCTTGGAGAAATCAATTTAGTCAGTCACTTAATTAAGAGAAAAAATATTCACAAAACAATTCAATTTGACATGATCAACACACAAAGGCAAAGTTTAGTTGACAATCTGAGTGTGGTCAGCATTTGTGTAAATCCCTCTACTCTGATATGCTAAAATAAAATCCAGTGCAGACCCTCACAGGTTTTTGCTAAATGTCAACCTTTGTGTAACAAAAAATATTCTATTATTTATTTCTCTTAACTTTATGTATGATTAAGAAAAAGAGGATGAAAACACATGGGGCTTAAAAAAATGTTGCCCACGTTTTGCCAAGAAAAATATTTTCTCATTTATTATGGAACTTTCTTCTTTTTCTCAAACTTTAGGTTCCACAAATATGTACTCTTGTCACCATTTTTGTTGATCCATCACTGTGATATAATACGATATAATCTCTCTGGGATTCAACCTTTCCTTCTCCTCTAACATCTAACCTAAGACAAGTTTCTTGTTGTGTCTCTGCAGTCCCCTGGCTCAGGCTCTTCTTCCCCTCCAGGAGCTGGGTCATCCAGCAAGCTTCTGTCACAGGATGAAGGCTTTCGAGGTTCTCTGTCTCATAAAGAGGTTGATTCTGTATATAACTATTTTTGTATAATATTCACTTTTTATTCATTTGACTAAGTAACAGTAGAAACATTACCCTCGTTTTAATTGTTTCATTCACAGTCCAGGAAAAGGCTTACTTCCTTCCCCACATATGTAGAAGGTGAGCATGATTGATTTCATCTCAGGAGACATGGGACAAGGTTTTAAACAACTGAAATGAAACATATCAATGAGGTGAAAACAAATTAATGCTGTTTGTATTAATGTAGATAAGTTATTAATTCAACTTATTTTAAGTTATGGTGTTTTTACACCCGAGTTGTTTAAAACAAACTGTCCCCCTTTGGTCTAGTTCATTTGTGTAGATGTGAACACAGCAATCTCACCATAGGGTGCCTGAAGCCATTCAAAGGAGTTAGTGTCTGTATGGTTCCAAATGATCTCTAGAATGATTCATTTATAGTGTGAATGTCATCCAACCTCGATCCAAAACAGCTGTACACTGGAAGCTTAAGCTAAGCACCGTCCCGCGTTTTGGGATGAGCTGGAGTCAACAAATTAATAAACAACGGCCATGTGTTTATTCATAAAGTATAAAACCACATGCAACTTTCAAGACATCTTCTCAAAATCATTTGGTATACTGTACCGATCATTTTACCAGAAATGATACTGGGAAACACACAATTGATATGATTATATCCAAGACAGCAACACACAATCTATTTCTGTATTTATATTTGTTTCTCCCACTCTGGACTCTAATGACCAATAAACAGACTGAGCATTCTTACATGATTTTAGTTGGCTTGAAGTTTTCCTGTCACAAAGGAAAACTTCAAGCCACTAGAAACAATTTCGAGTCAGAAAACTTGATTGACTGTTTCTTGCCAAAATAAACAGATTGATGGTGTTTCAGTTAGATCCAAGTTATGCAGCAATGCTGCTTTATAGTTGACCTAGTTTTGCTGTGATTTGGCATATCAGACAGTGGATCCTTTAGCATCTTTCACACAAACATCATCTGGATCACTGAAGCTCTTGGTCTAATTAAATAACATTTTGCAGATAATAGGAGGTAAATGGATGATATTCATCCTTTGTTTACTTTTTTAAATGATTTTGCAGAAAAGTTTTGTTTTCCTTTTTCGGTGGCTTAAGCAATATTAGGCTGCAGAATGGCAGTGTTTTAATCTTGAGGAAGGGTCTTTCTGCATGGAGTTTGCAAGTTCTCTCCAGGAACTCCAGCTCCTTTGCCTAACTGTTAGGTTAATTGGTCTTAAAATTTCCCTTAGGTATGAGTTTAGTGTCCATGGTAACTTTTAACTAACTTTAATCCTTATGGGGAAATGTAGCACATTGACTAGTGATGTGGTGAGACTAATAACAGACTGACTCTCTGTCTATAGTGCCTGGCCCCTGTGACCCAGAGGACCTAATTGATGGGATCATCTTTGCAGCTAACTGTCTTGGATCCACACAGATGTTATCAGAGAAGACACCATCGAAGAACATTCGCATGATCCAAGCACAGGAAGCAGTTAACCGCATCAAGGTAAACACTTATCAGGAATCCCACAGAATGAACATGAATTAGCCTTTAGGTAATGAAAATCACATGTTGACCTTAATGTCTATATGTCTCTGACTGACAGTTTTGTTGTTCTGTCAGTCAACCCCCCACCTCTGACCCCTAGATCAAGACCTCCAAACAAAATGTTCTAGGGGACTGGGGCTGAGGTGGGGCAAAGGCAGGGTGTAAGTAAGCCGGTACGGTTCAGTACTGCGTTCCGGTAAATATTCTGAGCCGGGAGAACGGCTGCAATAAGGCCATCAATCAGAACGGCTGAACTTTGAGTCAAAGTAGATCTACAATCAATAGACAGTCTAAGACACGAGTTAATATGTCTATAAATATATTTTTTCTCATTCCTTATTGTTTCTGAACGGTTGTGTGCTGAGCTTCTACCCCTCCAGCAGTCTCTCTCTCTCTCTCCTCTCCATTTCCCTCCCAGAACTTGTAGCTTTTATCAGCGGCCTTCAAAACGTTCTCCTCTATGTTTAATATCTGTCTGCTTATTTCAAAATGTCCCAATTAAAAACAAACGGAGAGTATCTAGTTGTGTTTCATGTTATTTTTCTCAATTAAAAACAACACAGCATACCTCGAAACAACTGCTTATTAACTTGATTGTAGATTTTACAACGATAGCGCATGGCATGTCTTCTTCTAAAAAACTATTCTTGCCAAGTTCACTTCGCTACAGCAAACAGAAAGGGGCGGGACGGCCACAGTCAGTCTCATACCTTATTTGGAAATGGAGCCATTGCACTCCGGAAGTGAAGGAGGCGCTATTTTCTATATTATCCACGGTCTCCCGTTTTTATTTTCTTTTGAAATCTGTGATATATCTTCATAAAGTATAAGCCTGCCAGTGGTCCGTCCCCGCCCCTTTCTGTTTGCTGCAGTGAGGTCCTTCTTATTCTTACTGATCCGACTGGTGCATTTGATTTATGGACTGGGACATTTTACGCAGGTTGTCTACAGGCATCCAAAAAGTGCGTCGTGCACTGGGACAGGATGAACAATTACAGAACCCTCTAGGGCAGGGGTGTCAAACTCAATTTCACCAAGGGCCACTTCAGCATATTGGCCACCCTCAATGGGCCACATTCACGGTATAAATCAGGAATGCCCAAGTGCAGTCCTCCAGACTGCAACTTTTAGATGTGTCCCTGCTAAAACATACCCGAGACAAAAAGTTGACTTCCCTCATTAGAGGCAACTCAGTTCTGTAGAACTGAGTTGCTATGAATGAGTCAATGATCCAGGTGTGTTAGAGAAAGAACGCATCTAAAGTTGCAGAGTGATGGGTCTGGAAAACTAGACTTGGGCAACCCTAGCATATGAAAATACAATGTTAAAAATAAATTAAACACCTCATATTGTTAAATAACTGATTTGATGTATTTATGTTTTAAATATTACATTTGAGTTTGCATGGATGTAAAATTACTGCTCAGTTTAAAAATTACAATATTTTTAAACTGAGCAGTTTAAAAATATGCTCAGTATTTTTAAGCTGCTCAGCTAAACTTCGCTCTTTAGCTTGTTAGCTTGTCGATGTTTCAGTTTTATTCGCTGGGAAAATTAATCTTTGTCTGCTTTAAAGATAAGCAGACAAAGAATAAAAACAAGTTTTGATATTAACTCTCAACTTCATTCACAAAACTTTTTCGTTATTTATTACACAACGAACATGTATTTCACATAAGAACCAAACAATGAGGTGATGCTGCCTGAACACAAAGCTGATCCTCTTCACCCTGTCACCAACTCACACATCCTCATTGTGTTCTGTAAATAAACAAAACACAAGCAAAATCAATAAACTATATTCATATTCCAGTATACTGAGTTTTGGTTTTACATTCATTCTATTTAAATTTAGTTTGTTTGTGCTTACCAATGTTTTCTGGCCGGATGTCTGGCACCGTTTTCCCCTGGTCACTTCGTCCATGTCCGGTTTTAGTTCTTGTGCTGTGGCAATCCGCAAAATGGCGTGTAGGTTTTCGTCAGTAACGTGTAGGTTTTCGTCAGTAACCTGGTCTTGGTCTTGTTTAAATTCATTATTGAAAACATCTGTTCGCACAGATAGGTGCTTCCAAACATGGACAAAACACGAGCTGCATGGAGTCGAAGCTGTGGCATCAAGTCAGGGGGCAGTAGACGGTAAAAGTCCTCGATTGAAACATCACGGGACTTCGCTCTATTTTTTTCTTTTTTTTTATTACAGATACAAAAATAACAATAACAACCTCAAACAACACGTCAATAACAGACATTACAAAAAAAACTAATATCACAACTCCTGCTGTTAACAAAACCAATTATATGCAAGGTATACAAGTATTAAAATAATAAATAAAAATAAAATAAAATTAGATAAAATAATAATAATAAAAAATAATAGTAATAATAAAATAAAATAACTTAATCAGAGGGGACTACTAACTTAAATTCTTCCATTAACTCAAACATTTTAATTGCGTTTAAATTCTGTATCTTTCTCAGACATTTTTAAAAAAGGAAAGATCATTTTTTAGAGCAGAGAATGAGAGGGAACATTTTGCATAGCGACATTTATGGATATAATATTTGGTTATAATCATTAGAACATTGACTAAAAATTCCAATTTTTTTTCTTTGATAGATAAACCGAATTTAATGTTTTGTAAGGACAAATGTAAGTATTATTACAAGTAAACCAATATTAATATAAGTATTTTACTTTGAATCTTATCAAATTACTCAAAATGTTTAGATTTAATTTTTAAACTAAGGAATAGTCTCAGCTATTTTTATAAATCTACAGGCTGGAAACTTCCTCTTTTTCCAGGAAACCTGCTTTTCCTGTTTAATGACTCTCTCTGACTGACTATGATTTCTTATGATTAGATAGAAAAAAGTAGAATTAAAGCAAAGTTTGCATGAGACAAAAACAACACACACAACCAGATTCATTTTATTGACACTTAAGTCTACTGTTGGGCCTTGATGTCACTTGAGTGATTCATTTTAAAGATAACTTTATTTATTATTACTGTTAAACTAAAATCTCCAGCATGGGGAAGTGGGATGAGCTCGGATTTTCTTGACACCCCCTCCACGAGGTCAGACCTTTCACATGCTGGGAGTCCATCACACTCCTGCAGTTCGCCGTCCTCATCCCCTGGAAAGAGAAGAGGTTCGTCTGGGATGTGAAGATGCAGATTCTTCATCCTCAGTTTTCACAGAGGGCTCAGTGTAGTCATCAAAACTCCACTTCTCTTGACATTGTTTTTAACTGACTGAATGAGGACATTAGGGAAACTATATAAAACTTTCTTATAAATTGTTAGTGAACAATCAACTCCATACTTCCTGTTAAATTCCTCCAAACTTAGAATTTCACCATTTCCATCCAGTAAATGAGTAATTGACCAGATTTGTTTATTCCACCAATCTTCTAGAAAAACAGATTTTCTACCACATAGAATGGCTCTGTTGTTCCACAGTGGAACATTATGAGGCTGAAGTTATTTAAACATTAATTTCCTCTGTAACAAAACCTGTTGATGGAAATTAAAGAGTTATAGGGAGTTTTGATAATTCAAAATCACATTTCAATAACAGCTCAATACCTCCAACTTTTTGAAATACAAACGACGGTTTAACAAACCAAATAACATCACCGTTTTTTAAAAAGGACTGAAGCCATCTAATTTTTAAAGTACCATTCATAATTTCAAAATCGATTGCCTTGATACCACCTTCCCCAAAATTTTTTAGCAAATCACTTTTTCTGATGTAATGGTGCTTGTTTTTCCAAATAAAGTTAAAATTAATTCTGTTAATCTGTTTTATGATATTTGGAGGGACGGCTAAGGAACATGCAGGAAACGTCAGCCTGGATAAGGATTCAGTTTTTGTTAATAAAGTTCTACCAAACAACGTCAAGTCTCTTTGAAGCCAAATATTTAAAGTTTTGCCACATTTATCAATGTTGTCTTGTAAATTTTTTCTAACACTGGTAGCTCTACACTTAGTAATCCACATGCCTAAGTATTTAACTTCATTTTTAACTGGAATATTGAAAATTGAAGAATCAGAACAGTTATGGATACTCATAATTTCACATTTATTTACATTTAGCTGCAGCCCTGAGGCTTGAGAGAACAACTTTATTTAGAGCTGGAGGAATTTGTTCTTTGTTTTTTAGGAAGAGGGTTGTATCATCTGCGAATTGGCTAATCATTATTTTTTGGTTATTTATTTCCAGACCTTCAATATTAGAGTTTTTAATTGTTATTGCAAGTAGTTCTGTAACTAAAATAAATAAGAGAGGCGAGATACTGCAGCCTGGTCTGATTCCCCTTTCTACTTTGAATCTGGGGCATGTGCCCTGTGACAAAGACACACAGCTGTTGATATTGGCGTTTAACATGGTAATCATATTAAGAAAACTATTTCCAAAACCAAAATGTCTCAACGTGTTAACAATAAATTGATGTTCCACAGAATCAAATGCTTTGTGGAAATCTAAAAACAACATAAAACCATCATCTTTTATTAAGTGACTATAATCAATAAGGTCCAGAACCAGGCGGATGTTGTTATGGATGGACCTGCCTTTCAGAAAGCCGGATTGGGTTTGACTAATTATTTTAGGTAAACCAGTTTTTAACCTCATTGCCAAAACTTTAGTTAAGATCTTGTAATCAGTGTTCAAAAGCGTGATAGGTCTTAAATTATTTAAATTTTTCTTATCTTTACCAGGTTTTGGGATTAATTTAATTACGCCTTGTTTCATAGTTTCCATGAGTTCCTTCCTACTAACACATTCTTCTACAGCCTGAAACAACAAAAGTTTTAAATCCTCCCAGAAATGTTTATAAAGATTAGCTGTGAGTCCGTCTGGCGGTCAGAAGCCATATTTCTTATAGCAATGTTAACTTCAGAGATTCTTAGCTCTTCATCACAAATTTCTTTGAAGTTTTCATCAATAACTGGAACTAGATTACTTATTTTATCAAAAAAGGATGAAGTAATTTGTTCTGTATGTGAAGATTTATAAAGATTACTATAAAACTTAAATACTTCTTCTGTTATTCTCTTATTCTCAGAACATTCCACTTCATCAATTATAATACTATTAATAGCATTATATTCCTGTCTATGTTTTTCTAAGTTACAAAAAAAAGCACTATTTTTTTCTCCTTCTTCGATCCACCTGGCTCTGGACCTTACAAGACGACTTCGCTCTTTAGCTTGTTAGCTTGTCGATGTTTCAGTTTTATTCGCTGGGAAAATTAATAATCAGCTTGAGGTGACTCTGCTGCACTCTAGTGGCGAGAAACCGTAATGTTGGCTGGTAAGAATCGGAAGGCATTATGGGAGATGTAGTTTGTAGTCAATTTGTGCTCAAAACCTATTTTAAGTCAATCAATGGGGCTGTAAAACGGTGGTGGGGGGTAGAGGGCCACATAAAATGACTTTGAGTTTGACACATGTGCTCTAGGGACATGGGGAATTTATTTTCTTTTGTGTTACTATCGCAAAACGTTTGTGTTCTTTCGCCATAATATACTGCACAAGTTATAATACTGTAAGCCTTTCTTACGGTGGCCATTGTACTTTCTGCTATAACATAAGGCTTTCATTTTCAATCAGTTTTTTGCACCAAAGAGTTAATAATAAAAACTGAGGCTCTTTAAATGTGTATATTTGAAATTCTAAATTGACATTTGTGACTGTATACAAAATAGACCAGCAAATATTGCAGTGAGCATATTGCGAGGGAACGCAATAGTTTTGCGAGGCAACGCCAAAGAAAATTTCTCCTCATGCCCGTTAGAGGGCTCCGTAAACAATAAATTGCTTATCATTAACTGACCTTAAAATAAAAACTGTGAAAACACAGTGAGACAGTGAATTTTTAATACAAGCTAAATCAAAACCTGATAAAATGCAGAAAACAATAACTAATTTGCCCAAGTTATTTTGATTTTAAAAAATTGCACTTAAATACAAGTAAAGTTACTAATATTAGAAGTAACAAATACCTCTTCACAATTTTACTTTAGTTACTTTGTGATGAGCAAAACAAAGTTCAGTCATCACAAAGGAAATGAGAACATGTTGGTGTTGAGCTATATTTATTTAAAGGAGCACATTTATAAATAAAAAAGCAACAGAAAATATTATGGGTATTTTTAATGGAACATTGATTTCCAATATCTTATATCAGCTGCTGTTTGTTACTCCCATCTAATAGTTTTAAATAACCGACTCCAAACTAAGCACCCGATCTTCTGTTTTCAGTTTTAGTCAATACAAATTATAATCACAAGTACCTGATAAAATTGACATTTCGATTTGTTGTTTAAATATTATTCAAGTTTACAATGTATCATAAACCTGCTGCTTATGCAGCAGGTTAACAAACAGTTAAACAGTTAAACTGATGCATTAAATTCAGCAAGGGCTTTTCTTTTTCTCAGAAGTTAACTTGAACTAAACTTGACTGGTTTTCCTTGCTCCTCTGTCTTCCCATTGATGCAACACCATAAGAACCCAGCCAAAAGATCAATGTTGTTTTTTTAAAAATCTTTACTCATTAATAAATGTGATTTCAAATGTAACCGAGTAACTTTATTCAAAACAAATTCAAGGAAAAGTAAAAGTTCAGCTTTTGTAAACAACTTAAAGGACAAATTAGACTAATTGTAATTACATCAGTAAATGTAAATGTAACTTATTACGTTACACCCCTTATAGCAAAATATTTGTTTCACATGTGAAGTGCTTCTACTTTCTGCGTTATTCATACAGGTAGCCTATAACCTGTATGAATAGATAATATTTTATCTATCTCATAAAGTATTTATGAGATAGATAGACATATAGACAAACATCATGTCATGACTAGAAGTAACTGCAGTTTGATTGGGTTAGCTGTCAGCGATCAGTAGCGCGCTGCTGGTGGATGGTTAGAGTAACACGGAGCAGAAAGCTAATGTCGTTGTTTGTCCTACATCCAGTGGGTGGTGCAGGTTGCTACAATTGATGGTAGCCACACAGGCACACAGCAAATGCGCCCAGTACAACACTTTCATTTTATTGGCTGAGAGGTTGCTATGCGAATGTGCCAAAAGGCAGTTCCATGTTTCATAAGCGAGCAGAAAGTCCGAGCAGAGACCAAGTGTGAGTGCGAACAGAAGTATTGAGTACAAGCATTACAAGTTTTAAGAAGAAAGACATCAAGTCATGCTTTCAAAATAAAAAAGTAAGCAAAAGTATTAAACATTTTGAGAACAAAAGACATAAAATCCTGTTTTCAGACTGAAAATGTGTGCTCTTGAATTATGGCAGGAAAATTCCACCAAGCAAGCAAAGAGTTTTGCAAGTGAAGATTTGCTCCGAGCAGAGACTAAGTGTGAGCGCACTTTAACCTGACATTACTACCAGGCGGTTCACACCCCTGCTGACAGGTTCTGGCCTGGAGGTGAGCGGTTGTGAATAGAAGTTACTACAGAACCTCAACTGCTAATGAAAAGATTTGGCTTATAGCATTTGGAGCTCACAAAATATCACACAAACATCAGCAAAACTACTGTACCAACAATTTGGACTGCAGCGAAAGCCAAACATCCCACAATGAAATAAATCAAGATGTCCCAAAAGCATCGGGGGACTGGCATAGGGCCTACCGGGAGACTCCAGGTAGATTCCTGCACAGAGATATGCAGGCAGCGGCTCGCTCTTCATGCAGGGCTGGCCCAAGGTAATATGAGGCCTTAGACAGATGACTTAGGATCCATGACCCCCTCCTACTAAGAACCTCAGCATCACTAACAGTGCTTAAATATAGACTTAGTGAAGTCTGTGATAGTCAAACCCAGATTAATTGGACAAGTTTAAAATCAATCACTGATTATTGGTTATTATTTGCTGTGATGTATTTGTGAACAAACCCAGCTCAAACACAAAGATTACACTACAGGGTGGGCCTTATGGTTCCATAAATAGGAGAATGTAAAATGTATATTTCCTTTATATCCAAGAAGATATCCAAGAAGATGCGTTTGACAAAAGAGCAAAAAATTGAAATTATACTGATGGCTGGATTGGGAAGCAGTCGCATGGTTGCACGAAACTTTAACAGAAAACATGGAATGAGCATCACACACGACACTGTGGCAAAACTTATTTGCAAGTTTCAGAAAACTGGAAATGTTGCAGATCAACCACAAAGTAGTCCAAGATGTGCAGCGATTACACAGAGTCCTACAAAAATAAAAATGGTTGTCCAATATAAAATGTTAATTTTTTCTATTTATGGAAACTTATGGCCCATCCTGTATATTGTAACGTGTATGGTAACACAATAATTATCATCATATAAAAATGATTTTTTTTTTCTCTGCTGAATGCATTAAATAAAATTTAATAGCATTGTCACTCTCAATAAATGAATGTTAAAGTTTTAGATCTATGGTTTGTGTTACAATTCAACCATTCATAGGGGCCCCTGAATGCTTGAAGGGTCCTACCAGCAGCTACTGACTTTTATTTACCTTGATATCTTGCAACCTTACAATTCTAGATCTCTCATAGGAGCTAATCTCAAAAAATTATGCAGAGTTCACCATAGACATGAATTCGTAGAGGCCTCATGGAGCGGGTCGGCCCATTGCTGCGATACTCACAGCGTCCGCCATATTGAATGTGGCCTATGTGCCGTAAGCTAATTCAAGGAAATGGACCGAACTTCAGAAAGTTCTACAAAGCATTTTAAGTTAATACCAGTAACTGACACATTTTCTCACACACTAATATATTTGGTAATCAAAGAAAGCACTAAAGACAGAGTTTTTAACTTTTGATATGATTATTTAATTGTTTTGGGGTATTTCTGATAGAAATGATTCTGATAGCTTTCATATTGACATTGATGAACACTTTTACAGTGTTTTATTAAAGAACACATCTACATGATTCCATAATTTAATGTTTCAAGATGTGAAGAAAACAAAAATTATTTCATTTTATATTTTTGATGTTATACTGTAAATACAACAAACTTTGATAAATCAGTCATTATCAAACATTAGCTACATATATTTACTTACTTTTTTTCCAGAAAAAAAAGATAGTACAGTATGATATGTAAACTCTGCTATGGACAGCATAGATAAAGAGTGAAAAAAATTCTAACAGAGTAAATTATTTTCATTTCATTACATAAGTTGTCTTAATATATTAATACTTCAGATTGAAATATTTCTCTTAAAAATATACAAAAAGTGAAAGAATAAAAGTGTGCAATAAAACATGAATTTATTTATTTATTATACTGGGAACACTGGCCACAGGCAGGGCGTCAGTCTGCTGGTCAAACTGGGAGAACTCCAATGACTTCTGAGACGTCCTGGTACACAGGCTAAAGCCAAGGATAAAAGAGAAATTATCCAAAACTGTAATAGAAAATACATATCTGATTCCTTCACATTCAAAAAAACATAATTTCAGCATGTTGGGGCTCTGACTCGTAGCACTTTTATAGCATAGCTAAATACCGGCATTGTGAAGCTGAGCTGTGAAACAGAGACTGAAGAACAGCAGCTCCAGCTGTGATCCTGACTGACCTATCCTCACAAAATCCCCTGGTCTTTAATGCACTTCCTCTCTAACAGCGTTTTCTCATCAGCTCTCTCTCATTAGAAAACACAGTATGAAAACGTTAGCTACACTACGAAAATTACAATCAGTGGTTACTTCGGGCCAATTTAGCTACATAGGAAATATTTCTCGGTTGTTTAGAAGCGGGTTTCTGGCTGCAAAGTCAAGTAGTTCTGCTCTTTCATCCTTACCTGTGAAATGTAATGCCAATGAATTCAGTTTGTATTGTAAAATGGTTGAAACAAGTCCACACAGCACATGACTTGGGGAGCTCCTATGGCTCTGCTGCCACATGCAAGATGGCGGCGACGTAACGTAGAGTTCAATGAGATGTCTACGTATTCATGTCTATGGAGTTAACCCCTCTGAGCTTTTTTGATCTTTATTGCAGTCTGCAGCCAAGTTGTTATATAAAGGTTAAGCAGAAGTAGCAGGACTTATTTAATAACATGCTTCATAACCAGTAAGCTTCTCTCCTCTGGTCTGTTTAACAGCTACAGTCTCAGATCAACTCAACCCTCCAGCTCTGTAAGCAGAAGAAACAGCAACATTATAAAACAGACTATATTTGCTTTGCTTTGCCCCCACATAATGACAATGATATAGTATGATCCAATTAAATATTAGATTCCTGATTAATATGGGTTGTTGCTATGTTGTTGTACAATGTTTTAAGATCTTGTTCAATGTGCCCGTTTTTAACTTTGAGCCCCTGCCTCTCCAAAGAGCTCTGCACGGCCCTGCCCTCCTGAAAATGGAGGTGCTTGAGTGAGTAAGCCACAGTCACTGATAAGCTTTGTTAAAAGAAAATCCAATAAAACAGACCAGAGCAAGGACGGTGGTATACCACTAATTGTCCTAGATTTATGCCAAAGTAGTTATTTTTCATGAGTAAATATGCAGCAATGCTAGGTGTTAATTTGTGTTAATAGACAGCAACTGATGTTAAATTTCACTATTGAGTAACATTTTTAAAAGTATGTTGAGTGGAGAGTGTCAGAAGGCTGTCTTATAGTGTGTTCCCGAAAATACAAAAGTGAAAACTAATTCACTTGAAATTTGTTTCATCCACATGATTTTCTTAGAATGAAAGGGGACTGAAAGTAACCGTAGGGCGCCTGTAAGGATGAATGGAAAACATGGTTCTAAATGAAAACCAAAATAAAATTTTATTATCCATTTTAATTCATTTGAGTTTTTTATAGTTATGTCACTGTGTTGTAGAAATCACTACTTGTTTGTTTCTGACCTCAGGCTGAACCTCAGCCCATCACAGAGGTGGATCTCTTTATCTCCACTCAGAGAATCAAGGTGCTCAATGCCGACTCCCAGGTAAACATTCAGACGGACGAACAACGCAATGTGGCATTCTCACTGTTTTAACAGTCTTATACACTGCCTGTTGCACATTTTGATATTTGCTGAACTGTCTTTAGCTTTAATTGGCATTTATTTCTGTCCAAACTTGTATTATTTTTCACCAAGATCATGTATGATGGTAGAGTCAGGCTGCTGCACAAATTCTTCTCCAGTGCATCCTAAAGATAGAATTAATGTCTTGACTGTGTTATCTCATGCTCCTTGAACCACTTTTCGTAAATATAACCCTGATATTTACTAGAATGCCCTTGCAGTCAGGGAGGAAGGAATTTCTTAATGGAATAACCAAGAGGAATAGACTAGGAAGGAACTACACTGACCCTGTTTATATAGTGTCCAGGATACACACTAATGTTCATCCTGGGTGATTATATTGTGTCCCTGAGGTGTGAATTCATACCTCAAAATATTTTCTGGAGCGTTATTCTCAGACCCTGCACTTAAGTGCACTTAAGTGGCAGAATTAAACCTGGATATCTTTGAGTTTACAATAAACGTTTTGTGACTGTAAATCTCAGACAATTTTAAAATAGTCCTACGCTTTCTAAGAGGATAGTCATTAAGAAGTGTTTCCCAAGGCACACATTTTGGGTGTTTCCCTGCTTTAATGCACCTGATTCAACTGACTGAAGTTCGGCACACACCTGTTAATCGCCCATCAATTGAAATCAGCTGGACTGAATCAAGGAAACACCTAAAACATGCAGGGCAGTGAGCCTTGAGGGCCAGGGTTGGGAAACAATATCATGATTAATGATATTTTTTCTGATACTGATAAATGTATAAAATCTGCACTATATGCAGATGATGGGGCCATATGGATGAGGGGAAAGAATATAAAACATGTGGTAGGAAATATTAAGAAAGCAATTAGTAAAGTAGAAAAATGGTCTTATGAATGGGGCTTTAAAATATCAGCAAGCAAATCTTGTTTTATGGTTATTACAAATAAGAGAAATATTGATGTAGGAACAATAACATTATATGGACAGCCTTTAGAAAGGGTAGCAGAATTTAAATTTCTAGGACTATGGTTGGATAATTCTTATACATGGAAAACACATATAGATAACTTGGAAACTAAATGTAAGAAAGTTATAAATCTACTAAAGGCTGTGGCTGGAAATAACTGGGGTGCAGATAGACAGTCATTATTAAACATATATAGGGCTCTTATGAGATCAATAATAGATCATGGCAGTTTTATATATGGAGCAGCAGCTTAAACAACACTACACTATAGATAGATTACAGAGTATGGCTTTACGTATATATGTACAGGAGCAGTAAAAACGTCACCTATTAATGCTCTTTTAATAGAGACTGGAGAAACTCCACTGGAAATGAGAAGAATAAAATTAACTCTAGTATATTGGATGAAAATTAAAAGTAGTAAGGAGGAAAATGTAACTTCAACAATTTTACCTAACTGTTGGGAATATTCAAAGTTCCAGAGTAATGGATTTGGATGGATTGTAAGCAAACTGATTAAAATGTATGGATTAGAAGATAAGAAAATAGCTCAGTTTAATCCAATAAGTGTTATTCCTCCATGGCTATTTCCTGAGGTAAATGTAGATATGAGACTTTTTAAAATGAAAAATGAGTGAAATTTAAATGAAATAGGGATAAAGACTGATATATATTTAAGAAACTCATATTATAATTACCTTAAAATATATTCAGATGGTTCTAAGAATCTAAAAGGATGTGTGGGAATAGGAATAAATATACCAGAGTTTAAAAAATATATTACTAAAAGAATATCAGAGCAACTATCTGTTTTCACAGCAGAAATGGTGGCAGTTATACTAAGCTTACAGTGGGTGGAGGAGGTTTGACCAGACAGGGTGGTGGTGTGCACAGATTCCAAAGCAGTTTTAGAAAGTATTCAGGGAGAAGGAAATAATAGGAAAGATTTAGTATTATAAAGTCAGCACAGTCTATTTAGATTATATAGGGGTGGCATTGATATTTGGTTCTGTTGGGTACCAGCACATGAAGGTGTAAAAGGCAATGAAAAGGCAGATAAATTAGCAAAAAGGGCTTTAGATAGATAATAACGATTACAATTCCTTTTGGGAAAGGGAAATCACTTATTAAGAGTAAATAAATGGAAAAATGGCAACAAAAAAGGTGGAATGAAGATAAGAAAGGAAGAAGATTATATGAAGTACAAAAGTCAGTATTAATTAGAAATATTAATGAGAGAAACAGCAGGGAAGAAATAATTATGATTAGATTAAGAGTAGATCATAACAAAGATGTGGAGAGAAAGAAAATGTAGAACATGTATTGATGAACCCTAGGACATATGAACCCAAAAGGGAGAAATTGAGAAGAATGGTTGGAAGGACAGGTCAAGAATGGAGTCTTAAAGGAATATTGGGAAATGAAGGAAACATAATGGATATTTATAGATTAAGGAAAGCATTATTTATCTATCTTCAGAATACAAAATTAAAAAATAGAATTTGATAGATGTAAAGTAATGTTGCTACACACTCGTGTATAGTAGGTGGCGGTATGCACCTTAAAGTTGCTTGCAATTCGCCATAATAGAAAAGAAGAAGAAAGGTTGGGTAGTGCTGCTCTTTTTTTATTTTATCGATCAGTGAATTGAGGAACTGGAATGAGCTTATTTGGACCTTTTTGGGGGTTTATGTTACCCAAACTATAATTAAATATCCTGTCAATCACATAAGAAAATGAGCTATATAGCCTTGTTTGATGCTGTTATTCACCATTACACACTGCTAGGGCTTGGGGGTGTATAAAACACCTGACAGATGCCAGGGAATGGAGGATAAAGTCTTTAGTCGAGTTCTGTGCAGTCAAATATTTTTATTCTCAACTATCTGTTGAGCTACATTCAAATACAGTTAAATACAGCCACAACAGTGTTAAGAAAAATAATGCAGTGCAAGTGACATATCACATTAGTGATTTTACAAAAACATCAGTAAATTGTGGATGACACCATCAGCACATGGAGTGTCTCAGTGTTTCTTTGCACCATGAGGCTAACTGAAGTCTGATCCCTCCAGGTGTGAATGATCAAGGATGTCAGGATGAAAGTTAATACCAGGAATGGATAAATCCAAAGATCTTGCAGCAGCCAAATGAAAACAGGCTTAATGTAAACCAAAAGAGAAATCAACTGGTTGACTAATCTTGCCTTTTCTTGTAAAATACCTGATTTAAAAAATGCTCTTCTTGTTTTAAATTATAATTGTTACATTTAATTTGTTTTCTGGATACCATGTCAAAACATTCCACTTTGCGGTCACAATCTCTGTTTTGAGAACCACAAAATGTTGTTTTTTTTGTTTGTTTTTTTGGCTTCTTCTTTGGTTAAAATGTTTTGTTGTTTTTAAGGAAACTATGATAGACAATGCTTTGAGAACC
The DNA here is from genome assembly GCF_001444195.1 of Xiphophorus couchianus. NCBI lineage: Eukaryota > Metazoa > Chordata > Actinopteri > Cyprinodontiformes > Poeciliidae > Xiphophorus > Xiphophorus couchianus. Next base: position 536,734 of record NC_040239.1, read on the forward strand.
ATCTCCTACATTGCTGATATTGGCAACATTGTGGTTCTGATGGCCAGGAGAAGGTTGCCTCACTGTGACTCTCAGGAGAATGTGGAGGTTTCAGACCCAAGTCAGGACAGTAAGCACCAGCACAAGATGATTTGCCATGTGTTTGAATCTGAAGATGTGAGTTCTGTCGATTATCATGGCATTTTAGCTAATTTTATGTTATCTCCTTTTGGGTTACTCTTGAATGATTTATTTCTAAGTTTGTAATTTTCCCAGGCCCAGTTGATTGCCCAGTCCATTGGCCAGGCTTTCAGTGTGGCATACCAGGAATTCCTAAGGGCAAATGGAATCAATCCTGAGGACCTTAGTCAGACAGAATACAGTGACCTGATGAGCACTCAGGACATGTATAATGAGGATCTTGTTCACTTCTCCAGGTCTGAAAACTGCAAAGATGTAAGTTTTCAATAATTTATTCAATGATGTTTTGGATTCTATTTTTCTTTGTCAGAACTACTATGTATAGAAGAAAAATAATTAATTTGACACACTGTTGGTATTATCTTACTGGCTTCAAATATTCATCCTTCAGGATGCAGTTTTCAAGTTGACTGAAGAAGAATAAAAAATACATAAAGTGGGCCTGTTTCAATCTTTTGTCTTTTCCCACTGCCAATTTCCCCTTTGTTAGGCACCCTAAACATTCGGTAAGACATTTCAGAAAGAGCTTGAACTTAACCAGCTGAACACAACCAGAGGTCAGAATCAGAATTAGGATTCTGATTCCAGAGTATTTCAGTGTGTTGTCTTTTATGTGTACTAATTTTATGTTATCTCCCTTTGGGTTACTCTCTTTTATCTCAGGTGTGTATAGAAAAAGCTAAAGGTGAGATTCTGGGTGTGGTCATTGTGGAGAGTGGATGGGGCTCCATTCTACCTACTGTTATCATTGCTAATATGATGCATGCTGGACCAGCTGAGAGGTCTGGTAGAGTCAACATAGGGGATCAGATCATGTCAATCAATGGAACCAGTCTGGTTGGACTACCCCTGTCAACTTGCCAGAGCATCATAAAGGTATGTGCATGATATTTAACAGTCAGGTGCTCAAGACTTTTTCAAAAACAACCAAAAAAATGTGTTTAAAAAGCTTTTTTATTAAAATCACTCATTTTTGTTTGAAGTGAAAAAGTTATTTGCAAACAAACGTTTATTTGCGGATGTCAGAATTTTTTAGTTGACAGCCTAATGAAACCACCAAATGTTTTCTCTGACAATGGCACAGTTTGAAAATGAGTTCCAGAGTGCAATGGTTCTGAAATGTACAGGTGTCCGTTGTCTTGTAAACAGAATAAATGGATCTTTTCTGTCAGGGAATCCCTAGCTCATGCATATGTGGCCTACGTGTATCTGGTGGCTTCTTGGTGCAGAAATGAACTAGGAGCTCAATCTGGCATCAGTTGTTTTCTTTATTTCTCCACCTGCATTTCACACATGGGCACCGAGGTAAAGTCAGTCTCTGGCATGAAAGAAACTCCTCGACAGTGATCCTCATGGCTCTGAGGATTACCCATAATACAGTAACCAAAATAAAATAATTGAAAATTACAGTGATCGTATAGTGGATTTGGTTTACATCAACAGAACAACCAGTGAGTGTCCTTTTTAAAGAAAGTAACACAATTAATTAAAATGCTCTGAAAATAAAATAAAATGCGTACATTTAATTTACTAGATGCCATTTTTATATTTTAGCTTATACGAACTTGCATCTTGGAACAATGCAAAAACATTAACCATATCTATATAAAACTATTAATATAAAACTGCCTTATATTAGCCATCTGCTACAGAGATTTAGTAAAACATACCTGCATTTCACACATGGGCACCGAGGTAAAGTCAGTCTCTGGCATGAAAGAAACTCCTGCAAGGAGGAGCCAGAATGTTAACGTGTGGGAAATTCCCGCCACACTTTCTTACGAACTAAACATTTCTATAACGCAACAAAAACAATATAATAGCAAAGCTAACATAACCTGGATTAAACATATTTCAATAATATGCAAAAACGAAAACCATAAACATATTTTATAAATAATATTTCTTTATCACATCGCAGAGACACGTTACCTCGACAGTGATCCTCATGGCTCTGAGGATTACCCATAATACCCCGCTCTTTCTAGGGTGAATGCAATACCCCGTTTTACCAGCAGATGGTGCATTTTAGCAGGATTTAACCTGAACCATTTTAACTATGTTACACATAGTCTAACGCAAAACATAGCTGCTTCTTACAATCCACAGAAGAAGAAGAAACTACTGACAATGCTGGTGTTACTACAATTCATATTTCCCCATCAGATTCGGTTCCCCGAGTGTCTCTTCACCTCTCGCACCGCCCAGGTGCCACGTGCTTGTTCAGCGACGTGCTTTCAAGTAGAACTTTTTTTTAAACACATGCGCACTTAGTTTCAAAGAACCTAGCACCAACTAGTGGCATGGCGAGAGCATTACACCTTTCCGATGTGTATCGTTACTGTGTAAACAATTAGAATGTCTTCATGTAAATCTGTTAACAGAAACGAAAAAAAAATCCACTTTCGTTGGATCATTGTCATGTAAACAGGGCCTAAGTTTTTTGTTGCGATTGTCAAAGTTTTGTTTGAGGCTCCCTCTTTCTGGCTGAACTCAACAAGTTTTGACAAGTACACCTCGCTGCAGCAAACAGAAAGGGGCGGGGACGGACCACTGTCAGTCTCATACCATAGATGGATGGATGGATGGATGGATGGATGGATGGATGGCATTTATTGTCATTGAACAGAATTCAACGAAATTTCCATTGCAGCTCCCGTGCAAAAGGTCAAATATATACAGTATAAATAAGCAAACACACAATAATAATAATAACAATATATACAACTAAATTAACTAAAGGCACTCAACCACACCAAAGAAGTAGCAGCAGGTCCAATTATGGCAAAGTACAGATAATGTGACAGTGCAAAGTGCAGAACAATATGGCTGTGTGGGGGTGGGGGATATGTATGTGTGACTGCGAGGTTATGATATGTGTGGGAGGGGGGGGCAGCAGGGAGTAATGGCTCTGACGGCTGTGGGGAAGAAACTGTTTCTCAGTCTATTTGTTGTAGTCCATATATTCCTGTACCGCTTGCCTGATGGCAGCGGCACAAACAGTCTGTGGCCCGGGTGGCTGGAATCCATCGCTATGGATCCAGCTCTCTTCTTGACCCGGCCTGTGTAAATGGAGTCCAGGTCTGGGAGGGGGCATCCCACAATGCCTTGTGCTGTTCTCACCACCCGTGTCAGTTGTTTCCTCTCCAGTGCTGTGCAGCTACCATACCACACAGTTATATGGAAATGAGATTATTGCATTCCGGAAATGAAGGGGGCGCTAGTGACACTATTTCCTGTACCAACCGTGTTATAATAATTATAATAATAATAACGTATTTTATTTGACAACGCCTTTTAAAACACCCAAGAACACTTCCAACATTAAAAATACAAATTAAATAGTAACGAAATGGCTACAAAACGTGATATGTCACGTGGTATGTCTGTCACGTGGTATGTCCCTTTTTTATTTTTAAATCTTTATTTAAAATTATATTAGTAACAATCTAAAATAAGCAACAGTAAGGAAACATGGAGATGTATTTATCTATCCTTACAGCCTATGTATCGCAAACAAAAGTCATAAAACATAAATCAAATTAATATTTTGGAGACAAATGTACATTACATCAAGAGCACATTTATCCATCCATTAATTATCATGAATTATTCCTATAGTTGGGTCATGAGGGCTGCTGACCCTGGACAGATCGCCAGTCCATCGCAGATTAAGAAAACAGATATAAACAAATACTTGCTGGTGCTGAAGTTCATATATGTTGTGAATAGTACTCTTAAAATAAATAAGTTAATATCTAAAATATAATAGCCTCTGGCTTCTTAAATAAGAACTAGATGGAAAAGAGGTTTGGTCAGTAAAACATTTAGTCAACAATTTTGGCCAACTTATTACGTCCATTCACAGAGCACTTTTGTTGTTTATTTGCCAAATATTTTTCTTATTATTCACATTGTGAGTATAATTTACAAACAAACCAAAGGACTTCTGAACTTCTAACAAGTGCCATTCAGAAAACTAGAATATTTTTGGTTGCAGGTGACCTGGCTCAGCTGTTATCATTGTTTACCATAATGTCTCATTGGAAACTTTTGGTATAAGGACTCCAGTTCAACCAGTAAACTGATTGGTGTCCCACTATTCCATTTTTATAAATTCCATATCAATTCTATCAATTGCAATCGATTCATAAAATAAAGACCTTAAATATCCAATTGTTGCAAAACCCAAAGGGATTCATTTAAAACTTTAAATGTAGCTTCAACCTGGAAAGACTCACACAGAAAGTAGGTTTTAGAAAGTTTATTTGACAAGAAATAATCTTTGGGGCTCGGACCCCGGCAGTAGACACTGCGCTGGTAACTGCCAGAGAGAATGATCTTTTTTCTATATGAAAACCTTTTTGAATAAAGTCATTGGTTACATAGATTAAACCAATGTGTGAATTCTAACTATAACTGTCTTCATCTCACCTGCTCAGCCAATCACCTGATCATGTGTCTCCATCCCAGCCTAACGGCGCTGGGCTCATCTCTCTTCATAAAGTGGATGATACCTTTAATCTTAGGATACCTTTAATCTTATGTTTGTATTATGACTTTGTAACCGAACAATATGTTTCTGTATGTGCTTACTTTATTACAAAAAACAAAACAGTTGATTCTGTTAAAACATAAACAACTTAGCTGTATGTCAGGTTTGTAAAGAAAATTTGTATTGATTCCAGTCATTGTTCAAAAAGTATAGGAAACATTGTATTTACACATATAAAATATTGCAAGTTATTAGCTTTGCTTGCATTTAAAATTTTTAAAACAAGGTTATCCTATTGTTAAACAACACTGTTACAATATATTTACAACTACTTTATTGGTTCTACTCTCTCCAACAAATTACAGCCACAATGTAACTTTGTGTGGAAACGGCACCATTTCTATGAAAACTAAATAATGTAAATCAACTGAGCTACAACAAAAGGAACATTCAAAAATGTAAATAATATTGAAAGAACACATTATTAAAAAGGATGACTGCAGAAGTCAAAAGGCAAATATTCTTTAGCAGAAATGATTTAAAATGGCATGTCACAAAAAAAAACGAACAATGTGTGACAACTGAAATGTGTGAAAGACTGTGGAAAGCAACTAATATTCTCCTTGCATTCAGGAGAAGTCAGGGCAGTGTCCAGGTCGGCCATCACAGTAGTAACCAGGGTACTATTAAGGAAGAATTATTTATTAAAACTTTGAACAAAACGTTTGGCTCGTCTCTTCCTTAACACAGCCGGGTTCTTCTCGGCGAGCAGCGGGCAGCTGTAAAACGAAACTAAACAAGGCGTGTTGACGTCACAGATCACAGAGTTTAATTCATACAAAACCACACATGCATCAGTTAACAAAGCTGCAGAGGTACACAGATATGCATTTTCTCATAAAATAACAACAGACAAAGACAAACACGAAACACACAGACAGACAAAGGCGCCCACGTGGAGAAAAGATGGAAAAAACTCTCTCTCTTTCTCTTTACACGTCATCTTATACAAAGGGGTGTTTCCTCACTTTAATATATGCAAAGAAGGCGTTCTGTTGTTCAACCAATCAGAGACCTGTTTTCGGCCCCAGAGAAACCCGCGAAACTCCCCTCCTTACAGTTCAACTCAAAGGTGATCTGTTCTCTGTCACACCAAACAGGGGAAAGTCCCCAGCACCGAAGTCCTGATATAAATCTCGCCGACTCCCCTGAAGTTTCTTCCTTCCACATTCCAGCTGCCGTTTCCATGGAGATGCTAATTTTATGGCCCTTGTGTGCTCTTAAGCAGACAGTGGAAGGCGTCTGCTTGTCTCCTTGGGCCTCTCTGAAGGGTCACACAAAGCCTGTTTTTCAAATAAGAGTGCTTAATATACCTTTACACATGTTGTAAGATTAAATGTATTTTTAGCACTAAAATAATCATTTTCTTTAACAGTACTCTCCTCATCTTCCATTGCCGGTGAAGCCCACAGTCTTTATATCACCGGTGGCAGGAAGAACACGTTACAACCGCAAAAGGAATCCGATTTTCTGCCTTGAATGTTTTTGAAAATTTGCCCCAGTTGATCTCACCTGTTAATGAAAAATCGATTTCATGTAGTTGAAATCTAATTTCACATGTTTTAGGTGAAAAAAGTCAAAGGTCCTTACCATCCAGCCAAGCAAAGTGAGTCATCTTCCTGAAAACTGGGTCAGACTCAACGGCTTCAAAGCACTAGCCAAGGTGAGGTAGGCTGAGTCTCCCTGTGCTGGTATCACCTCCTGGAGAACAGCTTCAAGAACATTCAGAGGCATCTGAAAAAAACAAAAAACCAAACAAAATAAAAAATCACATTGCACATTATGATCAGTAAAACAGTAGTTAATAATAGCAATTTCACCAAATACTTTGTTACTCTTACTAGTGTAGTTTATTGCAGTTACTTACTAAAAATATATTGAAGTTGTGCTACTCATCATTAAAGTATCACATCTGGGTACTACACCCACCTATAATGGCAGCTGTTAGTTTATAAAATATATTAGACTTTCCAGAAATTTAACATTGGTGTACAAAACATATTTAAAAAAGATTAACCTTTAAAAATAAAATACAAACACTAGAAAACTGATAAGTATGTAAAAAATATTTTATATTTTTTAAGTGTAGTTATACATACCGTTATGTTGAACCATAGCAGTTTGTGCTATATGGTTCTGTAGCTTGTATTAGCAAAGGGAACAGCAATATTTATCGTTCATGCAATATGGAAGAATCTTCTCTCCGTTCCGAATGTTGTAAATAGATACGTGGATCTTATTAAGGAGGAAATTTATTAGGTTAGCTTAAATTTTGGAAAAAGCATGGCTCTCTTTTCCTCCTGTTAGCCCGGGTCCCGAGCGGATGTCGTCACGGCTGGCAAGAAGACGGCGAGGCGCGATGACATCACAGAGATACAGAGTTTAATTCAATAGAAAACACCGTATGAATTTAACAAGAAACTTCAGAGTACACAGAAGTACATTCTTTACCTGAGACAAAAGAATTAAAAGAAAAAAAAAAAAACAAAGGCGCCTTTGGAGACAGCTGATGCTTAAAAGCAAAACAGGGCAGTTGTCTGAATTCTTATTGTTGCGCATTCCCTTTTCTAGTGAAGGCATTTCTCTTTGTTAATATATGCAAATAAGGGCGTACCCCTGTTTTGACCAACCAAGAGCTACCTTGGAAAAAACTTAGACCTTCCCCTGAGTTTTAATGACAAATATCAAGAGTCATTTTAGTTATTAAAGTTATAAGTTATTTTCACAAAACCTATCTTGCTCCTCTGCAGTCAGCTTCTCCAAAGATTTGAATCTTTGCCTTATCACAAACAATAATGAGATAGAAGTTTTTTTCAACCTGTGAAACATAACATTCAAATCATTCTCTTTTGATTCCGATATTGTCATAGTTAGTACATTTTCAAATACATTCCATTTACTAGATTAGTACTTGTAGCTTGGGTAATATACTTTAATCTAACACACTATTGCTACCAATATTAAAAAGGTGTATCAGAAATTAAACCTTTAAGTGTTTCCAAGATTCCAAGGCTGTGATCAACTCCAGATGTAACTCTGAGCCCCTGGGAAACCCCCGACCTCTGACCTGTGAGCCGGGGAAGATATTCTTTATGGCCTACTAATTTAAAGCCTTTCAAGAGCATAGTGTTTTATGGCTGCTCTAAGTTACAGCCCTGCCAGGAGACTGTTTATCTCTGATCGTTTACCTTGCATCAGCTTGTCCAAATAGGAATGTTGATCTACTTAAACGCACATGGCATTAGCTTAACTATATTAAACAATCATAAATAGCCATATTTCCTTAACAATCTGTATAATGAAAATAAAAAATAAAGTTTGAGCATAAAATACATTTCTCAATTATACATGTTATCTACTTTTCTATTTTTATCTAATGGTGCCCTGCGGGATAATAATTAGCTATGCTACATGCTAAAATTAGCCTTCCTCTGTATGAATTACGAATTTCTCTAGTTTACAGCTGTTAATTGTATTTTCAACCTAATCTAGAAAAGCGTATTGATTTACTATGTGAAAAAATTTTAAGTAGGTAAAAATACCTTTTGTTGACTTTGTGAGGTTTGCATTGTTGATCGTGTGCCGAACATCAGTGGAAGAACCTCTCAAACTTCTTTCTTTCTTTCGCACTGCATGCTGGGAGTTGGTGGAGGAGCGTGTGGTGAGTGGGCTGAGAGATTGAGAATTTTCTAACTTTGTTTTCCCTGTCTTTATTGGGGGGGTTTTGGATATTGTTCTTTAAATATTGTGGTTGTGGAGTTAGATTACGTGTTTTTGGTTATTTTTCTGTGTGTCATACCGGCATTTTGGCCTTTTGGCGCAAAATGCCGGAAATGGACTTGACAAAACTAACGAGGCAACATGGTTTGAAGATAATACCCAATAGTCCTACTATGACGGTGGAGGAATGTAGTTTGGCGGTGGGAGAAATTGTAGGTTGTAGCAGCATTAAATCTGCTGCTCGGATGAACAGCGCGGTGGTTATTTTTGTTGACAGCGTGGAGAAGACAAACAAAGTGATCGAAAAAGGCATTGTTGTGAACGATGTGTTTTTGTCAGTTTCCCCATTGAGTACTCCAGCAAAAAAAGTCACGATTGCGAACATACCGCCGTTTATCAGTGACGAATTGTTGGTGAGAGAGCTGTCACGACATGGGAAAATTGTTTCCGCGATTAGAAAAATGCCGTCGGGTTGTAAATCACCGCAGCTGAAGCACGTTGTTTCACACAGAAGACAGGTCCTCATGATCCTGAATAAAAAGAATGAAGAACTTAACTTAGTTCTTAATGTGCGAGTGGACGAGTTTGATTATGCCATTTACGTAAACTCGGGCACATTGGTGTGTTTTGGTTGCGGGGAAGTTGGTCACTTGGTTCGGGTGTGTCCTGGAAAAAATCTCCCTCCTGATAATTCAGCGCAAACTCAAAATAAAGAAAGCGAAAAATTGACAGATCAAGCTGAGGTTTCAGACTCAAGGAACGCAGTGACAGTAGAAATGGAAGGGCAAACGCCTGAAAAAGATGATCACAGGGAAAGAGAAGTACAAGAGATGTGTGTGTTAGAGGACGGAGAACAAATACTGAAAAGTCAAACGGTGGACGATTCACAGGAAAGGCAGGAAGGTAACAGTGAGGAGGGACAGAGTCCGAGTTTACTAAAGTCTCTTCAGGGGGAAACAGATACTGAGGAAATGGAAGATGAGGGCTGCAGTCAGACACCAGAGGAAGATGGCTTGGAATTTTCTCAAAAAAGGAAATTGTCTGAAAGTATTATTGGTTCTCAAACGGAAAATGATGACAGAGATACGGAATTAGAATGTTCTGGAAAAGTTCTAGAGTCAGAAAGTAATATAGATGAAGAAGAGGAAGGTGAAGATGAAGGTTGGACTGAAGATAGTTTGGCCTCATCTTGCAAATCCATTGTTCAAAGTCAACAAAGGAAAGGTTATGGTGTGATAAATATAAAACATTTTTTAAAAGTTACTAAGAATATGAAAAATGTAAAAGTGGAAGATTTTTTTCCTGACAAGAAACTGTTTTTCATGCATGTGAGATCTCAGTTGAACAATAAAAGAAAAGGGGGAAACAATGATAAAGAAGTTTACAGGTTAAAAAAATTAATTGGAAAACTTAAGCAAGAATTCAACAACAACGATGAGTTTGACGTTTAAATGTCTGTTTTTTCTTTTAGTGTTTTTTCTCCTATCTTTGATAATGAGCCACTTCAGAGTTTCTACTTTAAATCTGAATGGAGCCAGAGATGCGAAGAAGAGAATCAGCGTGTTTGAATTGATGAATTTAAAACATATAAATGTGTTAATGGTACAGGAAACACACAGTGATTGTTTAAATGAAATAGATTGGAGGAGGGAATGGGGAGGAGAAATTATTTTGAGTCATTTAAACCAGGCCAGTGGGGGAGATGCAATTCTGTTTTCGAAAAATTTTCTACCTGTATCTTATCAGTTTGAGGAAGTAATCAAGGGTAGATTAATGGTGGTGAAAGCAAAATATGAGTGTTTTAATATTGTGTTTGTAAATATTTATGCTCCCAATACAAGAGTAGGGAGGATTGGTTTGTTGCATGAACTTGAAGATGTTTTGTGTAAGTGTGACACGGATGATTTTCTTTTTTTGGGTGGAGATTTTAACTGTACAGAAAATGATCAGTTAGATAGGAATCATTTTGAACCTCATCCAGCTTCGACAACGTTCTTAAAACATTTGATTGATTTATTTTCATTGGTTGATATTTGGAGAGAAATGCACACTCATAAAATACAATATACATGGGCTAGAAACACAGATAATTCTTTTTCTGCGGCTAGGTTGGATAGAATATATAGTTTTAGACATAATTTTGGAATTTTTCAAAACTGTAGTATCCATCCTGTAAGTTTTTCAGATCATGCTTTGGTTTCTTGTAGTGCTTTTATTGCAAATATCAAACATAAATCTGCTTATTGGCATTTTAACACTGCTTTGTTATTGGATACTAATTTTAAAGAAACGTTTATTGCATTCTGGAGGATGCATAAAACTAGAAAAGAAGATTTTGCATCTTTAGGGCAGTGGTGGGATCGGGGGAAAATTGAAATTAAAGAACTTTGTCAACAGTACACTGTCAATGTTTCATCTAGTTTAACCAAGTCTATTAGAGATCTGGAGATTGAAATAGTGGAGTTGCAGACTTCTGCACAATCCACAGGAGATCGAGGTCAGTTTGAGAACCTCAAGTCGAAAAAAGCTGCTTTAGCTGATTTGCTGGGCTCAAGAACACAGGGAGCGCTGGTTCGATGCCGATTTCAGAAAGTTGCTTTAATGGACGCGCCGACAAAGTTTTTCTTCTCTTTGGAAAAGAAGCAAGGACAGAGCAAGTTTATGCATGGTTTGAAATCAACTACGGATGTTCTTTTGACTGCAGACAGTGACATCAGGCGGAGAGCAGCGGATTTCTATGCAGATCTATACAGCTCGGAATACAGCGAGGATGAAGACAGTTTCAACGATTTCTGCAGTGATCTTCCAAGAGTCTCTGTGGATTTTGCCAAGGAGTTGGGAGAGCCCATGACTTTGGAGGAGATTCATGCTGCTTTGCAAAGTATGGAAGGTGGGAAAGCACCTGGCATCGATGGACTTCCCAGTGAATTTTACAGAGCGTTCTGGTCTGACCTCTGCGTTGACCTCTTGGAGGTTTTTGAGGAAAGTTTTGCTGAAGGATTTCTACCACAGAGCTGCAGGAGAGCAGTTCTCACATTGCTACCAAAGAAAGGTGATCTCCAGGAGATTAAGAACTGGCGACCTGTTTCTCTGTTGTGTACAGACTATAAACTGTTGTCAAAGGTGCTGGCAAACAGACTGAAAAAGGTGATGGAGCAGGTTGTTCATCAAACGCAAACCTACTGTGTCCCTGGCAGGTCGATGATTGATAATATTTCTCTTATTATAGATATTTTGGACGTCTCCAGATCATTGGGATGTAACGCTGGTTTAGTTTCTTTATACCAGGAAAAGGCTTTTGACAGAGTCGAGCACCAGTACCTGTGGAGGGTGTTGGAAAGGTTTGGTCTCGACTCTAGTTTTATTGCCAAGATTATGGTTCTATATGAGAACATTGAGAGTGTACTGAAAATTAATGGTTGTTTATGTAAACCTTTTAGAGTCACAAGAGGTGTTCGACAAGGTTGTTCTTTGTCTGCAATGTTATATGCTCTGTCTATTGAACCACTGTTAAAGAAAATCAGGGCAAATATTGAGGGACTGGTTTTTCCAAGTTGTAATGTGTCTTTCACTTTATCAGCGTATGCTGATGATGTCATTATTATTGTTAAAAATCAAGAAGAAGTGAATAATTTAGGTAGAATTGTCGAGTTATTTTGCAAATTGTCAGCTGCTCGTGTCAACTGGGCTAAAAGTGAAGCTCTGGCTATAGGAAGCCGGTTTAGTGGGCTTCCTCAACTTCCAGGAGGTTTAAAATGGAAAAGAGGGGGTTTGAAATATTTTGGTGTATATTTGGGAGATGAGGACACAGAAAAAAAGAACTGGGAGGGAGTGATGGAGAAAGTGGAGGGTAGGTTAGCGAAATGGAGATGGTTGCTACCGCAGATGTCTTATAGAGGGAGAGTGCTCATTATAAATAATTTAATTGCTTCTTTATTGTGGCACAAGTTAGCATGTTTGGAGCCACCTGTTGGATTACTAACTAAAATTCAATATTGTATGATTAAGTTTTTTTGGGATGACAAACATTGGGTCTCCCAGGCTGTGCTTTTCTTACCTAAAGAGGAGGGTGGACAAGGATTGGTCCATCTAGAGAGCAGAACTGCTGCGTTCAGGTTACAGTTTATTCAGAAATATCTCATGGGGAGGGAGGAGGATATTTTGTGGAAGCCAATAACAAGTATTATTTTGAAAAGAGTAGGAGGTCTTGGTTTAGATGTTTCTTTGTTTTTGTTAAATTGTAAAATGTTATTGCTGTATGAAATGCCAATGTTTTATAAAAGTGTGTTTAGAGCATGGACGATTTTTGAGTGGAAAAGACTGGAACCAACTGTATCTTTGTTTTGGCTTCTAGAGGAACCTTTAATATTTGAAGCACGTTTGGCGTTAGAAGATAGAGTCGGATTGTCCAGAAGACTGCTGCAGGAAAAAATTCTGAAATTAAAACACATTGTGGAGACGGCTGGACCAGGATTTCAAAACACAGAAGCGACGGCTTCTTTGCTTGGATTGAAATCGATTCGAGTCATGAGGACTATTTTAGATCTCTGGCTTGGAAAATTGACTTTGGATGAAAAGCAGATGCTGGTGGACTTTTGTAATGGAGAAGAACTCCCTGATTCTACGGATCCGTTTCCAGAAATGGGACTGAACATTGATTTCTCAGAATTGACGGGCCATCTCTTGATTGCTCAAAAAGATTTTGTTTTTTGTATGTTGATTGGAAAATGTTTGTATAAACTGGTTGTTCAAGGATTGAATAAGAAACAATTAAGTGGAAAAACTGATACTGTTTGGAGAGACAGGTTTAAAGTCGGGGATAATCAGAAACCAATATGGAGAGTTTTTTATAAGCCCCCTTTGAGTAAGAGGGTAAGCGACCTTCAGTGGAGGATTTTGCACGGTGCTGTAAGTGTTAACAGTTTTATAGTTAAATTTAGAAAAGATTTAAATGAATTATGTCCTTTTTGTGAAGAAGTAGAAACTATTTTTCACATGTTTCTTGAGTGTAAAAGACTTTCACCATTGTTTTTCTTGTTAGAAGATGTTTTTAAAAAATGTGGTGTCTATTGGTCTGAAGTAGCGTTTATATTCGGTGCAGGCTATACAAAAAAGGAATCTAGTAAGTGGAATTTGTTAAATTTTCTTATTGGACAGGCAAAATTTTCCATTTATATTAGTAGAAGAAATAAACTAAATGGTGTTTTGGGGGAAAATGTCGATAGGATGTTTATTCTGATGGTAAAACATAGAGTAAAAGCAGAATTTATGTTCTTTTCATTGATGAAAAACTTAATGGAATTTTTCTCTTTGTGGTGTTTTAATAATGTCATATGTTCTGTGTTTGATAGAAAGCTAGTTTTCAATTCAATGTTTGCATGAAAGAATGAACTAAATGCTGTCAAAATGTATTTTTATTGAAAAATAAATGTGGTGTTAAAAATCAAAAAAAAATCTTTCTTTCTTTCTTTCTTTCTTTCTTTCTTTCTTTCTTTCTTTCTTTCTTTCTTTCTTTCTTTCTTCTTCCTTCCTTCCTTCCTTCCTTCCTTCCTTCTTTCTTTCCTTCCTTCCTTCCTTCCTTCCTTCCTTCCTTCCCTCTTAACCCCGCGTCTTAAGGTATTTATACTAGTGATTATGAAAATAGCGCCCCCTTCATTTCCGGAATGCAATAGTCCCATTTCCAAATAAAGAATGGGACTGACGGAAAAGTCCGTCCCCGCCCCTTTCTGTTTGCTGCAGCGAGGTCCTTCTCAGTTTTGATGGGCTCTTTGCACCTCAGCTTCCTCGTTCGGGGAAAAGCGGCTCATTTTTGTCCGATCTATTAAAGATGTCATTTTACAGTCGGTGTTTGCAGGGCTTGCCAAAGCTAACAATTAACGATGTTCATGGTATTTGTAAGGCGGGATCTAAAGCCCCATCAAGCAAACTGGAAAAAGGTTTTAAGATGTACATATTGTCATACATTCATGGATATGAAGGTGAATCTTACTTTAAAGTTCTTTAAACTTCGTGGCTAACATTAGCTTTAGCTTATGCTAATAGGGAATATTCTCCGACATTTTACTAATACAATTGTACTATTTAAATATCTAAACATTCTTATTCTTTCTAACGGACAATGTTCTTACGTTATTTTGTATTCATTTTTAAGTTTATTGCTTTAATGTGTGTTTTTTGTCGTTAGTGTCAAACAGAGACCAAGTAACGAGATTACGTTCGGGCTTTTTGCTTCCGAAGCAGGAGAAGCCCCATAATTTTTGTTTATTGTATTTTTGAGTTCAGACATATTTAATTAAGAAACCAGAGGTGGGGCGAGTAACACACATTTTAAAAAGAAAAAGGTTTGTTGCGGTGTGGATGCTTACCTCTAAAATCGGATGTCATCATCAGACCCTGCGAACCTTTGTAATCCGAAGGTAGAATGGATTTTCAGTTCTTCGATCTGGCTTGTGTTAAGGAAATATGGATATTGTTGAGTGTTTAATATGGCTAATCTCATGCCATGTGCGTTTAAGAGATAAACATTCCTATTTGGACAAATGTTAAGCAGAGATAAACATTCTCCTGGCAGGGCTGTAACTTAGAGCAGCCACAAAACACTATTCTCTTGAAAGGCGTTAAATTAACAGGCCATAAATAATATCTTCCCCTGCCGAGAGGTCGAAGGTTGGGGGTTTCCCAGGGGCTCTGAGCTGCATCTGGAGTTGATCACAGATTTCGAATCTTGGAAACATCTATGTTTAATTTCGGATACACCTTTTAAATATTGTTCGTGATAAGGCAAAGATTCAAATCTTGGGAGATGCTGAGTCCAAGGGAGTAAAATAGGTTTTGTGAAATTAACTTATAACTTTAACAACTAAAATGACTCTTGAGTTTTGTCATTAAAACTTAGGGGAAGGTTTACGTTTTTCCAAGGTGGCTCTCTGATTGGTTGAACAACAGAACGCCTTCTTTGCATATATTAAAGTGAGGAAACGCCTACTCAGTATAAAGTACATGTAACGCTAATATAGAGAGAGTTTTTTCCATCTTTTCTCCACGTGGGCGCCTTTGTCTGTCTCTGTGTTTGTGTGTGTCTGTCTCTCCTTGTGTGTCTGTTATTTTGTAATAAAATGCATATCTCTGTACCTCTGCAGCTTTGTTAACTGATTCATGCGTTGCTTTGTATGAATTAAACTCTGTGAGCTGTGACGTCAACACGCCTTGTTTAGTTTCGTTTTACAGCTGCCCACTGCTTGCCGAGAGGATCCAGGGCTTTTAAGGAAGATACGAGCCAAACGTTTTGTTCAAAGTTTTAATAAATAATTCTTCCTTTACACTTGTTAGGGCTTTTATTTCTTCTTTTAATTCATGGTTTTCATTTATTACCATGTCCAGGCCAGCTGGTTCTGGGACAGAGCAATAATCGTGATCTGCATATGTGCATTCCACAGGCGGATCAGTTGCGCCGCTGTCCGGCTCTAGTCTGCTCACTCTTTCCCATACACTGGCTCTTCCAGGCTGAACACAGAAGTTGTTCCATTGAAATAGCACAGGGAGGCTCCTTTTTTTTACCATTCTTCTCCCGCCAGGAGTTTTAGGCTGATGAAACTGATCCGGAGGGAAGTGAAGGCTGCAAACTTTGCTATGCGATGTTAGCTTGATGTTGTCGCGACGAATATTGACAAGCCATCATCTTTGTAAGTGAGGATCGCTTGGAAATCCATGAAAACTTAAATGACTGTTATATTTAGAAGACGCTGTGCACCGTGGAACACAACAGTGTTCATGGTATTGCTTAAATTGCCTTTGAAATACGAGTTTATCTTTCCTTGCGGTCATGGTCACTCAAAAGGAAAAAAATGAGCTGTATTTGCGCATGCGGATGTGACGTCAGAGCGGCAGGTGCAAAGAGCCCATTGCGAATCTCACATGAACATCCTGGGTGGGGCCTAAAGACGAACGATGTAAGATGTGTCCATATTGCTGACTAAAGCGAATGACTGATTGCCTGCGATCTCAGAACTCTGTCCTGAACTGCAGAGCATTCTACTTCGGTTCGGTGATGGGACACAGAATGTGAATGGTAAGTAATCTTCACAAAATTACACCATTTAACAGCTACTAAAGTGTCCACCCTTTTTTTCAAAGAAGAAATCTTACACAACTTTGACAACAGTTGCATATCTTGTCTGCCACGGTCCCCATTAGCATATCATGCTAGCTAATGTTGGCACAATGGTCTGTAAGTCTGTAAACCAGGCTTGAGTAATATTTGCTTGTCTTTATGTTGAATTCGTTAACCAGCGCACCTTTGTTGAGTTGCAATAAGCGTTGCAGAAATACCAAATGTATCTGGAGGAATATGTGTTAAAAACTGTTATGAAATGTGTGTGTGTGTGTGTGTGTATTAGCTAGCATTGAAGCAATAGTGGGAAAACACACCTGACCGCTGCACCAGTGTGTCATTAGGTCCACATTAATCTGCACCACATGTCAAGTGACTGTACAGATTATTTATTTACCAAGCACATAATCAGTGCTGTGGATGAGGGAGGCAAAGTAACTCTTAAATATATATTTTCTTCCAGATGCAACATGAAAAGCCAAGCTGGTAGATCACAGGCAGAAGTAGGATATTCACATAAGTTATGTCTTTTTTTACTGTTAATTGATGTGTGTATATCTTGTATTTAATTTTATTTCGAATTATACAGTATGTAATATGCCTTTTGCTGTGTTATGTTATGAAGTTAAATTGGTGTTAACAATTCCCCATTCTAGTATGACCAGCAGAGTCATACTAGAATGGGGAAGCTGAAGCTGAAGCTGAAGCAGGACAGGCTTGTAGGAATTACTGAACAGAGCAATTCCTCCACCTAGAGAGGATCAGAACATGAGGACATGAGTAGATATCCAGTCAGAGATAGCCAGGTAGGAAAGTTGCTTTTAAGGGCCAGGTGTATTTGGTTAACTATATATCTGCAAGTCGGTTTCTTTGATTTTATTCAAACTAATAATACCTCTTTTATGTTAAATTTTTTGTATTCATTTTAGTACTGATAATGAGCGTACCCTGTACTGTGTCTGCTAGCAGTTTAAATTGATTTCAGCTACATACTTACAAAAGAATATTCAGATTTTAACATGCATTTTCTAAATACTAAATATTTCAGTTTACTCTCAGTAATTTCAGTGTTGTTACACTTCTGAAATATTTTTTGCAATTTCCCTTATAGGAACAGTTTCACTTAAGCATTTAATTTCCTGAGGTATTGTCAATTTATTTTCAATTAAAACGCTCAAAAAGAGTTTTAGGGCTTATTTGTTTTTAATTTACTTACACAAGTAAGTAAATCTGATCACTTATTGGTATTTTTATATCTTTCAGGTTTGCATCATAAAACTAATTAAGTCATTTCTGAGCCGTAGATTGAGTAGCTCTATGATGTTCACCCAGGACAGAGAGGAACTATCATCAACTCCACTCCATCAGCCCCCTGAGATCTTCATGTTGTTAAATTACCTTTCCCTTGGATTCAAGCACCTGGACCTTCTGACCGGTACGGTCCATCAGTCCACAATCAGCTGGATCATCATCACATGGACCAACTTTTTATTTACAGTATTCAGTTAAATTGGGATCTGAAAACCAGAGGACCAGATATGCAAAAATCTACCTGCAGACTTTAATAGCCACACTGCAATCATCCTAATGCTGGGTGATATTACTGAACAGTTTATTCATAACAGACTTAAATTTAGTCACCGTCAATTTCTTTTCTAATAAAACAAATACAGAAAATACTTTCACAAAGTGGCTTTATTTCAGTCATTCCTCTTGTGGGTTGTATAATGGAGTATTAAGCCAGGTTACAAATATTTTTAATTATGAGAATGCAGTCATATTAGCAGAATAAAGATGCAATCTTATCAAAAGAACCTAATCATCCAGGAGTATATGAGGAGCAGGCTGCCAGCACTTCGACACCTGAATGTATGCCAGTAATGGTACTCTGCGCCCCTACGAGCTTGCTCTCTGTGTTTTTCTCTGAAGTTGCTTCTAGTAACATATTCGTGTTGCTTCTCTCTCAGGTGTTTTCTTGTGACGCCTTGGAAATACCCCTGTGAAGCCCAAGTTCCTGGCTTTCTGGATTTCTCCCCTCTTGACACTGTGGATTGTTATCCACTGGTGCCCGAGTCCCTTCTTCACCTCTGCAGATTAACCATAAATCGTTCCTAGATTCTCAGCTGGCAGTCGGTTTGCTCCTCATACCCTCTGCACCTGAACTTACCTGTCCGCCATCCTCTACACCTACCCCCAAAGAACTCACTCCGGCAAGACCTGATACTGGTCTTGACACACCAGTGTGTGGTCGGTCAAGACCAGTGTCTTTTGTAATACTCTGCATTACAAAAGACAATGCAGAGTATTGTCTCCCAGTCAAAGGTGTCAAGGACACCTACAAAGAGAAACCACTGTATTACCCCCCTGGTGGAAGTTCATCTTCGTTTCAGCCCCCTGGCGAAAGTTAATCTTTGTTTCAAGTAAGATCAATCTAATTCTTCTTGGAGTTCCACTTTTCGATAACCTCAAACTCACCATCTCTTTCTCACTGCTCTACAGACAACCCTGGTTGCCATCCACAAGGACGAGAACTACGCAATCTTATTTTTCATCATTGTTAAAATAAACTTTATTTATCTGATCATCTGTTCTCCTGGTGGTGTTCTGTATGTTTGTAAAGAAACTTGGACTCATCATGACAGAACACTCAGGCCTACAGTCTAACCCCGCAGATACTATCAGGAGAACTTTGTCTGAACAACATTCCTTAATCCAGTCCCATGATTCCACTTTACAAGAATTGAGTAATCACCAAGACCCTGATAACACGTCCAACTCTCACGAGTTATGGACAATTAAACAGGGACAGAGAATTGTAGCAGACTTCACTATAGATTTCAGGATTAAAGCCGCTGTCTCTAGCTGGAATGCCGCCGCTTTAAATAGCACTTATTTTCAATCCCTAAATGACTCAATAAAGGATGAATTGGCCACACTAAATGAACCTGACACATTGGAAGAATTAATTAATCAGACCATTCGACTAGATAACAGAATCCTTTCAAGAACAAAGGAAAGGAACCGAAGAAACCCACCTGTCAGAACGTTTTCTATCTCCTCGCCTATTCACTTTGTTTCCTCTCCACAGAATCAAAAGGACCCTGAACCTATGCAAATAGGCCACACGCATCTCACCCCGAAAGAGAGACAAAAAAGAAACTGACCCACTTTAGCTTCAATGCTAGTTAATACACACAAGGAGGCATTACATAACAGTTTTTAACGTATTTCCTCCAGATACAGTTGGCATTTTGCAACACTTATTAGAACTCACTTATTATGTTGCACACTTTCAACATGACATAACAATTCAACATAAAACAAGTGAATATTACACAAGCCTAGTTTACGCACTTGACCTAGTGCTAACATTAGCTAGCATGATATGCTAACAGGGATGTGGCAGACAAGATATGTGACTGTTGTCATAAGTTGTGCAAGGCTTCTTTGAAAAAAGGGTGGACACTTTAGTAGCTGTTAAATTGTGTAATTTTGTGAAGATTACTTACCATTCACATTCTGTGTCCCATCACCGAACTGAAGTAGAAACCTCTGCAGTTCAGGACAAGAGTTCTGAGATCGCAGGGAGTCAGAGTCATTCGCTTTAGTCAGCGCTAATCAAGAGGGACATGTCTTACATCGTTCGTCTTTAGGCCCCACCCAAGATGTTAATGTGAGATTTGCAAGCAACCAGAAACTAAAAAATTCTGACAAACCAGTGTTGTAGTTAAGACCACCTAACCCGAGACCGAGACAAGACCAAGATTTTTAGGGTCCAAGACCGAGTCAAGACCAAGACCAACGCCCCGCTCTACACGACACAATAAAATGTGAAATATGATTAAAAAAAACTGCTTCTCAAATTGATCTGAAAGATCCACATTTTCCTAAGAACACCTAGATATTAAATGCTTAGAGCTGAAATAAATTATAATTATCAATTCAAATTCTTCTTTGTTTTGCTTTGCTTCCGTCTCTGAGTTATAATCTGCAGAGGTCTCATGTCCTGCGACAGACTGGCGACCTGTCCAGGGTGTACCCCGCCTCTCGCCCGGAACGTAGCTGGTGATGGGCACCAGCAACCCTCCCGACCCCATTAGGGACAAGGGTGAACAGAAAATGGATGGATGGATGGAAGGTCTCATGTCGCCCCTAACAAGATAACGCCCTGGGTGGTTGCTCATATAGCCTGTGTCAGAAACCACCACTGTCTGCACCACTAAACATAGCAATCATGACAATGCACTAACGGTAAACAGTCAACTATGAATACTGTCCAAGGAGCAACAAGCAAAAAATAACCAGGCAAAAGGAGAACCGTGACTGTTCTTGTTCTCTCCCGCTGCATGAAGCCAGACAGCAGATGACAGGTGACGAAACTAATCAAAGAGCAATGAGCATGCGCTGTGTATTATCTTACGTTCTTGTATTTTATTTATTTGATGATTAAATAAACATATCTATTTAATAAAATAGAATAATAATAACTGCTGCGGAGCACTACAAAGACAAAGAACTGTCCTCAGTGAGACTCCAGTCCTATGTTCATAGTAAAGAGCCGTTCAGAAGAATCGGCTCGTTCGTATTAAAGACATGTGCAACACTTCAGTCAACACCTCCGCACAATAAGCGCAGTAAGTGATAGCTTTATTTAATCACAAACGCAACATTTTGTCACTGCACAGCTAGCTTTGCTAACTTCACTTCCACACAGCTTTGTTTGAGGTTCCTCAAAGTGACGCTAAAAGTGGAGCGTACTCCCCACGGTCTCTGAAAGCGAAGCGTTGCTGAATTCACATGTTGTCATTATGTAGGTAAATTTATTACCTACGATTAGACAGATATTTTCCCGCTCTGAGACAAACACTGCACTGTCTCAGAGTGCCGCGTGCGAATTAAAGGGGGAGGCGACGGGTGGCAGCGGAAACAGAAACACTAATTAGTAAGTTATTACTTGGACTTTAATCAGCATGTTTTGCATCCAGTGAAAACAAGGATGTTAACAAATAAACTGGACAATATGCTGACAATTTAATGATATTTCCACAGATGTGGTTTTGACTGGTATTGAAATAAAATCCGGAGTCCTCAATGTCCGAGACCGAAACCATCAACAGTGGTCTCGAGACTAAGACCGGTTTCTACAAATACTACAGTATGATAAACGCAAATAAAAGTTTATGTTCTGCATATAACGTTTTCACTTCATCAAACAAAAATGAGTGGTTTTAATAATAATAACAATAATAAAAGATTTTAACAATTTCTTTTTTTAAAAGAATTATTACAATTCAAAAGATTTTGACCAGTTTCATTTTTTTATTGAGAAGATTTTTGTTTTGTTTCAAACTATTTTCTTTTGCAAATCCTAAAGTTTTGATCACAATTTTATTTTTTTAATTTTTTTATTTATTTGACTTTTTATTTATTGAATAATTGTGAAACAAATTTAACTCCATATTTTAAAGCGCAACAACCACCTTGCACAAACTCCAACACAAACTTCAAATCTCCTAGCAACAGAAAAAGAAAAAGGCACATAGATGAGAACATAATATGCAATGGCAGCAATCTGTAGTACACAAAATGACAATTAATAAAGTGCCTGCTAACAATAAAACCACAAAAGTGAAAATTAAAAACATGTACCTTAATCACTCACAACCACACTAAGAGGTAAATTCAGACAGCTGCAGTAGAAATCCAAATACATACTTCCTAAAAGAACAATTAGAAGTCACAACAGACAGACCAAAAACGACACTGACATAGCACACAGCCAGCCATAAGTGATGGATCAAAAGCCCATTTACCTAATTAGACAGACCAATGATACAGGGCTTGTTACAATCAGCCTGAGCACTGCGCCAGCGCTCACCCAGTAAAGATCCGACTCACACCTAAAACCATATGCAGTGACTGGCCTAACAGCCAATGCTCGGAGAATCAATAACTTGGCGTGGTCACCCGGTGCCCATATATACTAATGAGCCAGGCAACACTACAAGTGTAAGTGAATATGGGGAAAAGGGCATAAGTGTGTTTATGGGCCCCTCATGGGTGGGAATTTACAGCCACTAATACTTAAACACCATTTTACAACTAATAAACCACCGGGTTACATCCTGAACCCAGATCTGCTGGAGGTTTCTTCTTGTTAAATGGGAGTTATATATACACATGTAATATGTGTGTAAAAGAAAATAATGTGTTTTTGTTTGTTGTTGTTGTTCTTTTGTTGTTTTTTAACAGATTTTCTAAAATTCAAAGTCCAGAAGGGATAAAGCCTTCTGGGTTATTTTATCAGAATCTTCAAAATACAAAGACGGAGGCTTTGACAATCACTTTGATCAATCTTTATCTGACAAGAAGACCTCAGTTTACTGTAGAGAGACACAAGCCTGAAGACACAACAGTGGAGCTGTACACAAGAAGAGTTGGAGCAGACTGTATTGCTTGAGGGAATTTTAGACCTTTGGTATTGGCAGCAAGATGCTGCAGATCTCATTTACATCTTTTGTGGAGAGTGCAGTCTGCTCTGTGTTGGGGTTAGCAGCATCAGAGTCAGTGACTTAAAAAAACTCAAACAAGCCGATGAAAAAAACTGGCTCTGTTCAATCATACAACAACAGAGACACTTGACCTTGTCAGCCATACTACCAGAGAAAACAAATGTTGGATTTGTTTTTTGCAAGTGTTTAGAATTTATACATCTCCAAAGCAAGACTTCCTTTGACCATATTTGATCACAATCTAGTTTCTCTGCTTGGAGTAATATAAACCCCTTTTTCAGAGGCAGCCTGTGTTGAAAAGAACTGCAAACAACTACAAATGTACCTCCTACCATCCTTTGAAACATTTAGACTGGTCACACCTCAAATATTTTATAGTCCACCTCAACTATTGATCCTTCTGCTTCTACATCTTGTGTCTACATCTGCTGCTGGTCCCTTTGCCTCCCCCTTCCATTTTTCTGTCTCTAGAAGTCAGGTGAAGAGGAAACTGGAAAGACTGAGCTAGAGCAAGGCTGATGGTGTTAGTCCCAGAGTCCTGAAGGCCTGTGCAGAACAGCTCTATGAGATTCTGCAAAATCTTTTCAAACTTAGCTTGATCCAAGAGAAGGTTTCAGGATTATGGAAAATATCCTATCTGGTTCTGGTACCAAGGGAAGCTCATCTATCGGTCATCAATGACTATAGACCTTTTGCACTGACAACCCACAATATGAAAACTTAAGGGGGCACATGTTGTTGTGGCACCTTAATTTTTTTTTACCATGCTATGCTAATTTTAAATTTCTTTCACATCTTTAATGAATTGTACATTTTGAGAGTAAACAAATTCTACATGCTTTCCTTTGTATAGGGTCTAAAGAACCAGTCTCGGATAAAATTGAATATTGTCAGATGTCCACCAGTAACTACAGTTCTTATCAGGCGGCCAGATATGCGCTACCAGCTGGGATTCAGTGTACAGAATGGCATTGTGAGTAGGGCTGGTGTTTTACTCTTTTAGAAAAATATGTTTATAGTCTGTCAACTTTTTAATTCAAGTTGTGTTTTTCGTCTGAAAAAACTACTGCATCTATCCATCAGATTTGTAGCCTTATGCGTGGTGGAATTGCTGAAAGAGGAGGCGTAAGAGTGGGCCATCGCATCATTGAGATCAATAATCAGAGTGTGGTGGCAACTCCCCATGAAAAAATTGTCCAGATCCTGTCCAACGCTGTGGGAGAGGTGAGACATTGCACAATACTTTATTTAGAGATAAAATATGCCATTTAAATCCTGCTGCTTAGAACTTGAACATGAGAGTGCTGACATTGTTTTCAAAGTTTCCTTTGGCGGAAAAATGGAAAGTGGAAAGTGTCATTTTTACACAATTTTGGGGATTTATTAATTTTGACAACAGTGAAAGATGAACTTAAATCCCAATCCAGATCCCTGGAGCTTATGATGCTGTGAAAAAAAAACCTTTGACTCCTTGCTTTTTCTTCTGTTTTTTGTTTTTTTGGTAACACTTTAATTGAAGGGTTGTGAATAAGACTGTCATGACACTGTCATAAATATGACATAACACCTGTCATGAACATGAGGAGGTCTTCATGAATATTTATGACTGTTGTCATAAAGTGTCATTTGGTAAATCATGACACTTTTAATGCAAAGTTGACATTATTCAAAATGTCTTTGTTATGACAACTTGATATTAACCAAGAAATCATGATCTGACATAAAAAGTATTATTGATTAAACTTTAGCTTAAATAACATAAAGCTACATAATTTTTAAAGTTTAATCAGTAATGCTTTTATAACAAATTTATGTTAGATCATGATTTCTTTCCATCTCTGGGCGATAGTGTTCCCATCTCCCCCGGATCTTTGAACACATTCCAGGGGAGATGAAGGACATCAAGTCTGAGTAGACCATGTTCCACACCTTCCAGTGTCAAGGTGGCATATCGGAGATATGGCCGCAAGGTTGTGGGTGTCCGTCGTGGCGGCAACCCTCAAGCCTTCTGTTGGACACCTTCAGTGAGGGACGCTGTCAGACTGAAGGAGTCCTATCAGGCTTTTTTGGCCTGTGGGACCCCAGACGCAGCTGGTGGGTACCAGCAGTCCAAGTAGCATGCAACCCATGTGGTTGCTGAAGTGAAAACTTGGATGTGGGAAGGGTTTAGAGAGGCCATGGAGAAAGATTTCCACATGGCTTTGATATGATTCTGGTCCACCAGTCAGCATTTCAGGATGGGGAAGCAGTACAGCACCAACACTGTTTATAGTGGGGATGGTGTGCTGCTGATACACCATCAGCAGCACACCATCAGCTGATGCCATCAGATGGGTCCACAACTGGACCCATCGATCCAGTTGTGGATCGATGGGCAGAATATTCCGAAGACCTCCTCTATCCCAACATGCCTTGAATTGAGAAAGCAGAGCCTGAGGTCTCTGGGTCAGGCTCTCCCATCTCTGGGGCTCCTCGGTGGCAAGGCCCCAGGGGTGGATGGGTCCCTTAAGTCTCTGGATGTTGTAGGGTTGTGTTGGTTGGTGCGACTCTGAAATATTGCATGGGCATCAGGGGCAGTTCCCCTGGATTGGCAGACCAGAGTGGTGATCCCCTTATTTAAAAAGGGGACCACAGAGTGTGCTCCAACTCTGTGGTCAGACTCTTAATAGAATAGAGTAGAATAGATTTGAATTTATTGATCCCAAAGGGGAATCTATTAGGGAATAAAAGTGACAAAATCAGACTATATAAAAAACATGCAGGACTCGAATTTCTCACTGCTCCATCCAATGGGAGGAGATTTTAATTACACATCTGCGAATGCTTAATCAATACAGCACATTGTCTAGAAGTATCCATAATCTCCCAACCTTTGTTGGTTACATCACTTTTTATAGGATTTAATCTCTATATGTGTGTAGTTGAAAGTTTTGACTAATGGCATCGTTTCCCTTCATTTATGCAGTCATCCTGGCACAATTCATACTGTGTGTTTTCCCATGAACGAAAAGATCTGCTCTATCACATGAAGGTTCCCATAACACATTGTCAAGTTGTTTTCCTTATCTGTCCAAACAGAAATTTCCTTCTGACTTCTTTCAGCTCCAGCCAGCTCTCTGCAAACATTCTTTCCAGTCAGAGTGACCTGAATCTCTGCCATAACTTTTTCCTTACACAATAGCATTACAAATAACATTTTCCTCTAACAAAGCCTCCCTGGCAAGGTCTACTCAGGGGTCCTGGAGAGGAGGATCTGTCAGATAGACAAACCTCAGATTCAGGAAGAGCTGTGTAATTTTCATCCTGGTTGTGGAATGGTGGACCAACTCTACACCATCAGCAGGGTCTTGGAGGGTGCTTTGGAGTTCACCCAACACATTCTACATGTGTTTTGTGGACTTGGAGAAGGTGTTCGATCATGTCCCTCAGACCCTTTGAGGGCGCTGCGGGAGTATGGTGTACCGAATCCTTTGATACGGGCTGTTAGGTCCCTGTATGAATGGTGTCAAAGTCTGGTCCACATTGCTGGCAGTAAGTCGGGCTAATTTCTCGTGAGAGTTTCACTCTGCCAAGGCTGCCCTTTGTCACCGATTCTGTTCACTACTTTTATGGACAGAGTTTCTAGCTGCAGTGTTGAGATCTTTTTTGGTGGCCTTATGATCGAGTCTCTGCTTTTTGTAGAAACTACTGACATTATCAGGTCGTGATATACAGCTTTCACTGGAATGGTTCGCAGCAGAGTGTGAAGCGGCCAGGATGAGAATCAGTGCCTCCAAATCTGAGGCTATGGTCTTGAGCTGGAAAAGGGTAAAGTGCCTTCTCCAGTTTGGGGGGATGTCCTGCCCCAAGTGGAGGAGTTTAGGTATCTCGGGATCTTTTTCACGAATGAGGGAAAAAATGGAGCGGGAGATCGACAGGCGTCTGCATGACGTGGGGGCTGTACCAGTCTGTCGTGGTGAAGAGAGAGCTGAGCCAAAAAGCGAAGCTCTAGATTTACTGGTCGATCTATGTTCCTACCTTCATCTATGATCATGAGCTTTAGGTCATAACCAAAAGAACACAGTCATGGATACAATGGGCCGTAATAGTTTTTCTCCGCAGTGTGTCTGGGCTCTTCCTTAGAAATAGGGTGAGAAGCTCAGACATCTGAGAGGGACTCTAATTAAAGCCACTGCTCCTTTACATCGAAAGGAGCCAATTCAGGTGGCTTGGGCGTCTGGTTAGAATGCCTCCTGGACACCTCCCTGGTGAGGTGTTGTAGGCACATCCCACCGGGAGGAGGCCCAGGAGAAAACCCAGGAGAGTCTATGTTTCTCAGCTGGCCTGGGAACGCCTTGGGATTCCCCCATAGGAGCTGGAACAAGTGAATGGGGAGAGGGACGTTTGGGCCTCCTTACTTAGGCTGCTACCCTGACAACCTGATTCCAGATAAGCGAAAGAAGATGGACTGACGTATGCTTAACATCATACTTCAGTTCTGAAGACTTTGGCTAAGCCACTCCAAACTTTACTTGTTTTGTCATTCAACAAATGCCTTTACCCATTCTTTGGGGATGATCAAGAGGGGTTCTTTGGCCAGTGTGAGATTGGTGTTCATGTTCATTTTGGTCAGCAATGGTTTTTGCCTTGGAGATAATTTTTCCTAGTATCTTTTTTATTGTTGAATCATAAACTCTGGCCTTAACTGAGCAAAGTAAGAGCTGCAATGCCTTTAGACGTTGATCTGGGTTGCTTTGTGACCTTATAATATGTTGTATTCTTGTGGTAAGGTAATAGTCAGGTCTGGGTTTGACTTGTGAAATTGAAAGCATTTCCAAAAAAAGGTTTAAAAATGTTCAATCGTAGAGAATTCATGACTTAACAAGAAGGGCAAGAACTTTTACAAATAAAACCATTTTTGTTTGGATAGCTTTTACTCTCAAAGGATGAAATCTTTTATTTTAACATTTCCTCAGATTATCTTTATCTAACATTAACATTGTTATAAAAAAGCAAGAACTGAAAAAATCACTTTTTCGCAATCTTGTATGTGATCATACAGTGTAGGAGAAGACTTTCATATTAATATTGGTGCAAAAAAAGTAAAGCACAGCATTTCAGCTGTGCTTTCTCCCAATTAAATATGAAAATCAAGAGAAGCAGATTGAATAACATCAGCTGCTCAAAGTGAAGTCCTTACAGTAGCCAAAATCTATCCGGGATTTAAGCTCAACAAACAAACTCAGGTTTTTAGTACAGCTTCATCTTCCACGGTGTAATTAAACATTTATTACATTTTCTTTTAAGGTGAAAAAACTGGCACCCGTAGTTTAGGCTGTGGTTTTCCGTTTGCAACTAGTGGTTGTTTAGTATTTGATGTGCTGCTGGTTTAATAAAATGCAGACACAAATCTTACCTGATGAATTGAACCTGCAACTTTCACTGTTTGGTTTTGGAGCCACAGCAGAACTCAGCTCATCATCTTCTGACTTTCAACTTTATTAAGTTTTCTTTTACAGGTGTAGGTCATAAAATTAGGATATCATGTAAAGGTTGATTATTGTCAGTAATTCCATTTAAAAAGAGAAACTTGCATAATCCATTATATACTTTTATGGTTATGATTATAACTGACAACTAATGAAAACCCCAAATTCAGTATCTCAGAAAATTAGAATATTGTGAAAAGGTCCAATATTGAAAACACCTGGTGCTACACTCAAATCAGCTAATGATACTGAACTAAAATATAAATGCCCCATGTCAAATATTGTTGCCATGTGGAGTTAACAACTGTAAATAAGCATTTGCTGACATTTTATTGTACAAAAGTAATATTTCTCTTGATTTGTGTATAATTTTTAATCCAACTTCCTGTCAGTGACCTTTACTCAGAGTTGTTTTTTTACTCAGTGCATGGGTGGGACATGTCCAGTGGGTGATCAGACAAAATTAGCAACAACTGGACAATCCTTGAACTGGGTACACAAAAAGGCCAACCCTAAATGTCATATCTTGTCACAAATGCCTCAGACATAGCAAGTTGTGCGGGAGCGTGCCATTGGCATGTTGTATGCAGGGATGTTCACCAGAGCAGTAGCTGCACGGCTCAATGTCCATTATCGTACCATAGGCCATTTAAGAGTTTGTTTCCAACAGACTGGCACTACTGCAAATCGATCTCATCGTCGTTGGCCACGTGTGATCACTCCAGCTCAATATCACCACATCCAGCTCGTCCATCTGCAGAATCAGCTAAGACCAGCGACACACACAGCTGATAAGACTATTGGTCTGCACAATAGATACATTCAATAGACAGGAATAGACTTGTCTTTCCAAGACAAGTGTCTCTTCCCAATCAGTTGCCATTGATTGTCAATCAATGGCAATATTAAGATCAGTAATTACTGAAAATATATTGTGAGTTTCTCTATATCTTGCATAATCCAAATGTTCATAAAACATTTGGGCGTTTATATTTTTGTTCAGTGTAATTCAAAGCACCTTCAAAGGTCTTTAAATAGTCCCTCAGTCTAGTTCTGTAGGCTACACAATCATGGGGAAGACTGCTGACTTGACAGTTATCCAAAAGATGACCATTGGCATAAGGAGGTCAAGTTACAAAAGGTCATTGCTAAAGAGGCTGGCTGTTCACAGAGCTCTGTGTCCAAAGACATTCACAGAGAGGTGAAAGAAAGGAAAAGATGTGGTAGGGAAAAAGTGTACAACTAGTCGGGATACCCACACCCTGAAAAGAATTGTGAAACAAAATCTATTTAAAAATGTGGGGAAGATTCACAAAGAGTGGACTGCAGCTGGAGTGCTACAAGAACCACCACACACAGACATATGCAAGACATGGATTTCAGCTGTTTCATTCTTTGTGTCAAGCCACTCCTGGCATCAGAAGTGTCTCACCTGAGCTGAAGAGAAAAAGGACTGGACAGCTGCTCAGTGGTCCAAAGTTATGTTCTTTGATGAAAATTTTGCATTTCCTTTAGAACTCAAGGTCCTAGAGTCTGGAGGAAGAGAGCAGAGGCACAGAATCCATGTTGCTTGAGGTCCATTCAAAGTTTCCCCAGTCAGTGACGGTTTGGGTGCCATGTCATCTGCTGGTGTTGGTCAACTGTGTTTTCTGGGGCTCAAGATCAACACAGCCACCTAACCCTACCCCTCCAGGAAGTTTTAGAGCATTTCATGCTTCCTGCTGCTGACCAGCTTTATGGAGATGGAAATGTCATTTTCCTACAGGACTTTGCATCCACACAGTGCCAAAGCTACCAGTTCCTGGTTTAAGGACCATGGCATCCCTGTTCTTAATTAGCCAGCAAATTTGTCTCAATAGAAAATCTATGGGATATTGTGAAGAGGAAGATGTGATACTCCAGACTGAAGAGCTGAAGGTCACTATCAGAGCAACCTGGGCTCACATAACACCTGAGCAGTGCCACAGACTGATGGACTCCATACCACACTGCATTGCTTAATTACAGAATTAAGACAAAAGGAGCCCCAACTAAGTACTGAGTCCTGTACATGCTCATACTTTTCGTTTGGTCAACATTTCTAAATTTCTGAGCTATTGAATTTGGATTTTCATTAGTTGTCAGTAATAATAAACATGAAACAAAAACCCATCTGAAATATATCAGTCTGTGTGTAATGAATGTATATAATATACAAGTTTCACTTTCTTAATGGAATTACTAATTTAAATCAACATTTTCATATTTTAATTTTATGACCATACTGGGAGTTTGGAAAAACTGACTTCATTTCCTTATTTTCTTGTCCTGTCTTCTGCAAAATGTCTCCTTTAACTGCACTTTTTACTCCTGTCTGTTTTTTAGATTCACATGAAGACCATGCCTGCAGCCATGTATCGCCTGCTGACTGCTCAGGAGCAACCCCTCTACATATGATAAACCTTACAAAATTTAAGCCCATGTTTGAAGTCAGCTCCTTTCAGCATTGTTTACTACATAAAATGATAGTTCACAAGTGGAGCTGTTTTTCTTGTCTACTGCAACTTAAAATCAGAATTATTTAACTATAACTACAAGACTTCTCTTTTGGGTTTAATATATTGGAAAGGATGAGAGCCCTTTATTGAATGCAAGTCTCCAGCTGCACAAAGTATAAAGTTGTTCTTTTTGTGATTTGCTGTTGCTGTTTGAAGTTAACCTCAGCTTAAAAATAGAAATATTTTAGTATCTCTTTGCTGTTTAGGCAACTATAAGAGTTTATATGAAAAATAGACCGTTCTCTTAGTGTGTGGAATAGCTATATTTATGAGCCATGTGTTATAAGAAACAAATCTTGCTTTCACTTTGCATTCTAACCTTGTGTGCTGATGTAATTGAAAAAAAAGGTGGGAAAAGAACATTTTTATTCATTCAGCCCATTTCCTCTATATTTGAGCCACTTGCATTATGGAGTCATTCCCAGTGTGAAAGCTTTTAATCTCTACTGAAATACCTGTTTTTTTTTCTAGCTTAATTTTTTGGCATCTATTAACAGCAAGTGGGAGAACCCTTCATTCGCTGCATGAAGCCACTCTAATCCTCCTGCAACCTTGAACTCCAGAAAAACTCAATGAAACAATGAGTGGGTGTAGAACAGAACAACCAGCTTCCATCATGCATCTTTCTCAGTACTAACAATAAGAACAATAAATTTTATTCATAAAGCCCGTTATATCTCCAGTTGAAATCTCAAAGGGCTCATTCACACACCGATGATGATGATCAGCCCTGTCCAGGCTGACAAAAGTCTGCCCAGGGGCTTTATAAATTTGCTGACGGTGTAAGTTTTGCACCGTCAGCCCTTCTGACCAACACCTGCAATAATCAGTATAACCAATAATCGCTAACAGTCAGCCAGGACCTGTATGAAGAATGCTGTGTTATGCTGACAGTGACTTGTAATGACAAGTCCACGTTGTTTTCAGCATCGAAAATAATTTAGATAGATTCTTATATTACTACGGGGATTTTGCTGGTTTCCATTTACCTTATAGATATACACCAAGCTTGAAACTTGCAAGTGACAAATGTGATAAGTCAATGATGCACAATTTTGCTCATAGAAACACTTCCAATGTTTTTAATACTTATTGAAATAAATTGTATTTATGTGTCATTCCTCATTCATTTTAATAACATTTTCTTAATCTTGGTTAGACTGAGTTAAAGTATAACAGGGAAGCCATGAAACAAATTGGGACTCTGGGAACATAACATAAAATGAAGAAATGCACATTTTCAAAATAAAAGCTCAACTATATGGGTTTAAAACAGTAACAGATTGGAAAAGATAAATAATCTTTCCTTATTGTTGTATTTTCTACAGGAAGGAAATACAGGGAAGAATAGTGAACACAGAATAAAACTCAAGTACAGTCAGGCATAACAACACATTACAGCAGAATACAGAAGGCTTTGGTAGGAATATGGAAGCATATCGACCCCACACCAGGAATGAGAGAATCTGTGGGACCTTCTGTTTGGACTGTAGTGAACTTCAGAAGGGAGGGAGGAACAGACAATACAGGTCTTTTGGTTTCCATAGAAACATTCTGGTTAGCATACTGCACTCAGACCATCATTTTCAGGTTCGCTGCTTCAGGAATATGGCAAATGACACAAATGGATGTTTTTATTGAAGAGAACAGAAAACTCTTTAGAAAGCAGTTGGTGGAGACTAATTCCATCATGAATGTACACCCAGCGTTCTCCCGTCCAGTCGTAGCGTTTCGGTCCACTGGGAACGCAAAAGGAAAAAGAAGCGGGGAATAAAATTAGAGTCTAAAACTAGATATTTACATACACTAAATAAAGGCATATTTGTTTTCACTTGTTATAAAGTTAAATCTGGCCAAGCTTCTCTTGTTTTAGTTCAGTTAGAATTATCCAAGTTATTAATATTTGCTAAATGCCAGAAAACGTAGCAAGAAGACTTTTAGAGATTTTTTGTAACCTTTGAGTAGATATATTTGGTATGAGTTTCAATTTATAACAAAATCAGAGCGCCACTGGAGTGGACTGACCTTCTCTAGTCCAAACACTAGAGAAGGTCAGATATTTTTGTGAGCTGTACTAATGTGTCTTTTGAAAATGCTATAAATTTGAGGTGAAAACTGTCACTGATTTCCACTCTTGTCATCAGACATTATTGTGCTCTTAGACCTTGAAGTCAGTGGGGACTTCAAGGCCCCCCTTCAAACAGTCTTGTTTCTCCTTTAAGGTTCTCAAACTCAGTAGTCTCTTCCCACTGACCTAAAGCTAAAGATGGACATTTAACATCTTTAACACAGTCCAAAGGCAATGGGTTAAGTCTGGGCAAAGCTGCTCACATGGGAAAATGGAATGAAGGTCATTTAAACACTGGTCAAACTTTCTTCTTTGCAATTTTAACTTCTATAATTTTCCTACTCCTCTTTTTCCTTTCATTCTTTTTTTACCCTTCAAGAGCCTTCTTGAAATTAGCAAGATTATAAGACTTTCAGATTCGCTGCTTCAGGAAATGAATCTGGAGCTGAATAGAATGCATCTGAAGCATTCTATTTATATATTGCTTAGATGAACAGAACGAGAGAGAACTGCACTGCAGTTTTTGCCTCAAATTAAATTATATACAGTACAGACCAAAAGTTTGGACACACCTTCTAATTCAATGGGTTTTCTTTATTTTCATGACTATTTATAAGGCAAGAAATCCCACTTATTAACCTAACAGGGCACACCTATGAAGTGAAAACCATTTCAGGTGACTACCTCTTGAAGCTCATCAAGAAAATGCAGAGTGTGTGCAAAGCAGTAATCACAGCAAAAGGTTGCTACTTTGAAGAAACTAGAATATAAGGGCTATTTTCAGTTGTTTTACACTTTTTTGTTTAGTGCATATTTCCACATGTGTTATTCATAGTTTTGATGCCTTCAGTGTGAATCTACAAAGTCAATAGTCATGAAAATAAAGGAAACTCATTGAATTAAAAGGTGTGTCCAAACTTTTGGTCTGTACTGTATGTTGAAGAATAAATAACTCAAGAAGTGTAAATTCAAAAACAAAATCTCAAGAAATAAAACTTCAAACAAAATAATTATAGGTTATATATTATATTCTACAATCATAGATAATAGACAACACTGCAGTGCTACCTGGTAGGAGAAGAAAGCCAGATCTGTCTGTTCGGTGTCTGTTTGTTGATTACATAGGTTCCATGGCCTCCACCCAACTTTACTGTCAACACACCACTCTGTGCACACATTCAGAAGACATACACAGTCCTTCATATGTGTTAAATTTAAATTACAATCAAACATTTTTTTTAGATGAAGTGAATAGCTTCCTATTTAGTTAACTATTTATTACAAGTGTCCATGTTAAAGTCCCCTGGATAAAGAAAAACAGCCTGAACAGTTCTGATTGTACCATCCATCACATTTTAAACAAAAAGGTGATCCAAGGCAGGAGATCCAGCAGGGTGACAGAAAATGGTTGGAATTTGACAAACATCAACTGGTTTGGCTTAAATAGGAAATGAACTATGAAAGATGCAGGTGAGGTTTTGTGAGCATCCAGCTGCATCAAGATCATTTTTTTCTGTCTCTTGTAAAAGAGACACATTTGCCACATGACACCAACTCCTTCATGAACATGGAGTCTTCATGAATGTTTATGACTGTTGTCATTAAGTGTCAGTTAGTAAATAATGACACTATTAATGCAAAGTCGATGCTTTGCATTAAAATACAAGTCTTAATGCAACTTTGCATTAAGGTGTCATTTACCGAATGACTCTTCATGACAACAGTCAATCATTTATGAAGACTCCATGTTCATGACAAGTGTCGTCATTTCTATGACAATGTCACCCTTCAAATAAAGTGTTACCAACTAGGTTTATGGTAGTCTCATAGAACTTGGCACGTCCCTGCCTGTTGGTCCGAATTACCATGGTTGCTCATGCACTTCTGAATTTTTGTAACATGTAACATTGTTTTGTTTGTTTTCTGGAAGTAATACTACTGTTGTGGGGTGGATGAAACCAGAGTCTATATTTCAGTCTTACTAACAATGTGTGGAGGGAATTAACCCCTAAAATACACTGCATCCCAGTTCTGACTATATGTGCTACCTTGTCAGGTTTTTCTACTGTAGCACGGATAGATAGCTATGTCTATGTGTCAGTGATATATGCGTCTAAAACTGCTAACGTCATATTTACTAACCAAAAACTATAGCAGGTTGTGTTAACGTTAAATACATTGGATAACATTATTTGAGTGACGAGGTTGTATGACAGTCTTTATCAGATGCAGCACAGCCACAATGTGTCCACCGAACTGCACAGGTCACTGTGCTCCTGAAATGATAGGATATGATTAATGTACACTAATATTACACGGCTATTACACAGCTTCAACCTCACATAATATCGCTACCAACATGTTCTATTCCATAAAAGGAGTGTTATTAAAGTAAACTATTTTGAAGTATTTTTCTGGGACCAAATGTCCCACAAAAACAACATATTTTGTCCCAATTCACATAGTTGATGGCAAGCAAGACTCTGTTTGCAGTATACAGTAGAGTAACGACATTGCAGACGGCAAACAAAAGCCATAAGTATGTTTACAAACTGCCTGTCATGTAAACTTAAAACATGAAGTAGTACAGCAGCTTAATGAAAGCCAGGTATAAAATAAATTAATTAAAGCTTATCTTAATCTTCGATGAAATAAAAAGGCTGAAATGAAACATCCACAGGTAGGATGCATTGATAAGAAATCTGCTGAGTAAGCAGTATGTGACGCAACATTGATGTGCGCCTTACCACAAGGTAGGACGGATTTATGGGTAGCACAGATAGTTAGAACACCACCACACTGCTCTGTGCTGCTCTCCACTTTGCAGGCAGACTGCAGCAGTTCTGGAATACCCCAACTTCCCCTGCTTGAATGCATTCTCAGCTCCGCCCCACTGTGAACTGCAGAGAGGTTGTGAAAGACGCATGTGTGGGAAAAGGGAGATTGTGCAATAAAGCCAACGATAAAAGAGATGTATGGTGTCATAAAATGCTGTAGTTCTCAACTTCCAAAATTAATATTTTCCCTCCATTGCTCTGTGTTGACTGCCGCTCCTGCTGTGACGTATTTGAGTGATTCATGTATCAGTTATGCACAGCCATCAGTGATACATGCTGCCAGCAATATACCCATATTTTTATTAACATAATATTTTCCGCAAATTTAGTCTGTCTTGATGAATTATTTTAAAAATACAGATGTGGTGCTCGTGCAGCTTCCTGTTGGATCAGTGTAATCTTTAAAGATCGACTCCACACTTGCTCCAGCGTCCAGCAATAATAGAATCGATTCTAATTTTGGAGGATGGCTCTGCAGAAGGGTGGCGGACTGCGCCGCCACACGCACGTACTGCAAGTGCTGTTATTGAGAATAACGTGTGCATATTTACTGCAGAGGTTACACTGTGGCAGAGCCGGCTGTAGTGTATTTTAGGGGTAACAATTAAGACATGGAGGTCTACCTACCTATAAAACTTTACACTATAGATAAATTGTAAAATTTCCAGTGGGAAAAGGTGATTCAATGAATGGATGGCCTTTTCTGCTTTAGGTTATTTACTTTGCAAAATAATAAACTAAAAAGGAACTGAAACAGTTATTAATAGAAAATAATGTATAATTCCTCTGAAATTGTCAGGATCTGTGTTTTCTGTGTGTCTATTTTGAGTTTCCTGTGTATCTGTGTTGTCCTGTCTCCCTTTGATTAGTCTCCAGGTGTTTCTCGTTCCCTGATTACCTCTTGTGTATTTAGTGTCACCTGTGTGTCTGTTCTTTGTCGGGTCCTCGTCTAATGTGTTCTGAGTCCTTCGTGTTGTCCGTTGATTTAACGGTTGCTACCGGCGTCGAGCCCTGGCTTCTGCTCGGCCGTGCTGCCCGTTGGTTGGACTGTTTTTTTTACATTAAAACCTCCATTACTCATCTTACCTGGGTCTGCTGCATCTGCCTCACCACCCCTCACCACACCATTTCATGACAGAAATATAAAGTTCTTCTGCGATTATTTGAGCCATCGAGTTTTCTGTCTCCTACAATAATTGATGTTCAGAGCTGACCAGTTGATGTTATAATGCCTTACAGAAAATACGACATCATATTCTGTGCCAGTGAAAGCTTCGTCTGCCAGATCTTCAAAGTAATCAGATAGAGCATCCAGGGTCTCATCTGCCAGCTTCTCATAGGCTGCTTCTGACAGCTCTCTTCCAGAGAAAGACACAAAAATATCAATTATTTGGGCAACTCAATAATTACTAGTGATATTACATAGGAACAATAATACCTTATATGCACATGCGTCAGTTTCTTCCTTCTTCTTGATGTTAGAGAAAGATTTCTGATTAACCCATCATCAAATCTTCTCCAGCCATGCTGAGGAAAGAAAACCTCATATAAGTCACTTAATGGTGAAGTTCATGTGTTTTGGTGTTGACAATGTCTTCTATAGGGACAGTTGCAAAGTGAAATTTTTTATAATACAATATTCACAGAAACAAACACTATCCAAAGCTTTGAACATTGAAAATGCAGACAGAGGTACAGTGGGAAAGTTTTGAAACAAGGGTTTGACTGGCTCAGTCAAAGTCCAGACACACAGCCATTGGTGAATGTGTAGCAACGTCAGCACCATCATGCCAATAGCGCATGTTAGATGCGTTTGTGAAGTGCACAGCGGAATAAACTTCACCAGATCCAAAAGAGAATTATTTTTTACTGAGTAACATTGGTAAGCAGAGAATGGATAGTAACCAGAGTTCCACTAACGTTTGAAGAAGGAAAGCCTTACAAAACTTGGAAGAATAAAGTCAATAGTTGGACGAGAGTTACAGATTTGGAGAACAAAAAGTAAGCTCTAGACACAGCTATGGAAATTCCAGTTGATGATCTAACTAAAGACCCTGGAATGACCACATTATTAGCTAAGCTAGATAATTTGTTCCTAAAAGAGAAAAAGAGGTCTATGAGGCTCAGCTCGCTGCTGCCTCACCTGCTTCGCTTCCGAGCATTTGAATGGGAAAATGCAAAGATTCAGCAATTTTGAAGAAAAAATAATCAGAATTGGTTAAGCTAAATGAAAAATAGGTACTTTATAGTACAAACCACAGAGTTAAAATAGCAATATCAATTATTTTTTCTCATTATATATTACTTTTCCATGATAACAGGTGAGGCTCTGCCTCCCCTGACCGCACGTCACTGAACTCCATACACCAAAGAATCACCCACAGATGTAGTAATATTCATGACACAATGTTTGGGTCTGGCAATAGTAGACACTGATTGCACTAGGACAGTTTGTGGACATCTACAGTACTGTTATAAACAAAAAGAGTAAGGATCAAAAAGAGACAGAAACACAAAGTCACAGGCCATTCGAGTTTGGAGATGGAAAAATTGTATACTATGCATCAAAAAGGCAACGATAACTGCTAAAATTGGCAGCACAAAGTGTAATATAGAAACTGAAGTGGAACCTGCTAACATTCCATTGATTTTGAGTAAAGCCTCAGTGCTGGTAGTGTCTGACCTAGGGAATCTGATCTGTGTTGTTCAGACTGTCATGAAAATATCAAATACAGGTTGCATTAAAGCATAAAAAATAAAAATAAATAAAAAAACGGAATTGGGTCACCTAAGGTGGCAGTGTGAACGCAGCCAAAATGACATAAAACCAAAGCAGCTTATTTAAACTGCTTGGTTTCCTGACACAAACCTAGTAAGAATAGGGCACAAATAGGCCTGTTATGATAACAGAAATTTTGCCAGATGATAAATTGTCCCAGAAATTATTGCAATAAACAATAACATTGTTGTTTATAAAATGCTAATGGCATAATAAAGCAAGAACACATTCTCAAAAATTAATAATCTTTAAACTCTAATGAACATTTGATACTGGAACTAGAAGATATTTTAAATATATAAAATTAATAAACAAAACAACTGAAACAACAAATAAAAAGAATTCTGAAGTCTCTGTAAACAAAATTGTCCTTCAAAAAAGGGCTAGTTGATGTCAATGCACCAGCCTGAAGATTTTAGTCATCCAGTTTTTGTTAGAAAAAGTGACAGAAATGAGAAAAGCGATAAATCATGCAAATGGGAATTATTGAGTTTGTTTTAATTTATCTTATGATTAACTGATTTATTGGTTATTGTGACAGGCTTTGTCATAAGCATAGCTCCCAAATTTTTCAGCACAAATAATTATAATTAGAGGAAATGGATGTATCTAAGCCCATATGTGGAGCTTAAATATCAAAGTGTGATTTTGGTTTTAAATAGTAGTTGTGTGTTGCATTGTTATTTTACCTTGAGAAAGCAAAACTGTTAGACTAACATCATAATAAGCATATGTGAATGTAAATGTGTGACTAAATGTCTGACCTCCCCGACAGGCTGAAGGACACTGGGATGCAGGTGGTGTGATGTCCAACCTCGAGCCTTTTGCAGGACAGAGAGCATGTGGAGCTAAAATCAGGGGGAAAACCGGGTTAGTTAAAGATTTAAAAAGCAAATTATTTAGGGTATGAAAAAAAAAACATTCCAGCAACTTTAATTTAAAATGTAAAGACAAAATAAAGGTTAAATTGCAGAAAGCCTGATGTTGAGCTCCCTTACTTCTGCAGTTATTGAAATCAATTTCTCTTCAGGAAACAGTTACTATAAAAACTGCCACAATATTCTAGTCACGGTTAAAGCGTCTTGCAGTTTTTAAGCTAGAGCCGACACTCAAGGTTGTGTAAAATTGGGTGGACCAGCTCTTAAACTATTTACCAAATTGGAAGCTACAATCAGAAGCCAACTTTAGCTTTGCATACAAAACAAAGTCGGGTTCCCCCAGAAGACCTGGTAAGCCTGTTGTCTGGGTGCTAAGGCAGTCACTCATCCAGCGACCTGTCATGGATTTGAGTAAAAAAAGTTTAAAGTTGACGGCCTGTCGCGATAAACAATAAATCAATTAATCGCACGATAAATGACGAAGCTGAAGTTGGTTTCCAATTCTAACTTCCGATTCGGGAAATGGCAAAAAGGCCAATTTTTCACTAACTTAATTTTTCACTACCTTCCGCATCTTTAACTGACTCTAGTTTAAAAACTACAACACCTAGCTCAAATAACAGAATATTTCAAATCATGTTTGTTATTTGTCAAACTTTTATCTGATTTGTGAAACTTCCATAAAAGGCAACTTTTACCTTTTTTGCGGTCTTGGTCATGTGAGATCTGCTCCAATTCCAAAACTACAACACCTAGACACTTCAACCCTGCACTGGATTATTCTGCTCTAATAGCAGAATATTTGTAACCATGTTTGGGATTTGTAGAAACCTTTTTCTGATTTGTGAAACTTCAATAAAGATTCATTTCACCACTTTTTTTGGATCTCTGTCATAGTATAACTGCTCCAATTTCAAAACTACAGAACCTAGACTCTTCAAACCTGGATTAGATTATGTTCAACTAAAGCAGAATATTTATCACCAGGTTTGGGATTTGTGAAACTTTTATCTGATTTGTGAAACTTCAATAAAAGGTTGATTTTACCACTTTTTTGCATCTGGTTCACACTAGAACTGATCCAGTTCCAAAACTACAACACCTAGACACTACAAACCTGAACTAGATTATGCTGCTCTACTAGCAGAATATTTATAACCATATTTGGGATTTGTGAAACCTTTTTCTGATTTTTGAAACTTCAGTAAAAGGTGGATTTTACCGCTTTTTTGCATCTGGTTCACACACGATCTGCTCTAATTCCAAAAAAACTAGTCATTTTTAGTCCTGCTGCTTGAATGTGGTTTAAAAACTTTTAAAACCACATTTTACGTTACATTTCAATGGAACCTCGCTGACCCCACCCCAAAATTGCTCTTAAGAAATGTTCCTGTTTATGGTCCCCCGCCCCCAACAATGAGATGGGATTAACGTCCTTGGGCCTACACTCTCATTTTGTAAGGAAGTCTTAATTTTTGTGCCCTGTTATCGGCCAGCTTCCGTCCTCTGATATCAGAAATGAAAAAGCATAAATACACACACCGTGTTGGAAACCTGTGTTTGCTGACAGACTTTTATTTGTCGGCCATAAGTGACAACAGTTGGAAATAAACCGATAAAAAAAACAACAACACAAAACTGTGTAAGAAAAACTCCACACCAGACCTCGTTTATTTACTTATTTTACAATTTTGTTAGATACCGATTTAACTGAAAGTTACAACCTTGACATGATTATACGAGTTGTTTTACCGATAAATTGATCAGCGCAGTGAAAGTGATCAAATCCGTCTCTCTGGCTGCAGTGCGCGATCCCGACACGAAAGAAACAGATTTTCGCACAAGACCTGTTACGATAAACCATCTAATCGCGGTGTGATCCCACTTTTCTGACACTTTCCCCCTGCTAGGTCTCAACTAAACAGTAAGACATGGTAAGGATGACCTTCACTCGGGATAACCGCTACACGTCTTTCTGAAACCGAAAACCCAGGATGTGCACTTAGTTACCCATAATTTACTCGGGATTATCACTTATCTCGCTTTCTGAAACGGGACTCAGTTTACACCATGAGGCAGTTTCAAAAACACAGAAATTTCCTGTGTGGATGTTTTCCCTGGGTGTTACCTGATGAAAGTATGTCCCCGCAGTTCTCTTCGCTGTCCCCAGGTGAAGCTTTGAACCTGCAAGGTGGCAGATCTGTGGAGAAATGTTCCATGTTTTTGTAAAAAGGAGCATTATGCCTCCTCTTCCTCTCCTCCTTCTTCTTCTTCTTCTTTTCTATTATGGGGGATCGCAAGCAACTTTAAGGTGCATACCGCCACCTATTGTATACGAGTGTGAATCAACATTACTTTACATTTATTAAATTCTATTTTTTAATTTTGTATTCTGAAAATAAATAAATAATGCTTTCCTTAGTCAGTAAATACCCACTATATTTCCTTCATTTCCCAATATTCCTTTAAGAGTCCATTCTTGACCTGTCCTTCCAACCATTCTTCTCAGTCTCTCCCTTTCAGGTTCATATGTTTTACAATTCATCAATACGTGTTCTACATTTTCTTTTTCGCCACATCTTTCTCAGTTATCGTTATTTTTCCTCCCTATTAGACATAACATGTCATTTAAATAGGTATGACCTACGCTTCTTCTTCTTCTTCTTCTGTTGCGTTTAATGGCAGTTTACACAATTTGCACATTACCGCTATCAACTGGACGGAGATGTAACTTCAGAAATTTATTTTTTACTATACATCTTCAAATCAAAAGAATAAATTAATTAATTAATTTTAAAAAATTACTAAATTATATTTATACTTATACACTCACACACACATACATACTAAATCCTTTCAGCTAATTTTGTATCTTTTAAGTATTTAATAAGTGCTTGAATTATGTCATATGATCGATGCTTCCCTAATAAATTATCCATAGTTACTAAACTCCCCATTACTCTTTCCAGTTCTTTCCTCTCTTTTGTATATTTCCTACAATAAATCAACACATGTTCTACTCCTTCTGTTTCCCCGCAATAAGAACAATCACCTGATGGATGTTTCCCTATTATTTTTAAACCACTATTTAAAGTAGTATGCGCAATCCTATACATTATACTATTATTTCTTATGATTACCTCCTTCTTTATTTTATGTAAATGCCTTCCTCTTTCTTTTAAATTCCATCTCTCCTGCCTGACCTACTCTTAATCTGATCATTATTATTTCTTCCCTTCTGTTTCTCTCATCTTCTGTGTTTTCTGTGTCTCTGTGTTGTCCTATTCGCCCCTCGATTACTTCCAGGTGTTTCTCGTTCCCTAATTACCCCGTGTGTATTTAGTGTCGCCTGTGTCTCTGCGTCTCTGTCGGTCCTTGTCTTGCAGTCGTCTAATGTGCGTTCTGTCCTCCGTGTTATCCAGTCATTTTAACGGTTGCTACCGGCGTGGAGCCCTGGCTTCCGCTCGGCCGTGCTGCCCGTTGTTTGGACTGTGTTGCTGGACATTCCTCATTAAAAATCATTCATTTACTTCAACCTGGGTCTGCTGCGTTTGCCTCACCACTCACCACACCCGCACTTCATGGCATCTTCCCCACAGTCACATTTCCCTGTCTGATGTTTCTCTATCAAAAATAATGTACTATTCAGTCCAGTGTGTCCAATTCTAAGTCGTGAAATAATTATCTCTTCTCTTCTGTTCGTCTCATTTCTGCAATTTTCCTTTGGATTTTATAAAACCATCTGTCCTTTCCTTTCTTCTACCCATAACTTGCCACCTCTCTTTCATTTTTTGTTTAATACCCTTTATTTCTGTTTTATTAAAACTAACATTAACATTAATCAACCAATAGTGCTCTCTTTAGCAATCCTGTCAGCCATTTCATTCCCCTTAACACCATGATATCCTGGAACCCATGTAAAAATTACTGTAAGCCCCATCATATTGATTATACCAAGTGTTTTTTATATTTCAATTAATATATTTGGTCCACTGTCTCACTGGTTATGTTGCAAACTGACTAATGAAGAACTAGAATCTGAGCAAATGATTGATTTTAATGTTCTTACCTCTTCCACCCACTGAACTGCTAAAAGTAAAGCAAACATTTCTCCTTTATAAACCGAGACTCCATATACGTACTCATATAAATATACATATATGTATATAGTGCTAATAAAATATTTTTAGAAGATTCACTTAAATTACTAACCACAGCATAGCAAATTTGATCTTTTCCTGGAGCTGATCATTTATATTTTTTAAGTGCCCTATTCAGTTCTGTTATTGTAAACAACATATTAAATGAATCATTTGTATTTTCCATTTGCTGCAATAAATTCTTGTTCTCTAAAATTGCCGTTTCTCTGTCATTCACTGCTGTTATTTCTCCATCATTTAGTATTGGACATCCACTCACTCTTTTAATCCCATTAATATGGAGGGAAAATAGTCTCAAAATACCTGTGCATGTGTGTGATACAGGATTTGTAATCTGTGTAAGCATCATTGTGTGTAACTTTGGATAGCTGTATCTGTGCAACATGATTTTTAAACCGTAAAAAGAACATTTGTTCATAATTCCGGGTACTTGTTAATATGTGGTCAAATGCATACACAAATACGAAGAAATTATGAATACAAAATAAAAGTACAATTACAATTTT
Source organism: Xiphophorus couchianus (assembly GCF_001444195.1). Classification (NCBI taxonomy): domain Eukaryota; kingdom Metazoa; phylum Chordata; class Actinopteri; order Cyprinodontiformes; family Poeciliidae; genus Xiphophorus; species Xiphophorus couchianus. The sequence goes on from NC_040239.1 coordinate 581,044, forward strand.
TACAAAGGTCAAATTTCTACACACAGATTTTTTAACTACAACCTCACAAATCTGATAATTACAAATTCAAACCTTCTCCTACACCTACAAGGTCTCTTTCCTTTCACCCATAATCTATTTACAATATTTACAATTGTCCAGGTTTACTCATGGTAAACCTGGACAATAATGGATGATTATAGTTCTTAATATGGGGAAGTTATTGTAATAAAGGAGTGATTATTTTAGTTTGTCTAAAATAATCACAGTTTTTATTTTTTTAAATTACAAAATTAGCCTTCATTAGTGTACTGGGAGAAAAGTTATTCTATTCACTGATGCGTTATAAACAATAGAAAAATTATGTTTTTATTTAACTCACCTCCACAACTTAGAATTCCTTCTGTTTCTACCATTATTACATCAAATAGGTTCTTGAAAAGGTTTTTGTTTCTCTCCGGGGTGCGTACACATTTACTAAGGTAATTAATTAATTTTCTATTCTTCCTTTTAATATTATGTGTCTTCCTTCTTTATCTTTTAATTCCTTTTTGTAATCCAATTTTATTGTGTTCGATATTAATATTGCAACACCTCTTCTACGCCCCTCTTTATATGAATTGTGGTATAGATTCTATAGCCATACATTTTTAATTTTTCATGTTCTATTTTGGATAAGTGAGTCTCTTGTAAGAATATAATTTGTGCTTTTTCCTTTTTCAGTTTTGTCATCACCCTTTCTTTTTTACTCAATGCATTCAAACCATTCACATTCAGCAACATTATCTTCATATCAGTCATAACTATGATTTACTATTCCCTGAAAATATGCTCCCAAGCAACTCAAAACAGAACCAGGATGAACTTTTGCTAACCAAACATAAACCAAAAATCCGACAGACTTTCAAACATGGGGTATCCTTCTTCATCAAGTCCCTGTTGGTGGGTGGAGAGGAGATCCTCACCTCTACTGAGGGGCCCTCCCTAAATCTAGTACTACTCCCATCCTGTGGGGTACCACTCCATCTAGACATGTACCACTTAAATATCTTACCCTCTCCCAGTCGATTTTAATTGAATCCTGTAAAATAAAAAATCCTGAATGATTTCAGGTACTCTCTCTGCTAGTCTCGTCTTCAGTCAGTCATTTTATCCATAATACCATATCCATGGGTATAAAAAGGGGCACATGGAACAAAAACTCTGTACAACAACATAGCAACAACTCATATTAATCAAGAATCTAATTGGACCCTACTATATCATTGCCATCATGCGGGGAAATGCAAAGCAAATATAGTCGATATTTTCCCCAACAGGTATTGTCAGGAAGCGGTGTGGTGAAGGGTGGTGAGGCAGATGCAGCGGACCCAGGTATGATGAATATGAAGATTTAATGAGAAAACTTAATCCAAACAACGAGCAGCAGGCACATGGAAACACTGACGACACAGAAGCTAACATTGACGAGGACCCGACGAGGAACAAGGAACACAGGTGGAGTTAAATACACGGGAGGGTAATCACAGAGACGAGACACACCTGGGAACAATCAAGGGGAGGACAGGACAACGAAGAGACTTAACGACACAGAAAACTCTAAATAAACAAGGAAAAACACAGATCATGACAGGTATAAAGTTTCTGTTTCTGCTGCTGACAGTCCTGGAGGGCTGAGCTGATCTGAGACTGTAGCTGTTAAACAAATCAGAGGAGAGAAGGTCAAAGGTTATGAAGTTATGAAATAAGCAAAATTGCTTCCATTTTACTAATTAAGCCCTAATAATATCTATTTAACCTCTAGAACAGTGGTTCTCAAATGGGGGTACGTGTACCCCTGGAGGTACGTGGAGGTACTGCAGGGGGTACGTGAAGCTTTTCAAAATATATTTAAAAAATCAGTAGGCTCCTCATAAGTCTTGGGAAAAATTAGTTTGTAAAAAGTTCGATAAAATATAAATGTGTGTTCATGCACTGAATTATTATTTATGTATATATTTAATTTTGTACCATTACAGAGACCAATATAAATTAGCAGCGTTTTGCATATTTCAGTTTTGACTGGTTTTATACCTTCCTGGTGGTCACCGTCTTCTGTTTTTCTTTTTTGTTTAACCATGCAATGTTTGCAATTTGGATGTATTTGTCAGGTTCACTGATATAAGTTGTTTGGCTTTAATAAATCAGACAGTGATTTTACAGCACTGTACCTCTTTTTTATTCCAAAAATGTTTTGCCCGTGTCAGGGGGTACTTGACTAAAAATATATTTTTAAGGGGGTACATCACTGAAAAAAGTTTGAGAACCACTGGTCTAGAACAACCTGGCTGCAGACTGATATATAGATCAAAAAACTCAAAGGGGTTAACTCTATATAATAGTTTGATATTAGCACCTCTGAGACCTAGAATTATAAGACTGAGATATCAAGGCAAAGAAAACTCAGTAGCTGCTGGTAGGGGCCATTCAGGAGCCTCCAGACATTCAGGGGCTGTCAGACACTCAGGGGCCCCTAGAAATGGTTTAATTGTAACGCAGACCATAGATCTAAACCTGTAGCATCATTTATAGAGATGTTATTACATTTTATTTATTTAATGCATTGAGCTGAGAAAAATAAATAGTACATTTAGGATTTAATTAGGAAGTTTACTTTGTAAAAGTTTAAAGAATCATCTTGATAGTTTGATTGTTGTGTTACCATGGCCACAATATGGTGTAGCCATGGTAATCTAATCGTTGTGTTTGAATTGGGTTTGTTCACAAATACATCACAGCACATAACCAATAATCAGTGATTGATTTTAAACTCGGCCAATAAACCTGGTCTCCCTCTCACAGATTCACCTTATCTATATTTAAACATGTTAGTGATGCTGAGGTTCTTAGTAGGACGGGTTCCGGGGGGAGGGCGGTTCTGTCTAAGGCCCCATATTACCTTGATCCGGCCCTGGAGGAACAGCTGCTGCAATGCACATCTCTGGAATCTACCTTTAATCCCCCGGTGGCCCCTGTCAGTCCCCCGATGCTTTAGGGTCATTTTGATTCATTTCATTGTGGCATGTTTGGCTTTATGCTGTGGTTCTAATTATTGCTACAATATTTTCTCTGATGTTTATTTTGTGAACACTAAATGCTCTGGGCTGAATCTTCCTTTAACACTTGAGGTTCTGCAATAACTTCTATTTACAGCTGCGAACCTCCAGCCCAGATCCCATCAGCAGCGGCTTTAAACCGCCTGGTAGAAACGTTAAGGAGAAGCAGAGCGAACAGTCAGCAGGTGGTACCAGGTGGTACTGGGTTTTGATCTGTGTCACGACTCGCGGTGACAGTCGGTACCGTGTGTTGGGTCTATTTTAGTTCGTAACCTGCAAGGAATCAACCAGAGACACAAATTACTTTTCTGCAGAAGAGGGGAGCAGAGCCAGACGCGGAGAACCGCCGTTAAACACTGTCTGTGATCAACTCCGCCGGCTCTTCGTCCCCAACTGCCTTTTATTATGATTACAAGGAGGGAGGTTGAGCTTTTTCACACAGTCACACAAAGAATTGATCAAAGACCTTTACCACAGGATGTTCTGGAACATTCTGTGGACATGCCCTTACAAGGTCACAAGGCTGACCGTTACTAATTAGTTTCACAGGAAGCTGATAACACAGGAATATGTTAATGTTTCTAGCTTCCAGGCAAACATCCTAAATACAGTTAATAGTGTATCACAAAAGAAAAGAAGTCAAGTAAACAACACACAAAATAATAATATGAAAACATAACCTTTAAAATAAACTCACAAGTAAATGAACTTAGATCATTTTTCTAACACCATGTCTTATATCAGGATGTCTTGATATAAAGACAGACATTCTTTCTACCTGTCGGTGGACCGACTCAGACTGCCTGTAGTGAACCGGGCATTTAGCAGAATGATGAAGTTAAAGTCAGAGGTTTTTTCTGCAGTCGAAGCATTTCTGTGTTTAGGGGAGAGGCGGGTTTTTTCCTGCTACTGCAAGGACAAAATATAAATAGAAACAGTTTTTCTAACGTCAACATCAGACCTGTTTTTATTCACAAACCAGTGTATGAAAAAATATTCTTGCCCATAATTTGATAGTTAGAGGTACAGATCCGCCTCCTCCTCACCATGGACCCGGAGTCTGAACAACATGGAGGCTCTGAGAGTCATTATTAAGACTGAGGGCAGCCAGACTAGTTTATTTTTACTAAATTATTATATATAGCTAAATATTATTGCTGAGGGGCACAAACAGGCCTTCTGACATACAGATAAAAATCAAAATCAAAATTTTTTGAAAAAAAAAACAAACTCAAAACGGGCACTAGGGGCATCAAGGATAAAAAAGGGCAGGGGCTCAAGCCCCCCCCCCTTCTGGGTTTGAAACTGGAGGGAGCGGATGAGCATTATCAGCTAGTGCTGACAGCTCTGTATGGGAGCCGAGAGCAGAGGAGCTATTGCAGAGCAGCTGACGGTAAAAAAAAATAAAGTATGCCTTTATTTGTTATCATCTTCAATGTAAGATGATAACAAACCACAAAATAAAATCTGAATACTTTTCTATAAAACTCTGGTGCTGAGCCTTAAGTTTAAGTTATGATACTCCCAGATATTCAATTTCTACATATTTATAGGTTCTCTGCCATCCAGGACATGGAAAAACAAACAAACAAAATATTAAAGTTTAAAGCAACTTAAGTTATAATTTAAATAACACATAACTTGTATTGAGAACCACTGCAATAAATCAATATTTATGAGGACTTTTATTAAGTGGAGTCACTCATTAAAACTTGTTTTATTTAGAGCTTTAAGAGATTAAATCTTTGACACTGAACCAAACTCATATCTAAACATTTGAATCTTAGTTTGATTTCTGTGGGTCTCACTAGGTTGAGAAAAACACATTTATTTTGCTACTTACTAGTCATTTTGGGTCCTAAGGCTTGAACACAAAAAATATTATTTAAACCACATTTTACGTTACAGGGTGAGGGCTCGCTGGGCTCGTTGAATCTGGAGTTCGAGTTCCTCCTTAAAAAGTTGCACGAAGTTGAAGTTGGTTTCCGATTCTAGCTTCCGATTTGGGAAATGGCTTAAGGGCAATTCCACTTAATTTTTCACTACCTTCCGCATCTTTAATCGACTCTAGTTTAAAAACTACAACACCTAGACACTTCAAATCAGCACTGGAATATTCTGCTCTAATAGCAGAATATTTATAACCAGGTTTGGGATTTGTGAAACTTTTTTTCTGATTTGTGAAACTGCAATAAAAGGCTATTTTTACCTTTGTTTTTGGTCTCGGTCACATGAGATCTGCTCTCATTCCAAAACTGCAACACCTAGACACTTCAAACCTGGATTGGATTATTCTGCTCTAATAGCAAAAATCCATCTTGTTAGTCATCGATCTAACGTTGCCCATGGTAACAGAGGGGAGAAACGGCTTATAACTTCTCTTCTCCATAAGCTTGTTTCTTCCTTTTTGTTATTCTCCTCTGTTTCCTCTTCTGCAACCCCGATGTGTCCTTCTCCAGATCTCCTCGGGGATTTCAGTGGATCTGGACTTCATGCCGGCTGGTTTCAGCGCAATCGGCTAATCCCTGGTGTAAACAATGCAGCCAAGTTGCTGCGCTCGGCAGAGTATAAAAAGTATCTCAATAACGAAGAAAAAGATTATGACTTTCTTAGTCAACATTGTTGGAGATACTCTTCTGGCAAAGTAAAATAATTAAAGTGGTAAAATAAAAAAATCGAAAAAATATTTAAAGCATTTAAAAAGTAAAACGATGAGGAGTAACCGCAACAGGCTGCATACATGTGCATGCGCACTATTACGCCCATTTTGTAGCATCTCCTTGCTATCGTGTTCATCCATTTTCTCTGCTGGGGTTTTTTGTGCTCGCTAGCTTCGTGTTCGGAGATTTCTTCCATTACAGGCATCTCTTTGGTTCTGTCCTGCTTTTTATAGTTTTTCTGGCTTCTTCTCTTGCTTATCCCACTCATGCCTTAGTTTTGTCTATCAAGTTCCTATTTCGTTGTGGGCATTTTTTACCCGACTCTGGGGAACTAGCTGACTATGCTCCTATTCTCTCTGCCATCTTGAAAAAAACCCCCATAGAAAAAGAATTTTAAAAATCCTAACCCATAAACGTTTCTTCCATTTCCATGCTTCCTTTCTTCTAAGAGAGCGGTCTTCAACCTATGGCTCCGAAGCTCTAAGTGGACCTCTCCCAATAGCTCCTAAAGCCTTTAATAAATCCACCTAGAAAACACAACGGATTTTTTATTTTTTTTGCATTTCCCAAATCCACAGACTGTGGGTGAATAATGACCACAATCAAAAGCATTTTAAAAAAAAAAAAATACACACCACAGTCTTCAAAAATATTACCCTTCACAATGGCTGAGAAGCACAGAAAGTACAGAGGAAAAGACAAATTATAATAATTCTTTTTAAGATAATCACCCAAAATATTTGACGCATTCGATTAACCATTGTTAATCTTTATTGCATTTCTTTAAAACAACGGAAAGTGTTGGATAATGACTCATCAACTCAAACTACCAGGCAGAAACTTTGAGTAAAACTGGTTTCTAGTTAAGTACCCCACATTTCCTCTTGCAGACCAGTTCTACATTTGTAAAGCAGAGGTGAAAAATGCATTACAAATGAGATTTAGTTTGTTTCACTTTCACCCTTCTCTTGTGCTTTGAAAAATGCAGTTTTGAGCCATTTTTGTCATTTAGGACTGCTAGAATTATTCCACCTCTTTGTCCTTGGATACATGCTAAATTGAATAACATGCATAAATAAATGTATATCCTCAGCCAGTATTGGATCATCTGGACTGCTGTATTTCTTAGTGGGTTCCCCCAGTTCTGACACAGAGCATTTTAGTAGCAAAGACTGATGAAAAAAGGAAACAACAATGTGTAAAAAGCAACTTTGCTGGTGAGTATGACTACCCAGCAAGAAACATTTATTGAGCTTAAGTCTTACCTTTGTACATCTCAGTTTGTGATTAGTTTGGCAAAATGCTTGATGACAAAATCACCAAATACAAGTAGATACAGTAAGAAAAACTGAGTTGCTTAAGATTTTTTTTATGTACTGAACAATAGTTGATCAAAATATGACCTTGTATAAAGAGCTGTGGAAGACAGGTGAGGTCTTTTCTTCATTGATAAATGATTAATCCGTTCAAACTGGCTTAATCTTTATGGCTTCCATCCAGTTTCTTGAACACGACCTAACTTCTGTCAGTCTGCATTGAGCCTCTCCTGCTGCATGTTCCCTGAGTCCCATGTAAGTCCACCTTAGATCTGCAAACAAAACATTATAATTATACTCTCAGTATTCTGTCCTGACAACTTTTAAGTTGTTCTGTTCAAAAGCATGCAACTATAAGAGCCTAACTCCAACACCCCCTTTCTGAACAACCCTGCAGACTAAAGCAAAGTTATTCCCACAGGTATCTTGTAGCTATGTATACAGGGGCTTTGTAGCCCTTAAAATGGGTTTTCATGGGTGCATTAATGAAGAAGAATCAGAGATGTGATTGTAAATATAGTTCCAAATGTAAGTATTTTCTCTTAGTATACTTGTATTGATAGTTTTAAAAAAAAGATTTCTCAAGTCCAAAAATTCTGCTGTAGTATCAACCAATATATTGTCTATACTGATCCATTTTGTTTAAAGAATCAAAGCAACACTCCAAGTGTGTTTTTGATGAGGCAATATCACTATAACCTGATGTAAATGCAAAAAAAATGATTTTATGCAATACCCCCTTTGAAATGCAAGCTGTTCCATTCATTTTACTTATTAGTTTTGATAATGAGGTGATTGTGTACCAGTGAAAAAAAAGTTCCTTATGAAGGTAAAGCTGAAAATTATTGAGAATCTTACATTCTTACATTACAGCTGGAATCTTTTTTTTTTTAACCATGCATACATGTCATAATAAACCGAAACTGAACTACTAATTAAATTAGCTTTTTCAGGATGGGGAAGCTACAGTGGTATGTTGCTAATGCTTGTGCTAGCACATACAATGACAGGAACACAAGAGAACGGACCGGGACATGGGAATGGGAAATCAATAAACAACTGAAGGAGGATTTGAACAAGTGGGGAATTTAAATCTTTTAGCTAGCATGTTTTGCTCTTACCTGTTATGAGTCATGTGACTCTTGACAAGGTGCCCAGCAGCCAGAGCACTCAACAGTGAGAGCTCTCCAGCCAGCACAGTGGCACATACAATTCTGGCCAGCTGGCAGGCATTCTCCCCTGGGTACTGCTGACTGGCACCCTGGACTCCCAGCATCTGACCAAATACACACACACGTTTGTTATAAAAATTATCTAAGTTCATTTACTTGTGAGTTTATTTGAAAGGTTATGTTTTCATATTATTATTTTGTGTGTTGTTTACTTGACTCCTTTTCCTCTGTGATACACTATTAACCATTATTAGGATGTTTGCCTGGAGGCTAGAGGCGTTTGCACATTCCTGTGTTGTCAGCTTTCTGTGGGGCTGATTGGTTGCGGTCAGCCTCATGCCCTTGTAAGGGCATGTCCACAGAAGGTTCCAGAACATCCTGTAGTACAGGTCATTGGTCACATTCTTTGTGTGACTATGTGAAAAAGCCCAACCTCCTTTTTCTATACATAATAAAGAGCAATGCAGAGAAAGAGCTGGCAGAGTTGATCCCAGACAGTGTTTAACGGCGGTTCTCCGCGTCTGTTTTCAGCTCTCCTCTTCTGCAGAAAAGTAATGTGTGTCTCTGGTTGATTCTTTGCAGGTTAGGACATAAAATAAAACTAACAACGTTATTTTTCTTTATCTTTGCAGAAACTTTCTATCGACTTCCATTCATTTCTATTGCCTAACCTCGACTAAACCAAACCATTACCAGTATATACTTAATCCTAAACTTTACATAAACTCAATTCAATGCAGCTTGCATGGAGCAACTTAAAGAGAGGAATCAGGAAGTCTAAAAGAGATTACAAGAGGAGGACTGAGGAGCACCTAGACAATCATGCACGTAAGGGGGGGGGCTTGACCCCCTGCCCCTTTTATCCTTGATGCCCCTAGTGCCCTTTTTGAGTTTTCCTTTTCAATTTTTTATTTGTATGTCAGAAGGCCTGTTTGTGCCCCTCAGCAATAATATTTAGCTATATATAATAATTTAGTAAAAATAAACTAGTCTGGCTGCCCTCAGTCTAATAATGACTCTCAGAGCCTCCATGTTGTTCAGACTCCGGGTCCATGGTGAGGAGGAGGCGGATCTGTACCTCTAACTATCAAATTATGGGCAAGAATATTTTTTCATACACTGGTTTGTGAATAAAAACAGGTCTGATGTTGACGTTAGAAAAACTGTTTCTATTTATATTTTGTCCTTGCAGTAGCAGGAAAAAACCCGCCTCTCCCCTAAACACAGAAATGCTTCGACTGCAGAAAAAACCTCTGACTTTAACTTCATCATTCTGCTAAATGCCCGGTTCACTACAGGCAGTCTGAGTCGGTCCACCGACAGGTAGAAAGAATGTCTGTCTTTATATTGTTAAGGAAAAATGATTATTTTTAGTGCTTAATACAGTTAATCTACGACATGTGTAAAAAGGTATATTCAATACTCTTATTTGGAACAGGCTTTGTCTGAGATGCGAGATGGAGCTGAATAGCAGGCATTCAGACAAGCAAAGCAATTGAGAATGGTGTGTGGTACACTTTATGGAAAAATACACAAGTACAGGGAATCGTGGCGGATTCAGACAGAGGAGTTTGCGCTAACTCTGCCGTAAATGCTGGGTTTTCTTAGTTTATGTTCTTTTGCCCTGAAGATTCATTACTGTGCTTCTTAAAAAAGGAATTTAGGAATTGCGTATTTAACATTAGCCTGCGGTAGGCTTTGAGAAATAATCTGGGGTAGATTTTGAGAAATAGTCTGAGGTAGACTGTTAAGGAACCAAGTAAAAATAGCCTGAGGTAGGCTTTACGATTGGTGTGTGGTACACTTTAATATGATGCATATTAACATATATGATCAACAGCTTGGTCTGGATTCACTTAATGTGAAGGCAGATGAATTGGAAAATATGTTGGACAATGCGGTCCGCAAACAGGAGGAACTTATTAGTGCTGGTAGTTTTCCTACGGCAGATCAGGCCCAGCGTGGAAAACCTTGTGTTTCCCTGCCTCCTTCTGCGGTATCCCCAGGTATGGCTCAAATTACACACCGATTAAGCTGCCCCACACCCGCTTTAGCCTCTCCCCCTCAGGCGGAGAAGGAGCAAGTAAATTTTAAGACACAACTACAGCTTCAATTAGGTGCAGCTAGACAGAAGCTTCGTCTTGCAAAACAGAAACAGAGGGAGGCTCAAGCTATGCTAAAAGCTGCTGCTCAATTAATTCCGGTTCCGTCTCAGGTCCCTGCTGCAGTGGCACAACCTGGTCCGCACATCTATGTTGCTCTGCGCTGGCAGCCTGGTGTTCAAGGCTGGCGTGGGGGAAGAAGAGGAGCCCCCGCATGGTCGGGTGTGCGAGGAAGAGGTGCACGAGGCGGGAGACGCAGAGACAGGTGTTTTTATTGTGGCGAGGAGGGCCACTGGGTTCGGCAGTGTCCTCATTATACACCGGTTGCTGCACAAGAGGGTGCGTTGCCAGACCTGACGCCACGACGACCTCCGAACGCTGACTTATCATCATCCTGGATAAGAGTTAAGTAAATTAAACTGGGACCAGATAACGGGAAATTATTGGTTGCTGTTAAATTTTAACATAGGTTTGACATGTCTCTTTTAAACGTGCACGATATTTAAAACAGGTTCCTGAAGATTAGAGTTTAAAATTAATTAAATTGACACATGAAAATATGTTAATAAAACATTGGACAATTTCTGAAGCTTCAGTAAATTTGATATAAATTTGATATAAATTTCAGTAAAATTTGATAAAAATTACAGTAAAACTTTGATAAAATAATGAGGACAGACTGAAAATTGGTGACTGAAACTTTGACTGACTATAAAACTTGGCCAGATGTTTTATGTTTTGTGTCTTTGTTTGTGTGTAATTTATGTTGGTGTGACAGAGTGTGTGATTGGAGATAAAATACTACTTGGTATTTTATGTCATATAGATACTGAATTTTTTAGTGCCGTTTCGTGGTGCAAAATTTCCAGTTTATAGAACACTCTATGTGTTACACTGGACTACATTATTAAAATTAAGCAATAACAGCAGTTAGCGTGACCTGCCGTGTAAAGATTGGAAGGTTATTGAAAGATAGAATCTTGATAAAAGAAATCATCTGAACAAATTGAAAATAAATTATGGGTTCTAAGGTTAAATAACTAAATAAATAAAGAAAGAAAGAATAAGCCAAGAAAATTAGGTCACAGAGGATTGTAGAAATGATGTATTGGCAAATTAATAGATAAATACATAAATGATTAGGTAGAGAAATAAATAAAATAAAAAGTATATGGAATTGTGAACTAAAATATTAGATAAAAATGTTAATTATTCCTTCTAGGCTGAAAAGGTAGGAGGAAAATAGAATAAAATACAATGAGTAAAATAGGACTTTTTTAATGAGTTGAGGATAAAGAAAAAACAAAGATCTTTAGAGAAACAGGCTCTAACTGTAAGGGGACTTGCAGCCCCCCTTGCAGCAGCTCAGCAGGAGGGCCACAGAGCTGGGCTGTAACTTCTACCCCACTAGATTCAACTAATTAACATGTGAAGCCTCTTTGCATACCACTGTAGATTATAGGAAGTTGTAGAGAGTGTTTATCATTACATCAGGCAGGATTTTGATGTGGTTTGGTTTCCTACACTTCAGTGAAACATTTTCTTTTTATTGTAGATAGTTTAAGCATGCACATACATAGTGAGCAACGAAATAATGGGGAATATGTTGAATGTAAGTTTTAGCATCAGAACACTGAGTCTTAATTGGGAAACATGCTTTGTCAAACTCTAGTGAAAATTCTTGAAGAGTTTGTAAAGTTAATTATTTGTCAATCATAAGAGTAAAGTGAAATACTGAATTTTTAAACTGTCATGGGAAGTGTTTTGGGAAAATAGAGTCATCTTCAAGGTTTTATCATGCTGAAACAAATTGTTCTGTTGTTTTGAGAGGTTTACCTTTTGGGAAAAAGGCAGCATTGAATTGGGTAGAATTTCTCAGGTACCATAATAAACCTGTTTCATCAACATCGTTATTTAACATAGTAGAAATTGCGATACATTAGCAAGTAATGTATCATCAGGGGGAAGAATATGTTATGGGTTTATCTTTTATATTACTTAATTAGATTACCGAAACTTATATTACTTAAGCAAATTTTTGAAGAACATGTCTGATCTGGTGAAATATGTGCTTATTTTAAATGGATTTGAGTTGTTCTCCATTAAAAGATGTTCTGACAATGGGCTAAAGTATTTTGAAACCAATAGATAAATTTGTAGTGATAATGAAGCATATTTTGGCTAATTAACTTGGGATTATAATGATTTTTCTAAACTTGATTTTTGTTTTGATTTACATCCATTTAAAATGATTTTGAATAAAACTTTAAATTTTACGACAAATAAAAGACCTAAAAAAATTGGTATATTTTGAAAATGTCTGGATTTGTTAAGTTATACATTGGCATTATAATTTCTCCAGGTTTAACTCTTTTGAATTTTGTTTAAGGAACGCATGTAGAATGTTTTAGACAAAAACAACCAGTAAGATCTAGTTTGTTCTATAAAAGTAATTTAGACTGGACTGTTTAATTCACACTGATATTCATTGTTTTGATGATAAATGTAAACTGTAAAACTGCAGCACATTTTAAGCTTTTGTTATTGTTTGTTTAATCCTATTTTTACAAGATTGGTTTAAGAAAAGATCTGCATTTGTTTAACATTCTGGCAAAACATTACTTTGGAAACATGTCTTTTGAAGCAAATGATTACAAGGTTTTGGTGTTTTCCATCGGTTGGAGGTATGGTATAAAATAATTGAAGCGTAGATTGAATGGATCACATCCACCGTTTAATGAGCAGAACTGGACAACTAGGAGATGCGCTTTGCATGATGAGTGCTCATGGCTTCCTACACACAGACTGGCCTGGAGTTCCGAGCTCCAGGCAGGACTCTGGACTCTGCAACGCAAGCTGTTGTCATTCGAGGAGGAGTGTGACTGCTTGGAGAAGCGGTTTCACATTTATTTCGACGATAGCAGCCACAGAGCCACGAGCGTTGGAGAATTCACTTGGACATACAGTGAATTGAAGATATTTGTGATGACTACACAAATGAAGGATGCCTTTGGAAAATCTGAACTCTGTTTTGTCATTACAGCTTTGCAGCGGTTTTCCTGGTGCCCTGTGGATGTGGTCTCATTCAAAGTCTGCGTTCTTTGATAGAAAATTAAAGTAATTCCCCTGATGGAAAATAACAAAGCCAAATTTACTTTCTTTAAGTTAAGCCATTGTTTGATTATGCTGACACTGATGATGAAGACACTAGAGAATGTTGTACTTATGTTTCTGATGCTAATGAAACTCACGTCGATGATGCAATGTCTGTTTTAACAACCTGTGATAGGTGATGGCACAAGATCTAGTTTCCTCATGAGGAGATTTCACCTTCTCCTTAAAACTCACTGTTATATTGGCATAATAATCCAATTTTCAGTGAGCAACGGCCGCTAAGGTGGAAACCTGAGGTTTCCGACCGAAGAAGATCAAGCTACAAGAGGATCGACATTAACTTTTTATTGCGTGTTTTCGTTCTTTGCGAACTCTGAAAAGGACTTTCGTTTCGTTTTTTGCGCGCATTTTTTGAACATTTCCTGACGAAGACTTCATATTTTGTTTTTTGAGAGACTGTCGACGGACATTAAAAAAAAACCAGAAAAGATGAGCAGCAGATTGTAATTTTGTGTGTTTCTCATTTTTGACAGATTGTAATTTTGTGGTGAATGTTGTCTTTTAAGTTGCAGACCATTTCTTACTAATTTTTCTATGCATGTCCCTGTTTTATTTTTTCATTTTACACTTTGGGTTTTTGTTTGTCCTGTGTTTTTGGTTGTATTGTGATAGTTTTGTTTTATGATTTTATTTTTGTAAGGATAAGTCTTTCTAACCCTTGGGTTTTGTTTAAAAAGGGGGACTGTATATAATTAGGGTACGTCACTCTTTTGTCTTTTTATTTTTTGGTTTTTTCTTTTTTATTAGTTTAATACATAGTTTTGCTTCTGTATTAGAAGGCATAATCAATTTTTATTGAGGTCTTTTGATGAAGACCTCAAAAGGAGGACTGTTAAGGAAAAATGATTATTTTTAGTGCTTAATACAGTTAATCTACGGCATGTGTAAAAAGGTATATTCAATACTCTTATTTGGAACAGGTTTTGTCTGAGATGCGAGATGGAGCTGAATAGCAGGCATTCAGACAAGCAAGACAGAGCAATAAAAGTAAGTCTTCAGAGGTACCTGCGAAATCTCATCTCAGGATTTTCGGCACCAGGGATCCCCCGTACTAGACAGGGAGTAGCACTAAGTGGTCCGCCCTTTTACTGAGACGAAAACCAGACGGCCTTCAATCTTTGCCGTAAATCAGGGAGGTTCTTAAGTTTCTCTGAGTCCCTACGGAGTTTCTAATTGGTCAAAGAACGGAACGCCTTGACTGCATATATTAAATTGAAGAAACACCACTCAGTATAAACTTTTGGGTCAGCACTAAAATTCAGAGAGAGCGGCCACTATTTTTTGCCTTTTTTTGTTTGTCTTTTGTTTTGTGTTTGTTTGTCTTCCCCTTGTCTGTCTTTATTTTTATGAGAAAAATGCATATCTCTGTACCTCTGCAGCTTTGTTAATTGATTCATGCGTTGCTTTGTATGGGATTAAACTCTGTGATCTGTGACGTCAACACGCTTTGTTGTTGTTTCGTTTTAGCAGCACGCCGCCACTCGTCGAGGATCCCGGGAAAATTAAAGAGGAAAGAGCCAAACGTTTTGTCCAAAGTTAGCATTAAATTATCCTCTTTTTTAATAATATCAAGACATCCTGATATTAGACATGGTGTTAGAAAAATGATCTAAGTTCATTTACTTGTGAGTTTATTTTAAAGGTTATGTTTGGGGCCTGCCATGCAAAGCAATGGCAGGAACCTACTGCTATTCTCCCAAGAAAGGTTTCTTTAATATTATTATAATTCTTTATTTTTCATCCGTAACCGTTAATGCGGCTCATACCGCTGCGTGCACACCTACAAATGAGGTATCAAAACGTGCAGAAAATTCACGCCATTGGAGCTATTACTTTTGGTGGGATTCGGGGTTAACATGGCGACATAATTCGCAAAAAACTATGAAAAAAAACCCATTATAAGTCACTGGGAAAAATCCTAGAAATACCCTATTTCTGAGGATTTTCTGTGTCGTCACGAATTCACGTAGAAATGCCATTCAAATTTCATTTTGTAGATACGTCTGTGATCTCTTTGAAAGTGAAGACGGCTCGTCAATACCAGTTACGGTTTGTCCACAATTTGCCTCTAAGCGACCCAAAGTTTCTCATTTTTCCTAAAATTAGAGTCTCTCTGTCTGAGTGCCCCTCTGCTACAGTGAGAAATGAAGAGATTTTTTGACCCCAAAATAATTTTGAAATCGCCATCACGCCCACAAATATCGCACGATTGGTATCAAAATCGGTCCTCACATTGATACGCATGTCTGCTCCGGTAAAATGTTTTCGAAATTTATCTAGATCGTACGGTTTTCTGTCACGGTGCTTCAGAGCAAAGTCATGCGACAGGATTTTCTGAGGCTCTCAGGCTCTCTCACTAACAGTTCACACCTTGGTGTGAAACTTATTTAACATAGCAACGGAACTCAAGAGGCTATTGGCTGCTGATTAGGACTACAAATACGCATCACTGTAGTTCTAACTATAGTGGAACCCTCAGTTGAAACACAGGTTGACTGAACTGGCCTTTAGAACTACTTGCTGCTATGGGCTGTATATAACTGATTTAACTCAGTAACTGTTACACATGGGATTAGTTTGGAACTTTAAAATGAAGCATAATAATAATTTCAAAATAAAAGCCTTGAATATTTTTAAATCAGATAATTGCTCTGTTGAGCAATATATAACTGATTTAACCCAATGACTGTTATACATGGGATTAGTTTGGCCCTTTGAAATGAAGTTTAACAAAAATTTCAAAATAAAAGCTTTGAATATTTTTACATCATGTAATTGCTCTTTTTGGCTTTATTTGACTTTTTCATCCAAAGCACTGTTACACATGGGATTAGTTCGGAACTTTGAAATGAAGCATACTGAAAATTTCAAAATAAAAGCCTTGAGAATTTTTACATGACATTATTGCTGTTTTGAGCACTATATAACTGATTTTATCCAATGACTGTTATTCATGGGATTAGGTTGGCCCTTTGAAATGAAGTTTAACAAAAATTCCAAAATAAAAGCCTTTAATATTTTTACATCAACTACTTGCGTTTTCAGCATTATATAACTGATTTAACCCAATGACTATTACACATGGGATTAGTTTGGCCCTTTGAAATGAAGTTTAACAAAACTTCCAAAATAAAAGCCTTGAGAAAATTTTAAATCATACTGAATGGTGCACGTCCACCTTACTTAACGTTCTTGTGATTCTCCACATGCCATTGATTACGTTGCAGCGTTCTGTAGCATCGATGCTAATTTGTAGCATGACAACGCCGGGCCCAAACCGACGGGCACGCCTTGGCAGGCCCCGGCTAAATTTCTTCAGAAATTTTCTAGTTTCATATTATTATTTTGTGTGTTGTTTACTTGACTTCTTTTCTTTTGTGATACACTATTAACTGTATTTAGGATGTTTGCCTGGAAGCTAGAAACATTAACATATTCCTGTGTTATCAGCTTCCTGTGAAACTAATTAGTAACGGTCAGCCTTGTGACCTTGTAAGGGCATGTCCACAGAATGTTCCAGAACATCCTGTGGTAAAGGTCTTTGATCAATTCTTTGTGTGACTGTGTGAAAAAGCTCAACCTCCCTCCTTGTAATCATAATAAAAGGCAGTTGGGGACGAAGAGCCGGCGGAGTTGATCACAGACAGTGTTTAACGGCGGTTCTCCGCGTCTGGCTCTGCTCCCCTCTTCTGCAGAAAAGTAATTTGTGTCTCTGGTTGATTCCTTGCAGGTTACGAACTAAAATAGACCCAACACACGGTACCGACTGTCACCGCGAGTCGTGACACAGATCAAAGCCCAGTACCACCTGGTACCACCTGCTGACTGTTCGCTCTGCTTCTCCTTAACGTTTCTACCAGGCGGTTTAAAGCCGCTGCTGATGGGATCTGGGCTGGAGGTTCGCAGCTGTAAATAGAAGTTATTGCAGAACCTCAAGTGTTAAAGGAAGATTCAGCCCAGAGCATTTAGTGTTCACAAAATAAACATCAGAGAAAATATTGTAGCAATAATTAGAACCACAGCATAAAGCCAAACATGCCACAATGAAATGAATCAAAATGACCCTAAAGCATCGGGGGACTGACAGGGGCCACCGGGGGATTAAAGGTAGATTCCAGAGATGTGCATTGCAGCAGCTGTTCCTCCAGGGCCGGATCAAGGTAATATGGGGCCTTAGACAGAACCGCCCTCCCCCCGGAACCCGTCCTACTAAGAACCTCAGCATCACTAACATGTTTAAATATAGATAAGGTGAATCTGTGAGAGGGAGACCAGGTTTATTGGCCGAGTTTAAAATCAATCACTGATTATTGGTTATTTGCTGTGATGTATTTGTGAACAAACCCAATTCAAACACAAAGATTACACCATATTGTGGCCATGGTAACACAACAATCAAACTATCAAGATGATTCTTTAAACTTTTACAAAGTAAACTTCTTAATTAAATCCTAAATGTAATTTTTTCTCAGCCAAATGCATTAAATAAAATGAATGGCCCCTGAATATCTGGAGGCCCCTACCAGCAGCTACTGAGTTTTCTTTGCCTTTTATCCCAGTCTTACAATTCTACTTCTCAGAGGTGCTAACATCAAAAAATTATATAGCGTTAACCCCTTTGAGCTATTTTGATCTATAAATCAGTCTGCAGCCAAGTTGTTGTAGAGGTTAAACAGATATTATTAGGGTTTAATTAGTAAAATTTCAGTAAATTTACTTATTTAATAACTTCATAACCAGTAACCTTCTCTCCTCTGGTCTGTTTAACAGCTACAGTCTCAGATCAACTCAGGCCTCCAGGACTGTCAGCAGCAGAAACAGAAACTTTATACCTGCTGGGGAAAATATATTACATTTGCTTTGCATTGTCCCCACATGATGGCAATGATATAGTAGGATTCAATTAAATTCTTGATTAATATGGGTTGCTGCTATGTTGTTGTACAGTTTTTAAGATCTTGTTCAATGTGCCCTTTTTTAACTTTGAGCCCCTGCCCCTCCAAAGGTCTCTGCACGGCCCTGTAGACTATAACGGCAGGCAGGTTTGGGTGGGAATCCAGCACATCACCAACCAGTGGCAAAGCTAGACTTTTAAAGTTGGTGGGGCCAAGGAGGGGAGAGGGCCATCTCGAGGGGGCGGGGGTGACAAAAATGAGAATGTGCATCTATATATAGATCCATCTATCTATATGCATGTATACACATGTATATATCAGAGGTGTATGTATACATACATATATACATATAATTCTAAAATCGTGTAGTGTGAACTGGGCAATAAGGAAATGAAGACGGGAAGGGTCATTGGAGAGTACCGGAGTTGAACCTTTTTTCATCCAGTGTCATCAATAGAAAGAGAAAAGGGCCACAAGAAACAATAAAGCTGATAAATTAAAATTAGGTCGATGATAACTTTCATTTATCATGCGATTAATTGAGTCATTGTTTATCGTGACAGG